>NW_026706878.1:0-1200000 GCF_024137745.1 Phymastichus coffea | reverse complement strand
AATGAGTGTTGGGCAAAGTTTAGCTATGTGGTCGCTTTGTTTACACATAAAGCAGCTCATCGAGTCAGTGCTGAAGTAAATCCAATACGTGGTATTTTCATAATTTACTTGAATTGATTCGGGAAGTAATTTTTCGTCTTCTTCTTTTATATAGACTTGTCTTCTGAATGACAAAATGTGAGATCGGCCGGGTTTGTTTAGGCCTGCTCTTATGTGGGTGATGCTAGAGACTGGGTTGATACCGTTGGTCTTTCGGTATTGGATTATAGTGTCGTGCGGTATGACAGGGCACACATTGGAAATAACAACTCTTTTATTTCTGCCGATGAGAGGTCTGATTTTTAGTTTAGTGTCTTTGACTGTAATTTCACTGCTTGTTATATTTTCGACTAGGCTGGAATCACTGAGGTAAACACAGACTCTGTTACCGGATATTTTGGATATGAACTTAATGTTGTTGGGATCCGTGAGAATTTCAAGGCCATCAATGTAATCATCTATGGTTGCGCCTTCGATTGAGTCTACAACAATTGCGTGTTCTTTTTTCGGTAATAGTGCTTGAGCTGCTATTGAGGCATAACTGTTCGAACTCGGTGGAGTGGAGGAGCTGTCATTGGGGGACTCTTTCTGAGCGCCTTTATTAGACTTCATTGTGGTTTGTTGTTGCTGCAGCATGCAACCGCAGTTTGAGAGCTGAGTTACCAACCGCACTATTAGGAACGTTTACACTTTTGCACTACGACTCGATAAGTCAGATGGCGCAAAATAGCATATGAATGCGAGAGAAGGCACGAACGCGTAGACTGTTTACAGCGCAAGTAAACACGTCTGCTCGCTACGGTGTCTAGAACGCGACTTTTCGCCAGAGATTCAATTTGAATGTAAAAATTCTCTTAAAAATATCGTAACAGAACTTTTCGAAATAAGTATTACGTTTATGATATATTGTGCCATGAAATTTTGATTTTTTTTTAATGATATACGTTACTAATAATTAATCACTGCCATTAATAATATAATATTTATTAAGATAATTAGCGTCTGATCGTATATTATAAATTTAAGTATTCCAAGGTAACTCATGTCTTTATATTTTTTTAATCTTTGATAATAAGTCCTATTTTTCATTCGCTACATATCACGAAAAAATTTAGTAAACGTAACAGTATTTGAAAACGAAATTATTATTTTCAAATTTTACTTTTTTAAAAGATGTCAGATAGGCTAAGTTAATTTTCGTAGAACATTTCGTTCCATGGTAAACTTAATTTTCTTTAAATATTGTTGAAAATCTACGAGGGTGGTCCGATAAGTACTTAGCCTCACCGCCCGATGGCGCCACCTTCGCAAAAGAAATAATCTATCACGTAGTGGTTTTGTGGCTCTATACTGTAAAAAGTCTATGCCAATAAAAATACTATTCATTCATTCTATCACGTAGTACAACCTTCTCGATGGTTACTGTCAAGATTTCACCCGGATCGGAGTTGTAGTTTATTTTTGAGAGCGTGTGAAAGCAAGCGTGTCCGTTGATTTTTGAAAAATGGAAAAAGAGCAGTATCGGTCGGTGATTCGATTCTTGTTTTTGGAAGGGAAATCGCGCAGCGAAATCAAAAAGCGCTTGGATGCTGTGTACGGTGACTCTTCTCCTTTGATGGCGACCGTCAAAAATTGGTTTAACGAGTTTCAACGTGGTCGCACGTCGATTTTTGAAGAGCCACGTCCAGGTGCTCTGAAAACGGCTACCACGGAGAATAACGTGACAAAAATTCACGATTTCGTATTGGTAGATCGACGATTGAAGGTGCGCGAGATAGCTAAGATCGTAGGCATTTCAAAAGACCGCGTGGGTCATGTTCTGCATGAAATTTTGCGTATGAGAAAGCTGTCGGCGCGATGGGTGCCGCGTTTGCTCACTCCGGACAACAAGCGCAACCGCGAGACAACTTCAGAGCAATGTCTGACGCTGTTTAAGCGCAATCCGAAGGAGTTTCTGCGTCGTTTCGTGACAGTCGACGAAACATGGATCCACTGGTATACACCAGAGACCAAGGTACAGTCGAAACAGTGGACTTTACCCGGCGAAAGTGCTCCGAAGAAGGTGAAGACTGACCCATCGGCCGGAAAGGTGATGGCCACCGTTTCCTGGGATTCACAAGGTGTGATCTACATCGACTACCTGGAAAGGGGCAAAACGGTCACAGGGCTGTACTATGCCGAATTATTGGGCCGATTCGACGTCGAATTGCAGAAAAAACGGCTCCATTTGGCGAAGAAAAAAGTGCTCTTCCACCATGACAACACACCGGCTCACACTTCCGCCGTCGCCATGGCCAAATTGGTAGAATTAGGCTACGAACTGCTACCCCATCCACCGTATTCTCCAGATTTAGCCACGTGCGACTTCTTTTTGTTTCCAAACTTGAAAAAGTCACTCGTCAGGCAGAAATTTGAGTCGAATGAGGAGGTAATCGCTGCCACGGAAGCCTATTTTTCAGACCTCGAGAAAACGTATTTTTCAGATGGGTTAAAGAAATTATCGCTGGGTTAAAGCATCGCTGGGCCAAGTGTATCGAACTAAAATGAGACTATGTTGAAAAATAAAACGCCACTTTTCCAAAATTTTCGTTTTTCTTTTGTAGGCTAAGTACTTATTGGACCACCCTCGTAAGTTATTCTATACATCATAAGGAATCAATAAAAATCATAAAAGAATATGTACCGGTATTCACTAAAAAGTTATGACTGTTAAGATTTTTCTTTCACCATGCTAATACTGTACCTACATAGCGGTACATTGTGGACAAAAGTTTGACATAGTATGATTTTATCATTTTATCACTATTTTTGTGCAGTTAAATCGTATTGTAACTTTGTGTCATTTTCAAGAGATTTTTAACGTAAATAATGTTATTAACTGATAGATCATGAAGTTAGATCATGAAGTTAAATAATAAGTATATTCATGTTGAATTATTGAAAATAATTGATTTTCAAACGCACACAATGGAGATTGTTTTTTTAAATTATATTTTCGCAAATGTTTTCTTTTTTTGAAGACACAAATTAATGAAGTTTTCCTTACCTCGAATCATTGTACAAGAAATATGTTCGAATAATATTATTGTAGGCAATACATTTTTTTACACTATTATTCTACACAAAACACAAAAATATAATTAAATCAATAAATCAATCTTATTCTTTCATATTTGTGTAAAATAATATGTGTGAAAAAAACAATCTGTCATTTTTATTATGTACAGTAAAAATATTCGAATATATTTCGTTAGAATAATTTGTGCAGAACTTCTGCAGCAGAAAAAATTTAATCTATTTTCAGTTACTAGTAATGTCTAGCGCGACTTATGCGTTTTTTCCGTCTTTTTTCGCATTCATTTTAATGCAGGAATATAAATTAAAACTTTTATTGGCGAAATTCAAAAAATTCAATATACATTAAATATTCCCGTAATTTGATATGCGATATAGCTAACGATATTCTTTGTTAAACAAATACGAGGTGTGTTCAAATAATAACGAGAATTTTCGTTTTATGAAAAAAATATTTATTTATTCATCTACATTAATGTTGTCGCCTTCAAAGTAGTCCCCTTCGGATACAATACACTTATGCCAACGCTTTTTCCAATCCTCGAAACACTTTTGAAACTCGATCTTTGTAATAGCTTTTAGCTCTTTCAGCGATTCGCTTTTAATGTCATCTATGCTTGTAAAACGACGGCCTTTTAATGTTCTCTTTATTTTTGGAAATAGAAAAAAGTCACATGGAGCCATATCTGGCGAATATGGAGACTGAGGCATCGTTACAGTTTCGTTTTTGGCCAAAAATTCACGAACAAGCAATGAAGTGTGAGCAGGCGCATTATCGTGGTGCAAAAGCCATGAATTGTTTTGCCACAAATCCGGGCGTTTTTTTCGGATTGCTTCACGCAAACGACGTTGAACTTGTAGATAGTACTGCTTATTGATTGTTTGACCTTATGGCAAGAATTCATAATGCACTATGCCATTAAAATCGAAGAACACAGTGAGCATAACCTTCACATTCGACCGCACTTGTCGAGCCTTTTTCGGTCTTGGCGATCCAGAATGCCTCCACTGGGACGATTGAGCCTTAGTTTCGACATCATATCCGTAAACCCATGTTTCGTCACCTGTTATAACACGTTTTAGTAGTTCTGCATCGTTATTGACTTCATTTAGCGACTCCTGAGCAACTTCCATTCGCCGCTGTTTTTGTTCGAAATTCAACAATTTTGGAACGAATTTTGCTGCCACACGTTTCATACCCAAAACATTCGAAAAAATTTTATGGCATAGCCAACTGATATGCCAACATCATCAGCGACTTCTCTGATTGTGATTCGGCGATCGTTCATAACCATTTCTTTCACTTTTTTCACGTTTTCATCGGTTGTTGATGTGCTTGGGCGTCCGGGTCGTTCGTCATCTTCAACGTTTTCGTGGCCATCTTGGAAACGCTTATACCACTCATAAATCCTTGCTTTACTCATAGCAGACTCACTATATGCCTTTGTTAACATTTGACAAACTTTACTACACTTTATTTCATTTTTTACGCAAAATTTAATACAAATTCTTTGATCCATTTTTTTTCACAAACGAAAATCGCCGAGCTCGAAAAACACGTCTAACGTTAGCGGCTGCCACTTAAAAAGTAAGCAATGAATATTGCTGAAAATTTTATTGTACTTTAGGGGCATGTGTACCAACATAATAAAAAAAAATTTTATACAAGCGGACTCTCCAAACCCGCGAAATTAAAAAATTCTCGTTACTTTTTGAACACACCTCGTATACAGTTATTTCGATACCCGATTATGATTTAAAACTGTTATCAATGAAGTTTTAAGTTTTTATCATCCTAAGTTCTATATTAAAAAAGACATCCAAAAATTTGGAAAACATTATAAATAATTTAATATGTTTGTTATAATGATAAAATTATCATAGTTTTCTATAATCATATCATTCACGATATAAATGACAAGCATGATATAAATACTTCGGTAGACGTTCACAGTTGTAGTTAGAGCATTTTTTTTTAATTTTCCAATGTTTTACTAACTGAAAAAAGACTAAATCGCTGTACAATACTTTATCATGATAATCTATCAATTTGCATCTTTTATTGCTTACTTTATTAATTTTAAGCAATAATTTTGCATAAAATAAAATTCAATTCGTTTCTTTATTGATGTATCAGTCGGCTTCTATTTTGAGGTTAGTCTGAATAATACAGGCCAACAAGATTTGACAAAGGTTCAGAACCAGAGACCAGACATAATATTGTAGTATATTCGATACGTTCCAATTTCGTCCGGGATCCGACATTTGTTTCTTCTATTAAGTTTGAATCTCAACTATGTCTACACACCGGACACCACCGAGGACAAGAGCGCAGGCAGCGGCAAGCGCTAATACAATTACGACGAATATTGCTGATGCCGCTTCGGTTGCTGCTGCAATAGCTGCTGCCTCTGATATCGCCACTGATACACAAGGACATTTCGAACAACAATCGGATGTCACAGATATAACCCAACATACAGGTACTAATTTATTTTTTCCGAATTTAAGTGGCCCTTCAGATACTCCTGCACTGCACCCTGTACTTCCTGCTGTTGCATCGACCGCTAATTCGGCTCTGCAAGAGGCATTGCTGTCGTTGAGCGAGTCGCGAGCAATGTCCGATGATCTTCTTCAAGAAGTGACAACATTGCGCGCTCAGCTGGATGCTGAAAAAGCTCAACGCTGTGAACTTGAAAAGGCGCTACAGCTACAGGCCAGCCAAGAGCAGAGTCTCGTAACAGAGCTGCGCGCGCGTAATACAGACTTCTCTGAGCTTCGTCGAGAGTTCAACCGACTTCGTCAGGAAGTCAACCAGCTAAGTCGCTATCCTTCTAACCTCACAAACACACGTATTTTGTCACATGCTCAACCCAACCTCGCGCAAGCATATCCAGCAACGAATACACCGATTCCATTCACAGATCTAGGGATAGGTTACACTCTAAAAGTCGATACATACGATGGTTCAGCACCACTTTGCGAATTTTTGTGTCAGTTTGAGCTTATTTCAAAAGCTAATCGTTGGACAGATGATTAAAAGATGGTAGTTTTAGGTTCGTGCTTACGTGGTGATGCTCGATCTATTCTTAGAAGTTATCCGACATCTGAAACAATAACTATTCATTCACTGATACAGAAATTAGAAGAAAGATTCGGGGACAAACATTTAGAATCTATTAGTTATTCACTCTTTCACACCAGATGTCAAAAACTAGGAGAAGATTTTCCGACTTTGGCTGCTGATATTGAAAGATTAGCTACTTTAGCTTATTCGGAATGTTCTAGTGAAGTTCAGGATAAAATAGCTTGTTCTCAATTCATCACTGGTATTTTTAATAAAGGGATTAAAGAAATACTTCAGTTAGAAAAAATTACGTCATTAAAGATTGCCTTATCTCGAGGACAAGAAATTACAACTATCAGGGAACAGAATAGGACTTCATTTTCACAAAAGAATGAGATTAAAACATCTCAAACTTCACAGCAAAATATATCAGACAAACAAACTGACTTCAAAGCTCCGAATGGAAAAGCTAAGGATTTCAACGTTAAGGATTGGCTTAAAAACGTTGAATGTTTTGCTTGTAAACAAAAAGGCCACGTTCGTACACACTGCCCGGACTCTCAACAGGAAAACTGAATATTGTTAGACTTTCGGGAGCGAGTTTAACTACTGATGTAAGAGCTCCTCAATTTACTCCTTTTCCTCGGGTATGTAGAGTTCTTAGAAATTTTAAAACTTTTGAATTCGAAGGCACGGTAGATAATAAGACTTGCATACTCAAAATTGATTCAGGTTCAGATGTTTCTATTTTGAATTCAAAATTTGTTGACAAAAATTGCCTTTGCATTCCTCTCATTCAGGATTCTTTGAAATACCCTACAGGTGAAAGTGTTCCTATTAAATTTAAGACTATTGTTCAGATTTGTTTAGGTAAATATTCTGTTCGTATGATAGTTTTTGTTGCCGATATAATCGATGATTGTATACTTGGCTGCGATTTTTTGAATAACTCCGGAATTGCAGATTCTATTAATGACATTTTTTCTGATGTTCCAAACTCTGTTAGGACTAACGTTAACCAAAAAATTTGTTCTAGAATTATACAATTAAGTACTGAATTTCCTGCTCAACTACAAGATTTACTTGAGAAAAATTCAAAAGAGTTGAATTTTTCTCAAAAGAATAAATTTTCACAACTTCTTACTGATTTTCAAGATATTTTTGAAGATAACGATGTAACAGGTAAATGTAACCTTATTGAGCATACAATTCAATTAACAGATTCAGTTCCTATTAAACAATCGGTTCGTCCTATACCATTTCATCTGAAAGCTGAAGTCAATAAAATGATTTCAGACATGCGAGACCAAGGTGTTATTGAAGAATCTTCCAGTTCTTGGTGTTCTCCGATAGTGTTAAAAAAGAAAAAAGATGGTGCGTGGAGATTTTGCGTTGATTTTCGTAAATTAAATTCAAAAACAGTTAAAGATTCTTATCCTTTACCTAGAATAGATCACACTCTAGACAAACTGGCTGGAAATTCTTGGTTTTCCACTTTAGACTTAAAAAGCGGTTATTGGCAGGTAAAAATCCGTGAAGAAGATAGAGAAAAAAACTGCTTTTTCAATTGGTAACGGTTTATGGCAATTTATTGTTATGGCTTTCGGGTTATGCAATGCTCCCGCTACTTTCGAGCGACTAATGGAGAAAATTCTTCGAGATATTCTTGATGATATTTGCTTAATCTATCTAGATGATGTCATGGTTATGGCTAAATCATTTGATGATATGATAGACAACCTTAGGACTGTTTTTTCAAGGATTCGGCAAGCAAATTTGAGATTAAATAAAAAGAAATGTAATTTTTTCCAACGTGAAGTAGAATATCTTGGTCATATAGTGTCCGAATTCGGCAAGAAAACAGATCCTAAGAAAATTGAAACGATAACTCAATGGCCGATTCCAGTAAATAAAGATCAAATTAAAAGTTTTACTGGATTGTGTTCTTATTATAGGCGTTTCATTAAAGGTTTCTCTTCTATAGCTAAACCTTTGTACAATTTGGCAGATCGAAAAGATATTTTTGTTTGGACGGATGAATGTCAAACTGCATTTTTAAATCTGAAAAAGGCTCTGTCTTCGCCACCTATCTTAGCTTTTCCTCGGTTAAATTCACCTTTTCTGTTGGATACTGATGCTTCTAATCATGGTTTAGGTTCTGTCCTTTCTCAAAATCAGGATAATAGAGAAGTCGTTATAGGTTATTATAGTCGCGTCTTGTCTAAGGCAGAAAGAAATTATTGTGTAACTCGTCGCGAATTACTAGCAGTTATAGATTCTGTAAAAAACTTTCATCATTATTTATGCGGTCGACCTTTCTTCATCAGAACTGATCATTCTGCTTTAACATGGCTACTTTCGTTTAAGGACTTAGATGGTCAATTAGCAAGATGGATAGGAAAACTTGATCAATATGACTTTCAAGTTTTACATCGTAAAGGTATTTCGCATGGTAATGCAGATGGACTCTCGAGGAGACCCTGTAACAGTTCATCTTATACTTATTGTTCGAAATTAGAATTTAAATTCTTAAATAACAGTTGTACTGTAGGTCGTATTTGTTTTGAAGAATCTTCATTAACTGATTGGCGAAAACGTCAACATCAGGACAATGTCATTAAGACCATTTTAAATTGGAAAAAGAATAACATCAAACTTTTATGGCAAGATGTTTCTTCGGAGGATGAATCTATAAAATTATACTTGTCTCAATGGGATTCGTTGTTAGTTGTAGATGATATCTTATATAAAGAATGGATTAGCCCAAATTTGAAGTTCAAAATTCTTCAATTGATTGTACCGAAAGACTTTACCAATATCGTTTTGAAAGAAGCTCACGATTCTCCGTCAGGAGGTCATTTTGGTGTAAATAAAACCTTAGATAAGATTCGTAAAAGATTTTATTGGGTTTCTTATAAAAGAGATGTTGAAAATTGGTGTAAGTCTTGTTCCACTTGTGTTGCTAGAAAAGGTCCATCTGATAAAGGTCATAATCAGATGAAGATTTATAATGTAGGATTACCATTTGAAATACTTCAAATGGATATTTTAGGCCGTTTTCCAATTTCTTCTTTAGGAAATAAGTATCTGTTAGTTATAACTGATTGTTTTACGAAATGGGTAGAAGCTTTTCCTCTTCCTAATATGCGAACAAAAACTATTGCTGAAGTGCTTGTTCGAGAAATTGTATGTCGATATGGAGTTCCTTTAGAAATCCATATTGATCAAGGCACTAATTTTGATGCTATTTTAATAAAAGAGTTATCTGATCTGTTAGGTATTAAGAAAACACGAACAACACCCTTACACCCGCAATCAAATGGACAAGTAGAAAGACAGAACAAAACAATTTTAGACTATTTATCTAAATACATCACAGACAATCAAAAAGATTGGGATCGGTGGGTTGCCTTATATCTTTTGGCTTACAGATCCTCGACTCATGCTACCACCGGCGTTACACCAGCTGAAATGTACACTGGTGCCGATCTACGACTTCCGTTGGATTTATTACGAGAATCACCTCCCAACCGAGAAGAATTGTTAACTACTGATTACGTACAACAGTTAAAATCAACACTTAACACTATACACGATTCGGCACGACAAAACATCGCTATTGCTTCTCAAAGAACAAAGAAAACTTATGATAAGACAGCTAGACATGTTCATTTTCCAGTAAACCAAAAAGTATGGTTCTTTAACCCTCGCAAAGTCAAAGGAAAAACACCAAAACTTCAGAGTACTTGAGTAGGACCTTACAGAATCGTCAAAAAGATTAACGACGTGGTTTTCTGCATCCAGCAATCACCAAAACACAAAAAGAAGATTGTACATATTGATAGGTTAGCTACATACCACGATAGGTAACACACTTACCTTTCTCACGGTTATTTTGAGCTGTGGTTTTTCCCGTGAGATATAAGACGAATGTCAAGGTAATATACAAGGTGAGGTCCACAGCATGATAATCCCCCACCCTTGTAAAAATCCAACACGTTATACACTACAACATTACACAACAGACTCAAGATTTAAGATTGAAGATTCAAGGTTTAAGATTGAAGATTCAAGGTTTAAGATTGAAGCTTTTCAAGACACGGGCTTCTATTCTTTAACGGAAGAATAAACTCGCTTGACAAAGTTGACATCTTGGTTCAAGGTTTACGATTCAAGGTTCAAGGTTCAAGAGTCAAGATTTCTGAGTATTTTGTTTTATTTAGATTGTCGGGGCGACAATTTGAATGAAGGAGGAGCAATGTAGTATATTCGATACGTTCCAATTTGTTGGTTACTAAGTGATTGTTTGGTTGCTAAGTAATCTGTATTATTATTAGTTAGTTAGTTGTGTTCATGAGCTGATATTATATACACACGCTATTTTCAACGATTATAATACAAGTTTTAGTTTCTTTTACATATCGTTGTATTTTATTTCATTAATTAGTAGTGGTTATAACAATATATTCGAAGGATTTTGAGGCGCTGGATCCAAATCCGAGCTCAGAATTGCGCCAGCACGTCAGGATTTTGAGATATCCTAACCTAAAAGTGCGAAAATCACGTATTTTGGCTATATTCGGCACCTTATAACATTGTGAATAAATTTTGTCATGCAAAACTGACAACGGCATCTGAAAGAGCAACTCTTGGCCTATAAAATGCACTACCAATTTTTGTTTTTATGTCTTTTGGTAATGTAGATATCGTCGTTTGAAATTTAACACCTATGAATTTGTTTATACTGCGACACACCAGAACGAGTGACCAGACATAGTACACCCGAAGGATTTTGGTGCGCTGAATCCAAATCCGAGCTCAGAATTGCGCTAGTACGTCAGGATTTTGAGATATCCTAACCTAAATGTGCGAAAATCAAGCTTTTTTGGCTATATACGGTACCTTATAACATTGCGAATAATTTTTTTCGTGCAAAATGGACAACGGCATCTAAAAAGCAATTCTTATCGTACAAAAGCACTAACAATCTTTAGTTTATGTCTTCTTTTATCGTCAATTGAAATGTACTACTTATCAATTGGTTTATACGGCAACGCAATGAATTTCGACTATTATAACTCAAATCCCTGATCATGGAGCATTGTAACCTGCGGGGCAATAAACCTTGCCCACTTAACCCTAAATCCCTTAACCCCCGAGCCCTGTGACCTTCGATGCAATAATCCCCGTCCCCTTAACCTCAAATATTTTATCCCAAGAAGGTTATAACAAGCGCGGCAATAAAACCTGCCAACTTAACCCCGAATTTCTTCACCTCGGAATCCTGTAACCTGCGATACAAGAGCCCTAGATTCCTTGTGGCGCCAATTACTGGGCTCAGGCATTAAGGGTTGGGATTTGCGTAACGGCATCGAGGGTTATAACATCACAGGTTTCAGGGCTACAGGGTTAACGGATTTAAGGTTAAGGGGGCAGTTAAAGGTTAAGGGGTCGAGGGTTTTTGGGTTAACGGATTTAGGGTTATGGCCACGCAGATTATAGCCTTCTAGAATATCTCGGAATACTGACGTGCTGGCGCAATTCTAAGCTGGGATATGGATTTAACGCATCGAAGTTCTTCGGGTGCGTTATGTATAGTTTTTGGTTCTCAAGTTTGTCGGCCTGTGCCAGACAGACAAATATTAAAATTAAAAATTTAAATAATTTGTTTAAATAAATTTAAATGTACAAATCTGACATCAAACTCGTAATCAGTGACCCGTAAAACCATGGAAATGAGGTGCAACTTGCAAAAATATTCAATTGTGCAAAAATTTTTTTAAACAAATTGCTTGAATAAAATAAGTTTTGAAAATCTGATATCCGATACGATCAGCGGAATCAAAAACCGTGAAATCATTCATTCGTTTTTGAAATTCTGTAGATAAATGATGTAGAATATTACGTAACTTGAAATGTATGATTGTATGCTGAAGCTGAGATAGGTGAAAGCTGAGATAACTGATTTTGTGACATGCTAATCCTTCCGTGTTAGAGATCACGTTTGAGTGGCGGGCTAACGGTTGAATTTCCTGTAAATGTTATTATCTTATTTTCTTCTACTTTATTTATTATAAGAATATTTATCATAAGAACATTTTTTATCCTCTTTGTTATTTATTATAAGAAAAATAAGTTCCAGAAGCCCTTGTGCAAGAAAAATTGATACATTTTGTTATGTTTGTGGGAAGTTTGAAACAACTTCTTATCGACGATCGATTAATGATTCAATCAAAACTCTATATATGAAATGTTATAAGGTTCCGATCGACAATTTAGATAAGACATGGGTACCATCTTCAATTTGTAATTCTTGTAGACTTGCTATGTTGAAGTGGAATGATAATAGCAGCAATATAACTGTTATTGAACCAACCATCTGGCGTGAGCCCAAGGACCATGATTGTTACTTCTGCTTATGTAATACAACGGGTTTCAATAAACAAAATTCAAATAAAATCATCTACCCTGCGGTAGCGAGTGTAACACCAGCCAAAGTAGGAAAAGGAAGTAAACCCGGAAAAGAAGTTGGTTCGGCAAAAGTTGAACCGATGGATATTGATACAACTGAAGATATCTCTTTTGAAGATAGTTCTGATGACGAGAGTCCTAAGCTTTTTAACCAAAATTCGTTAGATGATTTTATTCGAGACCTCAATCTTCCAAAGGATAAAGCTGAACTCTGTGCTTCAAGACTCCAAGAAAGGAAGCTATTAGTACCTGGAACAAAAGTGTCAATTTACAGAAACCGAGAAGAGGCGTTCATAAAGTACTTTACAATGGAGGATGTGATGGTGTACTGTAATAACATCGAAGAATTGGTTAACTTGTATATCAAAGATTTGTACAAGCCAGAAAACTGGCGTCTCTTCGTTGATTATTCCACACAAAGTCTCAAAGCTGTGTTACTACACAACGGAAATAAGTATACGGCACTTCCTGTAGGTCACTCAACTGCACTAAAAGAATCATACAATAGTTTTCAATTTCTACTGGAAAAAATAAATTATAAGACTCACAATTGGCTTGTTTGTGGTGACTTTAAGATGATAAATCTTATAGTTGGCTTGCAGTCGGGAAATACCAAATTTCCGTGTTTCCTCTGCCTTTGGGACAGCCGTGCAAGAGATAAGCATTGGGTAACAAAAAAATGGCCCACAAGATCAGAATGGAAAATAGGTTCTCATAATGTCGCCTACGTAGGTCTTGTTGATAGAGAGAGAGTATTACTGCCACCACTTCACATCAAATTAGGTTTAATGAAACAGTTTGTGAAAGCCTTGAATAAAGAAGGTAAATGTTTCAATCATTTGAAAGTCACATTTCCGAAATTGAGTGATGCAAAAATTAAGGAAGCCATTCTGTGATGCCATTTCCTTAATTTTTGCATCACTCAATTTCGGAAATGTGACTTTAAAATGATTGAAACATTTACCTTCTTTCAGCCCTCTTTAAGTCTTTCACAAACTGTTTCATTAAACCTAATTTGATATCGTTGGGCCTGATATACGAAAACTCATGAAAGATGATACATTTATCGAAACCATGACTCTCGTTGAAAGGAATGCTTGGTTGAGCTTCAAAGATGTTACAGAAAAATTTTTAGGCAATAATCGAGACCCACAGTTTGAAACTACTGTGTCCAACATGTTACAGAATTTCCGAAAAATGGGTTGTCTAATGAGCCTTGAAATACACTTCCTTCATTCTCATTTGGAATATTTCCCAGAAAATCTTGGAGCATATAGTGAGGAGATGGGTGAACGATTTTACCAAGACTTTAAACAAAAGGAACAACACTACCAAGGAAGATGGTACGAAAAAATGATGGCCGACTACTGCTGGTTATTGAAAAGGGATGATAATAACCCTACTAGTCACAAACGTAAATCTCTTCAATGATCGTTTGAAATGAAGCGCCAACGTTTTCACAAAAAGAAAGCATAACATCACAGAATTGGCGGTTATAGGTTTAAGAATATACATTCTAAAGATTGTCAGCTTCTTAGTGTAACCTCTCTAAACACATTGGAGCTTAGGTTGAAATGCTATGGATTACAGTCCACTTAAATTAATTTGTCCTGTGCTTGACCCTCACTGTTCACTGCATTTAGTTTAATCTGTTGTGAGTTTAGCGCTAGCAGATCATAGAGAACGTAAGTTCACCTGTAGTGGTCTAGGGCTCGAAGTTTACTGCGCATATAGGTTATACTGTCGTGGATTCTAGTTTGCAAGTTATATCGTACTCAATATACCTGTTGCGGATTATAGCGCGATTAAATTACCCTGTAGCAGGTTATAGCGAATTTAGGTTAACTTGCCGTAATTTTGAGTTTGCAGGTTATAGCGCACTTGAGTCAACCAGCCGCGTATTATAACGCACTTAACCTCTCGCGGGTCATAGAGCGCTTAGATTAATTTGTCGTGGTTTTTAGCTGACTGTAGGTTATAGCGCACTTAGGCAATCTTCTCATGGTTTTGAGCTTGCAGGTTATAGCGCACTTAAGTTAATGTGTCGCTGGTTCTAGAGTTATAGGATTTTCAGTGCATTTAGGTCTTAACCATCTGCCTTAGCCTGCCCGAAATTTATAGCTGCCATTTTAGAGTGCATCTAATAAATGCAGCTAGATTCGCCGTAAATTAATACAATGGTAGACCTTTATATGCCAGTGTAAGTTTTTCCTACTACTGAAGATTGCAAAAAAAATCAAGATTTTTCATTCTCCAGTATAAATCAATTAATGAATGGCACATTACAATTGACGGTATCTCTGCTGGTAAAAGACATAAAAAAATCGGTAATGCATTTTGTCAGCCAAGAGTTGCTCTTTCAGATGCCGTTGTCAGTTTTGCATGAAAAAATTTATTCACAATGTTATAAGGTACCGAATATAGCCAAAAAAACGTGATTTTCGCACTTTTAGGTTAGGACATCTCAAAATCCTGATGTGCTGGCGCAAATCTGAGCTTGGATTTGGATTCAGCGCACTAAAATCCTTCAGGTGTACTATGTCTGGTCACTCGTTCTGTAGTGTCGCAGTATAAACAAATTCATAGGTGTTAAATTTCAAACGATGATATCTCCATTACCAAAAGACATAAAAACAAAAATCGGTACTGCATTTTGTAGACCAAGAGTTACTCTTTCAGATACCGTTGTCAGTTTTGCACGAAAAAAATTATTCACAATGTTATAAGGTACCGTATACAGGGTGTCCCATTTTAATTTACCACCCCCTAAAACAGGTTAATAATTTGCTCTGAGAAAAAAATGTTTCAAATAAAATTTGTTGGGTTCGAAGGGGGGCATCTTTTGGCTATTTCAGCTGCGACCTTGAACATGACCTTCAAGGTCATTTGAAAGTCAAGACCAAATTTTCATATGAAATGTGCATATTTTATGGCGGATTCGGATTCTACTAAAAAAAAGAAACACTTTTTGTCTGAATCATTTTTTGATCATCAATAGGTAGGTAGCTCTCTCTTTAACTGAAAAGAGAATTTGTTCTAGAAATAAGATGTTTTAGATGAATGTTACTAGCTTCAAACAAAGACAGAGGTATCCTTTGGATCACTTAAGGCAAGACCTTCACGTCCAACCACTTAAGGCAAGACCCCTTCGTTCAGCTAGTCACGGAAATTTCAATGTCTCAAGTGCTCTATCAATTGCCCATTTTGTTGAATGCACATTTGTATTTTCTGCCGAAAACTTCTTTGGACATCTCTATTAATGTTTGTGGGGTTAACGCCTGGAATGCTGCAACAATTCTCTCCATCATATTTTGTGCCGTCGTCGGGGCTTCCGCGTAAACTCTCTGCTTCACGGCTCCCCCACAGAAAGAAGTCCAATAGGGTCAAATCTGGCGATCGCGCAGGGAATTCACAGATTGGACTACCAATTCCAATCCAACTATTTGGGTATGTCGCGTTCAGAAATCTCCTGACAAGTAGTCGACGATGAACGGGAGCACCATCTTGCTGGAACCACATGTCTCGCCTTATTTCTAGCGGAATGTTTTCTAGAAGAGGTGGAATTTGGTTCTCGAGAATATCTAAATAAAGCTCGCCGTTTAAATTACGGTCATAAGAAGTTTAATATTCCTCCTAGTAGGATGACGAGCGTCCGGATACCTTTCAGCGTACAGCCTCGCTGCAGCCTTGTAATTGTCGTGACATTCTCCCAGAATCTTGATCATGTTGACTATCTCTACTGGCGTGTAGTCAGCCATTATCTGTTGTAGGTAGATTTTTTAGGGAATCTTTAATCTTAAATTAATAATTTAATTTTTATTTAATCTGAAATTCAGAAAGTCAATGAAAACCTAATGATGAGAAGCTTTGAGGAGCTGTAAGAATTTACAAGCCTTACCAATAGAACGATAATGAAGCAAAAAAATGTCTTTTAGCGAGAAATAAAGCATTTGCGAGAAAAATATTCTAATTCTAATATTCTAATTCCTCGGATAAAATGTAATGGTTACCTGTAAATAAACATTTGACCTTCAAGAAATCTTGATGACCTTCAAATGACATTGATGGCTCTTAAGCAAGTTCATGGTGAAGGTCACTACAGTATGTCCCTCATTAAATCTAGTAACATTCATCAAAATCATTCTTAACTGTGGGAAAAATTCTAACCTCAGTTTAAGGTAGAGATATCTAGTGATTTTTTCTACTTTTTTAAAGCCGTTTACAACAAAAATTTGGGATTTTTTCAAAAAATGATTCATACAAAAAGTGTTTTTCTTTTTTAGTAGAATCCGAATCCGCCATAAAATATGCACATTTCATATGAAAATTTGGTCTTGACTTTCAAATGACCTTGAAGGTCATGTTCAAGGTCGCAGCTGAAATAGCCAAAAGATGCCCCCCTTCGAACCCAACAAATTTTATTTGAAACATTTTTTTCTCAGAGCAAATTATTAACCTGTTTTAGGGGGTGGTAAATTAAATAGGGACACCCTGTATAGCCAAAAAAGCTTGATTTTCGCACTTTTAGGTTAGGATATCTCAAAATCCTGACGTACTAGCGCAATTCTGAGCTCGGATTTGGATTCAGCGCACTAAAATCCTTCAGGTGTACTATGTCTGGTCACTCGTTCTGTAGTGTTGCAGTATAAACAAATTCATAGGTGTTAAATTTCAAACGATGATATCTCCATTACCAAAAGACATAAAAACAAAAATCGGTACTGCATTTTGTAGACCAAGAGTTACTCTTTCAGATACCGTTGTCAGTTTTGCATGACAAAATTTATTCACAATGTTATAAGGTACCGAATATAGCCAAAAAACGTGATTTTCGCACATTTAGGTTAAGATATCTCAAAATCCTCACGTGCTGGCGCAATTCTGAGCTCGGATTTGGATTCAGCGCACCAAAATCCTTCGGGTGTACTATGTCTGGTCTCTGGTTCTGAAACCTTGTTGGCCTGTGTAATTCAATTAATTCATATTATTCATATTATTATTTTCATGTCAAATATATTGATACATTTTTCGAAAGTTTAATCATCTACAAAAATCTACAATCATCTTTCATGAGCTTACACAATACATATATACTATTACGTAACAATGATCACGTGATTATCTTTCAGCCCATCAGACCACGAATAAATCAGGTTCACTTTGTTAATTTCTCTGTTTTTGTAAAAGGATAAAAGGATTTTTTATTAGAGGATAACGAATTGAATTTGTGGCATTTATAATGAATTTGTTGGCATCATATTCAGATTAAACAACTTCAAAAATATTTAAGAACATCAACCTAGTCTCAAAATATTCTATTTAAAATTTGTTTGTTAGTGCTGTCATTAATTCAATATTTTTATTTTAAAAAATCACCTTTTTTAAATCTTCTAAGTATAATTTGGAAGAAGTCTTTTGAAAACTTGTTCAAAGTAGTATAAACTTGTAATTACTTTGATATTTAGACCTATCTAATCTCTCTATAGAGTGTGCTCTTTGAAAATACTCACAAAATTACTCACAATTTTTACCAGTCAAAATTGCAATACATGGGTTTATTCAGGCATAACTTTCTTATATTTATAGAGCACATGAATTTGCGAAAAATATCTTAAGTTATTGAGCTAAAAGAAAGGTAAACTGCTATTCAGAATCATTTATAATTAAATGGTATTTTGTTAATCAGTATATAACAATAAATTTCCAAAAAGCAAACAATTTGAGAAATGCTATGTCGAAAATTTATCACTCAGGAACCATAATGGGAATACCTTAATTTTTAGCACATTATATTAAGAAAAGTGTTGAAAAAACGGGGAATCAATCATGTATGAGATATATTTCAAACGTTAAAAAAATGATGACCATGAAAATATTTTTGATTTGTTAAAGGAACTCTTTAAAAACATCATTTTTTTTTTAATTTTTCGTCTGAAATCTCTTATAACTTCTGACAAGCATCTTGTAGGTACGTAATACACTTTAGACTTGTGATTCATGCAGTGAACAAGTAATAACATTATTAAAAAGGTTATATAGTTTTGCATTCTTGATGCAGGCAAGGGACAGCTATGTAAACATTTTTAGGGATTTGCCAATATTTTAATAAATTCATTTACAACTTGAATGTAGATGGCTTTCTTAATCTAGTTCTTCAATTAAATATCGTTTTGATTAATGATTTAAAAAATTTTTATATATATTTTGACTACAGAGTACCAATTTTGAAATGGATCAAGCTGGAATGAAAGCTCAACTGTGTCAGCTCCATAACATTTTATTAGTCACAGAACCTCAGCTTGCTCAATATTTGGATAAACATGATTCTGGGAATATGTTTTTCTGTTTTCGATGGCTTTTAGTATTATTTAAAAGAGAGTTCAACGCAGTCGACATAATGGAACTTTGGGAAATACTTTGGACTGATTTACCTTGTAAAAATTTTCATTTACTATTTTGTGCAGCTATTTTGGATACAGAAAAAACAATACTCATAGAGAACCGTTATGGTTTTACAGAAATTTTAAAGGTGAAATTCGAATCGAAATTGATTTTTTGACGCAATATAATTTTTTATTTTTTCTTTTTAGCATATAAATGATCTTTCGCTCCACATTGAGTTGCCTTCGACACTGTCTAAAGCTGAAGGTATTTACCATCAACTGATGGCGGTAGCTCCACAACTTCCTGATAATGTGCGAGTAATTATTGGATTAAAACCATTGAATAAACCGTCAGAAATAAGTGATCACGAGGATGAAGATGCAAATAATGTGATGACAAGTCCAAATGAAGAAAACAATTCATTAATCAATTCAAATAATGATGTCAGTTCAAACTTTGGAGCTAGCGAAGTATCGTTTGAACGTAGTTTGAATTTGTCGTACATGTAGATTGCATTGTAATGATTTTAATATATAAGAACGTAAGAAGTTCGTTTATTTTAATATATTAATTTTATTCAACAATATATATATATATATATATATATATATATATATATATATATATATATATATATGTTGTAAAAATACCTTATATATTGACATCGATTTTGTAAAATTTTTAATTCATGTAATCTTATCATCTCAACAGGTTATAGTCGACGGAAATTTTCAGAATTTTTTGGTGTTTAATAAATCGAAATAATCAGTTAGTTACAAATAATTTTTTTAAGATTTCAAAAATTTTTTAAATGAATTAAAGTAGAAAAGAACTATTGTAGAAATGTTAGTGTTACCGGTTATTTTTTGTTGAGAAAACAGTACATTTGGTTATTAATGTGAGAAAGGAATTTCAGTCTCGTGTGGACGTTTGCACCTGAGCGACGCCATGGTCAAGAGGCGGTATGAGGTAGAAATCACTTTTTCGACACTTCGTATGTGCAAAGTACATCTTTCCCACACATTCGGCTAAAAGCCTTCATTTAAAATCGCAACTTCCCACACGTCATATCGAAAAATATGATATAAAACATTTTAGAGAAAGAGATTCTTTTCTCGCTTCTCTCAGGCGTATATGGTGCACGAGTAAAAAATCTAATTTCCTGCACCTGTATCGTAATGTACTATCTCGGAGATATATTTTATTTTATTTTTTGATACGACGTTTATGGTAGAAGATTTTGAATAGGCTCTATGTTTCTAGTGTGAATAAAACTGAGTCCCCACGTAGAGAGCGTCAAAAATAGGTATCACTTGTCGCGGTAACGGTTCACATGACAGTATACATTATGGTTGTACGGGCATGAGGGCCGAGTAACCAGAAATTAATAAAACTTTTTATATATCATTTTGATACGGTTCTACGACACTCATATCAATTTAAACACATTCTGGTCGTCAGAAGCGGAGATATTGAAGAACAAAGTTGAATCAAAATACATTGGCTCTTATGGAGAGACTCTGAATCGACAACTAAAACATCTCCGTAAATATACTCCTACTAATGAGAAAGAGCTAAAAAACTAATATATTTGAAATCAATTATTGAAAAACTATTATCTGAAGTTTGAATATAATTTGTTCGCCTGTTCGTGAAATATATTAATGTAAATTATACGAATTATACATTTCTACGATTTCATGTCAGAGAGTGGCAACGTCGCACACGTATTTCTCGTGCGACTTTGAACGAAAAAAAATTTCATAAACAAAAATAATGATGTAACTCCGAGTAGAATAAATTATTGGCGATATAAAGTTTAAAAAATCATATTATGTTTATAATAACAATTCAAAATATTCTGTGGAAATATAAATAAATTGTGTTGTAATTTTTTCTTACGTCATAAATATACATTTATTACGAAACGAAACATGTGAACATTTTTAACAAAACATGTGGACACATAAATAATATAAGTATTAATAAATAAATAAATAGTTGTTACTACAATTCTTTCAACTAATACTCGCATTTGCTAAGAAGTCAGCGACTTTTTTTATCACAGACCGCGCTTTACTCACGCGCACTTTTCCATTAACTTTTTCTGAAAATAACTCAGCAATACCTTCGTAATTGTTAATTGCAAATGTCTTTTGCAATAGTGCCATCGTCATGTCAGTGTTGACCATCCTTTTTTTCATTTCTTCCGAAATTACTGAGTCAAGGGGAGAAAGATCTTTTTGAGCAATTGCAATTTTTACGTAATTGGCCAAAGTTTGCATATATTTTATCAGATCCATCTCGATCACAGGGTGTTTTGTAAGAATACAAGAAAGCATTTTTACATCAGCTAAGGCATTGTGTGCACCAATTGTGCTTATTCCATAATTATCTGCTAAAGCTTCTAATTTGTAGGTTTTTCGTCCGGGTAATAAGTTCTTGAAAATTTCAAGGGAGTCCACAAAGCCATATATAAGAGGCTCGTATTTATCAAACATTTTCGCTTTTTCTAAATTTTTCATTAAACGTAATTTATCACATTTACAGTAGTGAGCAATCAGAGTACATGGCGGTTTGCACGATGAAAGAAATTCTTGAAACTGTAGGAGCCCATTATGAAGAGTTTCAGCTTGGACTTTCTTTCCTGCGTAAAATAAATCGCCGCCGATTTTTCTTATATGACTAACAGCAGATGCTTGAACAGATATTGGCTTCGATGGCTTTATATATACGTTAAAAGTGCGGCCATCGCACACAGCTCCGATTTATACGATATCAGCGTTCCGTGACAAATCCGTTGTTTCAAGATCAAATATAACATATTTGCCTGGAGTGTACGATGATTCGGCGCTATTCTCGATAGTCTCTACGGATGATTCCAAAGAAGGCGTACATTCATTGACGCATTCTTCATCAATAAATCCCATTCCCGGTGTGTAAGATCGATTTTTTTTAGCAATTCTTGTAGTAAATCATTGCAAGAATGTTGTGTTAAAATTTCAAGTAAATCGGAGTAAAATTTTTAAATTTATAGAGCATTTAGTGACCCCTCCTCACAGCAGAGCATTGGCATATGCGCGCTAATCCCCTACAGCTCGGCTGTCGGCGAGCAGGTATAAGATTTAATCCCTCGTCAATCTTTTCTTTTCGCTCCATTTTTACTTTTCTTAGAATGTTCCTTTTACGTTGAAAACTAAAATCTGAACTATATTGTAATATAGTTTACGTACATTTCAAAGAGAAGGAGAAGCGTCAGTTCTCTGTTGTGCGTCCAGCCGAGCAGTTTCCGTGCAGCTATTTTGTAACAGTGCTCTTTTGATATACATTTTAATAAAAATGCCGAGTTTCAAAAGTATCAAGAAATAATCGAAAAGACATTAAAAAACAATTAAGCAGAAAAAGAAAATATTCGAATCCCAATAAAAAAAAAGACGATTTAAATATAAGGAGTGCGTCGGCGAAAAAAATTAAGGTAAACACTACCAGGCGCGTGCAACAAGATGGCGAAAAATATTATCGCATTATTGATTTCTTTCTTGTTTTCAAAACGATATCTACGTTAGTTAAATATGCTGTTAAGTGTGACGGAACAGTTGACTTTCAATCTACTAATTAAAGAAGGTCTTGGTTTTGAAGTTCAAGTGAAATGCGCTAAATGTGAACCGTGTTACGTGCCATCAAGCGAAAGAATCGGTCGAGGTTTCGAAATAAATACTCGATTTATTTTCGTTATACGCTTATTAGGCTTGGGCCTTGACGGGTGTAACAAATTCTGTGGTTTGATGGATTTAACCAGTAATTTTTTAAGTAAATCAAGTTACGGCAATTCCATCAAAAAAATTGTTTCGTTCATGAAAATTACTAGCGAAAGATTTCTTTTTTCTGCTGCAGCAGAAGAAAAAAAATGGTGACATCTTGACTGCTTCTGGAGACGTAACATGGATGAAGCAAGGGTTTTCTTCCTTATTTGGAGTTACGTCTTTAATCGGTTATTGGACTGGAAAAGTGTTCGACATTTTTATTAGCAGTTTGCATTGTCAACTCTGTAAAATCTGGGAGAAAAAATTAAGTATAATAGAGTTTGAAGAATGGTATGAAGAGCACTTGGAAAAAGATGAATGTCAAGCAAATCATACAGGACCATCTGGAAACATGGAAGTAAATGAAGTGATCGAGATGTTTTGCCGATTTCGAAGAGAAATATGAAGCAAAAATCTGTAACTATATCGGAGACGGAGATA
This sequence comes from Phymastichus coffea, assembly GCF_024137745.1. Taxonomy (NCBI): domain Eukaryota; kingdom Metazoa; phylum Arthropoda; class Insecta; order Hymenoptera; family Eulophidae; genus Phymastichus; species Phymastichus coffea. The sequence goes on along the minus strand of NW_026706878.1, from coordinate 1,176,720 downwards.
CTAAAACTTACGGAAATTTAGTTAAAGCAAAGCCTTACGGTGAAAATTTTACTATAAATAAAAAAGAGTGTATAGGGCACGTTCAGAAAAGAATGTGCACACGTCTCCGCGAGATAGTTAAAAATACCGTAGAAGATAAAGTGGTGAAAATAGGGAAAAATGCTAGACAAAAAAAAAGAAATAAGGTGTTTGGCGGAAAAGGAAAATTGACAGGGAAAATGATTGACAATTTAAGTCGCTATTATGAATCTGCAATTCGATTCAATTGTCGTTCTATAGATAAAATGAAAAACGCCATATGGGCCACATTTTATCACCAGCAATCCGCAGCACGACAAGTGTATGAGCGGCGATAAATCATGGTGTTCGTATCAAAAAGCTTTAGTGACAGGATGCATAAAAGATTTCAAACACGACTATAATCCTCTTCCAGCTGATGTTATTCAAGCAATCAAGCCAATCTATGAAGATTTAAGTAAAGACGAACTTTTGGAAAGGCTTCTCGGCGGATATACGCAAAATGCGAATAAAAGCTTGAATCTACTCATCTAGCGCATCGCACCGAAAAAACTATCAGGTAGTAAGGATATAATTGAGTTTGCAGCTTATGTTGCTGCAAGCACCTTCAACGAAGGTTCTGGTGCTTTGTTAGCTTTTATGCATGAAATGGCCATCGGCGTTGGACCGAACGCTCACGAATATGCTACAGCGCAAGATGCCTATCGCATAGCCAAGTCTGAAAAAGAAGCTGAGCAGCAGAGTAAGGAAGCGAGAATTAAGTGTAGATTGGAAAAAAAAGAAGCTGAGAACAATGATATTGCTGCGGGGAATGTACTTTATGGAGCTGGAATAGAAGATTCCGTATAAGGTATGAAAATAAATTTTTTTTTTCACTTTTTCAGAGTTAAAAACTTTAAATGCGTTTTTCTCAAAATGACTTTCTAAAATTCGGTAACCAACAGAACTCGGAAACTATTAAACCGATTCTTTTCAACCTTGGCACACACTTTCTACATATAAAATACCTCCCCCCTTCCGTTATTTATTTATTTTTTTGTAGTTTTCCACTTACAAAATGGCAGAATTTTTCGTAAAAAATAGCTTTTTTGCTTTAAATAGGCGCCAAAAATAAAAAAAGAAAAAATAAAAAATAACAGGGGGGGGGGGAGTCTTACTTTAATTAAAAATACTGATTTTTTTAATTTCAGATGATTCTACGGCGAATGGCGATGCTCGCCGCAAGACACCTTTCCGAAAACACGTTTTGGCAGATGCTCTCTCACTGACTTATTTTTCAATATGTTCTCATAAAAATTTTTTAAAATATTGTTCAAGAGTTTTTATCAAAGTATCTTAAGCCATATGTCTGAAAAAAATTCTCAAAAATTGTGTTTTTTTTTACCATTAAACCTTACCCCTCTCTTAATAATAGAAAAACTTTTAAAAGAAAAATATAGAAAAATTGATATGTACAAAATAACTAATAATTAAAAAAAACAAGAAGAGATACATATAATCGCGTGAGAGCATGTAGAATGAACTATTTTTCTCATGTTGATTATCTTATTAAAAAATTATTCATTAATTAACAAGAAAACCTCAAAGTAATTGATGAAAACTTCCGGAATTTTTTACTCGAAAACGATGGACTTTCAGAATAAAATTTTACTGATGAAAAAACTCTTAGAATTGATCAAAAAATATACTAGAATTTTTTCGGAATCTTTCGAACGTTTAAAACAATTTTCAAAATTTTGAAATTTTTCGAAATTTGAGAAATGTTTGAAAAAATCTGAGATAATTCTAGTAGATTTTTTGATCAATTTTATGAACACAATTTTAGGAATTTTAAAATTTTTTCTGATAGTTCATCGTTTTAGGGTAAAAAATTTCTAATGTTTTTGACAGTTTTTCCGCGTATAAGCCGCCATTTTGTATGTTTGAAACTTTTTTTTCGAAATTTCAACCAACACATTTTGAAGCTCAGAACTCGAGACTATGATATTCTTACTCCAAACAAAAATTTAAACGACTTCAATGTAAAAATTGAAATGAGCAAAAATTTTTTTTTCAAAACCCTGTTTTTTTTCTTTAAATCGTATTGAAAATTATACGGGTACACTTTTTGGAAAATATGATGAAAGATTCAGAAAGCCCATTAAATTCTACGTCGAATACGTCTGGTTGCATATATTTTACAACCCATTTTCGTAAAAAATTTATATGTGGAAAACTGTTGTAAAAATTCGTCCATTCAGGACTGAATGGGTTGGGTTGGGTTAGTATTGATTGAGGTGTTTTTATACGTCAACTGTCGTTACGGAAACCTTGGAATATTTACCGTTCAAATTCGAAGATGCAAGGATAAAAATTGTCGGTGCCTTACGATAGAGACTAAATGTATTTGAATAACAACTAAAGATTTCAATTATGAAGCAACAAAGATAGTCTAATTCGACATGGTTCGCCACATCGATGATCTGTTTGTAATTCTGTAATAATATAATTATGAAAGGAATTAGTCTAAGGCTGCTTTTTTCTCATAAAAGAATGAGTATGAGTTGAGCTTTTAACTATCATGGAGAGGAAATTTTTGTTTTTATTTCTTCTAGGTTTATTTAAATTCTATCTAACAAGGCAGACAATACGTAAGTAAATGAGCTTGCTATTACGAAAATTGACAAATAATCAAGCATAATATTCCAGTGAGTGTTGTGCTTATTCTTCTACTCCTATTCTTCCTATTCTTCTCCTCCCCCCAAAGTATGCCGAAAAAGTTTTTTTTTTTTTCAAAAATTGATAACGCAATTATATATAAATCGAGTACGCTCTATCGATTGGACGTAAAATCAACTTCCGGTTCCAACCGGAAATGGCCTATTCAGACCGGAAGTGCATGAAAATCCATTTTTTTAAATAGAACATGCATACTTTGTTTTCAGATTCAGATTCTGCGGTAAAAAATACGAAAATTTCATAAGAAGAATTTTTTGAAAAAAGTTGATATTTGACCTCTAATTGACGTCTGAAGTCTGTAATCCACCAGTTCGTACTCAAGCTGCGAATATGCACGTTTTAACAATGGAATAGGATAATGTGGCTCCTCTAAGAGGTTTTCGGGGTCGCTGTGTCCGAATCCAAGGTGAGTTTGATCTTATTAGGTCATTTTGAGGTCAATTCAAGGTCATTTAGAGGTAAAACAAAAAAAATATTAGATTTATCAAGAATGAAATACTTTTAAAATTTTAGCCTTAATATTAAAAAAATATGAATCTCGTCGTTTTTTCATTTATTTTTGTTATTATTAATCTATGTATTTACATAGCGTACTTTTATGAAATTAGGGGAAATGAAATTCCAAAACAAAGTAGTTTAGCGAGATAAAAATCTTTATTCTCAAAACATAATAGATTTCGTTGCAGTAGCAACATTTGTTTATAATAACTGTAACGGGGTAAGACCGTTTAATTAATTAAATCGCGCAATCACACTAAAGGGACGCGCGTAATTAATTATGCTCAGTTCACGAACCGGAGAGCATGTATAGAAAGTCGCCAGTCAACCAATAATTCGTCTTATCGAGAAAGGTGTAAACAACCTATATTCAATCGGGAGTGAGTAGAAGCTATAAGAGATGAGAGAATCAAAGAAAACACTTGTTAGTAATGTAAATTGGATCTTTTATTATCCCTCAAAATCTACAGAAGGTCGGGCCGCGCGTTTGTTTACATGAACGCTCGCTCATCGACAACATGCTTCGCCGGTACGCTCGCTGTTCTTTGTTAATAGAGACGCTGTTACATGCACGCAATTAGATTATTCATTAATTAGATAACCGCGATCACGAGATTAAGCTGGCCAGCTTACCTTATACTTGCAGACAATCGGAGAAAACGAAGAGTAGTCGCACTACGCGAAACAGTTTATTATTGTTTTGCTCGCGGATCGCGAATGCGCGCACACACTGGTTTCGCCCTCGATGGCGAAACCTCACACACTCTCTCTCTCGTCCTGATCTCGAACAGTCGGGTGGATGACACCTTGACGGCTGCAATTCCGGATCACTGGCTGCTGCTGATTTGGGGTGCGTAGCTATCAAGGGCACAGGAAATGGCAGATGCGGTAGCGAAAGCGGGCGGACACGACAATGGTCTAAGCTTCACTGGTTCAAATTCGGTCGCGCGCGTTCCGTCTGCTCGCGTGCCGAATTCCTTCGTTACCTATTTTGTCCCCCCGGCAGGTGCTGCCCTCACAGGCAGCAATTAAGCTAAATAGTCAGCGCTAATTTGACGTTTACCTTCACATAACATAAATAATGATAATTTGTTTTATTAGAACCTAACATAATGAAAATTTTTATAACATAATTAGATTTTATCTTCTATTGTTCTGTAAATAAAATTTTTTTATGAATAACGCTGAAATAACTGTGCGAAAATAGACGGTGAAGATTTGACAAAAACTTTAATGTTCAAAATGCGCTCCGCTTTGTAAAATACACGCTTGAACTCTTCTTTGGAAATTATCAAAAGCTCTTCTAATTTCTGCTGCCTGCAGCGACCGAATTGCATCCGTGATTCTGCCAATCATATTGGCTCTCGTTGTCGGACGTTCTTGGTAAACTATGTCCTTTACTCTTCCCCACAAATAGTAATTCAGGATAGTTAGATTGGGGATTGAGGTGGATAATTGACAGGACCAAACCTTCCAATCCACCTATTGGAGAACATACGATTCAAACTATTTCGGCAGATATGTGCCGTATGTGCAGGACATGCATCTTGCTGAAACCACATGTCACGCCGTAACTGCAGCGGGAGGTTTTCCGGGGATTTTATGGTGACCAATAACGACAATTCCACGTATTAATTTCTGCATCACTCTTGAAGGTACATTCATCCGAAAATAGAACAGATCTGTGAAACTTATCTCTTTCGCGAATTGACCAGTTGCAAAACTCTAGTCGTTGGCGAAAATTTTCAAAGCTGCTTTTTAAGACCTATCTTGTATAACGCGATCGCAGAGTTTGAAATACATAACATTCGATAAAGTATGCTGATTTTTTAATGCCTACGTAATTTATTATCATATTTAGTACATTTTCTCTTGACATGTAGGGCGGCATACAGGCTCATCAATTTTTGCTAAGGTAGGTTTCGACTAAAAATGTTCGTTGATTCAATTAAACGCGCATTTAATATCGATTTTAAAACTAATTGTATGATCATTTTTTCACACAGAGTTAAAAGAAACAAGTTGCAAATATGGTTTACTTTAATGAAGAAGCATACGACATGTTACAAGTTTACTTTCAAGCAGGATCATTTGCCGCTGCAGAACAATTGTGGCGACGACGCTATCCTGACAGATTTCCTCATTCTCGAAAGGTTTTTAGTCGACTGTCTAGAAGAATTAGAACTGAGGGAATTTTTCAACCGCATCATAATAAAGGAAGGGTTATTCGGCGACGAGTTCGGGATGAACGTTCAGCGGATATTATCGCATCTGCAATGATTGAACCACGAAATTCTTTAAGACGCCGGGAACTTGATTCTGGCATTAGTAAATACACAATTCAGCGTATTCTTAATGCCGAACAATTCCATCCTTACCGAATGGAACTGCATCAGGATCTGGACGACAATGATATTCGCCAACGACTTGAGTTTTGCAACTGGTCAATCCGCCAAAGAGATGAGTTTCACAGATCTGTTCTATTTTCAGATGAATGTACCTTCAAGAGTGATGCAGAAGTTAATACGTGAAATTGTCGTTATTGGTCACCATAAAATCCCCACTGGTTGAGAACTATAGATAACCAGCGGGTTTAGAAAGTCAATGTATGGTGCGGAATTATTGATAACCAAATAGTTACTGCATTGAAAGAAAGAAACACGCAATTTTATACTTACCAGCATAAAGAAGAAAAAGGTTTCAAAGTTATTTATCAAGAAGTATTCACCCGTCAGTCGATATAGACGAATTATAAACAGCCATAGAAAAACATGGATACAAAGTATTAAATATTCATAATCGACAAGTATAAGTATCCTTAATTCACAACCGCAGTAGTCTGATCATTCTCACCGGACTACCCGTGTACCCAAGCACCCTCACTGGCGGTCCTTGAATCCTGGAGTCGAATTCTTGTATAATGCGCCGATCTGCTACCGTTACCTACGCTTCTGTATCGAAACGGGTTCTGTACGACTTCCCGCAGATCATCACCACGAGCAAGTTAATTCTCGGCCGTGTCTACGGCCATAGCATCGGTCCTAGCATAACGATCTGTAATGAGTTCCGTCGTGACCCTCACCGGAATCGATGATTATTTCACGTCACTAATCGCATTTTCAATATGCATGCTGACCCTTGCACAACGCCATCTCACGCCTCTCGCATTCGGAACGCACGGGGACCTCTGCAGAAACCAACATGTCCTCCGACCGCATTGAAGTAGTCCATTTCTCCCTGCTTACCTATTCCTCTCGGCTAGCACTGCACGATTTCCGACAAACCCCGGACACCTGCCCGCAAAGAGACAGGCTACGATAAATCTCTCGTAAGTTCTAACCTGCTTAGGGGGTCCCTCTGACTCGTAGGTATCATCTGTGGAGTCCACCGCATCCTCTTAGTCCAGTGCGCCCTTCTGACTACTCACAATCGCCTGTCAACTAAGCCTCTCCTAGCCACCCTGAGTCCAGCGCACCTCCCGACTCGATGCTAACTACTTCTTTATATTTTTCTTTCGGTGTATCCGTCGCGCTGCAAAATTGGTACTACACCCTCCCTGGGTCTCATCCAGATTCAGCCCAACGTCCGTCACTCCCAGCATTGCAAATCGGACGTGCATATCGCGCCATCCTCAATCGTTGCCCTTGTTCTTAGGTTGCGACGATATAATCACCTTGTCACATTCGGGATTTTTTTCTGCAATGGTGCTTGCTCTTGCCGACTTTACGCGGAGGTCGTCGGACGATTGACCTTCGCTCAACCATTTTCCGCTGCCGTACAAATAGGTTTGTAGTTCAGGCATGTACAGAATGTGTAGTTCGGCGTATAACAGTTCTTGCACCGAACATTCCCACTGAACCGCGGGCAATTGTTCGCGTAATGCCTTAGCTGTTGACAGCGGAAGCATGCACCAGCGTTATTTACGGTCTGCAGGCGACTAGGGCATTCGACTTTTTGGTGCCCAATGCCACCACGTTGATAACATCTTCCCTACGACTTTCCGCCTCTCTAATTATCGGCTGAGTCTGCTCATCTGCATCATGACTTGCTGTCTCTTCCTTCGAGACCGCTGACACACGTGCGACCGGGATTTTCGTCTTTCTCGACGTGTTCCCGTCGCACGCGGCGTCCTGGACTAACATATCCTTTGGTGGTGGTGGACGCCACTTCCACGTCTCATGGTCTCGACCACGGTGACGAACGAATTTGTCGCCGTAACACCTTAGGTCATGCAGATTCTCGTTACCTTTATTCTCGAGGTAGCTCCGGTAAGTAAGAAGCAGATCCAGCATTAGCAACTTGAATTGTTTTGTTGCTGATAGTTTTATGCACATCCGACGTACACTGGAACGCAGTGATATAATCAGCAATCGACTCGTTCTCAATCTGAGTACGTCGGCGCAACTCGTCAAATAGGTCCTCACGGTTTACGCGGCGGCAAAATTGCTGCCGGAAATCATCTTCAAAATCCGCGAAGTCCTTCCATTCGCCGTTATTATTGACGAACCAGACCTCGGCTCGTTCGGTAAACACCGTCTCCAGTGCCGTAAAGACTCCTCGCGGGAATAGTAGAAATGCATGCACTTCCGCTTCTTCCCCAGAAATCGCTCGACCACGGATTCGGATGTTCCTGAAAATTCCAGGCCACAAGCCCAAAACACCGCCACAGCATCCGGTGGCTTGCTGTTCAGCCGATGTCAGTAGCCGCTCCATGAACTATCGGGCGGACTCTGACTGTCTTTAGTCACGTGTTTTTTAGCACGAAAGCGTCCAAGTCTGAGGACTCAGAAACCACTGTCTGGCTACCCCGCTTGCCAGCGTTGTTTAAAGAACTTTGTGTTTTCTAAAGGATAGTATTTTCTAAAGGGCCACCGTGGCCCTCGGTCTAACATCACTCAGTTCGGAGATTTGGTTCACTCCTGCATCCCACTACGTGTTTGATAACTTACGTTCCCATCCGCAAGCCAGCCAGTTATGATGCTCACGAGATTACGCAACCAGCACAGAGCGTCGTAGACTTAGGATGATCTAGTGCTACACGATGAGTAAAATTGCAATCGCTGAACGACCTTTGATTGTCCGAGTCTGTCAGAGAGACTCACAGTGGTGAGGGACATACAGTGGTATGCCGCAGATTTATTTAACTTCCTTTTGCTTCTCATCCCAATCTCTTTCGCACGTGAGCGTCACAACATGCATGCCCGGCAGGTTGCTCAGTAACTTCAGCCATTTTGCCTTCCAAATCCCCGTGTAACGTAAATAATTTGGTAAATAGAGTCGCAGGCAAACATTAGTTGAAAAAAAAACCGACTCGCCCCTCGCAATAATTCAAATTCTAATGCACCTGATTTTATTAAAAAATTTATTTTGTAAATACAAATAAAGGACCCCGCACTATCCTTATGGGAAATGGCTTTCGGTCAAAAATTTTGAATCTTGGGCAGATCTTGGCACATAGATCAAAAGTGTCCATGGGCTCAAAGCTCAAAAGTTGATGGTTCAGGATGTACAGGTCCCCGAAGTTGAACTTTGCAGGATATTTTATACACAGTGAGAAATAGGTGACTCGGGTTTTTTAAACTATGTATATATTTACGTACGTGCATATACTTATACATGCTTCAGTGTACTCAGTGTCAGTGTATATGTATATATTTTTTTTTGATTAGCCAATGGAATGGATTAATCATTTATAACCTGAACTGCAGGATTCGGAATTGCTCGATGTGCAGCATCCAAAGTGGTTTCAAGAAGTGATTCATCAGGGTATCTGATATTAGGCTGATGTGCAAATCCAAGATACCATAAAACACTAACAACATACGCATATGAACCTAGAGTACGTGCACCACTTTGACAGGTACAATATAGTAACCCAAAATGGGTTCATCACCATTTTCATTCTGCTGGTCGTCGTCATTCTGGACTTGATATGAGATAAATATCTGATGCCTGACTGCATTGCGAAACCTTGAAAATAGTCGTACTCTAAGAAAACCTGGTTCATTGATGTTTTGATCAACTTCTAAATGTTCATCATTGTCTCTAACCAGTTTATCTTGAATACAAGACGGAGAAAGCTTGATTTGATACGTTCCAATAGTTAAATCTTGCAAGTAGTGCAATTCCAGTACGGAAAAATCCGCTATTTCCTCACCGTCTAACGGTGCTCACTGTTCATTTCTTCTGGTCAAGTTATCAACTTCGACTCTCGCTTGTACGATATTGGACATCCTTGATCTTTGAATCATTTCTCTTACGAGTTCTGCATTCGTGTCTTGCATTCTGATTACCGGGCGATAGCGATTCAAAATAGCTCCAGCTATTAGATATAGATTGTGTAGATTTTTAGCATGTTGCAAGTTTATTGTATGTGAAAAGAATTTGAAAACAGATCTAAAGTGTCCATTGCGTGCTTCAACTACCCAGCGATGTTTAGTCAATATCCTAGTGTCATTAGCATCCTGCGTAATGAGTTGTCTTTAAAATTGTATACACACACACACACACACACATATATATATATATATATATATATAAACGAATGGTCTCTCCGAGGATGGAAAGCTTTTTTTTATCGAATGCTTGCAAGGTACGGTGTTTTTCGGATGAACAGTGTGTATATATATATATATATATATATATAATAGAGAATGAGAGAGAACACACTGACGCATGTATAAGTATATGCGCGTACATTAATATTTACATAGTTTAAAAAACCCGAGTCACCTATTTCTTACTGTGTATAAAATATCCTGGAAAGTTCAACTTCGGGGACCTGTACATCCTGAACCATTAACTTCTGAGCTTGAGCCCATGGACACTTTTGATCTATGTGCCAAGATCTACCAAATAGCTGAGTTTTAAAATTTTTGACCGAAAGCCATTTCTCATAAGGATAGTGCAGGGTCCTTTATAATCCTTATAAATTATATTTGTTTTTTTCAGCAAATTTTTTAGAAAACTTCAATAGCAAGAGGTAGATGTAATTAGAAAGGCTCAGCTTTATGTCTGACAGCTATATGACATTTTTTAACAATTTAAATCTGTCACATTTTTCCTTATAAAAGTTTATTTATAAGCTATTGTTTAATTGTTTATATTTATTGAAATACTTTAATAAGACTTAAAAGATTTACATAATAAAATGAGAATGAAGTAATAAAAATACCTACAATTTAGTTAAATGATTGTTTGTAACAGATTTCAAAGTGAGCATTAATCCTTTGCATAAAAAAGAATCTAATCACATTGGATTGCTGTAACTCTATTTATTAATATTACAATGTCGCATGTAATAATTATAAGACATTGTCATAGTTTCAATTAACTTGTGCGCTGCATATCATATCATTAATATTTTCAATGATCACTTTATGCCATATTACAATTGAAAATAATAACGATAAGGAATGTAATCATTAAAATGTAATTATTGCAATGTTCATTTATTTTCATTATTGAGATTCAAATTTTAAAAATAGATATGCAAAGAATTTACCTTTAAAAGTAAGATATTTGAATATACGATATGAGAGAATCATCTCTCAAATTGTTCAATAAATAAAAATAACCTTTAATTCTTTCCTCAACCAACGTTTCACTAACTAAAATTTGTCAGTCTCATCAGGGTTACCTTTTGATTCAAAAATTGAAAGAATATACAATAAATAAATATAAAAAATCAAATCATAAAATATGAAAGATCAACAAAACACAAACCAAACAGCAATACTCACAAAGATAGTTATGCAAGTTATACATTCTTAAAAAATGTTTGTTCACATTTCATAAAGCAGTATAAATATCAAACAGTGGATAAAACAAATTTTTAAATTGACGGAATTATTTTTATAAAATTAAAATAAACACAAAATGCTAGAAGATCAGGAAAACCAAACTTGTCGATTTCCTTTCACTGATCAGTTTAAAGTAACTGCTATTAACTCGGTATGTCTTGCATGATATATTGTATCTGTAAACTGACAGCAGAGCATACACGAAGGAAAACGACATGATGCGAATAATCAGAAACAAACCGTACATAGATATAATGCTGAGACTCAAACGGTATAATTATGCTGTGAGACGTTACAGGTGTTTTTGAATAAGACTATTTAATTTCTTGTAATGACTATTGAAAAATGGTGTTTCTGTTTTTAGATTAATTATATCCTCAAATGCATTAATATGTAGCATCTCTAATATACGTCTTTTAAGTAAATTTTTTTCTCAATCTAAAATATGAATATCAATAAAATTAAATGAATGTCCTGGGTTATCATATACGAGGTGTGATCAAAAAGTAAGGTGAATTTTTATTTTTCTCAAAAAATATTTATTTATTCCTCAATTTTTATTTTATCTCCTTCAAAGTAATCCCCCTCGGATATAATGCACTTGTGCCAACGCTTTTTCCAATCCTGAAAGCATTTCAAAAAATCATTTTTTGCGATCTTGTTTAGTTCATCCTTCGATGCCGTCTTTATCTCCTCAATCGTGGCAAAACGCCGTCCTTTCATGGGCCTCTTCAGTTTTGGGAACAAGAAGAAGTCACAGGGGGCCAGATCTGGGGAATACGGTGCCTGTGGCATCGTTACTGTGTTGGTTTTAGCCAAAAATTCGCGCACAAGCAACGATGTGTGAGCAGGGGCGTTATCATAGTGCAAAAGCCAATTTTTATTTTTCCACAAATTCGGACGTTTCTGGCGGATTGCTTCGCACAAATTGCGCATAACTTGCAGGTAATATTCCTTATTTACTGTTCTACCCTGTGGCAAGAACTCATGATGCACCACGCCCCTGCAGTCAAAGAAAACTGTAAGCAAAACCTTTACATTTGATCGAACTTGTCGTGCTTTTTTTGGTCTTGGTGATCCAGAAAGCCTCCACTGGGACGATTGAGTCTTAGTCTCGACGTCATAACCGTATACCCATGTTTCGTCACCTGTTATAACCCTGTTGAGTAAATCTGGATTATCGTTGACGTCATTCAGTAGCTCTTGGGCGATGCTCATGCGACGTTTCTTTTGGTCGAAATTGAGCAATTTCGGAATATATATTTCGACGATTTCCCAACACTATTTTCTTCACTTCTTCAACATTCTCATCAGTTGTTGATGTGCTGGGGCGTCCAGAACGAGGTTCGTCATCGGTGTCTTCTCGGCCTTCTTAGAAGAGTTTATACCACTTGTAAACATTTTTTTGGCTTAAAGTAGACTCACCGTATGCCACTTTCAGCATTTCAAGTGTTTTGGAACATTTGATTCCATTTTTCACACAAAATTTAATGCAAACTCTTTGATCCATGTTTTTAGACAGCAGCAAATCGTGGAGCACGCAAAACACTTCTAACCTTGATGCCTCTCACAAACAAACCAAACATACTACAAAGCTGAAATTTGGAACGTATGTTCTAGACGAGTGTACCGACATAACCAAATAAAAAAGTCGAAGATCGAACGGACGTAGCCCGCTAAATTTCAAAATTCACCTTACTTTTTGATCACACCTCGTATGTTTTAGAACTAGAAGAACTTTCCGTTAGTTAACGATTGTTTTTCTTAAATCTATTATAAATTTTTCATGTTTATAGATTCTAACTTTCAATGACCGTTTTGATTCACCCACGTAACAACTATTATATTTATTGCAATTAAATTTATATATAATGCCAGTTTTATCCTTTATTTTGAAATTTGTTTTATCTACTGTTTAATATTTATACTATTTTATGAAGTATGAAAAAAAATTTTTAAGAATATAATATATCTTGCATAATAATTTTTGTGAGTGTTGCTATTTAGTTTGTGTTTTGTTGATCTTTCATATTTTGTGACTTTATTTTTTATATATTGTGACGGTAAACGTCCGGTTTGCGCTACCGTCTCGATCGCGTGGCTGCCTGCGAGGGTAGCACCTACCTGCCGGGGGAAGTAAAAAGGGAACTCGGTCCGAAATGGGACGGAACGCGCGCGAAGAAAGAAGGACCAGTGAGATCTTTAGCATCGGTAACAGCGTGAGTTCATATGAACGTGACATAAAAAAAAATCAAGGAGCGTAAACACAATTAGTGGATTGCCAATAACCTGTTGTTGCTGCTGTCACAGTAGGATAACTCATACGCCATCGTAGGCTGACTACGAAATCCGAGGGATTGGACGGAAACGGCAGGACGATTGAGAAGGCCTCGTTTTTGGTGTGGAAAAGAGACAACCTGAGCCACGCGTTGAAAGATAACGACGAATAGCTCCCTCTGATAGCGTGACTAATCATATAAGGTATGCCAGTTTCGCGTCACGATATTATCGAACAGCCGTGCGCAGTCCGTTAATCTTTCTTTCGAATAGTCTTGCGTGAACGTTAATAAATCGGCAGCGAGCGAGCGAGCGAGTATTTCAAACGAGCAACTGCGAATAAAATGGCGGCGTATAACTCTAGCGTACGTTTAGAATAAACGGTCTCGCGCGGGCCAAATATTTTGTAAGAATAGTTCAAATAAACGATTCTGCGTTACTAAAATGATAATCTAGTTTTGTCCCTTTTATTAGTTAGTTGGTTGACTGTTACCCGTCCTTCCCCACTCCTTGATTAGTTAAAGATTGCTTATTTTGTTCTCATCACGCGTATTCCGGCACGACTGCACACTAGGTGAGACAAAGGTATTAACACGGAATTTATACCCCGTTACATGGCGCCCAACGTAAAAGAACCCATAGCGTTAATAATTGTTCAAAACGTCGGTTCCATTACACACTGACCTTACGCTCAGTCAACCAACGACCCAGGTGGCAATGAAAGTGTTGTTGTGCACACTTTAAACGTGTACCACATAGGAAATAAAATAAATCGTCAACTAACTCGCGAAGGCCCGCCGCGACGATAGTATGTAAACAGTCATAGTAAGCGTGTGCGAGTGCGACCGAATGATTCTTCTCAAAATACCACGCAATCACCAATAGATTTTGAAGGTTGTCGAATAATAACAACATTGTACCCATTGGCCCGAGGAAAAGAATAACAGCGGCAACATTCAATGCGAAATAAACACAGCGCAAATGTTTTCCTTCGTTTTAATCCCAATCTAGTTATGTCGTCCAAGTGTCCATAGCTGTAATTATTGGTGCTTGCGCGTAGATAAACTCGCTATAATTAATTTAAGAACTAACCAACACAGACGCGCTAAAAACAGTTAGTGCGCCTGATAGGCAGAATTATTGTATTACACGATAACGAGCAAAAGAGTTCTTGGGCCAGCGTAACAACAAAAATAACTTGTACTGAGCCTTTCATTGGCTATTAGAAGCTAAATTATTTTTTTTTTGTAAAGTATTGATCGTAGCACTCGCATTTGCATTGTCCCTAAAGGAATTTTGTAATTTGTAAATAAAATTAATCACGACGATAATTGACGACAATAAAATAAAGTGCGTAAAGAATATCTGCTAAGAAGAGAAAGAATATAACTAGCGATATTGTAAATAATTAAGAATGGACAATACTTAGACGGGAATAGAAAACTGAGTACTGTTGTTCCAAGAGGAAGAAATCAACGAGTATCTCAAAAAAAAATGGGAGTAAGCTCTCGCGAGCTGGAAGATTGCACAATTGGTTGCTAGGTGACTATTCAGCAGCAGATTTCGTCAAAGTTAGCAAGCAAAACAGCATCCCAGCAAGAAGGGCAGCCCTAGGCTCAGAACTAATATCGTTCATCTGCGCTGAGCACATAGCTTCTGAAGAAGGAGAACACCCGTTAACTCAATTGATGCAAAACGCAGAAGTTATATCATAGGTACAAGAGACAGCGATAAACATTTCAGATGTATTAGACAATGGAAGTAAATATAAAAATATTACAATAACAGCTAATGATGGCAGTCAGTTTCAACTTCCACCCGCATTCGCTGTAATGATTCAAGACCTCATCTTCCGCTTCCGAGAGAATGAGAGGAAGCTCGAGCTGCTAGACTCGGTAAGTGACAACGTATCAAGTCTAACGAAGATGTTAGACAAGATATATAGTAATAGTAGCAACGTTAAGAGCCAGCTAGAAGACTTATCTGCCAGAATAAGCATATTAGAAAATGCCGAAATAGGAACGCACAGCAATACAATGCGAGCCATTCCAGCGAATTAAGGCAGCAAGAAAACACGCGCAGGAGTGTAACGTTTCAAGACACCTTCACCTACCATTACGATACGCGATTACCTCAAAGTACTCCAGCTGTACGCGGACACAGGCCCACGAGGACCACCGGCAGGACCCCGCGCCGGACGCTCCCTTTCGGAGAGAGTGGACAGCATTAACCTAATGGGGTTAATGCTGAAATGGATAACCATACGCCGAGCACGTGGTCACCACAGCAGACTACAAACCCTTGATCGACTACAAGCGATGTAGGTCGTATTGTCCGAGGATGGAAACTTAATTTTTCCGGCGAGGGTAACGCGAGTGTAGACACCTTCCTATCCAGACTCGACAATTTGAGGAACGGTGCCGGGCTGACGAAGGAAGAAATGCCGTATTATCCGTATCGGAGCTGCTAGTCGGTTCCGCCCTTACCTGGTACAAGGTAATGAAGGAAGAATAGCTCACCTACGCTGAGTTCGAAGCAGACGCACGGGAGTGGTTCGGAACTAGCGTACAACAGCAACAGCGGCTGATGAGGGAAGTATAAGCCGATATCAAGGCTCAGATGACCCGGTTAACGTATACATCACCAATATGATAGGCCTAATGTGTGTGTGTGTGTGAGACGACTGAATCCACCGATAGCATATGAACGCCAGTTAGATCTATTACACGCCAACCTCCTCATAGATATTTAGAGCCAGGTGCGTAGGACCGAAATAAATTCCATACGTGTTCTGAATACGTTAGGCTACGGCGGCGCAGAACACATTGATCCAAATAAAAGTGGAACGCGTGGTACCTGTCCCCCAGTCAACCCTGTATCCGGAGTTAGTATACCACCCTCACACCGATGGAAGCAAGAACCGCAAGAGTAAGTTCGTGGCAATATCCAACGATAAGCCACAGGTTAGTGGTCGGTTAGATCGTATGGAGAAAGGGTTACGCATCAGGTCGTCTATACACCGACGCCATCAGAGGCGACGCCTGGTCCGAGTATAGAAGCGGTTGAAAGCGATAAGAAAGCTCCGCAAGTCGACTTAATGGACCAAGTGATGTTATCCCTCAAAGAAATATTCGAAGGGATGAAACATAACTTTGTTAGGCGAAACTCAACCCCAGAGGACCGTGCTAAGAGACAAGAAGCAACTCGAAACCGGGAAAGAGATTTCTCCAAACCACTCAAATGTATCGAGTGTGGATTGCTGGGGTACAGCAAAGGTATTGTCCCCAATGTAATAAGGGAAACGAGGAAAGGAGTAGTTAGGAGGGGTTGACCCCACTCCTTCGTCCCATAAAACGTACCCCGTAAATGAAACCTCGTCACCCTCGCCAGCACAATCGGTATTGATAGTAACGAGTGCGTTGAGTGATGAGAGCGAGGATTGCCCTGATTATGATAATGAAGAGAACGTCGGTAAAGCGAACGCGGAGAAGGGGAATGTTGACGATAGTAAAGTCCAGGACTATAGACCGGCCGAGGTGGTGGAAAGGAATTTGCCCACGCCCTCGGAGGCATTGATAACAGCAGATAAACCGTCAGGTTTATTCCGAAGGACCTCTGATAGTCTGAATCGAGGTGGTTCGAACGAATGTTGTCGTCACTTTACCGTACGAGAGCATAGTAGCCAGCGCTACAGTATGCCAAGAGCGAGCCTGTGAAGCGGTTGAATCGATTTCGGTATATTCCTCGGAACAGGAAACGCGTTGGTGGCTATCGGTGAGAATAGGAGACTTCAAAATAAGGGCTCACAATGACTTCAAATACTACTACAAACACTACTCTTCAAATAGCTTCGGCGCTGGGCATCAGGTTGGATACCATCGACGCTAGTACGGCAGGCCTGCCAGATGGACGAAAACTGACAACCGTCGGTCATGCGATGTTGCTGTTCACCGTGGGTAATATGACGATGCCGACGAGGGTAGCTATATACTCCCAACCCTCGTCGATGAATATATTCTAGGAGTAAATTTTATCAGATTATTTAGGGCGGTTCTTGATCCTGACGATGATACGTTGTTGCTCAAGAAATCGCAAACCAAGATGAAACTAGAAGTAGCTAGTTTAGAGGCTGGTCCGAGATTAGCTACTATAGGACTGGCCGAGGTAACAGCCTCACAATAGGCAGTATTGCAGAAGACCATCAACGAGGCCTTATTTCAGGCCCCCACGGGACTGGGATGTGCTGCAGGAATTGAACACGAGATTCGAATCGGTGATACGAAACCGATCAAACAGCACTACTACTCAGTATCACATAAGATCGAGCAAAAAATACATAAATTGGTAAAGGAAATGTTGGCTAAAGAGGTGATTGAGCCGACGAATAGCGACTGGTCGAGCCAAGTGGTGATGATACGCAAAAAGGATGGCTCGTATCAATTTTATATAAACTTTCGGAAGGTCAACAAGGTCACCGAGCCAAACGCATATCCCTTATCATCCATGCAGGATATATTGAGACGTTTGCGAAACGTGCGTTACATCTTCACGCTCGACTTTAGTAGCGCGTATCACCAGATATTACTTGAGCCCGAATCTCGACCCATCACTGCTTTCACCGTGCCCAGATTGGGGCACTTCCAGTTCGTGCAAATACCGTTCGGTCTCTCATATGCCGGCGCCACCTTCCAACAGTTAATAGACAGCGTAATCGGTCCAGAGCTTGGCGATATTGCCTTCGCCTATTAGGACGATATCATTGTAGTGTCGTCCAGATTTGAAGACCACCTACAACATCTTATAACCGTGTTGGATAGGTTATGCCAAGCCGGGCTCCCAATTAATCGAGAGAAGAGTGTTTTCTGATAGCCGAAGGCAAATTATTTAAGACTACTGATCAACTAAGAAGGAAATGACCTCAACTGACTGGAAATGACTGATCAACTGACCCTGAAAAGGTACGCTTTATCATGGAGTACCCTCGACCAGGGAACGTACGATAGTTACGTACTTTCCTAGGTATTGCCTCTTGGTACCGCTGTTTCTTGAGTGAGTTCGCCACACACGCTTAACCGTTGACCAAGTTAACGGGGAAAAGTGCGAATATGTGAGGGGGCCAGATGAAGAGCAAGCCTTCGCCAAACTTAAGGCATTCATGATATCCGCACCGTGTCTCGGATTGCCAGAACTCGATGGACTGTATGTGTTGGAGACAACGCTAGCGCTATGGGAATCGGCGCCGTCCTGATTCAGAGGATACGGGACGAAGACCGAATTGTCGAGTACGCTAGCAGAGTCCTTAAACCGGCGGAGTAAAACTACTCTGCCATGGAGCGCGAATGCTTGGCGGTCTTATGGGCTATACAGAAGTTCCGCCCTTATATAGAAGCGTATCGATTCAAAGTCGTAACGGATTACAACAGTCTGAAATGGCTGTATAATTTGAAAAATCTCATAGAACGTCTGGCCCGAAGGGCACTACAACTCCAAGTCATACTTTCGAGATAGAATATCGAAAAGGGGATCAACTTAAAGAAAGGAACAATGCCTGGTACTCGGAACAGTTCCAACGCGACGAAGCCAATCCAGAGGAATACCCAGATTGGAAGGTAGTGGAAAGGGTAATGTACCACCAACGGCCCAACAGTGACTACCGAGACGAGTACGGGTATGTGGATACCTGGAAGCTAGTCGTGCCACTTGAAGACCAGGAAGCGGTCCTGTTCGAGAACCACGATATTGAGACCGCCGGACACCTGGGCCGAGAGAAAACCTTCGCCCGCGTCGCGCAGTCCTACTATTGGCCAGGTATGTACGCTGATGTCGGAAGGTACGTCCGGAAATATTAAATCTGTCAGTAGTGTAAGGTTGAACAACGACTGCCGCGCGGACTCATGAAAAACCGGATGTTGTCCACACCTTGGCAAATTGTGGCGGGCGACGTTGCTGGACCGTTTCCGCGGAGCCCTCGAGGGCACGAATACGTATTGGTATTCGTCAACTTATTTACGCGATGGGTCGAATGTATACTTATACGTAGTGCCAACGGTAAGACGATCGTAAAGGAACTCCGGGAACGAATGATCCTGCGCTTCGGCACACCTAGGATCTTTCTGTCCGATAATGACAGTGAATTCCGTAACCAGCTTGTAGATGGATACCTGAGGGAACAGGGGGTAAACCGGACCTTTACACCAACTTATACCCCCCAGGCTAACCCTGCCGAAAGAGTTAATAGGACCCTTAGCCTCATAGATCCCGAGGGTCCAGACTGGAAGGGGGCTATGACGGTAAGCGTAATTAATCCGTCTGTCGACATGGAGTCGAGAGCATGTGTGAATAAGGTGTACTCGTGCTTATTTCTCTTTTGCCGAGGTCCGATAGATCGCCGTGGTAACATGGTGGACTACGATTAGCGACGAGAGTGATAGATAAAGAGCGCGTGAGTGAGAGAGATATGCTGTTGTAAAAGAATTGCGCGCACAACTGGGTCCGAGCGGCGGTAGGGGACCGACTCGCGGCCGTTTCGACGGTAGCGAGCCGGCTCGCTCCTTCTCATTTGGATAGCCACGGCTTACGGACGCAACCCAAAAGGAACAGCGACAAGTTTCGAGGAGAAACATTACAGAGCTGATCGAGCAAGTATCCGCTCGATTATCAGATAGCGAAGGAAGCCAAGGCAAGACCAAGGACCAACACCACTACCAGCCGGCCGAGCAACTCGCCGTCTCCCAACAGCAGCATCCGACGCGGTTAGCCTTATACCCCCCCCCCTCTCTTTCTCTCATGTAACCACGTTCAATTTTTGTAAGCCACGTGCAATTTTTTGCTACAATATCCGGCCTGCACTCGTGTATCGGTGCTGACGCAAGTGCAAAGATGTTAGAAATCATTAAAGAAACACTATCTAATGAATCCCTTATATAGTGCTCCTTTAAGATGTTTTGACCCGTTTAGAAAAACAAATTCATTCACGATGTTACATAACTTCGAATACAGCTAAAATTCGTGTTTATTTTTGGGCCTGTGTTATTTTTATTAAAGCTCTTTCAAGGATCAGGCGTTTTAAATGAAACGATAACATTTAGATGAGATAGGGCAAAAAATCATACATGGACCAGCTGTTATTCCCTCTGAAATGCTATTGATGTTTTTACACTCGATTAGCTTACCATCAGAAGAGGTCAATGAAAAACAATTTGCGTACTTAAAATAAGGTGTTGTGCTGATCAATTTTAGACATCAAATATGCGGTGAGGGGATTCGTGTAAATTTAATACTCTGAATGTGAAAGGCAAGAGAATTTACGTTAATTTAGCACTTAAATGTAAGAGACGAGAACATAAGGCAATCCTGTTAGCAATTAAAAAATGAAATAATTTTTTTCGTCCACACTGAACCATTATAGACTAGACCCTACCTATGCCTGAATCAAGCCTGAAAACCATCAGATAAACTTCAAGAGTATTGTTGGCTCATAGTCCGGATATATGTTTCAAATTTAAGGTTATACTCAATGTCCGAAATGAATCCCTGGTAAAAGTTTTAAAAAATAATCATTTTGAATCTTTTGAAGAAATTGTTACCTGAAACATTTCCAGCGTGTTTCGTTTTTTAATACCCCTTATATTTAAAGTTAGTTTTCATCATTAATGCAAAAGTACTAAAATGTAAATAATTAAAAATAGGGTGATATTAATATAGGCTTGTGTCGGTGGACGTAAAATTTATACATTATTATTTTTGTGAGCCTGTGACGACAGCAGGCCGTGCGCCGGCTTCTCGGCTGCGTTTCTGCCTCCTTTTCCACTCGGCAAGGCGTGGTGGCCAACGTTGGGCGCATTAAAGTATGCGCCTAACACTCGGCCTTTTTGTTTTAGCGCCAAGGACGGGCCAGCGGAGCTGAGCGCAGAAAAGTTGAAGAGCGCGGAGAGAGTGAGAAAGAGAGAGAGAGAGAGAGAGAGAGAGAGCGAGCATTAGGCCTATGCAAGGATAGGCAGGCGCGCGACGCGTGACCGATAAGCGGCGCGTCGCGTGCCGCCTAACTAATAGGTCAAGGAGGGATAGGAGCGAGCGCTGCTGAGCGGCCACGAGACGATCAGCGCGAGAAAAATGCGTGCTCGTGCCTATTCGAGTAGTGAGAAAGGAAGAGAGAGCCAGGAAAGAGTGTATTTAAAGACAACACCCTTGATTGGCAGAGGAGAGTGACCATCTTATCGTCGTTCCCGTTGGACAACTCGAGAGAAGCAGCCTTGTCAACCATCACAGCCTTCCGGGAAAGCAGCCTCCACAGCTTCTACTACTCCCCGGGACAATGATCTCGCCGCGGTCGCAGCTCTCCTCGGAAAAGCGACCCCGCCATCTACAGCAGCTCTTCCGGGATAGCAACCTCGCCGATTGCAGATCTCGACCGAGTAGGCAGTAACACAACAAGGTCAAGGTTCTTTGTCTTTTCTGAATCTCTCTTTCTCTCTACACTCTCTCTCTCTCTCTCTCTCCGGTGATGCGACGACCGGTGCGCATTTAATAAGATAGCCAGGCATTCACATGCCGGCTATCTAGAGGTTTGCGCTTAATTTTAATTTGTATTGGTGGTAGTTGCGACCGGCGAATTGTCATGGCGCTCACGTGCCGGGCAATTCATCCGGTATAGGTTCGCGTAATTCTTAAGTGTAATAGGTTAAGCGTGCGATTAGCTATTAGTTAGGATGGACCGTGAAATATTCATTTGTGATTATCTTAAATCGTTTCTTTGTTCTATTTCGTAGTTAGTTGGTTAATAACTTAGATTATATTATGCGCGCGTATGTTTAATGTAAATAGTTATTAATAATAATAGGTTGTAAGTTTAATTTGATAATTATTCTTTATATAATTTATAGTCTTTATATAATTTATTTATTGACCTCCCTTCTCTTTTCTTCTTCAATTGCCGTGAGCGAAAGTGCCTCACTTACCCCGCAAAAGAATTGGTGACAACGAGAGAATTTTGTCACAAGCCAAATTATAAAACAAGCATACTAACTGTAAATTAATGAGTATATAATGAGATCCTTAAAAGGCTTTTTCTTTTCTTGACCAAGAAAACTATATATTTGCAACTTAGTTGCTCATTATTACTTCTAGTACATTGTAAATAAATGTATGTAAATCGTTTTCACCTTTGCTCTTTAGAAACAAAATCTGAAATTGATAATTATAAAAAAATATTTTAAATAGTATAATGATAATCTTTAATTATAAAAGCACATTACAATGATTAATTTAATAAATTACAAAAATGTTTGCATGATTAGTTAATATTAATATATAGGAATATTATTTAAAAATTCTTTCTTGGTACAGTGACCTTGAAAGAAAGAGCTAGAAACCTCTCTTGCATAAAAACAAATATAATATCATAATATGCCATGAACTTTCATAAATAGTTCACTATAATGTGAAGTATATCAACATATTAAGAAACATTAATTGATCAGCTATGCTTTTCAATGTCGTTATAATAACCTTATTATAATTGCTATAATAAATAATTAAGTTTCTCCTAAACATTAATAAAAGAAATATAAAACAAAAAAAGTTAGTTTATTTACTTTAAAGATGAGTATTCCATTTATAAATTTATAAATATTGTTACTCATGGTAATTTTGTATTATAACGGGGTTCCTGCTCAGCTTCGCTCGAGCGGGACACGCTATATAAAAGTAACCGCGGAAAAGTAGATGAATGGCTCTCCAGAGCAGATCGGCACTCCTGCACCGAACGTCCTGGGTCCAGCAGCTCAGTTGCCTCCTTCTCGAGTCGAAAACTTGGCCCGCGGAGAGTGTCGTAAGCTTTCGTATGACAAGGCGCGACAGCCAAGGAGAAGCTAAAGCGCATAATCGCATATACGACTAGGAATCGAGGGAAAATGACACATAGCAAAGGAGTGAATTGAATTCATTTATTCACAACACAAGCATAGAATAGCGTAGTTCGCGCGCAGTACAAATAGCAGCGTGGATAGCCTCGCGTCAGATTTCAGTGCAGCCGACGAGCCGCGCACACGCTACGCAGCGAGGAACTTGCCCGCGCACGCCCTGTAAGAGCGGTTAGGCACAATGGCGACGGCTAGCCGGCGCGCACCGTTCGAACGAGAAACCTACATCGCTTACTCGTGTCGGCTCTTTAGCCGGTCGAAACGTCTCGGTCACTCGACTTAGACGAAAACGGCAACCGCACTTGCTCGTTGTAAATCGGACGAAGCGACAATACGCGTATAACGGAAGCCTGTTCGTAGGCCGAACGAAAACAGAAAAGAAATAAGCAACTATGCGGTAAGGTATCTACAAGGATACGCAATTTAAGCAACGCAGGAGGAGAGAGCCATAGAGAGAGAAGCCAAGTTAACAGACTGGTACTTACAATGCTGGAACTGACGAGTCGCTCTACAGTAGATTCGCAAGTAGTTCTCGGCGCGCTCGCTTGCAAAGGATTTGTTAATCGCGTTATCGCTTCTTGCGTTTACGCTTTTTCTCTCTGCTTCTATCACCGAGTGTTCGCTGGGCTTTTCGGGAACAGCGTCGATGGTTGTCACGTGTGTGGCTATCAAACCTGATTGCTCTCTCGAGTAATTAGCGAGCTCGCGTTGCCGGTTACTTGCTCGTTGCCGGTCGGAAGCAGACTTACTTTTTTTGTCCCTACTCTCTCTCTCTCCTCGAAGGGCTCGCCTCTCCGCGAGGTTCGCGCCGCGAGTCGATATCGATAATCGAACTATAATCGCGTCACTTACCGGTTCGCTGACGTCCACGCTGCAATTATTTAAACATGTTTACATGATAATTAATTATTATAGATAATTATTATTTGATGGCTTCCTGGGGAGAGAGAGACATAACGAACTTACATGCCGTTCGTTATAGTATGTATAATGAAAAAAAGAAACTTATTTTTCAAGTTCGCAAAAAATGTATATTGATCATCAAAAAAGCGTTCTTAAAACGTATTACAGCATATCAAGGAAACCATTTTTGCTAAAATTTATAGTAAATAGTCGAGTATCAATGAATGTGCGTAAAGTATTAGCATATCTATAATATTTTGTGACGAACTTGTCATTTGCTCTAAATTTATCACGTAAATTACATGTTTCGAAAGCCAACACTCATACAATGACAACGCGTATTTTGCGTACTCTATGTCAAAAAAATTGTACAGAATTGTTCTGAAAAAAGAAGGAAAAATGGCAGTAACTATAACTTTAAAAAAAGAAAACAAAAGAATTATGAAATTATATTTGCATTAAATTTGTCGTGACTGTATTTGTATAAGTATATATATATATTGTATATATATATATATATATATATATATATATATATATATATATATATATATATATATATATTGTATTTGTATATATACTAATGAAGCAAAAAATCCAAATATTCAAATAATGCCAATTCTTTTGAAATTTACATACATTGTTCAATTACAAAATAAAAAATTAGGATGGATGATTTGATGGCAACGACATTGAATTTATTCTATTTGTATGAAGAAAAGCTCATCACGTCAAAATGACCGTTATATTTTCATGTTCATCATTATAGCTTTTGTATTATATCAATCAACGTAATTATATAAAATATTGCAATACTCAACCATGCCCTAAGAAATACTTTTACACTATAAAAACTAAAATCCTTTCAACCATTAATACGAGATAGATGTATCAAATAAAAATACTCATACCAAATATGATGATAATTCCAGTTCAATAACTAAGCAAGGGTAAGGTTTAGTGACAATTGTTTTTGACAAATGTTGCTCAACTTCCAATGCCTACATTTTCATGACTTTTTCTTCGACCGTTGAAAATGATGTTCAAGGTTATAGAATATTTAATATAATTTTTTTCATAAAATCTCTGGTATAATTACTGAGAACTCAGATAGAGAGTGAAATTCCATATGTTCCCACAAGATACCGCATGTTAAGTCCATTTAACGCTAAAAAGTCAGCTGATTATCGTGTTATTATTATTTTTCATTTTAATGATCCCGTCAAGAAAAGGTTCCGCGATATTTATCTTTGATAAAAATGGTTCGACTTCAAAGAATACAAATGACATGAATCCTTTTGAAAATTGTTGTTCGTAAGAGCTTCGAGGGTCACTCGGATTCTCCTCCATATGTTACTTCATTTGAATTTAGAATTTCCCATTCTTTTTGAATTCCGGATCAAAATTAATCAGTTTTTATTTAAAAACGAAATTTGACCAGAAAATGACTTTGAAATAACCTTCAACAATATAACAAAGGTCACGAAAATAAATCATTTTTGAAGTTAAGCTTCTTTCTCTCAAACATTTTTTGTGTAAGTTCCCCGTATAATATACATGAAAATGCGATAGTTATATGCACAATAAGAGGTACATACCGGGTGTCAATTAAGTCCTCGGACGTCAGAATATTTTCTAAAGTATTTCATTTCTGATAAAGATCAAGATCATTCTTTTAACAACTTTGAACAAAGAATCCGATGGTGACCTTAGATTTAGCCTTAAACCGCATTTTCAAGGTCATTTGTAGGTCAACCTAATTTTTGAAATGGAACCCCTTATTTTAAGCACCCCAAATGAAACAGATTTTACTACGTCCAAAAGAATAAGAACGAGTCAGATCATCATTTTAAAAAATACTGATTGAATGTAAAATTTCTCGCTCCTTCCGAATCCGGTTACAAAAATAAGGGTTTCCATTTTAAAAATAATGTTGACCTTCCAATAACCTTGAAAATGAGGTTCAAAGTAAAATCCAAGATCACCGTTGGGTTTTTAGTTAAAACTTACCTAGGATATGACCTTTGTTTTATTTAACCACTCAACTGCGAGATTTTTAAGAAATCCTCTATTTTACCTCTAGGGTTACTTCAACCTCATACTTCAATACATAACTAGACTTGAAATTTTCCTTTCTTACCGATTCTGCTATAAAAAATAGGGGTTCCTATTTGAAGAAATAAAGTTGACCTTGAAAATGAGATTCAAAGTAAAGAAAAATATTCTGACATCCCAGAACTTAATTGACATCCGGTATATAGATAGTTTGTTTATGCCAATGAATGATAGTATTTTTTTGTTCAATTATTTGATATGCATGTGAAAAAACTTAATTTATTAAAATAACTTTTATATATTTCAATTACCAACGTAGTTGATATTGTCACTCCTTTGGATCGTGCCTTCAGTAACTGAAATTATTACAGTGAAAACTAATATTAAAAAAGGATTCTTATTCGTAAGTGGCACGAAGATAACTATATTTACATTATAAAATGAAAAATTATTTTTAAACGTTTAATGGTAACACAGGCCCATTAAAGAAAAAAAAGTACCGTAAACTGGTTCTCTAATTATGCTAATTCGATGTATTTTTGATCGATGTTTCCAAATTTGAAGTCAGAATGAGGGGTTTCCCAGTACTTTATTATTTTATTTCAAGGTTATTTGAAGGTTAAATTGAGGGAATGCGGTTGAAAAATTTAGGAAAATTCATACGTAAGTTTTTGGGGTCTACGAATCTGAATCTGACATTTGTTTCTCCTTCGAAGGTCAATTTCCAGATCATTTAAAAGTCAACTTCTTCAATTCACGATATAAATTTTTTTGCCCCCGGATTCTGAACTTACGGGAAATTCTACGTTTGGATATAATTTTCAAGGTTTTTTTCAATGACCTTTAGAGTTCACCACAAGGTCAAGCTTTCTTATCCGCTTTCGATAATAAATCTCGATGTATTGAGAGATATCGAACAAATGACCTCTAAAAAAATTGTAGATTTTAACTCGAGGAATCATGATTCTATTCTAGTTTCTTTAAGCAATTACTATGAGAAATAATTATAAGGAATTGTTAATTTATCATGTATATTATACAATTTTAATATAAACCTAAATAAATAACGCAGCACTAAAAACTAAAAAGAAACTACTGAATTTTAATTAATATTCTTAGCATGAACAATACTAAATAAACACTAATTATTTCATTAAAAAACCACCCCAAAACAGCTGTACTCATATACACTGCAAGATAGTGCAATACCATTGAAAACATCTATAAATCCAAATGACATGCACTGTAAGTTTATTGTAATAACATAAATTTAATATAATACAATACGAGTATTTATGCTAACACCATTATCAGGATCTTTACCTTTGTATTATTAGACATAATCTATCAAAAAATTTAAATTCTCCAATCCTAATTTACTTAGAATTTCAATGATCTTAGAATCCAATGCTTATTATCTAGAAGACTTTATTTAGGATTACGTTAATTAATATTGCCTCTTTCAATTAGACAATTTGAAAATAATTAATGCAAATGATTTTATGGCTAAAGTAATCCACACTCACACTACAGATCTGTAGTAATATTATTGTAACGGTCCTACTTATGAGCTGTTTATTAAATGACTGCAACTAGTCTAACGTATTTATCTGTTAGTCAAAACAATACATTAAGCGGCGCTACCTCACTGTTTACGCGACTGTATACAAATAAGAGTCGAGTCAAAACAAATAGCGTGACGTCACAAATAATAGACATAGATATAATGAACCATAATATTGAGAAAAATATGTTAATTATAGATAATTTGAATATAACAAAGTATCAATTATATAGATTTTAACATACAGATTCATAATATCTCATTCAATTATAAATTAACAATGAATATCAATATGTAAAGTTAATTTATTTATTAACATATGAAATATTAGAAGAATATAAATAATTTATATGTAAAATGAATAAGCATAGAACACGAGTAAGAATTGGTTTCATTAATAACAGCTAAATAACAACTGTTATTAATAAATAAACAATTAATAATTTATTTAAACAATAAACTATATATAGAACGATAATATTAAGTTAATACTTGATAATGACAATTTTAGGATTTAGAAATCTTAGATAATTAATCAAATAATCGCATGTTAAGATTAGAAGAAAACCGTTACAAATATGAAAAATTAGTCATAATTCAAATGTTATTAATTAATTTAAATAATTAATTTTGGAAAATACTTCCAAAATTAATTAATTATAAAGTTATATGAAATTTTAATAATTTTCTATTGTAAATAATGTAATATCACGTTAATTAAATTTATTAGTTAATAACTTTTGACGACATTATTGGCGATAATTGTAAATTGTATAAAATCAACAAATAACTAATTCTGTAAAATTTACATGTGTTAAAAACTTAATATTAATGGTTATTTACTTGTAAATTAAGAAAAATCATTTCTCAAAATTCGCGAATGTCTCTCGAATTTTCGATGAAATCTCTCCTGCAATAATAAGCGGGAAAATCTATGTATAAATAGGCCCACCTTTGCACAGGCTAGATTCATTCACTTCTAGCCTTGCAAAGTGAGCGCATGAGTCTGAAAAAACTTGGATTAACACCTAAGTTCTTTCTCTCATTGTGATTTACTAAGCAAGACTAACCTTTCCTTATAATTTGAGCTCGACTTATAGAACATCTCGCGCTATAAGAAACTTGGGCCGAATTATATCCTATCAAAGAAAGACTTTAGCTCTGCTTATGGGACAATTCGCACCATAAGAAACTAGGGCATTGTCTGACTTTCCTCGATATATCGCAATTACTTATATATATTTGATTTACTTATTTATTATATTTGTTTCATTTATCTATTTTCTTGACAATTAGAGTAAAATCATCGGAAACAAATTCTTACTCATTAGCTACATTACGAGAGTTCGAATTATTTTTATTTATAAATGATACGAACATCACATTATTCAACCTGTAAAAAAATAGAAAAATTGTATATACTGTAGTTGAACCGGCAGAATGATCATTTTTAGACTAATTGAAATTGATTAAAACGATTTAGTTTAAAAAAATCTAATTTAACATTTTTATAATTTGCAAGTTATTAAATTGTAATTTGTAGTTACTTACGAATAATTTAAATAAAGCAGGAGAATTAAGATACTATTTGTGCATTTCCATTTCCCACTTTACTTTGCTCTTTGTTCTTTATTCTTTGTACTTTGAGAAAAAAACCGACGATAAACTAGTACATACTTGATTTCGATAGTATTGAGATTATCGAAAATCGAAAATGAGTCAAACTTCGAAGTCGATACAATTATGTATAGCGCATGCGCCTAATGCGTAGATTTAACACATAATAGAGAGGCTGTGTATCAATTATAACATATATACTAGACATGTCAATTGTATTCTTTATTTATATTAATTTATTAATAAGTCAACATACATGAAAGCGTATTTAAAAACTTTAATAAGGAAAAACATACGCTTATTATGTATGTTTTTCCATTATTTATTACATAAAATTATTTGAAATACACTAAAACTACTAATTTTGATAGAAAAATAGAAAATCGATAAGTCGAAAAATCATTTAATATTATATATGAATTGACAAAAATTATTTTTATGTTTAAAAATTACAAATGTCAAACATTATTAGACCTCTTACGGTCAATACATAAATAATTCTACTTGAAATATGTATGAAAAGTGATTAGATATGTTTCAGTATAATATTTCTGGAAGATTTTCAAAATATTTCAACGGCAAATTTCATTATCTTTCCACAAAAAATCTTGCAGAAATATTACCCGAATCCTGGCAAAAAGGTTTCGTGTAATATATCCGTGAAAGCTGTAAATTATATTTCGTGAAAATATTTCTGGAAGATTATCGAAATCTTTCAAAGGCAGATTTCATTATTCTTCCACGAAATGTTTCATGTGACATTTCAAAAATATTTCTGCAAGATATTTTGAAAGATTTCGTCAAATCTTTCAGAAATATATCACGAATCCTGGTAAAAAGGTTTTGTGTAATATATCCATGAAGGCTGCAGATAATATTTAGTATTTAGCAAAGCTTAAATTCTATCACTTGATTTATTACTACTCGTCATTCAATATCGTTCGATAAATCTTAAAGATCCTCGTAAAAATCCTGCACCGTTTCTTAGAGTAATATTTTTAAAACGTCACGTGGAAGGATAATGAAATCTATCCTTGAAATATTTTAACAATCTTCCAGAAATATTTTTACGAAATATAATTTACAGCTTTCATGGATATCTTACACGAAACCCTTTTTCCAGGATTCATGAAATATTTATGTCAGAATAATTATTTAATTAATAAGATTATTTTCAGCATAGTTCTGACCATCAGTATAACTACTGATCACCAGTATAATTTCTGACCATCAGTATAACTACTGATAACCGGTACAATTTCTGACCATCAGTTTAACTACTGACTATCAGTAATTATTGATCATCAGTATAATTTATGACCATTCAAACATGAAAAATATACAAATAAATCCGGGTATTATATAACTCTGACCGTTCCTGTATTAATAGTATGAAAGTCAGGTCTGAAACTCCAGAACCCTGGCTGAAGTATGTACTAGCTTATGATAAATTGAAATATTTATCTATTACAAGTGCTGACAGTTCACACTTCAACAATGCGAAACTGTCGTCGCACACTCTGATAGTTCAGAGTCTGACTTGGAAATTATTATTTCAAATTGCGACAGTTCAGTTCCACGTAGCTTAGATTTCAAAACCAGATTCTGACAGTTCAGATTTTGGGGAGTATTGGATTTTGACCGTTTCTAGATTGATATATCCAAATCCAACAGTTTAGACTTGGAAGTTTGGAAATACTCGGATTTTTAACAGGAACGGAGAGCCAAATACGAAAGTTCACAACGTACGCTGATATTACATAAAAATCAGTATTATTAAAATCGTTATTGTACATGATGACATTCCAGCCAATGCCACAATAAAACCACCATTATCAAATGATAACCTGCTACATACATTAAAGAAAAATAAAACAGCGCGAGAAGTAGAAAATAGAATAGCTGATTATACGGAAGAAGAAATTCGTAATGAATTGCGCCAGGGAGAATGGTGAATATTCAATGATGACAATGCAGACCGTTTGGAGCTACTAAGATGGGTAGTTCAAGAACAAAGGTTCTCAGCTAATCTATCCATGACTCACAGCCAAAGGATTGACATCTTTTCACCGTTTGTGAGAACATCATGGAATGAAGAACATGAAACTGACTTTAACAGAGTCATTAATCAGCCCCCAAAAACAAACACAACAGATGCGACGTCGACAGCCGGCAAAGAGCTAGAGACAGATGAACAACAGGCAACGAACATAAATCAATAATAGATTTACCACTCGATGTATACATTATTCGCCGACAAGCTACGCTACCAAAACAACTCCGCATAACCTCGCCGACATTGCCATGGGGTCAAACCAATGAAGTAGAAACAGGCAATAACAATATACAAACCGCCAGAAATCGGGAAACGGAAATAGCTCAAATCAGTTCAGACGATGACTATTCCCGAGTTCAAGCGCCACATTCGCCGTTATTTAACAGACCTTGTTCACTCCGAGTCACCATCAGAAATCGAACAAAAAACACGCAGACGACCGAAACCACTACTCAAGGAGCGAGTAACCTGGGGTGTAACCAAGGAAATCCACGGTCTGTGAAACATTGACCAGAGCGGATACAGACCTGACTTCCCCACAGTCAAGCCGACCAGAGCTAAGCTAGCGGCGATAGATGAGCCCGTAAAAAGGGACAGAACAGACAATACAGAAATAACAAAAAACACGATTTTAGGCAAGAATTATACTCCTGCTGCAAGACCATTAAAGGACACTGCAGATAAAAACAGAGCTCAAGCAAATCGACACAAAGATCAGTATTTAGACGAAAGAGAATTTACCGATGACGTTGAGAAGCACACATAAACTTATAATCAACAACGGGAAATAGTACGATCTGACCGAAGGAGTGAGGAAGATAAAAGTAGAAAACATACAAAAGTAAGAGAACCTCACAACAGCCACTCACATCGACCATCTAGCCCCTTTAACACGTCAAAGGAAACTTATAGTGAATAGAATTACCACAGACAAGCTAGACAATCAGAAAAGAGAAGTCGTGTGAATAGATACTCGGAATCATACAGTGAGGACGATACATCTGACGGCAGTCGTTATTCTAGGACGACACAACGATCAGACCATTCAGACCGTAGCCGCCCACGAAATAACTGTCGACAAGAGATAAACGAGAACAACTCATGGCAACAATGACAAACAGAAAATACTCATCGGAAAGCGAATCTGATAATGAACAACGAAAAAGGCACTCAAAACACCGAGTAAACTATCGCTCTCGATCACGGTCACGGTCGTAATCCAGACACAGGAATAGGATGGTCCGTACAAAAACAGGACCGAAAATAAGACAAAAGCACTGTCAAGTATGTAAAAATATAGGAGCATCGTTCGACTTTTGCAAAATATGCTAGCATATCCGTTCAGAGTTGTTAGAAAACGCGTTAGGTGGGGAGCAGACGAGTTCGCTGCTTCCTTCCGATTTCCAATAATAGGCCAAAATGACCAAGACGGGGAGGTCGCCGTAAAAATGGCTTCGCACATAGAAATTGTCACAGACTTGGAAGAAAGCAGTCATCATTATGGGAAGCATCATCAGGTGATGACAAAAGAATAATCGACCATTCTTCAGACAAAGATGAAAACAAAATCGAAGAAAGTATCGCTAAAATAAATAGGCAGGAGCTGATTGATCCAGGTCCTGGATTGATGAAAAACCACTCAACAAATTGCTAAAACGTCTTAAGGATCATGAAACGTTATTATTTAACATTAATGAGGAGATACAAGACAGTGAACCGATAGTGGAAAACCTAGCATTTCCACCGGTCGAACGAATGATATCGACAGACAAAACTGACTATCAAATCCCAGCAATGGCAGAAGAAATTGTAAAAATACTGAACAGCAAAGTAATCACTGACATACCTGAAGTAAAACCTGAAGATGCGCTTATAGAAACACCAAAAGGGATATTAAAAACCATCAAATTTACAGACAATGAAGAAATGAAACAAAGGAGAGATGAAATACCGATGATAACTTCAATATCAGACCTGTAAACAACTGGCATATCTGGTAAGGAACTAAATGAAACCAGATTCCTCTGCAGATGGAAAAACCGTTACGAAAACGGTGGAAGAACTCATTATATTCAGATGGAAAACACCTGACTATCTACTAACCGACAACGGAAAAGAATAAGCCAATAAACACTTAGACAGCATGTTACAAGAATATGGCATCAAACATATCACGACGGTCCCATATCATCCGCAGGCCAATCTAGTCGAAAGGAGTGATAGCACATTAAAAACGATGATAGCGATGTATGTAGAATATAACCACCGAAATTGGGATAAACATCTTAATGAATTCCGACACGCCATAAATTCAGCAGTATAATCAGCCACATATGCGTACCCAGCATTCCTAAATTACGGCAGACAACCGAGACCAGTAAAAAGTTTACAAAGAAAAGGAGAATCAACCGAACTAGAACTGAGACTCAAACCAGAAGAATGGACGGAAAGGCTGAAAAGATTGAAAGATCTACATGAAATGGTTGAAAGGAATCTGGAAAAAAACACACGATAAAATGGCTGACCGATTCAATATAGGGAGAAAAGAAACCAAAGACAAACCTGGCGACCTAGTATTGCTGAAAACGCATTATTTATCAAATGCAGCAAACAAATTTTCGACCAAATTAGATGAAAAATACGAAGGACCTTTCAAAATACTAGAAAAACTCTCGGACACAGTATTTATTCCCCATTGATACACAGACAAAAAAAAAGGTCGGTAAAGTTCATGTCGAACAGCTCAAGCCATTTAAACGCGCCAACAACAACGATTATGACCTTAGATTACACCAAGAAAACAAACAAGTAAACAAAAGATCAAGTTAAATAAATAGAAAACTGACACGTACAACCCACGCAACTAGGAGAAGCACAGATATAAAAAGAAAATAGAATCAATCTGACCAATCTGACCATACTCTATGTTGTCCAATTCATGGGGGTTTTAATTCATGTACTAACATGGTTACAGCACTGGGATCGATTAAGGGCATGTCGGTAACTGATATCAACGTTTACCGTCCTGTAAGCCTGGACAGGCAAGCCTCTTCAGGCTAAGTGGGGGGTGTAGTCGTTGACTAAACATCCCTCGCCATACCAGTTCAGATAAATTCATGTACTGTGCTGTCCTGACCATGCCCAATGACCTTTATACTAATTATATTTGTTTTCAGATTTGAACAAGTACCATGGCCCTAAGAATCCTCGTCTCCAAGAAGAAGGGTCTGAGCCTGATGGTCAGGATTCCGTCATCTGCTGTCCCCAAGACCGTCACGGGGACCAGGACTCGGGAGCCCAGACCGGTTCAGATCCGAGCTGCCTCAGAGGAGTCTGAGGTGAGCCTGCGCTTGAGCAAGCACTCTGCCTCTCCAAGAACGGAGGTGGAGAGGGAGAAACCCCACGCCAATGAAGAGTCCTGGTACATCCAGGGCTCGGATCTCACAGTCCGACTGGAGACCCGAGGAAAAGAAGCAGATGAGGATGGTTCGCGCCATCGAGGAGGAAGAAGCGCTGACACCGATACTGACGACTGACCCGGCCGACGGCGCGACCGCGGTAAGCCCCTCGGGGTGTAGGACACTCAAGTCTTACAGCCCAACCACTAACTCGAGGGGCTTCCAGCTGTCGCTCAATGAGCAGGCAGAGGATAAGTTGGCGGAATATTTGGGTGACGAAGGTTGATGACCCGCGGTAGCAACAAGCGGGGCGGAAACCACCACCACCAGACCGTGCCGACCGGCAACACCACCGCCGGTGCTGCAACGTCTTGGCCACGCAGAAGCCACACCACCGGTCACTCCTGCCACACCACCAGTCACCTCTATACCACTGTCAGTCACCTCTGCCAACACCGCCCAGTCGTCCTCCGAAACCAGAGTGAGGCACCAAAGACATCCTGGGTGGCTCCAGGTGGAGTCCAGGAATTTCACTCTGGCACCAACGATGATCACAATAGCGACGACACCGACACAGACCACGTCCAGGATGGATCCGGTCGATAGGCCGGAAGTTCAGGGCCTGCACTACCGGACGGCCGGTGGGAAATGCCGTAAGTATAACCCGTGGCGGCATCTCGAGCTGAACGATCTGGTGGGTACGAGCGATGCATCCGGGGAGGGGTCCGATTATGACCTGCCAAGACTCCCCGTGGACCGGTCCAGGCAGAACACCGCCACAAAAATGCCATCCTGAGGTATCCTGCCCCGAAGAACGGGATCAGGATTCGAACAATTGATGGAGATCCCGACGGACCTCACCGTTGATCCGCCGCTTCGCGTCTGCTTTAACTACTGGCAACTGGACCACAATTTTGGGAACTGCCCACGACCTAAAGAGGGGCAGTACTGCGGGAATTGTGGTCGCACAAGTGTAGAGATTTTTAACTGCCCGAGATATGCCGAGGCTTACGAGTGGAGGCACGACTTCCTGGCAGAGGTATTCCGGTGGACCCTCCATCTATCCCACCGAGACCTCGACACATGCCTGGCGGCCGGAGTGAGCGGGTAGGCGAGGGTTTATTGCCAGCCACCTCCTCCGGGTCCGGATGGGACAGACGCCCACCAGACTATTACACTGACCGACGCTCTGACCAACACGCTAACCGAAACGCTGACTATTCTATACATATATATATATATATATATATATATATATATATATACCCGGCACCGCCACCCGGAGGACCAGCGACCAACTACCCGACCCCCGGTTCTGGAAGACTTATCACCATCATACCAGGAGGCAACTCGGGGCCGGACGAGATCACTGGCCAGAAGACCGACTGGCAGTACTGGGGCTATACCCCCCGTACCAGATCTCCCGCCTCATCTGCCAGACCATCGGTAAAGGAGCGGGCGTGGGATCTAGTGCGGAAAGCCCAAAATCCGGGATCCTCCGAGGATGAGGCCGACGCCGACCTACGCCTAAGGGAGCTACAAAAGCTCCAGCGCACCCTCCAGGAGATGGTAGCCACGGAGAGGCGCGACTGCTCCCGCAAGCGTGGGTACCATTAACCCAGCCAGCGTCGATCATCAACATCGGTGAAAATTTTAATAAATGCCAGGGAAAAGTCCTGGCTTAAAATAACCAACCTGCCCTTTATTTTTGCAGCCTGACCTTTTTCTGACCGACCTTAACCAACCTAGTTAATAAAAGGAGGTAGAAGGAAGGATGCAGCCAGGCAGATTAAGCAGATGCAGGACTTCGACCATAGCAGACCATGGAACCAAGGAGGGAAACCCCCAACAGATAAGAATTTCTGACGACTGACGTGAGCTGAGAAAGCGGCGGCAAAACGAAGGAAAGTTTAGCAAACGAGCGGTACACATGGTAGTGTACCAGCTTAGTGGGGATTCTGCAATGCGGTACATTACAAGGATTTCCCTTACAGTGTTGCACTATTTGCAACACCTCAGAAAAGCCATCTCCGTCCCTTGCCACCCCGTAATCAGCCGGACTGACGTGCGCCCTAATCCGGACACTAATTTATTTCCATATCCGACTATCCATACCAGAGAAAACGACGCAACAAGTCGAAGAACGCGATCCGACGAATGAGTGAAAAACTGAGCGCACGACGAGGAAAAGAGAGCGCACACGCACACACACGTACACACACTCCTGACCATATGTTGCCGGCTGGAGAGAAAAACACGAAAACTTGACTGGGAAATGCAACGGAAATGCATGTTAGCGATACATGCAGACCCGTTACACTTCCAGACACTGATACGGACACTTTGGAGACGAGACCTGTGGTGACCAGAAAATCGTCGATGAAGCGACAGCCGGAAATCAGTTGTGTCAGGATACTGCGCACCATTGGGGACATCCTGAGCGCCACACACACACAGATAACACCCATGTACACATTTACACCACACGACCGAGGGGGAACGCGCCAGGAGGCGCTTTAGAAACTGGCAACAGAGCACAAGGTTAACACGCGGGACCGAGGGCAGCCATCTTGAAGAGCGATATCGACTAAGCGAGAGCGACCAAGATAGACTAAGCGAGAGCGAGCGAGACAGACTAAACAAGAGCAAGCGTGATAGACCATATGAAAGCGAGCGATCTAGTATAAATACCATACTAATTAAAATGCAAATGCGATGATGAAGGCGCTACGAAGATAAAACCGACATACAATTATTGTATCATTGCAAAATAGCTAGTGTTCCGTCGTCACATGTGTGTATGTATGTGTGTGCGCGATGGCCGAACTTGGGAGAGAACTGCGGGAGATAGCGCCACCAACCGAGCGGGCTGCCGCGGTTTCTCTGCAGGTTCGCGCCGGCTTGACATTCTGTCCGTTGCCAGTACAGCTTGAGCGGCCATTGTGTGCGCAGAGCTATCGCAAATATCACATGCGATTATCCACGAAATTCAATATAATCTTATAACATCAGTGATCGTTACAACTAAAATTGACAACAAAAAACAATACCAAAGACGCAAAACAACGTATTGCGCAAATATTTTACCGTATTCAACCTATGACAACGAATGAGTGGCCCTTGCCACGCGGTGATTACATATAGTAATCTACGATCTTACTTACTTACCTATTATCTATTTGTATGATATCATCGATATCAAGTTAATATGATTTCGCCTATCTTTTACTACCTACTATCCAAAACTCTCCGATATCATCAATCAAGTATGTGTGTGTATGGAAATTCTTCCGCGTGCGTGCGCGCGTAAAGTTCGCGTGATCACGTGATCATTTCTTATGCGAAAATTATTTTCGACAACTTGTGTGTGTCTCACTTTGTGCTTTTTTCTCATAACATAGTGTTTTTTATTTTACCAGTGTCAAACTCTTAAATAAAAAAAAAGAAAAATTCACAAGCAATTCTATTTTAACTCAAACTATATTTAAACTTCTGATAAAATATTGCTAGAATACCAATTGCGGCATATTAGGGGAAACTTAGAAACAAAACAGCTAGCGATGCGATTTAGAACATGGAACATACTAAAATAAAATAAAAATTATAAAATACTTGTATGCGGCTGCTATAATCACTTAAGTGTATTAATAAGCGACAAACAATCTGACGAAATAAATTGATAAATTGATTGATGAAATTTGAACCTCTGACGAAACTCGCCGGTGACATCAGGACCAATAAGCGAATTAGAATAAAATTTGATTTCCGTCCGCAACGACAAATAAATAGGAGTAGGGGTAGATCCTTCTCATCAATTAATGCTGGCCGTCTTAGTGGGGGGGGGGGGGGAGAAAAGGTAAATAGCGACGAAGTAGAAGATAAAATGAGGGCGCTGTTACTTTTCTAATTTGTATATTGACCAATGACGAAATATTCGGAGGGCGGTATCGATATCTAATAGTGGCCAATAATAGAATTTCTTCTCCGAAAGAGGTGAGGAAAAAGGATCTTTGACCGCGAAAAGCCGTTTCTCGTCCATTTTGCCGCTGATCGCTACCGCTGTAGGAAGCAAATTCGAGATTCACTGAAAAGTACCTTGAGTTTGCCGGGTTTCTTCAACAGTAATCTATAAGTAGGCAAAGTGCCACTCACTAGTACTAGTTGCGAAATACGGAGCGTGATTTCTCGTGCGAATAATCCCGTCGCGACGTGTGGATCCGTCGACGCCGGGAATATAGTGCTCCGATCGAATTGCACTGACCACCCGCCATTCTTTGAACTAGCGTGAGTGAACGAATCGAAAATGAATTTAGACATCTAGGTGCAGTGTGAATTAGTTACGAATTAGGGATCGAGCGTATTAGATCATCGCAGATTTGATTCGCCGGAACGTGAGGATCTGTTTCCGCCGCGCATTAAATCACGTCAAGTCGCGCTGACCATCCGCCATTCTAACCATACCTGTGCCTTAGCTACAGAATAAAGGAAAGTGAAGTGTGACCGATTTTCATTATTTACGCTTCGTTAACCCATCCTTTCCTGCATGCTAATATTATTTTCGGCCGCGGACGGTCAATGGCGAGGATTCTTTTGTTCACATTTCTGGTTCCGAGTATTAGGTAACTTACGCGCTATTGTAGAATAACAGTCATATGAATAATCTAAAATCATTTAAAAAACGTTCGAAAAAAGTCTATCACGCAACCAACGAGGCGAGAAATCTAACCAAATATTTATAAGATGTGTGATAAACGTATATCAAATCTCTCCGACCTGAGACGAGGAGTCGTATTCTGAGCTGCCGGCAGGGCATGGTTCCAGGACGTGAGAGGACGGATAAAATCGACAATTGTTGGGCACCATTGGCCTGAGAAGAGGAAATCGACATGACGACGACAACCGGTCCACTCTGCGCAGTCGCACAGTGGGCAAACAGAACTACGTAGCCATTTTTAGACCCTACCCCCGACGATCGCCGTAAATTAGGATTGGCGGTCTGGCACCCTTATTCGGGGGGAAACTGGTCAATCAGGCCTTGTGGCGGAAGTACTCGGAGTGCGTGCCTGAGACCCCCCGAAGTTCCCCGCCACACCCTACGTTCTTAAAAACTCTAAAGATTTCTTATAAAAATATACATATTTTTTATTTTGAATTTTTGAGGTTCATCATTTAATTCCAAAATTATTATTGTTATTGATTTTATAACGTTACCCAAAAGGTTACGTGTTAAATTGATGATATTTTGGGAGCAATTTTTTCAAAAACGAATTCGTCAACCATAATATTTCTTAATTGCAATATAATTCTACTTAATTTATATGCATAATCTTTGAATTTTAGAATATTCTATCATTTCAATAAAAAATGCCCAAACCATCTTAAACTTAACTCGGAATTGGACGATGATTTTATGAAGAAATTTTCAGTCTTGTCTTTTTCGAATAAACTCATGAGAATTATGATTTATGTAATTTTCAGCTTATTATTTTATGAATAACCGTAATTATTCATAATAAAATTTATGACTTGCAGGTTAAATAACAGTAATGATGTTCCAAAACTCTTAAGAAATTAGTAAAATATGACACGTTTGATGGAAAAGTTGATGTAAAAGTGGAGAAAGATGATTTTTTAAAGTTACCTGACGATAGTACAAATAAAAAAAAGGTTTCCAGTACATCAGGCACAAACATTTCTTACCTAAAAGCAATATGATCAAGAACATGGATTTTGAAATGCTGTCTGACCGACAAAAAATCATCTAATATCGTTTTGCAAGATCTAAAACTTGAGGTTAAGCCTGGTCTTCATATTGACGATATTAATGCAATTTTAGGTAATAAAATTATATCATTACTTGTAATATGTTATTGCTATTATAATATCGATAATTAATAACGCTTTACTATTTTTGCAGTACACACTGCAGCTTTTGTTAAGAAGCAGACCTGGACGTTCGTTGATGAATCAAAGATAGTCATCATCCTTCGTCAACAGCTCTTAAAACTTAATTATACGAATAAATCTGGATGAAATTCTATTTATTTATTTTCAAACATAATTTATTTACATAAATTCATCTTAATAGCTTTAAATATGTAGTTTTAACGGCGACATTTCAGTGTTGTGTTTTAACAGATGATATGGAGATGTTTTACTAATAACATTAATTTTTTACTTATATGTAAGCATTAAATGTATAAGTAAGGTTATGAAAATTAAGTTATTTTCATAAAACTTTCTACTTACTAAAAAAATTATTAAAATGTAATTACTTTTTTATTGTTCGTTTTTATTCTACCGACTAAAGCCAATATCTAATCCAATTTTTGTATACTCAAATACACAAAAGTTCTATTCAAACGTAAGCGAATTTTTCTACATGGGACGTATTATCGTACGGGCCCTATGGTTCGTCCCAAACGATATCATCTGAAATGACCTACAGGTTCCAACAGTTTATATGAAAAATTTTTACGCAAAAAATATCATCAGATTACTAAGCCACTCAAATAAACTTATTAAGCAATCTTTTTAAAACAACCATCATAAATACCAGAAAAAACATAAATTAATGAACGAATAAATAAATCCTAATTTTTTTATACATTCTAAAACAAAGATACCCTCTTAAAAATAGAGCAAGACCTGTCGGTGGATTTTCGACGTAAGAACTTGCGTAAAAAATTACGTATAAACTTGATGACTATTTAATTAAAAAAATCATTTTCATCATTATTTTACAATAATTGACTATTTTATTTATGATTTTAATGTTCTACGCTTGTGCTGATAATCAAAGATAATTGCTATACATATAATATAACGTTTTACAAAAATTATTATAAGCAGCTATAGGAAATCAATGTACTAATTTCGAATACGTCATTTATCTAAACATAAATGATCTAATAAAATCAAATCTATTTCTTGGACTAGTTTATAGATGCATAGGCAGATGGATTTGAAAATAGTTCATTGATTTCGTATAGTTGCTTGTAACTAGCAAGCAAAATTATGATTGGTAATTATATAAGAGAAATCAGTCAGTGCGTTAACATGCTCTATCCCATAAGTTCTAGATTGCCGGATAATTTTTAGATAATTTTTAGGAAACGTTATATTATATGTATAGCGATTATGCTTGATTATTGGCCCAAGCGTAAAACCTTAAAATCATAAATAAAATAATCAATTATTTTCAAGTAATAATCAAAATAATTTTTTTAATTAAATAGTAGTCAAGTTCTTACACAATTTCTTACACAAGTTCTTGCGTTGAAAACCCACCGATAGGTCTTGCATAATAATTTTTGCATCAGTTTTCATGGTATTCCTTAAACAATTTCTAACGCAAGTTCTTACTCAAGATCTTATGCTCTATTTTCAGGAGGGTAAAATACTTATTGGAGTATTCTTCCGAATTCCATGTACATATCTCATAAAGCAATAACATTTACTTATTATCTTATTGCAAATATACTTAGTACAATAAAAAAATATTTCTTTTCCGACTGACCATTCTGATTACGCGAAATTTTGACGATAACTTCAAAACCTGTATTTATTTTAACTTGAGTAGTCAAATTCAAAACGTTCGTATAGAATCTATTGTGGAATAACAGTCATATGAATAATCTAAAATCAGTTAAAAAACGTTCGAAAAAAGTCTATCACACAACCAACGAGGCGAGAAAGCTAACCAAATATTTATAAGATGTGTGATAAACGTATATCAAATCTATAATTCGATTCAACTCATTAAGTATTTATAAAATGTTTGAATTTCGTGTATACTGATCCCTTAACCCCAACTCAACTGGTCACAGCGTTTATAGAACGTTCGACAAATGTTTGTAATGAAATACTAGAGTAGAGAAAATTATCCAAGCTTATTCCAAACAGAACATTATTTGGACGTTCCGAAATTAACATTGGCTAGTAGCTCTTTGAGCTGACTAAACGTTACTGAAAGTTTACTAAACGCCGTTCATCAATTATTGGAGACATTCTCTACTGCCTATATGTTTTTCAAATATTGCTCAGACATATTAATTCTATGTTTATTTAAACGTTTATACAACCTTATATATGAGTAAATCCTAAAAACTTGAATTTCTATACTAAAAAAAATTTTTTTTTTAATTGAAAGCATATCTTAAAATATCATATTTTTTGGCTTAGTATATAATTAATAGTATTAGAAAATATAGGCCATTAATTACCATATTTCGTGATATTTTATTGTAAAACTGCATATTTAACCATATTATGATTTTTTTTATAAATTTGATTTCACGCGCATGGAAATCAATGCAAACATTATTTTAATGGGTAAAGATATTGGACAAATGGTGTGCAAATCATTTTCTGTAACGAATCATATTTATTTATTTAATTGCATAACTAATTAACAATATTAACTAATTAATAATATTAACCTAATAATTCAATTACTAATTAAATGATGAACTCAATTTTTTTTTTTATTTTATTTTATTTATTTTTTTTATTTATTTATTTACAGTCGCATCCCCCTTAATGGGTATTAGCGACATTGGTACATTGA
The DNA here is from genome assembly GCF_024137745.1 of Phymastichus coffea. Taxonomy (NCBI): domain Eukaryota; kingdom Metazoa; phylum Arthropoda; class Insecta; order Hymenoptera; family Eulophidae; genus Phymastichus; species Phymastichus coffea. The sequence goes on along the minus strand of NW_026706878.1, from coordinate 1,133,325 downwards.
TACTCTGTTATAGAGTTATATAAATTGGTTTGTTCAGTAGAGTTGAAATTAATTAAATACAAGATTGTGGTACATGTGTGTTTGTTTGAATCTATATTGTAGGATATTTTTGTTGATATGATGGATACAAACTGGTGTTTACGGTGGTGTATTGAAATTTTTTTTTTTTATTATAGTTTGCTTATTAGTTGGGTTTCTTGTAGATATTTTATAGCTTTTTTGCATTGATCTGGGTTATTGAGTAGGCTTGTTATATCATTCAATAATTTGTGCTTTTTGCGTTCGTTTTTATATTTTGAGCATTGTATTAGTATGTGCTCAGTGTTAATTCTTGTTGAACATTTTTCACATATCGGGGGTTCCAATTTGTTTAGTATGTGTTGGTGAGTCATTGATGTGTGTCCGATTCGGAGCCTGGTTATTATAATTTGTTCTCTTCTGTTGAAATTGTTTGCAGGATTTGTTTGAAAAACGTCTTTTTTTAGTTTTTTTAGTGAACTGTTGTTGGTGCTATTTGTCCAGTTGGCGTTGTTTTCGCTGTTAATTTTGTGGTTGATCATTTTGAGACCAATTATTTTGTTTATTTTTACCTCATTGGCGTGTGTTACTTGGCTGGTCAGGGATTCTGCTTTTTGTGTATGTGTGTTTTCATTAACTTTTATTAGTTGTATTCCTATTTTATTCTTTGTGTTTTTCAATATCTTATTTATATGTTGTATGATTGTATTTTGTGAATGAGTGCTTTGGAGTTGTTTGATAAGTTTTGCAGCTGTTGTATGTATTACTGTTCTTATGGTGAGGTTGATATTGTTTAGTGTGTGCAGGATCAAGGTTTCGTGAGCTGCTTGAAGTCCATAGTATTTTGGGAGTTTAATTATTAATTTTTCTTGGCTAGGTAAAATGGCGGCTGCGCCAATAGTGTTGTTTGAGGGAATGATCTCGGTATATATGTGGTTGATGTTTGAGGTGGGTTGTGAGTGGTTGCAGTGTTCTTGTCTTGTGTGATTAGATAGATCTGTTGTTAGTTCATCTTCCTATAACATAGGAGTTTGGTTTGAATGTGAGATTATATATGGAAGGAATTGATCGTAGAATATTCCATAACTTGCGAGATGTTTGTAAGCTCGGTAATAGAACGGTTTTTTTTGATTGGGTTTGTTATCGTCGTAAATACTACGGTTTTTGAAGAGGAGAGGGTATGCTTGGTTTTTTTGTGAGTGTAGAATTTTTATTACATAATTCATGATTGTTTTTTTACGTCTGAGGTGTAATGGGAGAATATTACTTTCGCTGAGAATGCTGATTACATGGCTAGTCCTGTAGGCTCCTGTTGCTAATCTCATACTTTCATGTAGTAATACATTTAGTCTATTTAGTGAGTTTTTATTTGCAGATTCGTAAGCAACGCAGCCGTAATCTAGTTTAGATTAGATTATAGCTTTATATGTGTTCTTGATTATTTGTTGGTTTGCTCCCCAGTTTCTTGCTGATAGTGTTTTCAATAAGTTCATTCTCCGGATGCATTGGTTTTTTAGATAAGATAAATGAGAATTCCATGATAGCTTCTTATCGAAAATAAGGCCTAATATCTTTACTTCGTTGACTACTTGTATGAGTTCCTTTCCGATATGTAATTTAATGTCTTGGTTGTTTCCGTGTTTCTGAAATAAAATTGCTTGGCATTTTGTGGGTGAGAATTGGAATCCGGACGTGTTTGCGAATTCCTTTAGCTTGTTAAGTCCACTTTGCATGATTTTAACGCTGGTATTAATGTTTTTTCCTTCTAAAAATAGGGTAATGTCGTCTGCAAATGTAGTGCACTGAATTGGAGCATTTATGTGTTGGAATATGTCGTTTAGAGTGATGAGAAATAGAGTTACGCTAATAACTGAGCCTTGCGGTATTCCGTTCTCTATTGGGACTGCTTCCGATAGTGTGTTGTGGATTCGGACTTGAATGCTTCTGTTGGTGAGAAAGTTTTGTATAAAGTAAAATATAGGGCCTGTAATTTTGAAGTCAATGAAGGTTTGGAGAATTTTGCGGCGCCATAGTAGATCGTAAGCTTTATTCATATCGAGGCAAATTGTTAATAGGTAGTGTTTTAGTGCGAAAGATTCGTAAATGTTGGATTCCAGTGTTACGAGGCAGTCTGATGTGCTGCAATTCTCTCTGAATCCACTTTGGGCTTTGTTTAGGAGGTTATTCGTTTCTAAATACCATTTTAGTCTCTTGTTCACTATTTTCTCTAGAATCTTGCACATGCAGCATGTTAGAGCAATAGGTCTGTAGCTGTTTTTTTCATATTTGTTTTTGTTAGGTTTCAATACAGGAATAACGATAGCTCGTTTCCATTCGTCGGGAAATTGTTTTTCTGTCCAAATTAAGTTGTAAATTCGTAGTAGGCATTTGCGAGGTCTGTATGGAAGTTGTTTAAGAAATATGTTCGGAATAGAGTCAGGCCCCGGACTTGTGTTTTTGCTGAGTTCTAGTATCGACTTTAGTTCTCGATATGTGATTTTATTGTTGATAGTGTTGTTGTTTGTGGTTTCTTGTGGAGTTACTAGGGGATTTTGTGCGTTTTTATATAGTAAAAATTCATGTGTGAGGTTGGAGTCGCTTGCTGCGTCAGCGAATTGTTCGGCTAGTATGTTTGACACTTCGTATGAGTTATTTATTATTGTGTTGTTTTCTTTAATTATTATAGATTGTTGTGTGCAAAAGCAAAAGCCTTCTATTGATTTGATTTTTTTCCATAATTCGTTCAGGGGTAGTTGATAGTTCATCGATTTCAGATATTCTAACCATGACTTTGTTTTGTTTTGTTTAATTGTTCTTTTGGCTATGGCTTTTAAGCGTTTGTGTTCTATTTGATTGCTTAGAGTGTTTTTCCTTTTCCAAATGTTGAAAGCTCGTTTTGCGTCTTTGACAGCGGTTTCGCACTCTTCATTCCAACACGTTGTGTTGTATTTTGGAGTTTTTTTTGCTAGTGGGAATGCTTTCGTTTACTGCTGCTTGTAGAATGATTTCTTTAAATTTATCTATTATTTGGTTGATATTGGAGTTGATCTTTCGAGAGTTGTCATTGAGTAGTGATTCAAGTTCGTTGATTTTGGAGTTGGTAATTTCTTTATATTTTCCCCAGTCGGCTTTATAGAATTTCCACCTGTGATGATTGATTTCTAGCTCTGTGTTATTGGTAGGAAAAAGTGTTGCAATTATGGGGAAATGGTCACTTCCGTATAAGTAGTCTAGTACTTCCCAGTTTAGATATAGTGTTATGTTGCTGCTACAGAGAGTTAGGTCGATTGAACTGGGGTTTCCGGAGGAAGCGTTGCAGTATGTTGGTGTGCCATCGTTGAGAAAGTCTATGTTGTTATATGTTATTATGTTTTCTATTATGGTTCCTCTTTTGTCGGTTTTATTTGAGCCCCATAGAGTGTTGTGGCTGTTAAAGTCTCCTAGAAGTATATAAGGTGTAGGTAGTTGATTTACGAGGTTATGTAGATTATATTTGTCGCTCAGATATATGTTGCACATGGTGATTAGCTTATTGTTGATGAGGGTTTGTATGGCGACTGCTTCTAATTCGGTGTTTAATGTTATTTCTTGGCTATAATAATTTTCTTTTATATATATACATACTCCTCCACTGGCATTTATACAGTCGTGTCTGTTTTTATTGTAGCTTGTATATTTTTTTATATTCGATTTGTCGTTGCCTTTGAGATTTGTTTCTTGTAAGCAGATAATGTCTGCATTTTCTTTGTGTATAAGGATTTGTAGGTAATTCAGTTGGTGTGCTAGACTGTTAAGGTTCCATTGGATAATTTTCACCATTTTATAGTTATGCAAGGTCTGAGTCGGAGTCTGAATTGGTTGGTGTCGGGGTGGGAGTGAGGTTCGTGTTTGGTAGATCTATACTTTTCAATAATCTGGTGCAGCGGTTTTTAATGCTAGAGTTTCGAACGTTTTGGAATACATCCTCTCGAATAAATTTTTTAAATTTTTCTAAGTCGTCCGTGTATTGTTTTATTATTTCTATGGGTTTTTTGACATTATGTGTTTTTTCAAGAAGACTTTTGAATTCGTCGTAGTTGAGAAGAACTTCAGCAGTGTTGAGATAGTCTTTGATGTTGTATAGTTTAATATCAAGCTCATCGTTAATGTTTTCTTGTGAGTCATAGTCTTGGTAGATATTTTTTTCTTTTTTGGAGGAAGATTTTGTTGCAGTAATGTTATCTGATTTAGATAAGTTTGGGTTGCTGGGTTTCCGTTTATGTTTGTGTGTTTCTTTTATATATTGCTCGGATGGGTTTTGGGTGGTTGCTTTTGGAGATTCGTTGGAGCTAGTTTCAGAGCGTTGTCTTTTCATTGCTGGTGTGAAGTTAATTGACGCATTAGTAGCAGTGGATTCGTTGGTAGTTGGACTATTATCGATAATAGTTTCAGCATCTTGATTGCATGAAAAGCATTTGATTGAGTCTGTGCTGGCGTATATGAAGTAGTTGACTCCTTCATAATAAATTTTAAAGAGCTCGGGTATTTTTTTAATGTCTTCGGGTTTAATGTAAGCTTGTTTACGCCAACTACCCACGTGTTCGTATCCGGTTTTGACAATTGTAGCTTTCAGTGGTATTACCGGGGAGCCCCTGGTAACTTTTAATTTATCAAGAATATTTTCGATGACATGATTTGAGATGCTTGGGCAGACATTAGATAATATGATTCTCTTGTATATACTTACTAATGGTCTGATTGGTATTACCTGTTCGCCTATGTTGATAGTTTGGAATTTATCTGTGATGTCGTGTACTAGTTCCTTATTGGCCAGGTAAATACAGATTCGGTTTTTGGATATTCTCGATGCGAATAGTATGTTTTTTGGTTGTACAATATCTCCTATGGCACACGTGTAATCTGTAAGGGTCAGTTCGCCGATGCAGTCCATAAGGAGACCTTGATCTCTTTTTGGAGTTTGGTCTTTTTGCGTAATTGATGCGTAGCTGGAGGTGGAGGAGTCGAATGAAAACGTTGGTATGACATTTAGTTGTTGATTCTGAGTTGTGGGTGTCATGGTGTTCATGGTTGTTTTCTTTGATGTTGTATTTTCGCGTTGGTGCGAAAATATATTGGGCTAAGCCCGGACACGTGAGACGTAAACACTACACTTACGAGGAGTAATTTATTTTTTCCGAACACGTGAGACTTTCCGGATCGATATTTTTTTACTTACATTTTTACGTTTTCGTTTCTTCATTTGCTTTGATTTGGGATCAACTAAATTCCATTTGGATGGTTACAGTAAATAATGTTTTCGTGAAAGTCTGTTGAAACAAGAACTGTACGAGAGGTAATTGAGAAATAATGTTTTTAATTGTTTTCGCTTCATTGTAATTGAAAGATTTTCTTGGAATTTAGAGCTGATTTTAACTTTGTCTGAACAATTTTATCTATAGCTTCTATATGAGTAAGTAAGATTTGATATATTTTGACTTTTTTTCTGCAAATTTATTAACTGTAAACATAACATCATCTACTGATGTGATATCGCTTCCAGCTTGAACATATTGATCACACAATTTTTTAACTATACCATCATTGGCATCTGCGCTGCTTTTTCCATGTCCTGGAGTAGAAAAGTTCTACAATGCATCCTTCAATTGCAAATAGAAGAATGTGCAATTATAAATTCTCACAATAATGTGTAAATAATTGAAAATTGATCTTATTTATATTGTGTTGTCGGTCCATCATTTCGTATATAAATCGTATGAACATTTGGTACAGTAAACTTTACTAGTTCTAATACTGGTTGTAAATAAGCCCAAACAGCAGCAGCATTATTTTTCAAAATATCTGATGCACTACAAAAAGAAAAACACTCCGGTTCATCGTGTAGATTTTTTTTGTAATCAAAAACTTCCGTAGTAAATTTTGTAGTCACCCATTTATAATAGATTGTTTTAAAATTATTTTTATTATCTTTGACTATTCGCTTTCCACATCTTTTGCATTCCCTGTACATACTTTTATATTTCCAGTATCACAAACAAATTTGTTAAGGAATTAATATACACTATTAGATGAAATAATTTTTGAAGTATATCTATATTTGCAAAAGAAAATTGAAATTTGCCTGTTGCTTACATATACATGTATCTTATGCTAAAATTTTTTTTTTCAAAATGCAGAAAAGTTGAAGTTGATAAAATGTAGATCTAGATATTTTTAATTGTTCCATTTGCAAAAATTTATTATGAATATTATCTACCGTGTCCGTTAGATAACGTTTTCTTTTTGTTATTCTATCTCTTTTTTAAGTTACGCCAGGTGCTATGCATGAATTTTCGTCCATTTCAAGAAAAGCATTGATTCCATTGTATACTTTTGTTCTGTTTAGTATTTTTTTATTTGAACTTTTTTAATTTTTTAAACAATCATATTTCTTTAGTATTTTGCGCGATATAAGTAAAGTTTTCATGTTCATTATACAGTTGGCTTTTGTTATGAATTAATTGTGATTGAAAAATTTTTCCAGTTAACCCTTTGTTGCACATATTTTTCTATTCAGTGGTTTTACTTGAAAATTCCTACTCAGGGGTTTTCGGGGTCGCTATTCACGAATCTGAAGTCATAATTTCGAAATTTTTAATTCAAGATGGCGAATTCAAAATGGCGGTACCAAAATTTCCAAAAAATATATGTATCTACTTAAAAATTGTTACTAAGGGGTTTTCGGGGTCGCTGATTACGAATATGAAGTCGGAATGCAGAAATTATTGATTCAAAATGACGGATTCAAGATGGCGGCTCGGGAATTTTCGATAAATTAGATGTACAAGCTTAAAAATCACTACCCAAGGGTTTTTGCGGTTGCTGATTACTAATCTGTTAATTTTTTTTATAGTTCATCATTGTAGATCTAATATAACGAATACTACGACATAAACAGTGGTTAAAATATTAGGGACTTTTGAAAATTTACTCTTTTTTTGCGTAACCCAGAGCTAACGACGACGACGTAAAAGAGTACTAGCTCCATTTTTTTTGTTTTTTTTTGTTTTTGGTTTTTTGTTTTTTTTTTTGTTTTTTGTTATTTTTTTGTTTTTTTATTCTTTTTTTAGTATTTTAGTAGTAATTTAGTAATTTTTTTAGTATTTTATTCATTTTTTAGAATTATTCAAACTATTTTTTATGTATTTCTTTTGATTTCGCCCATGAAGTTATGAAAAAGTAAGCATTATTCTTTACCTAAGTGTGGTAATTTTGGAAACAATTTCTATCTTGCAAAAGACACAATGGTACATCACAAGTCATACATTTCCACTTTGTTCTCCTTTGATCCTTTCTTGTACTGCAATGAACACATCGTTTTGCGCTTTGAATAGAATCAGGCATATGAGCAGCTTGATTGCGTCTTTTCTCTAAAGAAACTTGTGGTTTCTGGTAACGAAAATCTTCCGAATGGTCAGATTTGCGCTTTCGACCTTTGGCAGTTGGAATTTTGTATCCTACCATTTGTTCTACTAAATTTAATCGAAATTTTTTCAAATTCAACGTTGGTTTTATATGTTTTTCTCTGTACAAAATATATGTATTACTTATTGTTAGATCGAGAAAATGTCAAAATATTCCAAACCACCACTTTTTAGATTTACGATCATTTTTATAAACTGAAATAAGTCGATCAGCATAATCTACATAACCCATGTGCTTATTATAATCTGAAGAAACAACAGGACAATTGACACATTTTAGAGAGCCATATTTTTGTCTACGATTTACAGTAGTAACTTCAGATGCATCGTGAAAGTTGGATAGAAAATAAACTGGTTTCTTATACATCCACTTGATCCAGGTAAGACCTGTCTTGGTAGTCATAAATTTATATTCTCCTATGTCCATTTTTTTTGTTGATTTTTTATCATTGATATTCGTTGGTAGACCAGAACGATTCTGCCGAACCGTGCCACATGCGCTTATTTTATCTTCTTTCAGTGATGAAAGAAGTTCCACCCCAGTAAAAAAATTATTGAAATATACGTGATGATTGCTATCAACAAGTTCTCGTGTAAGGTCTTTTACAACTCTTGTTCCCAATTGTTTTTCTGTGTTGTCTGCTTTTCTAGTATAGATTTGAAACTGGCATACGTAACCAGACTCATCTGCGCGAGTCCAGCACTTATATCCGCGTATTATAGGTTTCGCTGACATGTATTGTTTCATAGTACTTGTTTGGTCGAGTTGCCCGGCCTCGCGCGGCTCGAGTCAGGCTCCCCCTTTCCTCTATCCTCCGACGAGGAGACAACGACGCAGGACCTGAAGTGGGGGCAAGACTGAAGCCCCTTCTCCTGAATAACGTCACCGCCGTTGCTAAGCTCTGTTTACTTGGAGCTTTTCGGCCAGCATTGACCTGCGCTCTCCACCGTCAGAACTTTCTTTTCAACACGACTTTGTTCTTCCTTCGCCTGTTCTGTTACTGCGAGTGTAGCCAATAAAGCCTTCAAAAAAGAATATTGTATCTGTGTCGTCTCATTCCCGACGGAATTACATCCTCAGCTCCCGCGGCAGCGCTTCAACATTTTGGTCCTTCGAGCCGGATACCGGACAGCAATCGAGGTAGGTACCCCATTTAATTTGGGCTGAACGTCGGCCTAACGGCGGGCGGCCGCGCCTGGACCGAAGCCCGGCATCGCCGCGACTTCAGGCGCGGCCCAGAGGCGAGGCGCGCTCGCCTCAGCCCCGGCTTCGACTCGCCCCGGCCAGCTCAGCTGTCGGCAGACGAGCGTCCTGGCAGGGCGACCGCCAGCGACGCGCATGAGACGGGTCGAGGGAGGCTGGACCTTCGAGGCCCGGCTGGGACCGACCGCGTGCGTCGGCGAGGACCCGGTGGCCACGTCGAGCTCGGCGGCGGTGCCCCGGGTGGACGACGGCGACTCCAAGCGGCGTTCAAGATGGCCGCCTCCGACAGCAGTGACGCCTCGCCGGCACCGACGCGCCGTCGACGCCGACGACACCGGGTCTCGCCGACGCCAACGCGCCGTCGTCGCCCTACCAGGGCTCCGCGAGCCCCGGTCGACGCTTGACCCCCCCCCTCGAACGGCCCCCCAGCCGCATCACGGCTGTGGCTCTCGGTCGTCGCGGACGCACGTCCCGTCGCCGCGCCGACGGCGACGACACGCGTCCGGCCGACACCCCTGAGCGGAGGAGCCGGAGAACGCGCGCTGAGCCGGAGCGTCGGACGCCCGACCCTGGCCGACAGACGGCGACTCCGTCCACCTCCTCCGCGCCATGCGGTCTCTAAACCCTCATCATCTTCCAGATAAGTCTCACTGCCATCCAGGAAGCACTATTTGAAGTGCTGCGACAGACGGCGGATAGGGTCCGCGGCTCCCCAGCCGATCAATGGACAATGGGGATACTCCAGACGCGGCTCCAGCTCGTGGAGGGATACTGGGCCAACTTCTGCGACAATCACGTCCGCCTCCTGACCTCGACCGAGGACGACGCAGACGCCTACCGCGTCAGCAACCGCTACTTCGTCGCCAAGGACCTGTACTCCTCAATCAAGGGGAACCTCATCGACCTCCGGGATCGTCTATTCGCATCGGAGATCGGGTCACCGAGCCCCGCCTCGACCCCCTCATCCAGCGCTACCGGAGGCCTTGACATTCACGACGGAGGAAACGTCGCCTTGGCCCAGCTTCCCCGCATCACCCTACCTCGGTTCGGAGGCCTCGACGAAGAGTGGGAGTCATTCAAGGACCTCTTCATCGACATCGTGCACTCCAACACCAGCCTGGGAGATGCCACGAAGATGCTGTTTCTCAAGACGAATCTCGACGGCGCGGCGGCCGAGGCAATCAGGGACTTCAAGTCGTCAGGACACGACTACTCCACGGCCTGGGAGGCCCTCTGCAGCCGTTTCGACCAGCCAAAGCTGCGCGTGCGAGACCACCTCGACGCCCTACTCCACCTCGCACCGCTCGCCAAGGAATCGCCGGAGAAGCTCGGCCGGCCAGTCGGCAGTTGGGACGACTGGTTCGTCCATCTCGGCAGCCGAGCCATGGACCCTGCCACCCGAAGAGTCTGGGAGGAGGAGAGAGAGGAGAAAACCAGCGAGCCGACCTTCGAACAGCTGGGAGAGTTCCTCCAGCGGCGGTTCCGGACGTTGCGGTCGCTGTACCCCCCGACCTCCGCCCTCCCTCAATCGGCCAGCGCATCCGACGCATCCCGCAAGGCCGACCAGAGCCAGGGACGCCAGCCGAGCGGCCGACATGTGCGGGCCCACACCACTGGCCTCAAGCGGAGCGGATGCCCAGCCTGCAAGGAGGCTCACTATATTGGCCATTGTCTGACCTTCCGCGGCCTGACGCCTGAGGAAAGGAGGAGATTCGTCTCGGACCGCGGCCTCTGCTTCAACTGCTTGAGTGGCTCGCACTCGGCCAGGACCTGCCCGTCAAATGGGACTTGCAGAAGCTGCTCTGGGGCCCACCACACCCTCATCCACGAAGGAGCAGGCCGGCCGGCCAGACGTCCCGCTGACCGCGACGAGGACGAGGATCCCGCGCCAAAGGCCCCCCGCGTCCAGGCCGCCGTCACCCGAGCCTGTCCAGAGGTCTCGGCGAGGGAAGAGGAACAGTTATGACTGTCCCTCCTTCCCACTGCCGTCGTCCAGGCCAGCAGCGACGGCTCACCGCCGGTGCCGGGCAGAGCACTCTTGGACTCCTGCTCCGAGGTAACCCTCCTGAGCCTCACCCTCGCCCGCAGACTCGGCTGCAGGCTGCGCCGCGTCCGAGTCGACGTTGTCGGAGTCGCCGGCCCTGCCATGGACTCGGCGAGACACCAGACGATGCTGCACCTCAGATCCCCCTCCGGCGACCGACTAATCCGCATTGAGGTGCTCGTCCTGAGAGATGTTGGAATCGTCACCCCTTCCGGAGCCATCGAGAAGCCACGTCCGGATCCGCGGGGAGAGTTGCCCCTCGCCGACCCTCAATTCGACCGTCCGGCCGGAATTGATATTGTCATCGGTGCGGACGCCTACGGCCGGATCATCCAATCGGGCGTTCGGAGCTACGGCCCGCTTCTGGCCCAGAACACTGTGTTAGGCTGGACGCTCACCGGGCGCGCGGCCGCCGCTCGACAGGCCGACCAGGGCGTTGCCCTGTCTTGCGCCACCCTGTCCATCCCGGGCCCAGCGACCGGCCACGAGCGCCTCCTCGGCCTCGTCCAGAAATTCTGGTCTCTGGAGGAGGTACCCCAGACGAGAAGGATCTCCACCGCCGACGTCGAGTGCGAGGCAGCGTTCGCTCGAGGATGCAGCCGAGACCCCACAGGGCGCTACACCGTAGCCCTCCCGCTACGACCGGAACGTGTCGCTCTCCTCGGGGAGAGCCTGAGCCAGGCTCGTTCCGCCCTCGCCTCGATGCACCGCCGGATGCAGCGGGACCAGGAACTGTCGGGCCGCTACCACGAGTTCATGGCCGAGTATGAGAACCTCGGGCACATGCGGCGTCTCACTGCCGAGGAGCTCACCGCACATCAAGGACCGGCCGTCTACATCCCGCATCACGGAATCTGGCAACATCACGATCGAGGACGGAAACTGCGCGTCGTCTTCAACGCCTCGAGACCCACATCCTCCGGATACAGCCTGAACGACGCGCTGCACGCCGGGCCGAAGCTACAAGGGCACGTGACCACCGTGCTCACTAGGTGGAGGCTGCACCGTTACGCCTTTTGCGCGGACATCCAGATGATGTTCCGCCAGATCCGCGTGAGGCCAGAGGACGTCCACCTCCAGAGAGTGCTGTGGAGCCAGGACGCAGACTCCCCCGCTCACCACTACGCGCTGCAAACCGTCACTTACGGCGAGACCTGCGCACCGTACCTGGCCCTCCGGACCATCAGACAGCTCTGCGCCGACGAGGGCGCCCGCTTCCCACTCGCCCGAGAGGCCGCTGAGAACGACCTCTACATGGACGACTTCCTCAGCGGTGGCCACAGTTTGGAGACAACCCGACGCCTCAGGGACCAGCTGATCGCGCTCCTCACGGCGGGCGGCTTCCACTGAAGTGGGGGCAAGACTGAAGCCCCTTCCCCTGAATAACGTCACCGCCGTTGCTAAGCTCTGTTTACTTGGAGTTTTTCGGCCAGCATTGACCTGCGCTCTCCACCGTCAGAACTTTCTTTTCAACGCGACTTTGTTCTTCCTTCGCCTGTTCTGTTACTGCGAGTGTAGCCAATAAAGCCTTCAAAAAAGAATATTGTATCTGTGTCGTCTCATTCCCGACGGAATTACATCCTCAGCTCCCGCGGCAGCGCTTCAACAGTACTTCTTCCCTTGAATTTTATCATATAGACTCATCTACAGTTTGGTGCTTACCAGGATTGAAACTTTCTTTGACGGTTCGAGAAAGCTCGTCTAAAAGTGGTCTTACCTTATACAGTTTATCGTAATTTGGATCACCTTTTTTTGGTTCTTTAGAGTTGTCGTTGACATGCATATGAGACAGAAAAAAACTAAAACGATTAACAGTCATGAGAGATGGTATGTAAGAATCACGTAGCTGAGGGTTTTCACTCCAATAATCTCGGTAAGATGGCAATTTTTTTATACCCATCAGAATGTTAATGCCTAAAAATATTTTTAATTCTTCTTTTGTGATGGGATCTTGCTTACCCTTTTTTTGAGAAATGTACAGATTAGTTTGATGCAGAATATGATCCAATAGATCAGAAGAAAATAAACAAGAGAATATGTCTAATGGTGATTTCGCTGTATCTGGAATGTTTGGACCAAAGCTTTTAGAAAACATAAAATCCGATCTTGGCCGACTAACAGACTCCCAAATATCAGATTGATTTGAATCATCAATGTCTTCTGCGTCCATTGATTCTTCTTCGTCATCGTTATTATTTACAGTAGAAACATTTTCGTCTAAAAGTGATCTTGAGTTCACAACGTCTTCTTTGTTGTCAGAATCTTAAAGCCCATCAACTGATTCAGAATCGCTAGGAATTTCGGTTGTAACAACATTTTTTTTTCTCCCCATATTTATAACTTTTTGTAACTTTGAATACTTTCAATGTGCAAAAAGTAACTTTTATAAAAAAATATAAGCTCACGAAGTCATGTAAAAATATAAAATTAGTATTAGTTTTGATCAATAGCATTTGCAATGAAAAGTCAGAATTTTTGAAAATATTTCAGGATTGTAAAAAAAAGTTATTATTTTTATTTCCTATTCATAATAAAAAAGAGTTGTGATAAAAACAAAAAATTACCTCGAAATATATCACCTCATCTGCGATTTCAACGATTTAGATGTAAACCTAAACTACATATAATTTTTATCTCGATTTTTGTAAAGTGATTTCAAATTGGATTCAACAACAAGTAATGATTTATCAGCTGTTTTTAAAATTTTGATACTACCATCTTAGATCCGCGATTTTGAATTGAAAATTTGACAATTTTGATGTTAGATTTGTGATCGGCAATCTTAAAAACCCCCAAGTAGAGATTTTCAAGTTGATACATTTATTTTTTTTTAATTTCTGCCGTCATCTTAAATACGCCATTTTGAATTGAAAACTTTGGAATTCCGACTTTATTTTTGTAATCAGTGATCCCAAAACCCCCGAGTAGAGATTTTTAAGCTGATATATCTCTTTTTTTCAAAATTTTGGAACCGCCGTCTTGAATACGCCATTTTGAATTGAAAATTTTGGGATTTCGACTTCATATTCGTAATCAGCGACCTCGAAAACCCCCGAGTATAGATTTTCAAGTTAATACACTGATGATGTTTTTCAATAATGAATTTCTCAGAAAAAAATTGCATTTTTTCATGTTTGTTTATTTATATAACAATTATAATAAACAATTTTGCCAAATAAACCATTTTCCTATGTTCTCTTACTAATAAATTAGTATATGAACAAAAAAAAACCGGATGTAAATACGTTAGCAATTGATTAAATAGCGAAAATGTGAAGTAAAGTTTGTGGTAACCCACGTTACCACTGTGCAACAAAGGGTTAACAAATTTTTTTGACCTATAACTCATCTTTTTTTTTTAATTTCTTCCACTTCCTTTAATAAACAATCTTTTTTGTATGTTTTTAAACTTTTCTAAAATATTTAACTTTCCACCTCTGACGTTGTTTAATATTGCCAGTAGTATAGGCTATAAGGGTTCTAAGCCACTTTTACCATACGAACGTTTATTCCTTCCTTATCAGCAGTCGGTAACATTATCAATCCTGCCTTATCGACTAATGGGATGTTTTACCGGCCGATTTTTTATCGACGGTTCGCATGGTTGCCGACTGTTGTGTGTGTATGTGTGCCGATACGTCTGGTCGGTCGGTAGTTATCGACGTGGATGGATGGATGATGCCCCCCCCCCGCAGGCCCCCGGCCCCCGGCCCAATGATCGATCGATGATGAGTCAGACTGATGAAAAAAAAAGATATATGATTAATGGGTTGGGGTATATTATCGACGGCGGCGTACAGGAATGATGCCCAGTCGGTATATCTCATGGAAAGTTCTGGATTTACCAGCGTACTTCTACTACTACTACTACTCGTGCGCATGCCCCGTGGGGGATAAGATTTATTATCATTGGAAAATCAACAAAAAAATCATCAAAATTTTGAATACGTTTAAAATTAAAAAAACATTTATTTGATAAAAAGTATACATGGCTATTATATTATAATACTTATACAAGTTTTGTAACCTGATTATTTGTATTTATTCTTTTCATTGTCGAACTGTTGGTAGCCTTTTTGTTCTGGGAATTGACTAGTGTTGGTTGAAAATTTGGAAGTGACTTGTTTCCATGTAGATTGTTTTTTGTTTTCATCTGGGTCTTCTTGGGGAAGACGCGAATACTTGACTGACGGATAGCGGTCCATTTTATTCGAATGCTGCTTGATGAATAATCTGATCCTTGCGTTGTCTTATTTATAATAGCTGACAATTACGTTAGTTACACAGCCAAGAGAGTAATCTGGATTCTGTGTTTGATCATTTTCAATCTTGGTTTTCAGAGGTTGTAGCACTTTTATGTAGAACCATCTTCGATATGTGTAAGCCGAGTAAACAGGAATATATTTCACTTTAAATAGTTTAACTTTTAATTTTGGATTGGAATCGGTATATTTACGATATAGATATAAAACTGTGAATATAAAATGTACATCAATAACCGATTCATTTCGGAGATAATTGTCAAT
This sequence comes from Phymastichus coffea, assembly GCF_024137745.1. Lineage (NCBI taxonomy): Eukaryota > Metazoa > Arthropoda > Insecta > Hymenoptera > Eulophidae > Phymastichus > Phymastichus coffea. The sequence continues at coordinate 1,118,073 of NW_026706878.1, read as the reverse complement.
AGTGATGCGAACACATTCAGCAACCACTTGTATAAAAACGTTTAACTTTTGTAGCTAACCTATCAGTTCTAGAACTAGGAATATCTTCCTGAGTAAATTTATGACAAAGGCCCATTGAATATTCAGATAAATTGTTCGTTTTCTTATCCTTTGTCATGTACCAGATACCTTTCAATAAGGCTATAGAAAATCAATTATTATGAGATCATACGTTGATAGGTTGAAAATGTTAGACAAATGTATCAGGTCCGTATCTTCGTCAATGAGTGACCGTACATAATTCATCGTTGTTTAAATCGTAGAATTATCTATATTCTACGGTTTACTAAGATATTCATGCAAGCAGGCTATAGCCCGACTTCGAATGTTGCTACTTAATGAATTCATAATGTATCTGATGCTGTTGCAGACGGCAAATGAGCTGCAGCAAATGAATCATGCTCCTTTTGTAACGGCAACTGTGTCGTAGAGAGAGTAAATAACTCATTCAACTTATGAATGTCAGATTAAACTTCTATGATTTTCATATCAAGTTCTTCTCGATGAAGATCAGTCAATGTATATCAATGTATAAGTTTCTTTTAATTTAGCTTTCAATTTTAAAATAGAATCTTTAATATTTCCAATCTCTGTTAAAAGAATCTCATGTGAAGTTTTCAAATTTAGTTCGTCAGCTCCTCTGATCTTGCGTCCAAACACATCAATGCTCATTGTTAAAATGAATAAAAAAAGGAAATGAATGGATGATAAATAATAAATTGAAAATGGTTAATTTCTTTAAGTTCTTTTATACTTATTGAATTATTGTAACTTATATAAATTCTAATAAGCTGCTGCCAAAATAGTTAAGCTTAACAATTCTTTTTTCAAGTTGACTGAGCAGAGTATTGTACGATTCTGGGTTCACAATGAAATGTTCGCTTAGTTTATTGAGAAGGAAAACGTTAAATTTAACCTCTAGTTCGATGACGACTCTTGTTCCGAATTTTGTTTGAACTTTTTCATGCTAGTGACTGTGTAAAGGATTGAAGGATTCAATTCTTTTAATTTTTTCGTTGGCAAGTAGAATAGGGTACGAGCTACAGCGTTAACAGCTTCCATAATGAAGATTGATACCTGCGACATGTAAAATTTCAAATATAAAAAATGAAAAAATTCTATGAGTAACAATTGACATACAATTTTTTATTAAAAAGAATATTCAAGCTATATGAAGTATCTACTGTGAGCGTAGATGAGCGAATGAATACATACTTTGATGCTATTGCATATATAGGGTTAAACCGATCATTTTAATTGAAGGTGTTGTACCAATCCCCTACCTCTACTTCATATTTCTCATCCTCTAAATCTTACATTTTTAGTTTGCTGATCACATCATAATCATAATCATCATCATTATCATCATCATCATTATTCGACTCTGACGTTGTAGAATCACTGTCAGGGAGGTCGCAAGTCTGACTTAATTGTCGACTATAACGGTTTTTCAACCAATTTTTAAGAGCCATGACATTTTGAAGCGAGCAGTTGTCTGTCCAGCCTGGAGGATGATAATTCCAAACTATAGGTTCGCAAAATCCTGGCTGATGTAAGGAAGGGCAACCCAGATTTTCGAGATCGAAGATATGATCAATAAATCTAGTGAGTCACTCCACTTTCTGACGTCCCTTTACATAAATAAGAACTTTGTCAGTGTCAGCTGCTAAGCGACATAGGTCTTGTACAATAAGCGGATGGCAATCGTATGGTAAGTTTCCTGTATTCCAATCAAGCCCATGGAAGTTATTTGTAAGCCATGAACTTTCACGTTTTGAATGACTGGGAAGTTCTTCCCAAAGACTTGGTGGCTTGAAATTTCAATGGGCGGGTTCAATATCGTCATTGAGATTTATCATTGCAAGTTCTTTAAAAACTGGTTGATCGTCGTACTTAAAGGCTTGTATATCAACGATGATTTCCATGCCAAATCAACAATGAAAAAAAGTATTATACAGAAATATAGTTTAACCCATTAACGACCAAAATGCTCAATTTTTTTGTCGATTTTCAACGCGTTTTTTTCGGTAGTCATAGGCCTAAGAAATGTTTGCAAACACATATTTGGATGGAAAATTTAACGCTCTTACAACATTTTTTTTCAAAATTGCGATTGATTGCGTTACAAAAAAGTTAGCGATTTTTTTTAGCAATGTTACCGCTAAAAAATCATCAAACAAATATGATCAGAGGTGATCACAACTATCAAAGTATCTCCAGGAATTTTGGTGGAATTTTTGAATCACTTCTTCCAATAAAATGGTGGCAAAATAAAAAAAAATCCATAAAAAACATTTCTCATTTTTTATCTCGGAAACCATTAAGTTTAGATAAAAAGTTCATTGAACAAAAAAGACTTAGAATTAAACGAGAAATACGCCTGAATTTTTTCAGAATTTTCCGAGGCGATTTTTGAATTTTCGGAGAATACGGAAAATCCATTTTTCGAAAATCATCTCCAAAAATTCTGAAAAAATTCAGGCATGTTTCTTGATGAATTCTAAGACTTGTTGTTCTATAAACTTTTCCTCTAAACTCAATAGTTTTCGAGATAAAAAGTGAGTTAGGTTATAATCCTAGCAGCTTTAATATTTTTGATACAGAATAAAGAACAGCCATTCAACAATAATATAATAATGTTTTGCATTTTTATGTGTATACAAGTGTAGTTTGTATAGCGTATACTAATATACACATATCAAAAAAGTAATTCAGAAAATTGTATGTGAGCTCATTTTTATGACTTACTAGTCTCTTGTTATTTTGAGACCATACAGTAAATCGAATCGAAAAGATTATTTTCGCTTTCTAAAGTCGAGGTTTAACAAGAAGCATTGAAAACTGTAGTAATTATTTTCATTAGGTATTTTTATTATTTTATATAACATGTCGCAAAAACGTTAAAGACGTTTCACTCGCTCCCATGAAATGTACAATATTGATACTTCAAAGAACACTTACGATGATATAGTTACCCTTCCAAATCCTGACAATTCTGGTTCTGATGGATCAGATTTCGATACCGATTCGGATGATGAAATTTCAAATATAACGTACACAGAAGCTTGTAAAACATATTCTGAAACTCAAACTAAATTAGAAAGAACGCATGAACTCCAGTGGATGGAAGGAGAAAAAAAGTATAATGATAATTTGAAAGACAAAATTTTATTGAAAGACTCGGTAAAAAATAAAATACAAGAAATGGAGCCAGTAGAACTGTTTGAAACATTTTTCTCAACTGAAATGAAGCAATATATTATAGATGCTTGCAAAGAAACTAATTTTGATTTAAAGTTAAAAGACTTAAATACATTTGTGGGAATAATCATTTTGACTTCATTCAACAAAAGGGAATCTCAGAGGGATTACTGGTCACGTGATCCCTTTTTATCTTGTAACGTTGTTTCTTCTGCTATGTCACGTAATAAGTTTGAAGAGATCAAATCAAAATTAAAATATTCACAAACGAAAGATAAAAATCCAACTGACTATGCTTGGCGTGTCCGTTCACTATTAAACCTATTTGAAATTAATATTATGAAGTTCGGTGTGTGGAGAACTGCTCTTTCCATCGATAAAATGATGGCTAAGTCTTATGCGAGGACGGTTCTAAAACAATTCATTCGAGGAAAACCAATACGATTTAGTCTCAAATTCTGGGGTCTTTGTACTTCCGATGCTTTTGTATTAGGTCTTGACTTATACTGCGGAAAAAATTCTACAACGGGAAGTAAATTTAGTAAGTGTGCATTAGGTTCTCGCGTTGTCATGAGTTTACTAGAAAAGTTTTTTCGTGTTATACCTCCGGGCAAAATATCTATGTTCCATCTTTATATTAATAATTATTTCACAAGCTTAGATCTCGCTATACATTTGAAGAAGCTTGGGCTAAAATGTACAGGTACTATTAGAGAAGATAAAGTCAAAGATAAAAATGTTCTAAATAAAAAAGCTCAAAGAGGTGAGTATGCCGTGAAGCACGATAAGAACAGTGGTATAAATTACATCACTGTGCTGGATTCAAAACCCGTTTCGATTATTTCTACTGCTGCAGGTGTAACTCCATTATCCTTTTCAAAGAGATACAGTAAGCAAGAAGGAAAAAAAGTTGAAATACCTTTTCCGAGGGCTATTAGCGTCTATAACAGTTTTATGGGTGGCAATGATGTCCACGACGGACATTGTAACAATTTACTTCCGAGTATTCGTTTAAAAAAGTGGACGTGGGTAGTTTTTTTAAGACTAATTCAAGCTTCGATTGTAAATGCTACTGTACTATTGAATGCTGTCAATGATGAGAAAAAAAGGGTTGGAACAAAAGATTTTGCACTTTTAATAGCTAAAAATACATGACGCAGAGACAATGCAAAAAAGAGAAACACAATATGTCCAAACAAACAAAACTCAAACTTTGTTCTTATTGTCCCGTAAGAACGAGAATTATCTGTGAAAAATGTGATTTATCGATTTGTGTTGAATGTTTCAAAAAAAACACTGAAAAATTCGTATTGTAGTGAGAGGCAAGGGGACTCACTCAAATCAAGCACCCCAAAGGAGACAAAATTCTACTACGTCCTCGTCGTTATCTCTGAGTCATGCTAAGAGTAGAACGTTTTTTATCTCGAAAACTATTGAGTTTGGAGAAAAAGTTTATGGAACAAAAAGTCTTAGAATTTATCAAGGAACACGCATGAATTTTTGCAGAATTTTTGGAGATGATTTTGGAAAAATGGATTTTCCGTATTCTCCGAAAATTCAAAAATCGCCTCGGAAAATTCTGAAAAAATTCAGGCGTATTTTTCGTTTAATTCCAAGACTTTTTTGTTCAATGAACTTTTTATCTAAACTTAATGGTTTCCGAGATAAAAAATGAGAAATGTTTTTTATGGATTTTTTTTTTATTTTGCCACCATTTTGTTGGAAGAAGTGATTCAAAAATTCCACCAAAATTCCTGGAAATACTTTGATAGTCGTGATCACCTCTGATCATATTTGTTTGATGATTTTTTAGCGGTAACATTGCTAAAAAAAATCGCTAACTTTTTTGTAACGCAATCAATCGCAATTTTGAAAAAAAATGTTGTAAGAGCGTTAAATTTTCCATCCAAATACGTGTTTGCAAAAATTTCTTAGGCCTATGACTACCGAAAAAAACGCGTTAAAAATCGACAAAAAAATTGAGCATTTTGGTCGTTAATGGGTTAAATCATATATTAGTTCGTTGATTGAAATTTTTTCAATACCTTTTTAAAGGATTACAACGTGCCATGATCGCTCGAACCGATAAGTGCTTGACTAAATATGATGAAGCATCGATTTTGACACGCATTTTATACATTTACCCCTTTCCATTCTTTCATATATGTTAACAGTATTAGTATTGATAATTAATAATTATCTATTTATATTAGTAACAGCGCGATAATCAAAATTCGTTCACACATCTATGTCCAATCAAGAGTCTTTATGGATGCGGTTAAGTTCTTTTTATATGCTACAAGAACTCTAGCTCCGAGCGAATATAGTTAAGTCTCTTTAAAATGAATGCGGCTAAGTTCTTTTTATATGCTGCAAGAACTCTAGCTCCGAGCGAATATAGTTAAGTCCCTTTAAATGAGCTGACGCTAGATGACTTATACTATAGCCTTTCTTTCCAACGTGCACACGGCTAAGTTTCATTTCTCTCTCTCTCTCTCTCTCTCTCTCTCTCTCTGCTATCGACAATTAGTCTCTACAGCATACAAAACAGATAAACAACTTACAAGGGAACCACCCCAACCCTCCGCCTCCGATTTTTCTGCAATTGAGATATGTTATAGTTCGTAAAAAAATAAAAGACTTATATTTTTTTTATCGGCGGAAAAAGCTATCTAAGGGATGAAACCCACCCTCAAAAAACAGCCCCAAAAGCAGTTCTATAGCAATATCTTGTATATCGGTTGTAATAAATATTTTTTTATGAAACAAAAAAACACAAGATACTTATAAAAAAAGTAACAGACACACATCAATTTGGCCCCCGGGGGTTGCAACTCCTACGTTGTATAGAGGAAAAACTGTATTTTTAAGTGTATTTTTACCTTACAAAATCAAAAAATTATGTTAAAAAAATTTAAAAAATGATATTCTAGTAGAAAATGATAAAACAAAATTGACATGTTTCGGGATTTTCCTATTATCTATTATTTCGAGGGTGAACTACACCTTAATGTTATTAATACAATATAAGCAGTAGTTAATCGCAGATTATGCTGGTTATTTCATGTTCTATGACTCTCAAAAAAGTCAAATACATGTATACTTTTGTTCTGCCGAATAAACTATTTAGAGGGTGGAAGCTACCCCCGAAAGTTACCCCTCAGCACCATTTTATAGCGAAATTTTCATATTTTATGCACAGTTTTCGACGAAACAGACTGTGATATTTGTATCACTTATAAATAAAATAATTCGAACTCTCGTAAACTAGCTAATGAGTAAGAATTTGTTTCCGATGATTTTACTCTAATTGTCAAGAGAATAGATAATGAATCAAATATAATAAATAAGTAAATCAAATATACATAAGTAATTGCAATATATCGAGGAAAGTCAGACAATGCCCTAGTTTCTTATGGTGCGAATTGTCCCATAAGCAGAGCTAAAGTCTTTCTTTGATAGGATATAATTCGGCCCAAGTTTCTTATAGCGCGAGATGTTCTATAAGTCGAGCTCAAATTATAAGGAAAGGTTAGTCTTGCTTAGTTAATCACAATGAGAGAAAGAACTTAGGTATTAATCCAAGTTTATTCAGACTCATGCGCTCACCTTGGAAGGCTAGAAGTGAATGAATCTAGCCTGTGCAAAGGTGGGCCTATTTATACACAGATTTTCCCACTTATTATTGCAGGAGAGATTTCATCGAAAATTCGAGAGACATTCGCGAATTTTGAGAAATGATTTTTCTTAATTTACAAGTAAATAACCATTAATATTAAGTTTTTAACACATGTAAATTTTACAGAATTAGTTATTTGTTGATTTTATACAATATACAATTATCGCTTATTATTATTAATCGGATAGTGATATTTCCGAATGAATCGGAGGAGCGGATGAAAAGGCAAGCGCCATATCCATTTAGAGAGGCATCACAAAATCCGTGGATTTCGACCGAGACTGGATTATCGCATCGCAAATATCTTGGGATCTCTAGTAATTCCAAATCGGAAAGCTGGTTGGCTAATTGAATCCATCTTGTATGGATGTTTTGAGGAAGACGTTTTCGTCCCACGTAATCTTTGCCTTCCAGCAGTCCTGGATTAGAATCTTTGTATAGAGTATCAAGGGGCCTAGCAAACCTCAAGAATCGAAAATTCTCGCTATTTGTGACACGAGTTTCCTTTTGGTAGAAACCGATTGTGGATTTTCGGCGTTAACGACGAAAGAAAGGACATACCTTACTGTATCCCAAACGCATCCAAGGGTCTTTTTTACAGGGTTTCCTTGGATTCCGCAATCTAAATCGAATATTCTTTTTTCGATGTTATCTAAAGCTGAGGGATGGTTAGATGCCCATTTACGAATGACGAATCCTCCGCGACCCAAGAGTTATATCATCTCGTCGCGGATTGCTTGAATTTCTTCCAAAGAATCCGCGCCTGAGATGAAATCGTCGACGTAGAAGTCTTTACGAAGCAGCTTAGCTGCTCTTGGGAAATCGACCTCTTCGTCGGATGCCAACTGATGTAGCGTTCGAATTGCTAGGAATGGAGCACATCTTACTCAGAAAGTTACGATATTGATGATGAATGTTCGAATTTTACCTGCGTGGTACCACAAGATTTTTTGGCATTTCCTATCATCTGGATGAATCCATATCTGCCGATACATTTTCTCTATGTCCGTAGTTATAACGAAAGGATGATCACGGAAACGCAAGCTTTGTTGAGGAATGGTCGCCTGCATGGTAGGCCCAGTCAACAAGATCTTGTTGAGTGAAGTGCCATTCTCAGAGTCCGCAGATGCGTCGAACACAACCCTGCATTTCGTCGTGTCACTGGATTCTTTGATTACAGCATGATGAGGCATAAAATAGCCGTCATCGGAATCGTCATCACACAACGTCATGTGACCTAATTCCAAATAACTATTAATTTCTTTCTCATATTGAGCTCGGAAATCTGGATTAGTTTCAAACTTGCGTTCTAATGCTTTGAGTCGCTTTAAGGCTCTTTGTTTAGAAGAACCTAATTCAAATTTCTCGGCTCTAAATGGTAGCCTAACTGTATAACGCCCTGAACTATCACGAGTAGTCGTCTCAACGTAATACCTTTCACACGCTATATCCTCGTCAGCCTTGACTGGCTGATAGTCGAGGTCTTCCATAGCCATGAATCTTTCGAGTAACTGATCTAACCTCACCACGTTACAAGAAACGACCTTAGACGGTGTTATCAATCCTCCGGCTGCTATCCAACCGAAAAATGTTTTCTGAAGAATGATTTGAGAATTTTCCGATTTCAATTTGATTTGACCTACCGCGAGAGAAGGCATAGTCGGACCCGAAGCTAATAAGATATCAACGGACCTTGGCTGATGAAACTGAGGATTAGCTAGCTTAATGTTTTTTGGGATTTTAAACCCATCTCGAGGAAACGTCTCATTAGGCACCTTGCTCGCGATTTTTGGAACAATCAAAAAGTTTAATTGGAATTTAGTGTTATTGTATGTGGAATAAAAAGTGGCTTGTGTGTATTTTTCCGAAACAGTGCTCGCATCGTCAACTGCTCCGATATTCACGAAACATTGTTTTGTTGGAAGCTTTAAGTGATTGAGAAAAGTTTGAGTCATTAAGTTTGCGTTAAAACAAGAATCTAACAATGCTCGGGCCATGAGACGGTTTCCTCGATTGTCTTGAAAACTCACAACTGCAGTAGTCATGAGCTGAGAATCGGGCGAATACCCGCTGGAAAAGTAAGATTGGCAGATGCCTGGTCATAAGGATTTCGGAGAGTCCGTTTCCTTAGACGATTGTGAGTTGACTTCTGTGGAGTCCTTCGAATTCTTGTGAGGATGAAGGAGCGTATGATGAGCTTTGTTGCACCCCTTTTCCTTACATCTATTTTTACTAGTGCAAGGAACAGGATGAACATATAAGCAATTACGACACAACTTATGGGTGTTGACAAGCTTCCACTTAGCCTTTAGCTCAGCGGCCTTAAATGCATCGCAAGCGTAAAGCCTGTGGGGTTGACCACACTGAAGACACGAGTCGATGGATGAGGAAGACGAAGTAAGGAGAGAACGAGCGGCAGTCTTGGTTACCTTCGATGGATAAGCTGCGTTGCTATTTGCTGCTCTCTTTGCGGCATTTTTCCTAGAAGGCAGCTCGTCCATCTCGCGCTGCTTGAATACGGAATCCTGAACGAACTCGCACAATTTCGAGAACTCGGACAGCTTATTGCTCGATTGTCGATCGACCCATCGTGACAAGATTCCCGCGGGCAGACATCTCTCGAGAATACGAGCTACGAGTTGTTCACCTATGTTGATCTCCATTGCTTCCAACATACTAACGTGCTGGCGAACCGTGTACATTAATTCGGCGGTTGTTTCAGCAGTAGATTTCGCGTGAGGGGACAAATTCAAGAGAGCATCGAGGTGATCGTTGGCGATCACTCGTCGCTGGTCATAAGCGTTGCATAAATCTGTCCACGCTAAGGGATAATTCTCGTCGGTAGCCTCGTACCGACTGATGACCTTTTGAGCTAAGCCTGAGACTGACGATTGTAATTGAGATAATTTAACGCTAGGCGCCATCCCAGGACGTTCGTGGATCAGTGCTTTGAAACGTGATTTCCACGAAACCCAATTTTTGGAACTGCCGTCAAAATTGGGAACTTGAATCGCCGCGATTTTGGCTACGGTAGTTTTCTCGGCAAACGAGAACGACGAGTTTAGCGCCGTGGAATTCGCGAGCGGATTGGGTGCGGCGTTTTTATTCAATTTGTTAACTTCCGCCGCGACCGTGTAATATTTGATGTCGAGATCGATGAACTTGGCAGTGTTCGGATGATCGGGGTCGAGTCGCTTCAACTCTTCGTGGTTTTTCGAGTACTCGGCGAAAATATATGCAAGATCCGACGCTCGCATTTCCAGGACGGTTACGTCCGGCGAACCTTGCTTAAGGATCGCGTCAAGTGTGTTAATAGAGCGTTCCAACTCGTTGAAACTTTGCTCCAATTGCATTATGCGCTGTTCAGTATCCATTTTGATTTAGTGAATTGCAGTAATTTTAATTGAGAAATGAATTTAATTTACTGCTGAACAACGCACAAGTTGCAAGTGAGATTTGTTATTTTGAACGTAAACGCTCGTCGACGCACACAGACAGTAATTTGCGTGAACGTGCGTTTAATAAACCGAGAAAGAAAAGGTGACTTATCTTTTATTCGCCTGAATGGGGTAGACGGCTGGGTGCAAGTCCCCCCTGGTCGGAAGCAATGGCGAAGCTCGTCGATGTTACTACACTCGTTGTCCAGTGATGGGCTGTCAGCGAGCGCTGCTACACGCGTGCACTGCAATCCTTTAGCGCTGTTGCCCGCGTGTGCCGCAGAGAGTCTGTCGGCGCTGTTGTAGCTGTCGTTCGCGCGCGTTGGGCGGAGCCTGTCGGCGCTGTTGTGCGCGTTGGCCGCAGAGCGTCTGTCGGCGCTGTTGCGGCTGTCGTTGGCGCGCGTGGTATGGGCGGATGTCAGAGAGAGAAGGCGAAATGGCGCGAAACACTGATATCGCGCGTGAATTCTCGCGCGCTTTCTCTCGCACACACTCACACTTGCATTCGCGCGACGTCACCTTCGACGAATTTGATTAGAGGCAGAATTTCTACCTCACAGGAGGCACCATGTATTGTTGTGACCTTTTATTATAGTATAAAGAAGTCTAGTTTATAAGAGAATGGGAAATGATTTTAATTTATTTGTTATTTAGTTTTTAGTTAATACGAATGTCTGAAACTGCGTGATTAGTAATCACCGCTCGCGGCATCATTCGTATGGTTTTAATTGATTTTACACTGATTCTAATTAATTAATAGGTTAACAAAATGAAACACTGATTTGAGGGAAAAAAGCCGTGAGGCATAAAAAAACCCTTTTTATTTACACTCGAGAAAATTACAAGATAGGAAAGTTGAGAGAACTCGCGAAAATGACGTCGCACCGAGAACAATAGCCGCTGCTACGCACGCACGCACGTGTCACACACACACAATGATTTGATGCTTGTTTTAGTGAAAACAAGGATAGATGATAGATGATGATGAATCACTTTCGTGATGATCGGAAGCCCGTTCAACTTCCGAACGATGTTAGTTTTGCATAGTGATGCAAAGATATAGATGTTATCGCGGGAAGTGTCTCGAGAACGCGGAGGAGCTCCGTACGTGACGCTAAGTAGTCGACTACTGCCGGCTTGGCCGGAAGAAGAGAGTCGTTTCGACTCGAGCGGCGCCGCACCGGTAGGTGCTGCCACCGCGCTAGGATTAGGGGCCCTAGTGCCCGATACTCACACACACGCACACACATGTCTACGCGCGCGAGTATTAGTAATTATGTACATGGTAGTGTCGCGACGCTACATACGGGCCTTCGTATAAGTTTAAGAATTTTTTAATAATTTCTTCTTCTTTATTACTTATATTTTGACTCCGTAATAATACATAATCATTAACTTTATATTGATAATGATGTATATTTTTATTGAAATTATTTGCACGTTTTATAAGTTTATTGTGCATTTTTTTCTTGATATCTTCTACTTGATTATAATTTGTAGGTACCTTTGTTTTGGTGTCAGGTATCCACCGATGCCAAAATCTATCTGGTCTTATATGTAAATGAGCTTCTATAGGAGTTGTTTCAATTGTTTCATGATATACATAATTCATTATTTGTTGTATTTTGGGAATTAAAGGAGCCCAACCTTTATGATTGTCGTTAGCATTTGCTCTTAAAAATCTTCCCAGTTCTCTATGTATTCTTTCTACGATATTGCTTTGTGGATGTCGAATACTAGAAAATACTAATTTTATGTTATTAGCTAAAAGCTTTTCTTTCCATGCTTTAGCTGTGAACTGTGTTCCATGATCACATATGATTGCTGATGGTTTACCATAATATGCTATATAATGTTCAAATATCTTTTTAATAGTAGTATATGTAGTTGATCTTTTTATAGGATGCATAACTACAAATTTACTAAAGCAATCTATTGTGGTTAAAATGTATTTAACCCCTCCTCGTGAAGTTGGCAATGGTCCATAAAAATCTATAGACAATAGATCATTTGGTTTTTCAACTAATATAGGCTGCATTATGGATGATATCTTCTTCGTATAATATTTTGTACGTTGACAGAGATCGCAGCGATTTATAGTTTTAGCTACTTTTTTGCGAAGCTTGTAAATATAAAAATTTTCCTGTAACATTTTTGTAATTTTTCTTTTTCCAATATGATCATATACTTCATGTATTTCTTAGATCAATTCTTGAATAATTATTTCTGGCAGTAATAATTTGTTGTTAATTTTATCTTTTTTATATACTAAATTGTTATAAATATATCTATGATGAAAATTTTCCTTATTCCTTAAGTTTTGTATAAAACCATCATTTTGTTGTAATGATTCCATATTCTTGAAACATTTCATTAAATCTCGTGAAGGTTTTTTCATCAATATAGCAAGCTGAATTTCATCTGTATAATTATTACTGCAGTCTGTAATATGTCTAGATAGGAAATCAGCGGCTTTATTCTTATTTCCTGGTAAATACTCATACGTAATGTTGTAGTCTTGAAGAAACAAGCACCACCTCACTAATCTCGCATTTGTAAATTTACAAGTTGTTAAGAATTTCAACGCTTCGTGATCAGTACGAATAATTATCTCTTTCGCACCTCTTAGATACGTTTCTAATTTTAAACATGACCAAGCTACAACTAATAATTCTTTTTCAGTTGTAAAGTAATTTAATTCTGCTCCTTTTAGAGTTCTAGATATAAATGTTATAACTTCTTCATCACCTTCATTATTTAATTGTGACAAAGCAGCGGCTATAGTATGATAACTGGCATCAGTAGTTAATATGTAAGGTTTATTAGGATTAGGAAATTTTAAAATGATTGTATCAATAAATATTTTTTTCACGTTATTAAAAGCTGTTTCATGCTCAGGTAACCATTGATAGCCTTTACTTTGTTGCAATAAATTCATTAAAGGTCTACATATTTCAGCATAATTTTTTGCAAATTTTGTATAGAAATTAACAAAACCAAGAAAGCTTTGCAAGCTTTTCAAATTTTTTGGAGCTTTATAATTTTGAATTATTTCTAATTTGCTTTTTTGAGCTTTTATACCTTGTGGAGTTATAATATGTCCCAAAAATTCAATTTCTTCTTGAACTAATTTAGACTTTGAAAATTTCAATGTATAATTATCTCTTCGACAACATGTAAATAATGTTCGTAAATGATAAATATGTTCATTGAAGGTTTTAGAAATGCATAGTATATCATCCACAAATGGTATAATGAATTGTTTTAAATCGCCAATTGACAAATTTAAAGCTCTCACTAAAGCTGCTGTACTAGTACATGTATCGAAAGGAACTACATTAAATTCGTAGGTATTGCCCTCGATAATAAATGCTGTATATTTTTTACTTTCTTCATCGAGAGGAATCTGCCAAAAACTACTTGTCAAATCAAAACTAGAAATAAACTTTACTCCGAAACAATGTTGAAAAATATCATCCATATGTAGTGGGGCTTCATAATCTTTAACTAATTTTTTATTTAATTTTCGAGCATCTAAACAAAATCGCACTGATCCGTCTTTTTTAATGCTTATAACAATTGGATTAATATAATTACTAATCGATCGACGAATAACGCCATCTCTTAGCATTTCTTTGATTGCAATTCGAACATTTTCTCGATAATTTAACGGTATAGGATACTGTTTTGAAAAATATGGCTCTTTATCTTTTAAAATCAATTTATGGGTATATACTTTCAATAAACCTTTTTTTTTACGAAATACATCTTTAAACTCGTACACAAGCGAAGCTATCTCATTTTTTTGAGCATCGGTAAGGTTAGAGCTTTCATCAACTTTCTCATCAATTTCCCCTCGAGTTAGATTTTCAGAATCATCATTTGTGATGCCTGCATCTATTTCATTACGAGTTAGATCAATGAGTGATGGTATGTCATCCCCAAAATCCGAAACAGTATCATACTGAATAGTTAAGCTTTGATATGTACTTTCATCTATAAATGCATCGTTATATTTCATGTTTTCCAAAGTATTATTAATTTCAAAATAAATTTGCACTTTAAATGTGTCAAGTTTGAGCTTTATATTTTTCATAGTATCATAACCGATAATACAATCTTTTATTAATCTAGGAATAATTATGAAGATAATATCAATGTATTGACTACCCCATTTTACATTCAAATAAATTTGCTTTTTCAATCTCACCGATTTTTGGCCTGTAGCTACCTTAATAACGTGTCCACTAATCGGAAGAGTAGGTTTATCTTTAAAATTACTTAAGTTTTGATTATAAAATTCTTCTGAAATAGCAGAAACTTCACTACCCGAATCAAGTAGAGCTTTTACTGGAATGTTTTCTAATAAATGAAATATTTCAGGACAAATTCTGCCCCCATTGCTATTATCGTTATTTGATAATTCACCGTTAATTTCACGTCTAGGATCTTCAAAAATAGTTAATAATTCTTTTGATAATAAATCGTTACTTGATTTTATTGTTGCAACTCGTTGCAAGCTTTTGCATTTATCCGATTTCCGAGAAGCAACATTTACTCGTTTCCCGAGGAAGTACTAGGTACATCTTGTAAAATCGGTTTTGCAATATTCTTATTTTTATTTGCTTTATTATTCTTATTATTCGACTTACTATTTTCAATTGTTATGCTATTAATTTGTTGTTCCCCGCCGCTATCTTTTTGAGCATGACGTGAACTAATATAATCATCATTATCCAAAGAAGATAAAACTTTAATAAATTCTGATATCTTTTTTATATGTCTAGCTTGAACTAATAAACGCACATCTCTATCAAAATGTCGAGATAATTTATCTATTAATTCTTCTTCATCTAGATTTTCATTTATATCAAAAGCTAAATTAATTTTACGTATAGCATAATTATAACGTGATAATTTTCCACCAAAATATTTTCCAAATTCTATTTCGCGAGTAATATTTCTACGTATTTCAGCGTTCCAAAATTTCTCTTTAAATAACATTTCAAAATCTTCAAAATTTCTAATTTCACGCTGTACTAAGTCATACCAAGAAGAATTTACTCCCGTCATAGATTGAGATAACAAACATAACAATTGAGCAGTATTGTAATTACTTGCTTGCAAATAACGTTTGAGATCATTTAAATATTTTACTGGTCGATATTTATAACTATCGTCAAAAACTGGACACGTTAAAGCAGGTTGCTTAATGGTTTCAATAATAGTTTCATTAACAATTGATCTATTTTGTTCATTATTCTTAATTTTATCAAAATTCTCACGAAGTACTGAAAATGTTTCATTCATTTCCATAGTAACATTATTTTTCGCTCGAACAATATCATTAAAATTATCTTCACATCTATCTTTTAAAATAGCAATAATTTCATTTGACTTTTCTAAATTTGATTCTAAACTCTTAATTATTTGATCTTGTTCAACCATTTTATTCGTTAATCTATCAACTTTATTACTTAAATTGTTAATAGTTTCACAAATTGTTTTAAAATCATTTTGTAATTTAAACTGATCAGTATGAAATGTCTTTAATTCATCTACTACAGCTTTTTCCCATTCGTGCGTTCTTTTTTGTCGCACGGTCAATTCTTCACCAATTAGTGATTCACTAAGTTCGTTAAGAATTGTTTCGGGAGCACATTCAGTAGAATTATACATTGAACGTTTTTCGTTTGACATTGTAATATCAATTTAAATATAATCCAAAGTATATAACTAATTTAACACCAATAATAAATGATATATGGATGACATTAATCAATTGATTTTAACAACATATAGGATTTGACAAATAATTGAACAAATTCAAATTATATATCGTAGTAATCAAATTTATTATAAGTAATAATACAATTTATGCGCCTGGAGCAGGTCTAGATACTAATATATGTTCTACGGTGTCAGCCAAATGATTCAAATCAGAGCTCATATTTCTCAAACTTGTATCAAATAATTTCATGTTCTTTTTGTAATTGTTACCTAAATTAACAAACGATTCCGCAAGTTCCATATACAATGTACGCAGTTCACTTATTTCTTTTTCCAGTGACGCATTTTTACATAGTATTGCTCGCATATGTTTGTTTCTTTTCGGCATAATAAAATAAAAATTTACAATTAAATTACAAACTAATATAAAATAAATAACAAATACTTAACAATAACTAACGTAACAAGAGTCCTGTCAAGGTCGCCAAATGTGATATTTGTATCACTTATAAATAAAATAATTCGAACTCTCGTAAACTAGCTAATGAGTAAGAATTTGTTTCCGATGATTTTACTCTAATTGTCAAGAGAATAGATAATGAATCAAATATAATAAATAAGTAAATCAAATATACATAAGTAATTGCAATATATCGAGGAAAGTCAGACAATGCCCTAGTTTCTTATGGTGCGAATTGTCCCATAAGCAGAGCTAAAGTCTTTCTTTAATAGGATATAATTCGGCCCAAGTTTCTTATAGCGCGAGATGTTCTATAAGTCGAGCTCAAATTATAAGGAAAGGTTAGTCTTGCTTAGTTAATCACAATGAGAGAAAGAACTTAGGTATTAATCCAAGTTTATTCAGACTCATGCGCTCACCTTGCAAGGCTAGAAGTGAATGAATCTAGCCTGTGCAAAGGTGGGCCTATTTATACACAGATTTTCCCACTTATTATTGCAGGAGAGATTTCATCGAAAATTCGAGAGACATTCGCGAATTTTGAGAAATGATTTTTCTTAATTTACAAGTAAATAACCATTAATATTAAGTTTTTAACACATGTAAATTTTACAGAATTAGTTATTTGTTGATTTTATACAATATACAATTATCGCCAATAGTGTCGTCAAAAGTTATTAACTAATAAAGTTAATTAACGTGATATTACATTATTTACAATAGAAAATTATTAAAATTTCA
Source organism: Phymastichus coffea (assembly GCF_024137745.1). NCBI lineage: Eukaryota > Metazoa > Arthropoda > Insecta > Hymenoptera > Eulophidae > Phymastichus > Phymastichus coffea. The sequence continues at coordinate 1,100,786 of NW_026706878.1, read as the reverse complement.
TATAACTTTATAGTTGATTAATTTTGGAAGTATTTTCCAAAATTAATTATTTAAATTAATTAATAACATTTGAATTATGACTAATTTTTCATATTTGTAACGGTTTTCTTCTAATCTTAATATGCGATTATTAGATTAGTTATCTAAGATTTCTAAATCATAAAATTATCATTATCAAGTATTAACTTAATATTTTCGTTTTATATATAGCTTATTGTTTAAATAAATTATTAATTGTTTATTTATTAATAACAGTTGTTATTTAGCTGTTATTAATGAAACCAATTCTTACTCATGTTCTATGCTTATTCATTTTACATATAAATTATTTATATTTTTCTAATATTTCATATGTTAATAAATAAATTAACTTTACATATTGATATTCATTATTAATTTATAATTGAATGAGATATTGTGAATCTGCATGTTAAAATCTATATAATCGATACTTTGTTATATTCAAATTATCTATAATTAACATATTTTTCTCAACATTATGGATCATTATATCTATGTCTATTATTTGTGACGTCATGCTGTTTGTTTTGACTCGACTCTTATTTGTATACAGTCGCGTAAACAGTGAGGTAGCGCCGCTTAATGTATTGTTTTGACTAAACAGATAAATACGTTAGACTAGTTGCAGTCATTTAATAAACAGCTCATAAATAGGACCGTTACAAAACTCTAAAAAATTCTTTTAAAAAATTTCAACTAAATATATGTTCGATACACAACCCCCTAAGTCACCTGAAAGAAAAGCTATGTTTTCAAATATTTTCTTGCAAAATTTTTTCAGGAGAAATGAAGTTTATGAAATTCCGTTTAAAATCTTCCACAAAAGTATACAGTATCCGTCACCAGGGGCTGCTACCCCTTCATTGGAGAGCGAACATAGCATTCATTTGTTACCCTGATCCCCTACTACCCCGAACCCAATTTCCTTAATCCTCGAGCTAGTTACCCTGCCACGCTATAACCTGTAACTCCTACACCCCAATTTCATCAACCCTCGAGCTGGTTACCCTGCCACGCTGTAACCCGTAACACCTACACTCCAATTTCATCAACCCTCGAGCTGGTTACCCTGTCACGCTGTAACCCCAAACTCTTAACCCCAATTTCATCAACCTTCGAGCTGGATAACCAGCTCAAGGGTTGATGAAATTGGGGTGTAAGTGTTACGGGTGAAACGTCTGAATTTTGAAAGTGAAAAATATCGCGTTATTCGAGGCGTTATTTCATCCATGAAATATGTAAAAGTGAAAATTGTGATCGTGCACATGAACATTTGATGGATCAACGACTTCAGCAGTTAGAGATATCACCGTTACGTATGTGTGTTGTAAGTTTGTTCGCTTTCATACATTGATATATGTGTTTTTTAAAAGTAGTTTGAACAGTATAGTGATTGTTTTATTATTTTAGCCACTTAATTTTTATAAAGGAGAAAGCAGAGAAATTGGAATGCAAACCGATATAGAAAATTGTCCAAAATCTGTGACTTCGAAAGAAAACGTCACTATAAAAGTCACCGTTCCTGATGCTGTAAGTATAAAAAAATTTTAACGTCGCAATGGAAATGGAAATTTTCAAATTAATTTTTTTCTAATGATTTATTATTCTGATTGCAGAATTTACAGAAATCGTGCATTGACGAAAAAGATGAAGAGTCGGCAACTCAATATTTGCCCGTTTCAATGGTAAATTTTTTAAAAAAATTTTAACGTCGGAATAGAAACTGAATTTTTTTAAGTTAAATTAATTTTTTTCTAATTTTAGATACTTTTGGATATTGGTAATATCAGATTATGAAAAGGTATGTTGAAACACTATTTTATTTTTATAAAAAAATTATTTGCATAACGACTTATTATTCTGATTGCAGGAGGATTTTGAGAAAATGTATATCGAAGAATAAAGTAATGTGGCTGTAACTGAATATTATCCAGTACCAATCGTAAGTTTTTATTTTCAAAATTATATTTTATAAAAAAATTTTTTGCAGACTCATTTATTATCATAAATTTTTCAGAATCCATCAAACAGCCACAGTTCAACGAAAAATCAAGATAATACGCAGGCATACGAGGAATATGTTCCCTCTTCAGAGGTAAAATACTTTTTTTAATTTCTAACGTTAATCATTTTTACTTATTTATTTTTTATAGTATAATCCGAAGAAATAATACTTAGAATGGAAAAGGCAAAATGGAAAAAAATCTGGAAAAAAATCTAATAAACTTGCAGATCACAGTGCAGAGGTACTTATTTTTATCCATGTATATTCTCTTTTATTAACGTAATTTAAGTGAATCTATTGTTACGTCTCGTGCATCAACTACGAATAGCTAATGAATGAGACGTTCCAATATGTTGACTAGTGGTTGGATATGTCTCACTTATAGTAAATGTGTGTGGAAATGTAAATATGTATGTATGATAATTGCACTACCTTGATAATCGTAGTTTTTAATTGTTGATAGAAATGTAGCAGGCTCTAACTGCTTGTTGACTTGTATTGGATAGGTCGTTGAATAATACTTCCACGATATTACTTTGTAACAGTCGCGAGTTTATTGAGTAAAGTAATCATCAATTGTCGGACCGGTGTGTACGGAATTGAGTCTTACAGGTACTTATTGACTGACTGACGGACTACTGATCAACTGCCGTAAGTAATTTTGTTCATTTCTTTTTATATCTTTTACAGCTCTTTTCAGCTCAGTGTTGCGATATGGTGTGACATTTTGTTTTTGCTGAATATAAATTCTTGCGTTCGGTGACTTTATTTCGGAGTGTCATTTACCTCGCGTTTCGTCAGCTTTTTACTAACGTGCGAATAGTTTAGCAGCTTTGAATTTTACGAATGTGCATTTGTTACAAAAGGGATGCGTCGTAAGACGTAACAACTTTATTTCGGAGTGTCATTCACCTCGCGTTTCGTCAGCTGACGTGCGAGTAGTTTAGCAGCTGTGAATTTCACGAATGTGCATTTGTTACAAAAAGGATGCGTCGTAAGACGTAACACCCCAGGACCTAAGACATTGCAATGTTTGCATAAAAATACTTCTGAAATTCAAAGCTACTAGCGGTTTATACAGAAATTTTGCGATGTGTGCACTTTAATTATTATATAAGGAGCGTGGTTGCTCGACCTTGTACAGTTCAATTTTGACTTGTAATTTACAATGTTTGGATTTCCAAGGGAGCGTCATTCGATGGTCTGCGTAAGTATTTTACAAATTGATTGTAGTTCTTGTTACTTAGTTTCTAGTTCTTGTTGTTATTATTATCATTATATATTTTCCTTTTTCTAGTTTGCAGGTTGGCAGCATTCCCGTGCGGTAAAGAAAGCCAGACGAGAGGGCTTGCCTTTACCAGCCGCGCCTAATATGCGACCCGGAAATATGTGAGAATAGATGTAAGTGTTTTACAATGTATATTTGTATATTGGTATATTGATATATCTGATTAATTTGTTTCCTGTTTGCTTGTTAGTTTCAGAGATGGAAATTAGTGTGTACTCTGAGGCATTGCGACCGAGTGATACGGACGGCCTTCTTCTTGGGGGAGATATGATATGGATGGTCCAGATGAAGATACTTTGAATCTTCGTGAATTATTTTTTTATGATTTCTTAGTATATTGTAACGGTTTTCGTCGAGTATGTGTGGAGGTGTTTAATGATTTTTACAATGTAATTATAGGTCCAAGTGTGGACCATCGATATAATTGTAATTGTATATAAGTGTAATTATATTTGTAAACATAATTGTAATTTTGTAAACATAAATATTTTTTTTTTCTTTTGTTTTTAGATAAAAACTTAAAGCGAATATTTCGCTTCCCTCCTCGCTTAAAATGTAGCCATGACGTAAAGCATTTGGGTTACTGAACGACACGACAATTAATTAGACTTTTGTTGAAAATAGGTCATGTTTGTATTTGACTAGTATTGTTTCGACAGGTAAGCTTTGTTGAGGAGTAGGACAGTGGGTATCAGGGTAAATTTGTATCTTGACGTCTGTGTCGTTCAGGTTTGTGTGTACTGTGTCCAGTTGAATTTCTGCGTTTTGTTTGTTATTTTTTTGTCATACTGTCATGGTTTTGTCGTCCTAGTATCACTAGCAGGTTGGTTATTGAGCTGAAGAAGGCCCATAGTAGGTTCATAGACCAGCCATAAACCATGTGCAGCGTATATCCTCTGATGATGGTATCAATCGTCAATGTTATTATTTGCAGTAATATTAATATCATTATGATTACTGACGAGATTGATCCGCACGTGATTAGTTTGTTGAACATGTGATTCCACGTGCTTTCAGCCAATTTCGCAAGTGTATTTTCTGTAAAAATGTTCTTTGTTGTTCCTTCTCCTGATATTTCTTTAGCTATAATATTTAACAGAGATGCTTTTTCCATGGGGAACATTATTTGTTGCTATAGTTGGTCCAATTCTTGTTGTGAGTATATGCCGCTAGTTGCTAATGAATCTATGGATTCAAATTTCCATTTTATGTTTGTGTTAGGTTTGAGTGCTTGTGGTGGTATTGTTTCCATTGGTTTGGGCGTTAGTTTTATCCATTTGTTATTTACTTTGTAGTATGTAGGTATTATGAAGTTGCAGTTCATTGGAGTACTTTTTCTTTTGAGGCTATGTGTTTTTGGAGTAAGAAACCAGGTTTCATTGCCTGAAATTACTGGTAATTCGTTGTAGCATTCGCTAAGGTGCTGTGCCTTTACTACAGTAGGGGTGCATTTTATGACATGAACTGCTTCTCCTGCGATCCTGGCAATGTATCCAGGTTTCTTCACGATGTTGTATGCGAATTCGTCAGGGGAGAGGGTTGCAAGGGATAGGGAATTTTGTAATGTTTTCCTCTCTACTTCGCACCTATCTGTAATGACTTTTCTGTAAAGGTCGTTCAGCTGTCTGCCCAAATGCTTTTCGACATATACAAATTTAGAATTTACGTATGTGAATAAATTTATGTTGACCTTGCTTTTGCTAGTAACAGTATCTTTATCGAATTTGTATTTGTTGAAGTTATTGTTTTCTTCCGCGATAAAGAGTTTTGGGTGTTCTGTTCTTATAAACTCTCTGTAGCATTTCAATATTTTATCTTTGGCTGTTAAAGCAAAGGTCGTGTCGCTAGTGTTTATCATGTATATTATGTCGTCATTGTGTGTGTTAAAATATTTTGTTACTGGACCTTTATATAAAATATCATAAGTGTTGGTAAAACATTCTTCCTGAGGTAAAATGTCCCAAAATGTGAAACCCCCGTCAGAGTCTACGCAAGTTGTGTCTGAAAATTTACACGTCGTTCCTGAGCTTAAATGTAATTGTCATTACTCAGACAAATTTTCGCATAGGCTTGTATTAATGTGATTTTAATTGTGCCTTGAACAAGTACCTTACTCCACGATCCGAACCTGTCTGCGTAGGCTACGCCGCTGCAGCTTTCTGCATCGCCAGCGAAGTCTATGCCCTTGGTTGTTGTGGCGTTTATTTTTAAATCAGCAATCGTATGAAAATTGTCATATTTAAAAATTCTCGTTTCGTGGATAGTTTGGCATTGTTTATGGCTCAATTCATACAAGTATTCTTGTTCTCCGTTTTGTTCAGGTTCGAGATGTCCGAATAATCCGCATTGGTATACTGTTCGATGGATTTCAATTTTGCATTGATGTACTGGAACATCTCTAAATTCGGCTGCTTGGATAAGTTCTACATTTACTATTGTTGAGTTTATGGTTTCGGTGTTAAAGTCGCATTCGTCAGCGTCCAGTAGGGAGAATGTTGTGATGTTAGTGTTTGTGGTGCCGCAGTAATATCCAATGTATGCATAAGTTATTTGAAAGAATGTAATGAATAACGTTATTTTTGAAAACATGATTTCTTGGTCCTAAAACAGAGAAAAGTTTATCAGTTTATATACTCTTGTGTAATATTAATTTATTTGCATGAACTGTATTCGGTTTTCCACCCTTATTTATGTGATGTTTAATATTTCAAAGGGACCCAGGTTGTGATTCTTTTCTAATTTTCCTGGTTTAGGTTCTTTAATGAGCCACACTTGATCTCCTATTTTGAAATTGCAAGGGTTTATGTGTCGATTATAATATTTTTTTGATTTTTCTTTTGCTGTTACGAGGTTTTCTCGCGCTAAGCATGCAATATCCTGCATGTTTTATATAATTGTTGATAGATAATTATTGAATGTTGGCAATTGTTCTGAAATTTTTAACGGTTCACTAGACGGTAATCGTGGTGGGTAAGCGAAAACCAGTTCATGCGGAGTAAATCTATGTGCGCTGTGAACGCTTGTGTTGTAATGAAATTGGGCTAATTCTAATAAATTGTTCATTCATTTTTTTTACCAGAAAAAATTTTCAAATATTCACAAAGGGGGTGATGTGCTCTTTCTAGGGAGCCGTTTGATTGTAGTGAAAATGCGGTTGTTTCTATTTTTGCAAACTTAAATCTACGAGCAATGGCTTTTAAGATTTTACTTCTAAAGTTCGCTCCTCTGTCGGTGAGGACTACTTTTGGTGAACTAAAAATACGTATAAATCTTTTGATTAGGGCGTCTGCAATTGTTTCTGCGGTTTGATTAATGAGTGGAACAACTATTATGAATTTTGAGAGTAGGTCTTGTATAGAAAGAATGTATTTGTTCTGATTATTAGTAACGTTTAGAGGTCCTACTATGTCCATTGCGATTTTGTCGAATGTTCTCATGAGAGTGTACGTTATTATCATTGGTTGTCTAGTTTTTATTCTTTTTAGTTTATTTCTTTGACAAGTTTCACAATTTTTGATACGGTTCTCTATATCAGTTTTCAGGTTTTCCCAATAGTATTTGTTCTTTATTCTGTTCCATGTTCTGTTGATTCCCGAATTTCCTCTTAGTGCACTTGAGTGTATTGGTTGAATATATTGTCTCGGTCTGCGAGTTTTACGTAGTCGATGTAGTTTAGGCAAATGATAATTTTAGTTTCAGAAGTTTCGAATGTTATTGCTAGAATGTTTTCTATTTCGGCCGAATGTATGTTTTTTAATTGTAGGTCTCTTGAGATGCTGAATGTTGTTATTTTCTTGCAAATTATTAATGTTTTTAATAATTTGAAGAGACCTTTGAGATTCTCCTTTATCCTCATAGCGGACTGTCTTGTGTCAAGACAGGCTATGAAGATATTTTTTGTTCCTGACTGTATTATTTCAATTTCCTGGGGCTGTAGATTTTTGTCTGGTTGTATCTGTTTGATCTTTATTAGTTTTTCTGTTGTGTTATCTAATGATTGATGTTTGTTGTCGATAAAATGTATAATGTTGTCTTTTCTTGATTCGATGGGTTTCGTCAATCGAATGTTATGTTGTTTCTGTATTTTTGCTTCATTATTTGTATTTTCTTCATTTTCCATATGTACTTGTGCTTGTGTAATATTTTTATTTCTATTTTCTTTTTCTTTGTCTTGTTTTCTTGTTATTTTGATTTGTTCCTCTTGTTTTTCTTGTACTTGTCGTTCATTTGTTATTATTTCTATTGATTCTTGTTTTGCTTTTTGTGCTCTGGAAACTACATTTATTTTTATATCTTCCATCGGATTTCGTGATAGTGCATCGGCATTTGTATTTATTTTGCCAGGTTTGTAGATAATATCATAATCATAATCTGCTAGTTTTAGTCTCCATTTTTTTACTCTTGAATTGTTATCTGCTGATTTGAAGGATAACGATGGTTTGTGATCACTAACGATGGTAAATTTGTTTCCGTATATGTAATTCTTAAATGTCTTTATTGCGAATACTGTGCCAAGTGCTTCTTTTTCGTATGTATGGTATTTTTTCTCTGCTGATTTTAAGATTCTTGATGCAAATGCTATTGGTCTGTCATCACCGATCTCTCCTTGAGAGAGTACACAACCTAGCGCGTAGTTTGAAGCATCTGTTGTAATGATGAATGGTTTTTTCATATCTGGGTATTGAAGAACTGGAGTTGTGCATAGAGCATTTTTTAATTTTTCAAATGCTTTTTGTCTTTCTTCAGTCCAAATAAATGGTTGTTCTTTTTGCAGTAAATCTATGATAGGTTTTGCTATTTGTGAGAAGTGTCCAATAAAGCGTCTGTAGTAGCTTGTTAGGCCTAAGAATTCTCTGATATTTTTGATAGTTTTCGGGATAGGAAATTTCTTTATTGCTTCTATTTTCTTTGGGTCTGTTTTAATGCCTTCTTCACTTATAATGTGGCCTAAGAATTCTACTTCCTTTTGGAGAAATTTGCATTTATTCGTTTCAATTTTTAATCCTGCCATTCTTAATTTTTCTGTTCTTGAGCCGTATTTGCAACGATAATTATATCATCAATGTACAGGTAGCAGAACCCTTTTTCCAATAGGTCTCCGAGTACTTTTGTTAGTGCTCTTTGGAAGACCCTAGGTGAGTTTATTAGTCCGAAAGGTAATACTTTGAATTCAAAACGTCCCAAGCCAGGGATACTAAACGCCGTTTTATGTATATCTGATTCTTTCATTTTTAGTTGATGAAATCCAGAAACCATATCGATGGTGGTGGAAGCTTTGTTTTTTCCTATGCAGTCGAAAATTTCTAATATGTTGGGTATAAGATATGGGTCTGGAATAGTTTTTGCATTCAATTTTCGATAATCTATTACCATTCTCCATTTTTTCTTTCTGTCTTTTGTTATTCCCTTTTTTGGCACAATCCATACTGGCGCGCTAAATGCACTTGTTGAGGGTCTAATTAAGTTATTTGCAATTAGCTTCTTTGTTTCATCACATGCGATTTGTTTGAGTGTACGAGGTGTGTTCAAAAAGTAAGGTGACTTTTCAAATTTCACGCGCAACGTACTTTCGATTATCGATTTTTTTGTTTTGTTATGTTGGTACACTCTTCCCGAACATCTGTACCAAGTTTCAAGTGTATAGCATTTTTTATTTGGTTATGAGAGGCGTAAAGGTTATAAGTATTTTGCGTGCTCGGCGATTTCTTGCTATCGAAAAATATGGATCAAAGGCTTTGCATCAAATTTTGTGTAAAAAATAAAATAAAGTGCTCCGAAACACTTGAAATGTTGACGGTGGTCTACGGTGAAACTGTTCTGCGTAAAAAAAATGTTTATAAGTGGTACAAACTCTTCCAAGATGGCCGGGAAGATGCCAATGACGAGCCTCGCTCTGGACGCCCAAGCACGTCGACAATTGATGAAAACGTTCAAGCAGCGAAGAAAATTGTTCTGGAAAATCGTCGAATCACTATCAGAGAAGTTGCTGAGGATGATGGTATATCGCTTGGCTCGTGTCATGAAATTTTTTCTAACGTTTTGGGCATGAGACGTGTGTCAGCGAAGTTTGTTCCGAAATTGCTAAATTTTGATCAAAAGAACCGTCGCATGAGCATCGCTCAAGAACTGTTGAATGACGTCAACGACGATCCAGATTTACTCAAAAGGGTCATAACTGATGACGAATCATGGGTATATGGTTATGATATCGAAACCAAAGTCCAATCGTCCCAATGGAAAAGCCCAGATGAGCCAAGACCGAAAAAAGCACGCCAAGTTCGATAAAATGTCAAAGTTTTGCTCACTGTTTTCTTCGATTACCATGGCGTGGTGCATCAGGAGTTCTTACCATATGGACGTACGGTGAATAAACAGTGTTATCTTGAAGTTATGCGCCGTTTGCGAGAAGCAATACGAAGAAAACGCCCAGAATTGTGGAAAAACAATTCATGGCTTTTGCATCACGATAATGCCCCTGCTTACTCATCTTTGCTTGTGAGAGATTTTTTGGCCAAAACAACACCACAATCATGTCTCAGCCACCATATTCACCGGATTTGGCCCCATGTGACTTTTCCTTGTTCCCAAAACTAAAGAGACCTATGAAAGGACGGAGATTTGCAACGATTGAAGAGATAAAGACTGCATCGCTGGAAGAGCTTAAGGCTATACCGAAAAGTGCTTATGAGAAGTGCTTTGAGGATTGGAAATACCGTTGGCATAAGTGTATTGTATCTGAGGGGGATTACTTTGAAGGGGATAACATAAATATTGATAAATAAATAAATATTTTTTCTTAAAAATACAAAGTCACCTTACTTTTTGAACACACCTCGTACAACTCCAGGTTTTTCATGTGATGCAATGCTCAAGTTTACAAAGATATCATTAAGACTTTTGACGGATATAGATATACATTGATTTATAGAATCAGGTATTCGTGGTGGTTTGAGTTAATGCTTAGGTCGATACGGTGCAGCTAACAACAGATATTTGATAGTAGCGTAGAAGAGGAGTACTTTGTTTATCTAGACGCTAATAACTTGTATGGATATGCGATGACACAATATTTGCCACGAGATAAAATTGAGTGGGACTGATTATTTGAACTTATTTCATCCACTTTCTCGCTTCTGAGCATTCATACGAGTTTCGCAAAACTTCAAGATTGACAGCGTCTTGAATGTCTGCAGCATCAGTAACTATATAGAGTCTCTTATTTTCTATGTCAAACTAACCATCATCGATCAATTTGAATCCCAAGCCAGGTGGACCCTGAGCGGTAACTGTGGAAAGTGATTTTAATTGACGTCTAAAGAGATCAATGCTCATGATGATAATAAATTTGAAAGCTAACTAATACTATTAATATATAATTTCAGCTTCTCTTAATTTTTCGATTATAGACTGAATTTCATTTACATGATTTTGATTGCCTGCTGACATCTCTGCAATTAATAATCTAAGACGTTCTACAAGCTCATTGGGATCATTCCAATATATATAATCAGTAAGATTATTAGGCCGTGCAATTTTATAAGGTGACTTCAAAGAAAACCCTCTGTCACTTGGTGAATTATAAGGTATAACTCTGATCAACTAAGATATAATATCTCGAAATTTTTCACTTGATTGATAGCGTATTTTCTCGTCAGGTTTGTAATGCTTTTTATATGCATTCGTTTTATTTATAATACGACCATAGGTACCTAAATAATCTTGAGTTACAATGGAGCTATCAGGCTTTTTTTTGAATAACAGTTCAATCCATCCAGAGCTTTATTCATAAGTATCTTTACCTATAATAATTTTATTCTTTTCAAAATTCAATCGTATCACCAATCTTAAGAGTACCATCTTTATTTTGACGTACTCCATAGATAGTATCTAATGTTGCTACTTGATTTTTCCGCAACATTGATAAATACTTATTAAGTAAATCACTTTCAATTGTATAAAATACATCAACATCATTATTTTTCAGTTGTTCATTAGCATTCACTGCTTCTTCCAATCTACTATCATATAATTTTTCAAATGGTTTTTCCTTTTTTTTAGATAATTCTCGTATGTCATAGCTATCTTTTTCTTCTTTTTTAGGTTGCAATAATTTTTTACATTTGGTTTTTCTACGCTGACTAAGTGTTGTTTTATCAACCAACTTTTCAAGTGGTTCAATCATAGGCTTGAAAGTCTCTTTGACAAATTCTTCAGTTGCTAATTTGTCGGACTTTAACAAATTATATTTGTTTTATTGCTTTGCGAGCTTTTTCCATTTGACGAACAAGACCAATCTTTTAACCTAACTCAATCATGTTGTCTATTTGCAATCTTGTTGCCTACTGTCGATTTTATGTTGAATGATTCGGATTTATAATGAACTTATCAAAACCTGAATCTGCCAGCAGCTATTTTTCGATCCTTGTCAATTACAAGAAAGTTGTAATCTTCTTTCCAACACGAAGAACAAATTTCTTTAAAACATTGGTATGACATATCAGTATTCACATGATCATTATAGATATGTTTTAAATTCATATCATCTTCGCGGAAAATTATTAAAAAATTCACATTATCTCTCCCTAAGTGTTTGTGTACTTGAGCATATAATTGACATAAGTAAAAGCAATCAACATTTCTATGTCTTCCCATACAATAAAAAGCTTTCACATTATCTTGCTTCTCACAAGCAATGTCATCAAAAATCATAAGAGTTTAGGCGTGCTTCGTCTGGTGATACGACGAGATCATGCTCACTAAAAGGTAAGTAGTCAATACCTTTGATGGGTTCAAGAAGTTGCTCAAGAAATTTGTATTTTGATTGATTAAGTGACTTAGAGTACATGTAAATATTTTCAAACTTTAAACCATTAGGATGGGTTAAAAGAGCTAAGAGCGCATTCGTCTTACCACAATTAGATGCACCACAGCATACTGCACGTATGCTGTCTGGCAATAGATCCCCATGTCTTTTAATTTTCTTTTCACTTTTGTCTGTCAACGCATAAAAATTTATCACAGGAAGCTTGAGAGACTGTTCCTTCACATCCATTTCATTCTAAACACAACTGATAATCGATGCTATAAAAGAGTGTATTTATAAGTTTTTACGCATTAACTACTAAACACTCGACCATGATCGCCCACGAGAGAAAAAAGAAAAGGAAGCCTGGTAGAGGTTTAGTAAATAACTTGATAAATAGTCTACTAATTACCCTTTAGGCTCACATACCAGGTTATTAATATTGCGAACCTGGTACAAAACTATATAAGCGATTAACTCGAGGAGATCCTGGCATTAATACTCTGGACGCTGCATGTAAAGATCACGACATTGCTTACTCTAAAAATAAGTACGAGGTGTGTTCAAAAAGTAAGGTGACTTTGTATTTTTAAGAAAAAATATTTATTTATTTATCAATATTTATGTTGTCCCCTTCAAAGTAATCCTCCTCAGATACAATACACTTATGCCAACGGTTTTTCCAATCCTCAAAGCACTTCTCATAAGCACTTTTCGGTATAGCCTTGAGCTCTTCCAGCGATACAGTCTTTATCTCTTCAATCGTTGCAAATCTCCGTCCTTTCATAGGTCTCTTTAGTTTTGGGAACAAGAAAAAGTCACATGGGGCAAAATCCGGTGAATATGGTGGCTGAGGCATGATTGTGGTGTTGTTTTCGGCCAAAAAATCTCTCACAAGCAAAGATGAGTGAGCAGGGGCATTATCGTGATGCAAAAGCCATGAATTGTTTTTCCACAATTCTGGGCGTTTTCTTCGTAATGCTTCTCGCAAACGGCGCATAACTTCAAGATAATACTGTTTATTGACCGTACGTTCATATGGTAAGAACGCCTGATGCACCACGCCATGGTAATCGAAGAAAACAGTGAGCAAAACTTTGACATTTGATCGAACTTGGCGTGCTTTTTTCGGTCTTGGCTCATCTGGGCTCTTCCATTGGGACGATTGGACTTTGGTTTCGATATCATAACCATATACCCATGATTCGTTACCAGTTATGACTCTTTTGAGTAAATCTGGGTCGTTGTTGACGCCATTCAACAGTTCTTGAGCGATGCTCATGCGACAGTTTTTTTGGTCAAAATTTAGCAATTTCGGAACAAACTTCGCTGACACATGTCTCATGCCCAAAACGTTAGAAAAAATTTCATGGCACAGGCCAAGCGATATACCAATATCCTCAGCAACTTCTTTGATAGTGATTCGACGATTTTCCAGAACATTTTCTTCACTGCTTGAACGTTTTCATCAGTTGACGTGCTTGGGCGTCCAGAGCGAGGCTCGTCATTGGCATCTTCCCGGCCATCTTGGAAGAGTTTGTACCACTTGTAAACATTTTTTTTACGTAGAACAGTTTCACCGTAGACCACCGTCAATATTTCAAGTGTTTCGGAGCACTTTATTTTATATTTTACACAAAATTTGATGCAAATCCTTTGATCCATATTTTTCGATAGCAAGAAATCGCCGAGCACGCAAAACACTTATAACCTTTATGCCTCTCACAATCAAACAAAAAATGCTATACACTTGAAACTTGGTACATATGTTCGGGAAGAGTGTACATAACAAAATAAAAAAATCGATAATCGAAAGTACGTTGCCCGTGAAATTTGAAAAGTCACCTTACTTTTTGAACACACCTCGTATATTCAAGCACGAAACATTGCAGACAAAGTATTGGCTGAAAAAGCTTGGCAACGTGTACATAGTTCTGACGCTAACTTAAGTGAAAGAGCTGTAAGAATATGCCGTTACAAACATCATGAAAGCAAAATCAATGTTCGGAATGGGACTTAGCAAGAAGCGTTCTAAGAAAAGGAAGACTTCGTCGAAAAAAAGTTTAAAAAAAAGAAAGACTTTAACAATGAAAAAACTTATCAACATGACAAAAAAATGAATAACTCCAAGCATGATTCGAAAATTGTTATAAAGAGTGCTTTAAAGGCAGCACGAAAAACCATAAAAAATGTTGGTGGAAAGAAAAATACACTCGGCAACAAAATTATCGCAACAAAGATTTTTCTTCGAATCAATTTTTATCGTATTGAGATCATTCTTTTTTGTTTTGTAGAAAATTATGTGTACTTTGACTAAACAAATGATATCCACCGTCTGCAAGATAATGTCACATTGCTATGTCTTAATCAGGCATACAAACTTTTTTTCTTAAAAAATTCAATAGTTTGCACGTATGCCTGGGTTGGATTACCAAAATTTTTTTTTCGAAAAACTCCAGATTTCCTTTCAATGTGCACTTTTCAACGAGTATTTTAAATCAAAATTCGACACTCCACGATTTTTTTCGACCGAGTTATGCCATTTTAAAGATTTTCCAATGTTTTAGTCAACCTTACCGATAAATCAATTAAAAAAAATAAAATAACAGTTTAAGGTGGCATACTGTCCAAGAGTTAAGGCAAAAAATCATTCAACATTAATTTTACTATACAGCGTCCACAACAATTAACCATTACCGTCGCAATCGAAATGCCTCGGCTTACTGAAATCGAATCTGCTCAAATTGTTGCCCTGCTAGAAGCGGGATTGAATCAAAGCGAAATATCCAGAAGAATGGGGATTCATCGTTCAACGGTGTCACGCGTTCTTAGTCGGTATGAAGAAACAGGTTCTTATCGCCGGAGACCTGGTCAAGGTCGACATAGGATTACTACAAATCGAGAGGATCGCAACATTGTTAATGAAGCTCTACGCAATCCAAGGCAGGTTGCGCGACAAATTGGAAATAATGCTTTACTAGGCAGACGAATTAGCGCTCAGACGATAAGGAGACGCCTTTATGACAGAGGTTTGAGATCACGAATTCGTGCTAGAGTGCCTAATTTAGCAGCAGTCCACCGACGAGCTCGTCGGAATTACGCCCGAAATTATCGATATTGGACACCAAGAGAGTGGAGACATGTATTTTTTACAGATGAATCTCGGTTTTGTCTGTACGGAAATGATGCTAGGATTCGAATTTGGCGTCGTCGACGACAACGTTTTGCACCAAATCACGTTGATCCAACTCGTGCGTTTGGTGGAGGATCCATTATGGTTTGGGGTGGAATATCAATGAACCATCGATCAGATTTAGTGATTATCCCAACCCCTGGACTAACAGCGGGACGTTACATAAACGAAGTTTTACGTCCTCACGTAATTCCAATGCGTCGGCAAATGGGTCGTAATTTTATCTTGATGCAGGATAATGCACGCCCTCATATTGCAAGGATAACTCGTACTTACTTAGTAGAAAACAACGTAGAGGTATTGCCTCATCCTGCTTGTAGCCCAGATCTCAATCCTATAGAACATGTGTGGGATACGATGGGTAGGCGATTACGTAACTTACAGAGACCTCCTGCTAACCTCCAATAGCTTGGGAGAATTCTGAATGAAATTTGGCACGAGATACCTCAGGATTCAATTAGAGCATGCATTAATATGCAAGAACGTTTAAGAGAGGTAATTCGTCAGCGAGGTGGCAATACACGATACTAAAGGCTTTAAGCGCATAGGGTTTGGAGTCAAAAAATACTACGGAAGTGACGAGCCGCGGGATCCCTAATGTTCAAAACGGTTTACACAATCGGCCCTTTTCAGGGCCACAATGATGCGTAAGTCCGACCAACAACCTCCTCGCGGTACGCATCGGGTAATGCTGATGTTGGCGGTATTTTGCTAAAACATTGGAATATCTTTAAAATGGCATAACTCGGTCGAAAAAAAAAAGTCGTCGTCGTCGTCGTCGTCGTCGTCGTCGTCGTCGTCGTCGTCGTCGTCGTCGTCGTCGTCGTCGTCGTCGGTGGCAGTAATTCAAGTGGCGACCGATACCATCTGTAATAGGAAACACATATATTTGTACTAAAATTCTCTGTATAATAAAACTGTAAGAGTAACAGTATACTATGCCGATAACGACTACGACGACGAAAACCAGACATCGTAAAAAAAAGAACGCGATCCAAAAACAAAACAAGAAATTTTAACTACGTGAGAGAAAGGGACATTAAATTTGAAATTGGAAATACTCTCTCTCTCTCATATACACACGTACATACATATTATATAATGAATAATACAATATTATTGAATGAAAAAAAGAACAGAACCTCTTTTTTAATGTAAAGAACATATATGCTCTTATAATTATAAAAAATTTATGTATAACTAATACCATTATATTGATAAATTAATAAAATTTAAATATAATTGTGTTATTAGTATAATGTTATTAATTATATATAAAATTTTATAATAATAAGAACATATCTATTTACATTTAAATGATTTTGTTCTTTATATTATAAAAAACAGAATGAGAGAGATAGAGAGAGAGTAAAAGAGAATGAAAAAAATAGGTACTTATAATAATATTGTAGGTGGAGGTGTCAGTGGCATCCGAATTGTTGCCGCTTCGTGGATGTCGTCGCCGTTTCTCCTCGGCGAAGGTGTTCGCGGCTGCTCGACGACTTCGTCCACCGCATCTTCGGAAAGATCGCCGTCCTCGCCAAATGCTTCCATAGCTTGATCTAATGCGTCTTGCCACGGCCTATCGTCTGGTGCAAACAATTGCTGCAGAACTCGATCTCGCACTTCACTATTATATATTCGGGTTGCATCTTCCTTCACCAAAGTTGAATTTCCAACCAAAAAAATCACTATGACGTAACATTGCGAGGCGTTCGAATTTTATTCATTTTTGGAAATACTTACCGCGCTTTAGTCATTGGTTGAAGATTTGGGAGTAGGGGGTGCGAGACTACGCGACAGCACTGATTTAGTCGCGCGTATAAGACGATCATAATTAGTGGTAGGAGGAGTAGCTAAAGAAAATGTGATTAGTGCGGAGAAAAGACGCCAATGTGTACTAATACAGGATCGCGATAGCGCATACGCTCTTTTTCTCACGTAACGGACGAAGAGTAGGTGGTGGCAAGCCGTTGGTAGTGACAAGTTGCAGTGAACGAACGATCGGCTCTTTTCTGGGCCACTTTTTTCAAGTTGACGAAGCTATACAATCCCGACAGTTAATCGATATCATCATCAGATCAGATAAATTAAAAACAGCACTTTTCAGTGCTAAATTTTCAATAAAAAAACTTATATTATTTTTTTATAAATCAGCACTTTTTAGTGCTATTCAAACGTATGGTTAAATATAACATAGACTAACTATTTGTTCAATAAAAAACTTTTATAATTTTTTAAAAAAATCAGCACTCTTAAGTGCTATTCAAACGTATGTGCAAATATATCATAGCCGCAAAGGTAAGTACTAAAAAACAAACGTTTCAACAAAAAACCAATAACAATTTAAAATTACGAATAAATTCAACCTTGTGTTTTTCTTTATTCTTACCCCTCCATTTTCAGCGAGACGAGCAGGTAAGTATAAGGTAAGTATAAGGTAAGTATAAGGTAAGTATTTTTTAATTATTTAAAAAATATACTAAATCAAAAGCACAGCGTTTTTAAAGGCATACGGTGGATTTGATAGATACGCGCTGTGGTTACTGCATACGGAAATGCTATCGTTTGAAAGATTCTTGAGTGATGGACAACCCAAATCTTCAACGTTAACCACAGTCGTTCTGTAAAAAAAATCATTAGATATCATTTTTTCTCTTTAAGATGATACGCGACGAAAAGACACTTACTGTGCATTGGTCAACAAATTTCTCAGCCATTATATTTTTTCAAGACCTTTGACAAAAATAGTTGCTCCAAAAAGTATTATTTTCATTACTTTTCCAAGATCGTCGTACGGTAAATCGCCAGATTCCCACGGAATACCATGAAAATTTCTCGCTAACCACCGGTTTTCATACTGATTTTTCTTTAATAACCACTCCCATGGGTAAGGTGGTTTAAACAGAAGCACCGATGGAGTTGGATCTTCTTCCAGAGGACAAACAGCAATCTTCTTGAATACGAATTCGTTTAAGGTAGTTTTGAAGCCCTGTATGTCTAAAACAAAATCCATCATAGTAACTGAGGAATCAACGTCGACGACTGCGTTAATACAGACGAATGAATGTCTTTTTATACTGAGCTTGCACTTGTTGATGTCCCACTATAATTTTTCGATCAATCACAATTGTTCACCCCCTATACTTTTTCCAACCAATCAGCATTGACGAGTAGTGAATATAACGCGATGGATTTGTTAAATCTGCTCAGTTGAGTAACTAGCATCATGGCTGAGTATTTCAAGAACACAGCATTGTTGTTCTTGCGCGCACATCGTCTGGCGAATGCTAGTGTCGAAGACATCGAAAGATGGTTGACACTGGGTTCATTGGCTTTGCGCAAAGCCGATGAGCTTTCTCGTTCGCCTAGCTTGATCGTGTCTGGCAGACAGAAGCTGCAGGCAGCTATATGCATGATTAGAAGCGTTTTACATCTACCAAACGAATACAAGAGTAGGCTGTTGGTACAGTCCCCCATTGCCACCTCATCGATTGCCGAACCTGTGGTGAGGAAGCATAGCGAACAATCCATATACGAACCTCTCGTTATTTTGGATGTAGTTGGTGAAGGTCTCCAACCGGCTATACTATCACTACTACTACTACCACTACTACTACTACCACTACCCACAGAGTATGAAATATTTCTGAAATATTTCTGAAATATTTCATGAAAAATTAGAAATATTGATGAAACATTTCATGAAATATTTCAGAAATATGGGAATGTCCGCTACACAAACCGTACTGAAATATTTCATGAAATATTACGGATATCTTGCAGGAAATATTACTGATATATTGCTTCAAATATTTCGGAAATACTTTCTGAAATATTACTGGTGTATTTCATGAAATATTCCTGCTAAGTTACGATATACATTCCTGGATCATTTCATGACATATTTCGGAAATATGGGAATGTCCGCCACACAAACCGTACTAAAATATTTCATGAAACATTACGGATATCTTACATGAAATATTACTGATACATTGCTTCAAATATTTCGGAAATATCCTCGGAAATATTTCTGGTATATTTCATGAAATATTCCTGCTAAGTTATGATATACATTCCTGGATTATTTCATGCAATACGAGGTGTGTTCAAAAAATAACGAGAATTTTCGTTTTATGAAAAAAATATTTATTTATTCATCTACATTAATGTTGTCGCCTTCAAAGTAGTCCCCTTCGGATACAATACACTTATGCCAACGCTTTTTCCAATCCTCGAAATACTTTTGAAACTCGATCTTTGTAATAGCTTTTAGCTCTTTCAGCGATTCGCTTTTAATGTCATCTATGCTTGTAAAACGACGGCCTTTTAATGTTCTCTTTATTTTTGGAAATAGAAAAAAGTCACATGGAGCCATATCTGGCGAATATGGAGGCTGAGGCATCGTTACAGTTTCGTTTTTGGCCAAAAATTCACGAACAAGCAATGAAGTGTGAGCAGGCGCATTATCGTGGTGCAAAAGCCATGAATTGTTTTGCCACAAATCCGGGCGTTTTTTTCGGATTGCTTCACGCAAACGACGTTGAACTTGTAGGTAGTACTGCTTATTGATTGTTTGACCTTGTGGCAAGAATTTATAATGCACTATGCCATTAAAATCGAAGAACACAGTGAGCATAACCTTCATATTCGACCGTACTTGTCGAGCCTTTTTCGGTCTTGGCGATCCAGAATGCCTCCACTGGGACGATTGAGCCTTAGTTTCGACATCATATCCGTAAACTCATGTTTCGTCACCTGTTATAACACGTTTTAGTAGTTCTGCATCGTTATTGACTTCATTTAGCGACTCCTGAGCAACTTCCATTCGCCGCTGTTTTTGTTCGAAATTCAACAATTTTGGAACGAATTTTGCTGCCACACGTTTCATACCCAAAACATTCGAAAAAATTTGATGGCATGAGCCAACTGATATGCCAACATCATCAGTGACTTCTCTGATTGTGATTCGGCGATCGTTCATAACCATTTCTTTCACTTTTTTCACGTTTTCATCGGTTATTGATGTGCTTGGGCGTCCGGGTCATTCGTTATCTTCAACGTTTTCGTGGCCATCTTGGAAACGCTTATACCACTCATAAATCCTTGCTTTACTCATAGCAGACTCACTATATGCCTTTGTTAACATTTGACAAACTTTACTACACTTTATTTCATTTTTTACGCAAAATTTAATACAAATTCTTTGATCCATTTTTTTTCACAAACGAAAATCGCCGAGCTCGAAAAACACGTCTAACGTTAGCGGCTGCCACTTAAAAAGTAAGCAATAAATATTGCTGAAAATTTTATCGTACTTCAGGGGCATGTGTACCAACATAATAAAAAAAAATTTTATACAAGCGGACTCTCCAAACCCGCGAAATTTAAAAATTCTCGTTACTTTTTGAACACACCTCGTATTACTGATGTATTGCTTTAAAGATTGTGGGAGTATTTCGTGAAGTATCCCGGAAATATTACATGAAATATTCCTGATATATTTCATGATATTGTTCCGGAATATTTCATGATATACTCCCTGAATATTTCATGAGATATTCCAGAAGTATTGGTATGAAATATTACTGCTAAATTGCTTCAAAGATTCCGGAAATATTATATCAAATGTTCCGGATATATTTCGTGAAATATTCCGGATATATTTTATGATATTGTTCCGGAATATTTTATGATATACTCCCTGAATATTTCATGAGATATTCCAGAAGTATTGGTATGAAATATTACTGTTAAATTGCTTCAAAGATTCCGGAAATATTATATCAAATGTTCCGGATATATTTCGTGAAATATTCCTGATATATTTCATGATATTGTTCCGGATTATTTCATGATATAGTCCCAGAATATTTGATGAGATATTCCAGAAGTATTGTAAGGAAATATTACTGCTAAATTACTTCAAAGATTCTAGAAATCTTAGATGAAATGTTCCGGATATATTTCATGAAATACTCCTGTAACATTTCCTGAAATATTCCAGCTTAGTTATGATAGAAATTCCTGGATTATTTCATGAAATATTTCGGATATATTTCATAAAATATAACAGTATTGTTCTGCCAGGCTGTCCATGCAGTTTTGTGCTTCCTGATATGAAGGCGTACAGTCACCACTTCACGTACCGTGTTAAAAAAAATATGGAATTGTTTCCGACAACTGCGCTGAAAGAAGAAAACGTTTCATATACATTTCTAAATATTTATTATAAATATTTCCTGATCTATTTCTAAAATATAACGGCAAAAAAGGATTGAAATAATTCACGCTTAGGTTCAAGAAATAAATATGTGTTTCTCATTTATTAATAAATAACTTACTTATATTAATAGTACATGAAAAAGTTAAAATTACAAAGTTTATTCATTGAATTTTCTTCTGCTACATTCTCCTCTAAATCGATGTAATATTTTACATCTCTTCTCCGTTTTTTGGAACCGGCTCTGAAATTTATATATAAAATTATTCATTACAATTCAAATTATATGTATCTGAAGTACTAGAATTCATTATATTATAGCACTATGTATCCTAAATCTGCACATAGGCCGCGCTTGAGCATGCCCCAAGGCGTTCTAATTTTAATGGCATCACGGTGGCATAACCGACAAAAAATAGCATATAAAATGGAATTCATCAAAATGTATTTATAAGACTGAAATTCAAAAAATAAAGCTACTGACGCACATAGATAATCAATAAATGTTTCCGAAAAGTTTAAAAATGATTACAATAGTACTCTTTAATTAAAGGTTGGCATACACTACTTGGAGGGCATATTCTCATTACGAGGAGTGGTTTGGAGCACATTGCAAATAATTTTCGAGGACCGAATATCGAACAGATAAGCACGAATAAACGTAACTTCTGGTAAAATTCTTAATTTTTACCCATGGTCTTATTTTAAAACCGCTTAAAAGAGCTATCGCATGATCAATTTGGACAAATCTAGCGCGAACTATTCCACTTTCAAACATGCTATATTTTTTAGATACGCAAAAATGAGTGTATTTAATATCGGATATCTATGAAAAAGGTAATTTTGAAATTGGAAATCACGCGTGGAACATGAAAATTGCTTTAAGGCAATGGTGAACCCTCAGGGAAGATTACATTATTAACGTTTTGTCGGTAATCAGTCTTTCTGTACACAAGAGAACTACTTAGGTGACCCGTAAAGTAATATACTATGTAATACTTACGCTTCAGTGTCTGATTCCCTCTTGAGTCTTGTGCCAGACTGATCTAACCAGCTACTGATACTTGAACGAATCTCTTCGTCCTGTGATGATGGAAATAGATGACGCACTGATTCTAAAAGAATATATTTCTATATAATTCAGAAAAACAATCAGAAATAATCCGTGTATAATACTCACTGTATATAACTGTGCACAACGGCAAATCTTTAAATGCATGCTTCTTCTTATGCCCTACATAGCTGTATTTGTTTGCTACCTTATTAGTCATAGCAGTGAGTAGAATATTGTAAATAAACCTATGTATGTCAGCGCCTCCTTTGCTTTTAAAATAAAGGACCTGGAATTCAAAGGGAATCAATTCATTTATCTAACGGTTAAAATCTGATTATTAGTGAATGAATGTGATGCGACTAAATGAGTTCGATAAGAGTCAACTCAACTATAGGGATACCAAGCTAGGAATAAGTCATACCATGAATATAGTTCAATAAATAATACAAATAGTACAAATTAAAAACCATCTCACAGCATA
This sequence comes from Phymastichus coffea, assembly GCF_024137745.1. Lineage (NCBI taxonomy): Eukaryota > Metazoa > Arthropoda > Insecta > Hymenoptera > Eulophidae > Phymastichus > Phymastichus coffea. Next base: position 1,077,715 of record NW_026706878.1, on the reverse strand, counting down.
ATAAAAATAATAATGCTAAAGTTATTTTAGCCATACTATCTATTGAGGTCAGTATACCTAAAATCAAACTGTACCCAATATCGGACTTTTTTCAAAACTCAAATATTCGCGCTCTAACGCCCTCTAATGGGTTACCATTATGTTAGTAGTATTAATTAATTAAGATTCCACGATTTGCTTCGAAACGCCAATTCCGTTTTTTAAGAAGAGTTTCATGTCCCGTATAGCAACATATTTTTAATTTAAAATTTGCTACGAGTAAGTATGTGTTATTTAAGTTATGCTATTATTTCTAAACATAAAACTATATAATACCATTGGATTTGTAATTTCTTGCTCTTTGCAAGGCGCTTTACTACATTTGAGGGGCGGGGGCACGTGAAATTTCAGCCTACCTTTATAAATGACTTAGGGGGCTGAAAATAATATGTATAATATAGTATTTCCCGACAAATTCAATAGTGCTATCAAAAATAAAAAAAAATTCTTTTAGCATTTTTTTAATTTTTTTTGTTATATATATATATGGGCGATTTCACGTCGGTTCATCGGATCAAAATTTTTGGCAGCAATTTCAAAATTTCAATTTTTGAAATTTTTGAAAACTTGTATAATTTCATGAATTTTTTTGAGTAGGAAGGAATCATGTTAGGTATATACATATATACATCAAATAACATGTACTTTTCACGTAGATTATGAAAATAATATTAGTTTTTCAAAATAACCATTTTGAAAAAATGTATATACAAATGTATATACAAATATATATATATATATATATATATATATACCAACAATATATAACTATCTATACTAACTATATGTTATATATACTACAATTTTATAAACTATTAAAATGTGTGAGATTAATAACGAATCTCTCATATAGTGACTATTTTTATTATGCACAACCATGATATTTCCAGTTATCTAAGACCATTCAACTTGTTAAAATTTAGAAATTACAAATGTTAGCAGTTGAGGGTTGCGTGGCAAAGTTGTAAAAAAGTTTATTGTTCAGTCTGGTTAAAATAAAATTTATGTGTGAACGCGTGTTCGTAACCTTTCTAAAACCCAATTTTCGCTGATGCACATTAAATAATATGTAACTTACATAAATAATATAACTTACCTGATGATTCAGAAGAATGATAGTAGCTGGTTTTTTTATTATTCAATAATTACGTATTGATAAATACTTTTAATGTGCCTCGTGTAGACGTCCCCCGTCAGTGTCAGTACAAACGACGGAATGACAGTTTGCAGTGAGAAGTAAAGTTTGGACTACAAAAGTAACCGAGCAATGGCGCTGGCGACGTGTTTCGAATAATATTTCAGCTATATTTTTTTGGAAATATTCCATGCCGGTATTCAGCAATCTTTCCGAAATATTTCTTAAAAAGATTGTAAACAAGCGAAATCTATCTCGAACTGAAACCTTTCAGAAACCTTTCTGAAAGATTGCAGAGAAATGTTTCACTCAATATTGCAGAAATATTTTAAAATACTTATTAGGCATGTTCCGAGTAATATTTCACCGAGTTTTTTGGAAATATTCCATGCCAGTATCCAGTAATCTTTTCGAAATGTTTCTCGAAAAATTGTAAAAATATAAAATTCAATCTCGAACTGAAACCTCTCAGAAACCTTTCTGAAAGATTGCAGAGAAATGTTTCACTCAATATTGGAGAAATATTTTAAAACACTTATTAGGCATGTTCCGAGTAATATTTCACCGAGTTTTTTGGAAATATTCCATGCCAGTATCCAGCAATCTTTCCGAAATGTTTCTCGAAAGATTGCAAAAATGTAAAATTCAATCTCAAACTGAAACCTCTCAGAAACCTTTCTGAAAGATTGCAGAGAAATGTTACACTCAATATTGCAGAAATATTTTAAAACACTTATTAGGCATGTTCCGAGTAATATTTCAGCGAGTTTTTGGAAATATTCCATGCCAGTATCCAGCAAACTTTCCGAAATATTTCCTGAAATATTTCGTGAAAGCAAAATATTATATTCCATGGAAATATTTCAAAAATATTTTCGAAATCTTGCGGTGAAACATTTTTTAATAACTTTCAGTAACATTTCGGAAATTATTTCCTCCATATTTCGAGATGTATTTCAGTGATATTATTAATAAATATTTGTTGAAATAATTGCTCAATCTTTCAGAAATATTTTATGAAATATTTCATGAGAGCTTCAGAAAAATATTTCATAATATATTTCAACGATCTTGCTGAAACATAATTTTGAAAGATTTCATAGAAATATTTCGAAATATTTTTACAATATTTAGGAAACGTTTTTTAAATATTTCTTTGAAATATTTCTTGAAAGATTCTTTTGAAATATTTCATGCTGTGTGGGATACTACTACTACCACTACACCGGCTGTTATCATTGGTGTGATAACCAATCTGAAACATCTGGATTTAAATGCGTTTTTGAGGCATGCCAAACCATTATTCCATGCTCAAATTAAGGAGACCTTGAAGAAACATAGTTCCTTAAAAGTGAATGCCGTACTGGACGCCGAGTATGCAGTCGAAAAGAATAATTGCGATGAAAAGCTCGATGTGAAGCATTTCAATACGAAGATGGCTCCGATATACCTAACTACGGACATAGACGAGTGGTTCATCGAAAACGTTTTATAACCAATCAGTAAGAGCACGGAATAATTGCAAGAGCAAGACTCGGGCTGGTCTCTTCGCGTTATATTAAACTTAACCGTAAATATCAGCAAGTACAATCCCATGAGAGCTGGTTCTTACGTTGAATTGCCCAAGCCTATTAAAAGAAAGAGAGCTTGTGTGAACGTGCGGAACAACGACAACGAATGCTTCAAATGGGCCATCCTTTCGGCGTTACATCCAGTCGCAAGGAATGCATGCCGTGTCACTACCTGTACTGCTCATCAAGATAAATATAATTTCAAAGATCTATCATTTCCGGTACACCCGAAAGAAGTCGTAAAATTTGAAAAACAAAACAACGTTTCAGTGAACGTGTTATTTAAATTTGAATAATGGGTCCTACGAGGTTTTGCCGCAACATTTGACCGATGAGAAAAAAGAAAAGCACGTGAATCTTTTTCTAGTGGAAAATTATTATATTGACGTTGATGCCGACGTAAATGAAGAGCAAATGGAACGTCCCAGTATACTTTACAAAATGCACTACGGTTGAATAAAAGACTTATCTCGGTTGATGTATCGATAATTGTCATTTCGCAGATGTAAGTCGTACATATCAGATCGTTGCTTTCTAGTTGAACAGAGGTTAGAAACTTGTAACGGAATATGTGTAAAATTGTGCTTCCCAGTGAGAAAGATAAATATTTACAATTTCAAAACTTTAAAAATGAGTGCGCGGTACCGTTCGTCGTGTACACCGATTTTGAGAGTCTCTTGGAAGCGGTGTCCAACGACGAGCGGATCTATCAACGTCACAAACCGTACAGCGTTGGCTTTTTCGTTAAGTGATGACTCTCTTTCGTGTTATCGAAGCTACAGACAGAAAACCGTTGAGACGTTTATCCGGCCAAGTGGTTCGTGCGCTATCTTCACGATTTGGCCAAGTATCTGCACGAGTTGTACAGAAGACCGCAGCCTATGGAAAATTTAACGTTCGAAGAGGCATTTAGCTTTCTTCGTGCTACGCTATGTCATATATGTAATAGGCCTTTTGTCGAGAAAAAAAAGACAGAAAAGTTCGCGATCATTGTCACTTTATGGGAAAGTATCGTGGAGCTGCTCACAGCACGTGTAACATTGCTTATCAAGAATCGCGAAATATAGCTGTTTTTTTTTTCACAATCTCAGCGGATAGGATGCGCATCTATTTATCCGGGAAATCGCGAACGAATTTCCAGGTTGAGTGAACCTCATTCCTCAAACCAAGGAAAAATACATATCTTTTACGAAGTACGTGGAAGGTACCGATATAAAGCTGCGTTTCGTAGATTCGTTTCGATTTATGGCGTCTTCGCTCGACAAACTATCGTCGTACTTGGAAAAACACGATATTCTAAAGCAACATTTTCAGCAAGATGACGGATACACACTGCCGCAGATTGCCCTACTCAAGAGAAAAGGTGTATTTCCGTATGACTATGTATCGTCGTTTACAAAACTCGATGAGACAACTCTTTCACGAAAGCAAGACTTTTACAGCAGTCTGTACGATTAGGATATCAGTGACGAGGAATACAGTCACGCGGAGAACGTTTGGAGAACGTTCGACATCGCCGATCTCGGCAACTATTCGGATTTGTATCTCAAGACGGACGTTCTCTTGTTGGCTGAAGTTTTTGAAAATTTCAGAGCCAAGTGTCGAACGGCGTATCGTTTGGATCCGGCCCACTACTATACGACGTCCGGATTGAGTTGGGACGCCATGTTGAAATATACGGGTGTAAGGTTGGAGCTCTTGACGGATATCGACATGCTCATGTTTGTCGAGCGCGGCATTCGCGGTGGAGTTAGCCAGTGTTGCAACAGGTACGCTGCCGCGAACAATCCATACATGGACCACGACGACGACGACGACACCTACGATCCACAGAAAGATGACAAATATTTGATGTATTTTGACGTCAATAACCTTTACGGTTGGAGTATGACCGAGCCACTTCCACTCGGTGATTTCGAATGGTGCGACATTGACGCCCCCGCCAACTTTTCCTTCGATATTCCCGATGACTTAGCCTTCGGTTACATACTCGAGGTGGATTTGGAGTATCCAGAAGAAATTCACGATGTGCACAGAGATATGCCATTTTGTCCGGAGCACAAAGCCGCTCCGGGATCCAAACAGAAAAAGCTCATGACGACTCTCGATAATAAGGAGCGTTACGTAATCCACTATAGAGCTCTGAAACAAGCAATAGGGCATGGTTGCACCTCGCGAAGATACATCGGATTTTAAAGTTTAAGCAGAGCCCATGGCTCAAGACGTACATCGATTTGAATAGCGAGTTGCGTAAGCGAGCGGCAAATGAATTCGAAAAAATGCTGTACAAACTGTTTAACAATGCGGTGTACGGTAAGACCATGGAAAACGAGAAGAAACTCATCGACGTGAAGTTGGTGAACAAGTAGGAGGGGCGATACGGTGCCGAGGCTCTGATAGCTCGACCAAATTTCCACAGTAGCGACATTTTCGACGACGAACTGGTGGCGATTCAACTGTTGCGTACGGAAATCACCGTGAGAAGACCTATTTACATCGGTTTCGCTGTTCTCGACTTGTCCAAGACGCTCGTGTATCGATTCCACTACGACTACATGTGCGGTGCCGTCAATAGCGAGAAGCGTTGCAAGCTTCTGTACACCGACACGGACAGTCTCGTGTACGAGATCACCAATGTAGACATGTACGAAGTCATGCGTCGTGATATTCACGAATTCGATACGTCGAATTTTTCAGAGCCGAATCGCTTCGCGATTCCTAGCGCCAATAAGAGAGTGGTCGGCAAGATGAAGGATGAGAACGCCGGAATGTTCATGCAGTTCGTGGGACTCAGAAGCAAAATGTACAGCGTGAGAGTTCGGAATAGAGATGCAATAAAGAAGGCAAAGGGGATCAAGAATTCGGTGCTGAATACCACGATTACGTTCGCGGACTACGTCAAATGTCTCCGAGAAAATGTGATTTTGAGCCGACAGCAAAAGTCAGTCGCGTCATCATCAGTTGTACAGCGAGAGACAAACAAAGATCGCGCTCAGCGTGCACGACGATAAACGCTTCTTGCTGCCCGGAACCACCGACACGCTTCCTTGGGGCCATTACGGCATTTCATTGGTGGAGAGGGAGGGGCGGATAGAGGCGTTGGGAATGATCGCAGTCGAGCCAACGGTCGCTGCTACTGCCGGCGCCGCTGTCGAGCCGCCGTCGCCGAAAAAGAGCGGAGTGGGGGACGGGTTATATCAATCGGCACCCAAGGCTTCACAGCTCATTCTCATCAAGACAAAGTTACCAGCAACGTCGACGACGACGACGAGTAGTGAGCAGCAGCAGTCTTCTAATTTCATTTTAAGCTCGGTTTGTCGATAAAATTAGAAAAAAATAAAATTTCCGTGATTAAAAAAATTACTCGAGGTAATTGTGATTTTGTGTGTGTGTGTGTGTTATGTTTCAAGTCAACTGAGTTTAAATATCATTGTTTGTTCTACAGATGGATCTCGCGCAGCTGAATAATTTAGCTTGTAATCAATTCAAACCCACTATGAAGATTCGTGACTTGGACAAAGAATCCAAGTATATGATCACCAGACTCAAACAAGTTGAAACACGATACGGTGCAAAAATCGTAACCGAAGTGAACGAGGAGTTTCAACTGTTTCTACCAAACAAGGTATCGAGTGCACTGATCATGAATGAAAAGCTGTTCAACGATATGTCGGATTACGCTAATAAACTTAAATTATTTCTCACCCATAAAGTTAATGGTTGTATAGAATTTACAAGTGCATAAATATCGTATGTATATAAATGTACGCATAACAAAAAAAAGAAGAAAATAAACTTTCTTTATATTTTTTCAAATCAAAATACGTGTATGTGTTTATTTATTAGTTCTTCAATCTACATAGTTTTCTTTTTTTTTCTCTCTACAATTCGGTTCTATTTATCCAACTATTGTGCGAATCATCAAATCCTAACCACTTTACGAAAACTTGATTACCACGCCTCTTAATAACCTTTTCCACTAGATCGATGTCGGGATATTTGGTTTTCTGAAGTTCCTGTTCGTAGAAGCCACCTAGGAAAGGCTTATTTTGATAATTTTTCAAATGATAAGTAGTTGGATTTGTTGGTGCCACGCGCACAATTGTAAATATTTCCGTTGACCAATTTGGTGTATATCCCTTTTCAAATACTTGCTTTGCTTTGCTCACTCTGACTTTGTCGCCAACTTTGAACTTTGGCTTTCTTCTTCCCACGTATTGTATAAATTTTTTTAATACTTGAGCTTGATTCGCCGCTGTAACTTGGATAGGTTTTATACCAATAGTTTTGTGTTTGCGATTATTGTGAGCAGCTGTGAGCTCCGGTAGTACGTCGAACCATTTGTAGTTCCCACGGAGACTAAACTTTTTCCACATAGCGTTCTTTAACGTGCGATTAAATCGTTCGCATATCGAAGCTTTGAGTGAACTATTGGTAGAATATAGATTGATATTATATTTTTTCACGAGAGCTTGAAAAACCAAATTGTAGAATTCCTTGCCTTTATCCGTGTGAAGATTCTTTGGCCGTCTACCTTTCGCTAAAATAGATTTCATGTCCGCTGTCATATCGCGACCAGTTTTTCTTTTCACTGGCACAGTCCACGCGTGCTTGAAAAAATTATCAATTATCGTAAGAAGCCAATTTTGTCTAGAATAGGCCTGCATATCGACGAGATCGGCTTGCCACGTCTCATCGACACCTCGAACGTCGTACTTTCGTCTTGGATAATTACGTCTCGTTGGTTTGTGCAACTCCTCCACCACCGCTTTCATATAATCGACTATTTTCTAAATTTTCAACACTTGACTTTATTCGTGGCAATTCTTCTTTGATACTTGCATCCAAATCCTCAATCGTGCGATCACGTCTCTCGTAGATTTGATTGTCATCTGAACGATGTTTTCCGCAGTTTCCCAATTTATAGCGTCTTTAGCCTGCCGCGGAGGAGCAAGATTTTCCAATCTTTTATTCTCTAGATCGTAATGGTACTCGCTCATGAGCTTGAACCCAATACCGGGCGGACCGGGAAGACCGTAGACTCCTTGCTCTTTATATTTACGTCCGAATATGTCGACGTTCATTTTGATAATGCTCGAACGATAGGTGTGCTCTTAGTATATATATGGGCAAATCCCAAAAACTTTTGATTTTTGGTCAAAAAAAGTAGAATTGGCCAATTTTTGGAGCACACCTGTGAAATTTGGTCAGGATCACAGGAACTAGTGTAAGAATTGATAGAATAGTTGTGCTTAATTTTTTATATAATGCTCCACCAGCTGCAACCCTTTCTCCATTAACAATATAATAGTACTCAAAATATTACATATATCTCTGTATTTCTCGACATATAATACATACCTATTTGTACACAAACACATGCTTACACTTACACATACACACACACACACACACACACACACACACACGCGCGCGCGCGCGCGCACACACACACGCACACACACACGCACACACACACACACAACTCCGCCACCGCCGGTCCCAAGCCCGGGACCCTGCTACTTAAGATGCAGGGAAGGAGGAGGGGGAGGAGTATCAACCTCGTTAAAAAACTAAGGCTCATCTGGCCCGGATGATAGCACCTTGTTAAAGGGTCCCCGTTCAGGGTAACGGACCCCCAAGCTTAAGGTGTGAAGCGACCCGTGCCGATGTAGCCTTGTTGGCTCTCGGGGGTAACAGAGAGTCTCAAAAAGCCTTACTCCGGCAACCGGGGCTCTGCCGGAGCGGACCGATAGTTCCCTAGGTACTCGTGGGAACAAAATGAGCAATATAACTAAACCAAATGAGAGAGAAGATATGGAGGAGCAAGCACTTGAAGCTGATAAATGCTTCAAGAGCTTAGAAAAGAAGGTCAAATAGCTGGTGCAGTTCATACTGGAGAAAAAGAACCTCCACGCTGAATTAAAGACCATGGCCAGAAGGGCAAACAGTACTATTGATGAGTACGTAAAGCTACGGTCTGCAGGTGGTACGAAGGAAAATGCCGACAAAACGGCAAAAGATGAAGAGACGCAAACGTCCCCCAAACCAGAGAAAAAGCGAAAAAAGCGGGACCCAAATTCGCCAATAGAGTCGCCAGTGGTCAAAAAGCCGAGGAAAGGGAAGAAGACACCGGCCGACGAAGCAGAAACAACCGAGCAAGAAATAAGGGCGTCGAAACCCGGAACAGAAGAGTGGACAGAAGCCAAAAGAAGAGCCACAAAAAAGAAGAAGACTACGGAACAGCATAATGACGATAGAAGAAGAGGAAAAATCACGGAGTCAGAACACCGAAAGACCAGTCGAAGAAAACCTCGCCCAGAAGCCATTAAGATCAAGGCACTGGACGGGACGTCGTATGCCGACATTCTGAGAAAGGTCAAGGCAGCACCAAACATGAAGGAGATAGGAGAACGAGTTACGCGAATACGACGTACCAGAGCAGGAGAGTTACTCCTTGAACTGGGGAAACCAGGGACGGCGTCTCCAAATATCGAAGAGACAGTTCTGGCTATCCTATAGAAGTCTGCAGAAGTCCACCTGATGACCGATAAGGAAACCCTCAGGATCAAAGACATGGATGAGACAACCACACCTGAGGAAGTGATAGAAGCTGTAGCTGCAGTTATCGGACCAGAGGCAGCTGCGAGTAGCAGCATAAAAATCAGAGGACTGTACAACAGCACACAAGCGGCACATATCCAGCTCCCGGTAGCAGCGGCCAGAAAGCTACTTGAAAACGGGAAGCTGAGAATAGGATGGGTGAATTGTAGAGTTCAGCCTTTCACACCGACACAAAGATGCTACCGGTGCCTGGAGAATGGTCACATCGCAAAGGACTGCAAAAGCGATGAAGACCGCTCCAAGCAGTGTTTCAGGTGCAGAAAGGAGGGGCATAAGGCAGCGGACTGCACGGAAGCAAAGACGGAGGGACCTCACGCTAAAAATGACTAAAGTACTCCAAATCAACCTCAACCACTGTGCAGCGGCTCAAGACCTGCTGCACCAGTTGGTAAGGGAGGAAAGGGCCGACATCGTCATAGTTAGCGAAAAGTACCGTGATCTCGATGAGCCGAACTGGGTGAAAGATGCGACTGGTAGGGCGGCTGTCTGGGTATGCGGACATCTACACGTATCGGCAAGAATGATCGATCCAACCTCAAACTTTACGTGGATAGAAGTGGCTGGCATGCGTATATATAGTTGCTATCTCCCACCTAGCGAAGAGATAAGCGAGTTTAAGAAATCCTTGGATGACATTGTTACCAGCGCAATGACATCACGCCTACCGGTAGTCATCGCAGGCGATTTTAGTGCATGGGCCGTAAACTGGGGAAGCGCGAAAACAAATGCTCGCGGGCATGCACTTCTAGAGGCGTTTGGAGTATTGGAGCTCGAGGTAGCCAATAGAGGAACGATCCCGACCTATTCCAAGGCGGGGAAATCGTCCATAGTGGATGTTACCTTCATAGATGCCAAACTATTGACGGAGGAGCTCAACTGGAGAGTCAGCGATCGGTACACGGGCAGTGACCATCAAGCCATAATGTACCGGCTCCAGTTGACCAAACCAGCGGTATCCATCAGGACAACGGAAAACAAGAGGAGATGGGCACCAAATACCTTCGACAGAGAGTCATTTCTCTACTCCCTCGAAGGAACATTAGTGTCCGGAACTGCGGAGGAAAAGGCGCAGGGTCTCACACGTGCTCTGAAAACTGCATGTGATGCATCCATGGCAGCAAAAAATAACGCAAGAGGTCGACTACCGGTATATTGGTGGAACGAGGACATCGCAAGCCTGAGACATAAATGTCTCACAGCCAGAAGGCGCCATCAAAGAGCACGGAACAAGCCCAACTTCCAGGCTCTGACCGAAAAATATGAGGAGCTGCGATCACTGCTCAAGGTCACCATCAAAGCAGCTAAGAGACAGTGCTGGCGAGACTTCTGCGAGGAAGTAGATAAGGACCCTTGGGGCCGGCCGTATAAAACGGTCATGCGCAAGATCAAGCCCAGGAGTGGCGCACCACCATCTTGCCCATTATTCCTCGACAGAGTAGTGCGACATCTGTTCCCAAGACATCGGGAGAGACCAGAACAAACAGGCCTAATGGAAAGAGACGATGAAACCGAGTTTACAGAAGTAACCCAAGCAGAACTGATAGTAGCCGCGAAGAAAATTCGAACCCGGAAAGCGCCAGGGCCGGATGGGATACCGGGAATTGCGATCAAGACGGCAGCACTGAATGCCCCGGAAATAATTCGCGATACATTTAGTGCGTGCCTGCGAGAAGGACATTTCCCAAACTCGTGGAAGCTGCAAAGACTGGTCCTGCTATCCAAGGGAAATAAGCCTCCCGAGCAGCCTTCGTCCTACAGACCACTGTGCATGTTGGACATTATAGGAAAACTGCTGGAAAGAGTAATCCATGCCAGATTGGAGGCAGTTATAGCCGAAGCGGGGGACCTGTCTGGAAACCAGTTCGGCTTCAGAAAAGGCCGTTCAACCTTAGGCGCTATTGGTCGAGTTGTGGACCTGGCCAAAGATGCCATTAGCGGAGGACGGAGCGCAAGACGCATGTGCGCTGTGATCGCATTAGACATCCGAAATGCGTTCAACTCGGCAAAATGGGACATCATTATGACAGCCATGGAAGGACTGAGGGTGCCCCTGTATTTGCGTAGAGCCCTATCGAGCTACTTAAGCAACCGAATCCTGCACTATAACACCGGCGATGGCACACACTCATACAACATCACGGGAGGAGTGCCGCAGGGATCGGTGCTTGGCCCCTTGCTATGGAACGTCCTATATGACGGTCTAATAAGACAGCAGTTCCCAAGGGGAACAGAGATAATAGCTTTTGCCGATGATGTGGCACTAGTGGTCACGGCAAAGAGGATTGAGGAAATAGAATATATAGGAAACAACTCCATCGAGGTGGTGGCCCGATGGCTAAAAGGGCATGGGCTCAGTCTCGCTGCGGAAAAGACGGAAGCGGTGCTCATCTCCCGCACGAAAGCTCGGAAGTATGCCACATTCACGGTGGAAAATAAGCGAGTACAGTCGACTGACACGGTGAGGTACCTGGGAGTTATACTAGATGCGCGGCTATCGTTTAAGGAACACCTCTCGAAAACAGGTGTCAAAGCCACTAACGTTGCTAGGGCGTTGGCAGGTATCATGCCAAACGTCGGGGGGCCAAAGCAACCACGCAGAACCCTCCTATCGTCGGTCGTAAACTCGGTAATTCTCTACGGAGCTCCTATATGGGCAGATGCGCTAAGAAATAATGCAAGCTACGGAGGGACGTGTCGAAGAGCCTGTAGAGCAGCAGCGCTACGAGTTGCCCGTGCATACCGAACTGTATCGGACATTGCAGTCTCGGTAATCGCTGGAATAGCGCCTATCGACCTACTAGCATGCGACAGAGCAGAAATATACCGTGAAGAAGGTCGTAACGAAGAGAACAATGCTGATAGACATGTCCACAGCAAACGGTGGACGCAAAATTTAATGCGAGAATGGCAGAGAAAATGGGACAACGCAGTGAAAGGTCGCTGGACTCATCGCATCATCCCGAACATTGACAAATGGACAGGCAGGCGCCACGGACACCTCACCTTCCAACTGACACAGGTGCTCACCGGTCATGGCTGCTTCCGCAGTTATCTCTAACGCATCGGTGTCTATGCGAGTGCCGAATGCCCAGCCTGTCCAGGCACTGACGAGGACGTAGAACATGTCCTATTTGTGTGTCCCCGCTTCGCTGAAGAACGGATGCATTTCCGCACGGAGTGGAATGATCCAATGAGTCCCGAAGGGCTCGGAGCTTGCCTGCTCGGCTCGCCAGAGGGATGGAAAACGGTAGTGACCTTTGCCACGTCAGTGGTAAACCGGCTGACCGAAGTAAGAAAGGAGGAAGAGAGAAGATGCGACAGGTCTATCATGCATAGATAGAGCGAGGTGCCAGACTATGGGACTAAAAAGCGCTCCTAAACTACCACAGAGTAGTTGGTAGAGCGCGGTCACCCCATCCGATGCAGAGGAACGTAGGATCTGGGGTCACCTATGTCCATAGGATAACAAGGCGCCAGCCTATCCTAAGGGCTCCCCTGCCTTTGCGGGAGAGTAAAGGACATTGGGTTGAGCCCAGACTCCCTCACCCGATGCAGAGGAACGTAGGTGTCGAGGTGGAGTCTGTCCAGAGGAAGACCGGACGATGCCGATAGAAGAAGACGACCGGACGATGCCGTTGGAAGAAGACGTGTAAATCGATGCCGTAAGAAGAAGACGAGGCTAACATAGCCGAAGACGATGAAGATCGAAGAAAACGACACAGCCGAAAGGTAATGAAGAAGACAAGGCTAATATAGCAGAAGCCCCCCCGCGAAGTAATGCCTAGCGGCGGTTCCCGCGGGGGATACAGGCAGGACATAGAGAGATGGGAGTTTAGTGGGTATACCATGCTTAGGGATTCCCACACAGGACGAGCCGGAAGGCCGTTACGTGCATAAAGCATTCTCCAACTCTCTTTAATAAAAAAAAAAAAAAAAAAAAAAAAACACACACACACGCATACACACACACACACACACACACACACACGCACGCACACACACACGCACACACACACACACACGCACACACACACACACACACACACGCGCACACACCACTCATTAACAATAATCTTGGAAATGATTCTTAAATGAAAATACATGATAAAACATGAGCCATCAACAATATATTTATCACTTTTTGCACATCAAGAAGTTGCAATGAACATACGATAACAAACTACAATAAATATTTCTTATTTAAACAAAATAACCAATTGGTAAACAGACTATATTTACAAATTCGAATCTACTAAACTTTTAAATAGAATAGTCTTGTCATCGACATAATATTTTCAACAATACAGATATGAACTTTTCATTTATTCATGTGTAATTAGTTATTTTAATTATTAATAATAATTTATTATGTTCATTATTATCAATTTATTAATTTAATTATTTATACTTATTTTTCATTATAGAACACAAAATATAGATATTTAAAACATGTAAAATTAATCTACAATATTCTAATCACTAATATAAAAAAGTTGATACCCATGATTTTTGACATTAAAATTTATAATAGCCCTATTCTTTTAATAAAAAGAATGATCAAGTTAGCATTTTGTTATAAGCTTCCACTGGTGATATTAAATAGAGCACAGTGATCGTCGACGGTTTTAACATGTTACTATTTTTGTGCTACTAAAATATGACGATAGTGGAAAAAAGTTTCGCGAGATATTTCGATCTTTGACATCGATTAAAAAGCTAGTTTTAACGAGCACACACTTTTTTGGCACATAAATAGCTTTACTTAAGCATCAATTAAACATAAAAATTTGTTATATTATGATTCATTCAAAGCTCCAATCGCTATAAGCGAAAATCGACAATTATCAAATTCGGCAAAAAACCAGTAACAAAACTTGTAGCTACTCCCATTTATTTTTTATTAAGGGCACATGAAAAAATGAAGATATTTCTTCAAGGGCATAGTACATAGAACAACTTCTAAAAGTTTCAATAGAATTCAAACAATGCTCCACGTTTTACAGCAATTCGAAATTTCTTTTTTTGCAAAGTAACATGCAAAATTCATCAATATTCCGACTTTTTGGATTTTTGACCTTCAGAATTGCATGCAAAGGTTATTATTGAACAAATAATATTTTTTTTCCTGATACACACGTTGCAGACCTTTCAATTTAAGCCATTACAACTTGACCAAACTCATGTCTACGCAGCTCTAGAAGCGAGTAACACAAAAACCAAAAGTTTCTGGGATTTGCCTATATATCCACCCTCGCGTAATTCTTCGATTATCGAATGAATTTCGTTGATGTGATTATTGTTACCAGCTGATTGCTCAGCCAATAACAATCGAAGACGATCAACGAGCTCATTCGGATCATCCCAGTATACGTAATCCATAGAAGTATTGTTTCGAGCAATCTTATAGGTAGGCAAAGACGTATTAGTCGTCTGTAGCAGCCCCTCGCCTCCTTTTATATTTTTTTTAGTCAAACCAAATAACGGATTAATTATGTTATTGAATTTATTACTATTGTGCGCTCGTATAGCCTCGTTTTGATTATTTTTCTTTCTATGAATATTAGAAATCTCCAAGATTTCTTTGTAGCTCTTGAGATCATTGGAAGTGATTAAACTTTGATCAGGTTGCTTTGCAACCAGTAACTCCATCAAACCCTGTGTTTTTGGATACTTGAAATCATCGACGTCTACGTTATCTTTGTCAAAAATTACCGTAGATTTACCAAGCGTGTATGATCCATTTCGTTCTTTACGTACTCCATAAATCAAGTCCACAAAATTCGAATCACTTTTATCCAATGCATTCGTGTACTTGTCGCCAGCTAAATGCTCATCCTCGCTCGGTTCATCGGATAAACTGTTATAAAACTGTGTAGTATTGTGCGTGACAGTAGCATCGCTATCTCCGCCACTAGACTGAGCGGTTTCGTACTTGTCGACATTATCAGCCGAATTAATTTCGTATTTTAATTTTTTTTTGTTTAGAAATTTCGGCTTTTTAATAACTGTAACGGGAGTTTCGGGGGGAAGATTTTTTTTTGTTCCTTCTCACTTATTATGACTTTAAGAGGATCGACTATTGGTTTGAATGTCTTATTCAAGACTTCGTCGGTATATTCTCGGTTGTGCTTTAATAAACAACATTTTCGTCTTATCGCGTCTTGCGCTTTTACGAGTTGAGAAAGCACATGTTTTTCCCTTTGATGATCAGCCATGTTAACGCTTCGACGATCATCGAGAGACTGTGTACCGCATTACTATCGTGATATATTTATAACAAAACAATCAAAGCCCTTTCAATATCTTCCATAGTTTATAGCTCTGTCTTTGTCGATCACTAAAAACCCATATTTATCATCCAACCAGCATTTTGCACAATGTTCTTTAAATTGATTGTAAGTCATATCTTCACATGATCGTCGTATATATGTTTCATATTTGCTTCGTCTTGTCGAAAAATTGCCAATAAATTGACGTTATCTCTCACGAGATACTTAGGAATACGCGGGTACGTTTGCGAGAGATAGAAACAGTCGACGCTCCTATGTCTGCCCATACAAAAGAAAGCGCGTACATTGTCCTGTTTCTCACAGGCGATGTCGTCGAATATCATAATTGAATTAGGCAATGCATCCTCGGGATCGATCACGGATTCATGCTCCTTGAACGGAAAATACTTCACTCCGTCTATCGGCTTTAACATCTCTTCCAATAATTTATACTTTGGCTGATCGAGCGATTTCGAGTACACGTAAACATTTTCGAATCTAACGCCATTGACTCTGACGCTCTCGGGTAATTCTTCACTGTTGGAAGCGCACTATTTCCCATCAATCGAACTATCACAGCATAAACATTACAAGTTGGGCTTAGTCGAGTTTCTAACGTTCAACTCGATACCTAATATCGACTTACATAATAATAAATTTTACGTCGCAAATCAAATTATCGACATACCTGTCGGGACCTACGAGATCGACGACATTGATAAATTTCTTCGCAAAGCTGCTTCGCAGCCTCTCCGTACTGATAACAATAATAATATAATATTAAGTTTGAAATCAAACATCAACACCTTGCATTGTACAATCAAGTGTTCCGAACCTATCGATTTTCGTCCGAGGAATTCTATCGGACGATTGTTGGGTTTTTCACAACGTACATTAGAGGCAAACGTTTCTCACAGCTCTGATCTGCCCGTCAGTATTCTCAGAGTGAACGCTGTGAGAGTCGAGTGTAATATAACCGCTAGAGCTTACTTGAACGGAAACACCGTTCACGATATTGACGAATTTTTTCCAGCAGTACCGCCTGGATATAAAATTATTGAAATTCCCTCTCACGTGATTTATCTTCCAGTTACGAAAAAGTCTATATATTATTTACAATTACGCATTGTCGATCAAGACGGAAATTTAATTAATTTTCGCGGTGAAGTCATAACCATCAGATTACACCTCAAAAGCGTATAATGGGAATTGTTTACGATTCAAAGAGTGGTAGGGGCTATATAAGCATTGAAAAATGCAAACCCATTATCAGTCGTCAACAGAAATTGAAAACGTCAACACGACGAACTCCAGTCATCAATCGTCATCGGAAAGCGAAAGCTTTAACGCGTCAAAGCACAAAGTTCCTAAAAAGTCTTGGGTTGAGTGGTCCCAGGTGGAAAATAAATTGCCTAATTTTTTTTTTTTGCTGCTGCTTTCAAGGAAACAATGGAGAACATTCTAGAAATACAGTCACCTGTCTTCTTCGATGAATCTTTGGCTCATTACGAGATCCACGCTCATCAACCTTATACCAATTCATCGTTCAAAAATAGTGACGAGATTCGTATATCAATTCTACATCAAGACTTGTGCCTTTTACCATCTCGCAACTCATTACACATTTGTGGACGATTACGCAGCAACAATAACACCTTGTTAACGAATACTGATTTTGTTAATAATGCCATTTGTCACATGTTTGAAGAAATTAGGTATGAGCTGAATGCTATAGAAATAGATAAATGTAAGAACGTTGGTCTTTGTACGATATAAAAAAGTATGCTCATGAATTACGAATTCCAAACTTTCGTGGTGTTTTTATGAGAAACTCTCTACTCACGCGACCACGCGTCAACGAGTGTGCAGTTGTAAACCTTGATGATAATTCTGGACCAGGTACTCATTGAGTCGCATACCGAAAAAATGATAACAATGTCTTCTACTTTGATAGTTTTGGTGATTTACGCCCACCTCCAGACCTCTTGAAATATTTCAAAGTTGATTCAAGTACAATTATAACAAATATCAAAATTATAATACTTACACCTGTGGCCATTTATGTTTAAAATTTTTATGTAATTTGTTAGAACATCATGACAATTATCATTTGTATAAATAGTAAGAATTGCGAAACTGCGAACGAAAGAATTCAGTTGTGTACAATCACTCGACATGGTTAAATCATTGACCCTCAGTTTGTCTGGTACATCGTCTGTATTAGAAACATACTATTTTCCACCTATAGAACTGGATAAGGATAAAACTTATACTCTTGGTTTGGTAGTATTACTTACATTTAATTCGATACTAAATATTGATATCGGATGCAATAAATTCAAAGTTGGTGATATTGGAATTGAACTACTTACAGGTAGTTATGAAATTGGTGACATAGATCGATATTTGAAAGAAAAGTTAAAGTCAACAGATATAAAAATTGAAATAAAGCCTAATAACAATAATTTATGCAGTGAAATAATTTGCAATGAACTTGTCGATTTTCGACTAACTAACTTATAACGGGGATTCTGCTACCCCGTTAAGGGTGATGCTAAGTGGCTACTCGGCTTGGGGGTATTCGTTACGGGGAACATGCGAGGTTCAGCCCAGCGGCTCAGATATGTCCCTCGAAAGCACCCTTGCCTTCGGCCCGCGGAGAGCGTCGTAGGTCAGGTAGCAGCGGACGGTGCAAGTCGGTGTGCGCGTAACACAGGGGGGGAGGAGGTGCCAAAAGGAAAGACGCAACGGTTAGCAAAAAGAGTATTTATTAAGACGGAGATAACAAAGGAAGCGTACAGATAGCATTCGCAGTGAGAGAGGCAAGCGAGAAGCAAGCGAGAGAGAGAGTCTTAAGATCGAACGGGCACTTACATGACGGGTTCGCAGTGGCCTCGGAATTAGACTTGACACGCGCAGGTGTTCAGCTTCGAGGCAGCCCTCTCAGGCTGACCGGCTAAGATCGGCGAGCACGCACGCACGCACGCACACACTCTGCACCCTTTGTCTTGATCGGCAGGAAAAACCCGAGCTACGAAGCACAAAGCACCGCTTTCTCGCTGTGATCGCCCAACTTCCTTCTTTCGCGGAGGCCGGCAGCCGAATCTGCCTCGCACGCGGACGTGGTCCCCCTCTCTCGGTAAAAAGGAGCCGTTTTCGCAAGTATAAATTCGCTCGTCGCTACGGCAAGAGGACTTAGAATCCTACCTTGCCTAGCAGCGTGAGCACTGATTGAAATAAAGGCTCATCGTGAGAGATCTTTGGTACCTTTGATATACTGCTATGGGTGCGACTGCAGCGCCGCGCGCCGAGCACATTCAGTGTCCGGCCAGCGATGAGCATTCGGTTACCAATCCCAAACTTCTATTTTTCCTATTCGTAACCCATCTAGGTCTGTTGTACACTTATGACTGTTCTATAATTATACTGTGTCCGAATTCCGCGTTTCAAGTTCGTTTTGTTTAAAAGAGGGAAAATAAGTAAATTCTCAATTGTACAATATGTAGCTATTGCTTGATCATACATTGATGTCAGCCTCAGAAAGTACTAATTATTTATTTTCAAGTACAATTCGATATGTAGCCTAGTAGTAAGAGCAATAGTCCAAAGAAAGAGGTATTTTAACAAATATAGTTTATATTCTCATACTATTTTTTGAAGAATTAAGAAAAATGTAAATATATCATAAATTGTCAAATCCTAATTAGTTTATTTTTAATTGAGCTCTGTAAATTCATATAGGTCATATGGTAAATTTAGTAAATTATAATTCTTGTTTGAAACATTTTCTTTATTATAGCTAGAACAGCTGACAATAAATGAGTCAATAAATATAAGATAATTATATCTAGAGCGTAATACCGAATTGAAATTTCCAGAGCAAATAGAACAAAATGGAAAGAGTTGACTTCGGTCCAAACAGAGTCTAACACTGAAAATGTTGAAAGTAATTGTGAAACAGTGTTAAAGTATGTTTAATTATTAAAATTTTATAGATCGATATTTATTATTTTTAATTCTTTTTTAATTTACATATTACAGGTCTGAACCAAATGCTGAAAAGTCAAAACATACTGCTCACGATAAGGCCCTCGCCACATATGCGCATACGCGCGCGTACGAGGGCGTACAAACGCGTACAAATCGCTAAAAATTTTGATAGTGCCAACAACAGAAAGTTCCTTCTATTCCTCGCATGCCCCAAACGAACACACTTACTCCTGGAACAAACGTATCATAACGCTATATTATTGAAGGCTCAAGGCAAATTTGGATTGTCTTATCATATCTCGCGTGCGCGTATAATATATTCAAGTATAGAACCAGTGTAATCAATGGAAAATAATTGTTGTTTTCGTTTAAATAATATTGTAACGAAAATTAAATTTTATTTCAATATCCTCTCTAATATTGCCGTACTAATAATACCGTGGTCATATTTTATTAGGATGAAATTTTAATTTGCAAATATTTTCCTGTAGAAAAATATTTATTTTATATATTGCAACGATTGCCGAAAATCGTTTAGACTCGCGGGGGTTACTAAGCGGCTGAGCGTAACAGCCGCGATCGGTTTGAGAGAGAGGGAGAGGGCGCGTTAGGGGTAATAACCGGGAGGGGAGAGTTAGCTAGCCAGTATGACTGTGTCCTTCAGTCCGGCTACATCGCATACGAGTTAGAGGCAATAACTAGTCCTTTTGTTTGTGAGTGAGGTCTAGGGAGTTACGTACATTGTAGTGAGTGTGGAGGTGGGTGCACACTGCGCAACGTGTGCATCAACAACTGTCAGCGACAATCAGTGCAGTGAGACGAGTACACACACTGCGCAACGTGTGTGGCTCCGACACCGTTAATAACTGCTACGAGTGAGGTGCCGAGTGCGCGCACTGCTCAACGTGCGCGGCCTCGGCAACGACGAGAGCAACCACATCAGCATCAACATCAACGAGACAGCCCCGGCGGAGAAGTAGGCGCAGCGGCAGTTCGTCGTCCAGCGTTAGACGGATACGGTTGGCCACCGTATCCCCTCCGATTTCGCGGTAGGTGCACTGCCCTATTTGTTGATATTTGCGTGCAATCCCGCGCAGTGAGCGCGGTGCGTTTATCGATAGTGAGCGTGCGAATAGTCCGCGACGTCCCCGAGATTCATTCTCTCTCTCTCCGGTTGAATTGTCATATCGAAAACAGCGTGCGAAAGTCTCTCGGCAATTCACTCCCTTGTATACATTTTAAATTAATAAACCAGTTAGAAATCTATACCAGATTCTCTCTTTACTTTGTCTTCCCTCTGTTCGATACGGTGTTGTTGTTTACGTTTGATTCGAACGCGCCGGTAGTACAGCACGGATCACGTAAGCAACGAGAGAAGCTGCTCGCCAACCGAGTTGTCAGCAGTGGCCGACGGAGCACTGGGAAGCAGGCGTACCAGCGCCCCTGGCAGAGAGATCGTGAACCCAGGTTAGATCGGTAAGAGAACTCGGCGCAGGCGCACACCGGGACAAAGTGAGTAAGTGTGCTAGGAGCACACAGTTAACAGAGCACCGTCTGGCCGTATTTAGAATTATTATTACCCGTGGCTTGCGGCTAGGCGGCAGCCTGTTACATGGCGCCCAACAAGTTTTAGAACTCACACAAGGGGATTAGATTTGCGCGTAGAGTGTGAGAGACGCACGGGAGAGAGAGACGTTTGCGCGCGTGCGTGTTAAGGTGTGAGCGGGTAAAGCACACGTGGCTCGTTCGGCATGTACTCTGCAGAGGGGAAAAGACGCCTCTTCGACCTAGTAGCGATTGCTTTTGTAAGCCGAGAGCACACTAACCCCAGGGGTCGAAGAGACGTCCTGAGTCGCCCCAACGGAAATAAAGGAGGTGACAAATTGTTTTTTTTTCGAGTGGTTATCCACACCTTAGAGCGTTTAGGTGGGGGTTGGTCACATAGCGACAATATCTGCAGAGCACGCAATTCGGGTGTGTGCGGGGTTAGTTTTACTAACCCGGTGGAACTAGCAAACAGTTAGTCTCCACCTATAGGCAGGTAGTTGCGAGTGGAAGTTCTTACTTCCTTAGGGTACGCGGCACCTGCACACACCCACGAGCCTCGTGGGTTGTTGCCTTGTGATTGAAGGCGTATTAGGATAGTTGCCGGTAGAAATTGCAACATCCCGCTCACGCCTTGGGCGATAGGAGGCGGTAGAGGTCGAATAGGTAAAATAACCTCAACCGTCACCTACGCCCGAGTGTAGGCGGTATGGAAGATACCGCCGACGCGATAACCCGATGGGCATCGGAACTGCCCTCGACACAGCTTAATAGGTACCTGACGAAGCTGGAGTTGCGTACAGATGGTCCCAAGCTGATGCAAGCGGTTCGGCTGGCGTATTGGCTATTAGCCGAGTATATCGACCTGGATTTCCAAGGTGCAGCGTTGGATAGAGATGCGGCACATCGCAGACGAAGAAGCCGAGAGAGGTGGCTCGAAACCAGGCGACAAGAGCTTGAGGCAGCTGATGCCGAGGATCTTGTCGCCCACCTGCTCATGCTGTTATGCAGCGATGAGGCAGTGGAGGCGAACCTGACGCGGTCTCTCGCGGTCTTCGACAACCTTGAGGAGGATAGTCGGAGCGAGATGGGGGAGCGAGAGCCCGTTGAGGAAGCGGTGACCGGCGTGGCCAGTGGGCCCCCGGAAGGGGTCAGTAGTGAACGTAAGGGTTCCACCGGATCGCCAGATAGACGAAGAGCTCGTCGTTTCGAGAACGAGGAGCTTCACCCTCAAGAAGACGAGGAGGAACGGTGCGTGACCCAACGGTTGAAAGAGGAAATCGAACGCAACCGTGTCGGGATCAATCGCATACTGGAGATGCTAGAAAGGCACGACCAAGTATGCGCGCGGTGGAGCAAGCAGGTGACCGCCCTGCAGGTGGAGGTCCAGCAGCTGAGGAGCATGGACCCCATGAATCGACGAAGTGTCGCACCGGAGCGGCCCAGGAGAACAGTGGACTTTCAGTCCACATATACGTGTCACTACGATCCGAGGGTACCAGGAAGTACCCCGGAATCCACGAGACTGGCCCCTGGTGAGCCTCGAGAGGCCCCTCAAAGGCAGGCACCTCTGCGGACGAAGCAGCCGCCGCGGAGAGGACCAATAGACGCCAACATTGGTGAAGGGCAGGCGATCCCGGATAGATCAGCCTGGTACGATACCAATGCGGCGTCAGGATGTTACACGACTCGGGATGCGGGTAGGATAGTCCGAGGGTGGAAGCTGCTATATTCGGGTACGGCTTCAGAGTGCGTGGACACCTTCCTGTCAAGACTAGAGGATCTACGAGCGGGCTCTGGGCTAACCGACGGCGAAGTTTTGTGCTCTGTATCAGAACTCCTCGAAGGCGTTGCGAGGACATGGTACGAGCTCAATAAGCTTAAGTGGAGGAGTTATGCCGACTTCGTAGCTAGCGCTCGCCGTTGGTTTGGGTCAAGCGAATTGCAGCAACAGAGATTGCTGCAAGTGGCCCAAGCTCGGTACCAGGAAAAGGGAGAGTTGGTAAGAGAGTACGCCTGCCACCTCCTCTTCATGCTGGCCCAACTACGCCCGCCGTTACCAGAGCAGCGACAACTAGATTTGTTGTATGCAAACCTTCTACCCGCCATCCGTATGCAGCTGCGGAGAAATGCGTTCTCCAATGTGGACCAATTTCATGCTCGGGCAACTGAAATCGAGACCGCTATGCGGGACGACGAGCGCCCGAGGACTAGGCTGGGGCCGACGTCCACATTATACCCCGAGCACATGGGTGTGTCAACGAAGGCACCACCGCCCAGGGCAGGAGCCCGAACCGCGGCCATGTCAAACAAGCATCGGGGTATGGAGCAGCTGCAACCCGAGTCACCGGTGAAGAGCCAGGCCAGGAAACCCGAGGACCGGCCTTCAATCTCCGCGACGCAGGCGACAGACCGTTTTGAGGACTTATCGTCATAGGTAGCGACCCTGCGACGCGAAATAGACCGGTACTTCAGGGAGAGGAAGGCTAACTCCCCGAAGCGGCCAAGGGGTCGGCCGCAGGATAAGGGGAGGAGTAAAACCCCCCCTGGGTCTCCTGGCCAGCGGCGAGAGAGTCAGAGGAGGAAGATAGATTTCTCCCAACCTATTAAGTGCTCGTCCTGTGGCAAGCTGGGCTTTACTAGGAGGTACTGCCCGGATTGCAATAAGGGAAACGGGCAGGTAAGCGGAGGACGGAGGTCCCCTCCGCGTCCCCAATAGAGGTGACCTCTCGCCGCGGGTCGCTCGAACGTGGCGGTGGCCCGTCGGCAACCCCAGGGTTCAGGCAGGTCTCGGAAGGGCCATTGAGTCCTACGAGACCCAGCAGTGCAGTGGCAGACGAGGCGACAACGACCGTGCCGGGGCCTCACCTGGGCAATAGGGCGTTCTGTATCCTCGAAGGGTATGGAGGTCGGATTCAAGTGGTGGAGCACGGGTACGAATGGGTCGGAGTACGAAACCGTCGCACAGTGGGATATTTCCGACTTTTTTTCCCAGAAACCTCCTATAAATCACAATTTTCATCCGATTTTGACGTAATTTTTTTAAAAATACGCGTGAAGAGTAGCACTATACACAGCTGATGCTACACACAGGCGAAGCGACATCGGTAATCAAATAAAAGCTATTATCAATTTCATCGGACAATCAATAAAATTGAAAAAAAAAAAAATTTTTCCCAAATGCTTGAAAAGTGTTTTAGTACATGTAATTTGAGCATATGAGTGATATCAATTGATAAATTAAATCTCTTATCAATTTTATTGACCCTTATAAATCAAAAAATCTGAAAAAAAATTCTACTCCCCAAGTATTTAAAAAATGTTTAAATATATGTCGTTTGAGCATATAAGCGATAATAAATGTTAATTCAAACCTCTTATCATTTTTATTGACCCTTATCAATAAAAAAATCCAGAAAAAAAATTTTTTTTCCAAATTTTTTCCTAAAAAAATTTTTTTCTCTAAAAGACGGTCATTTAGCTAATTAACACTGCATTTTTCCAAAACTTTATTATAAAACAATTGTTCCTTATAATGTTGATTCCTCATTTACAAAATAAAAATAATGAAAAACATAAGGATTATGTGTCTGTGTAAGGATTGTCACATTACACAGACATATGAGGATTATATGTATGTGTAATGTGGATTAAAATACACAACCGTTTTTAAAATTTAAGAACTTTATTAAAAGTGACTAAAAATAATTTTTACAAGGTATTATCGACAGAATTAGACATAAAATACTTATATATACACAAGCACATTCTTTCATTACATAAGTACAGTTTAACGCATGAGAGACCGGGCTTCTGCAGTTAGTTCTATATGAATCTTTTTGTCCTTCCTCTTGCGAATTGTTGATATAAAGGGATCCGACAAAATAAGCAAGTAGTGAAAGATATCTGAATTCGTTTGCTTTCTTTTATACATTCTACTAAATTTACGCCGAAGCTCCCGAAAAAGTTTGTGAGAAGCTTCCTGCGGCTCCTCAGAAAACCACCCCGAAGGATATTCTAACGTTCTTATAATATTACTTGCGTGAATAAGCACTTTGTGAACAGAAGGTGGCATCTTATACCACGAGTACAAGTCAACGTACATTTTAGCAGTTTCAAGGCAATAATCTTCTACTTCGTTAAAATCAGCAGGCTACGTAGATGAAATGACTTGTAAGATAGTGTACATTCTGTGTATCAGTTCTTCGTTAATACCGGTAATTTTTGACACAGTTTTATAATTTCTAAAAAAAATCCTTGCTACATTTCCTGTGTTCGTCGTTCCTCCGCCCTGTTTCACAACATCTACTGTCAGATTTAATTGCGATTTGAGTTCTCTTTGAATTTCCGCTTTACGTAAGACTGCTTTTTCGTCATTTAGTTTTTTTATTTTTTTTTTTTTCGACTGGATCTAATTTGATTTTCTCAATTTTATTTCCTACTCTTTTCCCATAAATTATAGCGTTACAACCCAATTTGTAAGCAAGGCGCAACAGAAACTCCATAAATCTAATCCAGCAATGCAAGACTGTCAAACCCAAAGTGTAACAATGTTCATAGCATTTCCGTTTGAAAATATCCTCAATATTATTCATACCGTTTGGAGTTACACGACACAGATAGCAAGAGTTGGAAGAGTTCTGCTTCGATAGAATATTCAATACTTTACCATCGAACATTGTGCCTCGGATATTGAACTTCACTTCAAAAGTTTGATCTCTAAATTCTACACAAAATAACTTAACTTTACTAATCTGATTCAAATAATGATGATATAGGCCGAAGACTAAATCTTTAGTTTCACTTTTCCAAATGAAAGCAATCGGTCGGCAAAAATCAGTTGAATTGGGTTTTAGATTTTTCCATAGCTCAATTTCATCAGCTTTTAACAGTAGAGGGCAAAATGTTACAAAAAATACTGATTTATCAGAAAACTTTTCATCACTATCAGGCACCGAAGGATTTTTCTGCATGGTCGTTTGCTGTCCAGACGCACCGTCCATACCCCATTTACCAATAAACTCTAGTTTTTTACCTTCAATCAACTTTAATTTTTCATTATTAACTAGCAGCAAAATTCTCTTAATAGTGTGGTCTATTAATGAAATAATGTTAACCTTGGCACCGAAGGACGTCGCTTTTATGTGCTCTGGGTAGCATTTTTCTTTGGCTCGCATAATATTAATGTAAGAAGGATATATATGCTCACCAACACGCTTTTTAGTGTCCTGCCTCAAAAGTATGTACTTATCTCTGCTCAGCTTCAAATTTGCTAAAGTTGCCAAAGCTTTCTCGTCGGCAAATTCATCTTCTTCTTCTTCGGCGCTAGATTCTTCTGATATTTACGGTTCCACCACACCTGCATTTTTTTTTGCAACTTTCAGAGCAAGAGCGAGTTGTTCTACGCTGAATTGTGAAGCTATTTCCGCAGCAATTTTAAGTTTTGTTGTTTCTGATTGGGCTTCGTTGAATGATTTGCGCGGCCTTCCTCCTTTATTTTTCACCACGATGTTTTTAGAAAGCTCTAGAGTACTGCTAATAAATGTGAAGTTTAAAGGTTTGTTCATGAACGTTGTTGACCTTGCCTTGAAGAGGTCTTTATTCTTAGCAAGTTTCATCTCATGATTATATTGTGATAAAAAATTTAGTGAAATGTACGTTCTTAGATCTTTCTCTTGAGAATCAGATAGTTCTAAAGTTTCTTTCGCATTGCTGATGATGACTCCCATCTTATCTTTCTGTCGATTTTCAGGTTTCCACAGCAACTCACACAATTCGCTGACTTTTTTGTTGTACTCCATAATGTCTGTAAATAGTCATAAGAATACAGATAAGTTACTATAGCAAATATTTAAACACAAAGCCGGGAATCATTCTTTTAGTAACATAAAAATTAAAGGCACAACATAATATAGCTTCAAATTTAGTTCTATTCATTTCGGTCACACAAAACGTAGTTTTAAATTAAAATAATTGCAGTATGCATTAAAAAAATACCTCCATCAACTTTAAAAAGATATACTCGTTGTGGTAACTTTTCCTCTATATCTATGTATACAAAATTTAACTTACCATATAAATGCTCACTATAACAAAATCACTTTGTCAGTTCAAGGAGATGCTCGATTCTTTCTTCTAAATGTAAGCTGACGCAGAATCAAAACTGTATCCTGATGCTTGTTCTAGTTCCGAAAAGAGCCAAAAACTAACTGACCTCTTCATAGTAAACATCAGGAAAGAAATCGGAAAAGTGACGCCACGTTATGATTGGAGGAACTCGAGTCAATGAGAAGCATAGTTTCCGTATTTGAAAGAGCCCAAGTTAATCTTGGGGATTATCTTTGATTTATTGCCCAACCTGGCTTGGTAGGCAATATACCTGCCCATTTCAATTCTATGCATCTACTTCGCTGATTTATATTCCGGCTCAAATTATTTAGCAATCTATTGTGCAAATGGTAGTATAAATGACCGTTCTTTCATGTTTCACCGAGTTTATACTTTTATGATACTATCTGCACTAATGTCATTCTTGTCTATACTGGTACGCCTATATTTCGATTAGACCATTGTCGCTTAAATATTGAACTCCAAGTAAAGTACTGTAGCTGCCTACTCTCTTCTTTAAAATTTTCTTATTTCTTATAAAATGTCACCTATATCATTCACCTCTATCATACACCTTTTTAAAAAGAAAAAGGGATTGAACACGAAGAATCTATTTAAATGGCAATTGTGTTGATTATTTCTATTACATTAAACTTATATTATATTTATTTATTGATAAGGGTCAATAAAAATGATAAGAGGTTTGAATTAACATTTATTATCGCTTATATGCTCAAACGACATATATTTAAACATTTTTTAAATACTTGGGGAGTAGAATTTTTTTTCAGATTTTTTGATTTATAAGGGTCAATAAAATTGATAAGAGATTTAATTTATCAATTGATATCACTCATATGCTCAAATTACATGTACTAAAACACTTTTCAAGCATTTGGGAAAAATTTTTTTTTTTCAATTTTATTGATTGTCCGATGAAATTGATAATAGCTTTTATTTGATTATCGATGTCGCTTCGCCGCATCAGCTGTGTATAGTGCTACTCTTCACGCGTATTTTAAAAAAAATTACGTCAAAATCGGATGAAAATTGTGATTTATAGGAGGTTTCTGGGAAAAAAAGTCGGAAATATCCCACTGTGCGCTGTCGCGAACAATCCATACATGGACGACGATAACGACAACTACGATCCATAGAAAGATGACAAATATTTGATGTATTTTGACGTCAATAACCTTTACGGTTGGAGTATGACCGAGCCACTTCCACTCGGTGATTTCGAATGGTGCGACATTGACGCCGCCACCAACTTTTCCTTCGATATTCCCGATGACTCTGCCTTCGGTTACATACTCGAGGTGGATTTGGAGTATCCAGAAGAAATTCACGATGCGCACAGAGATATGCCATTTTGTCCGGAGCACAAAGCCGCTCCGGGATCCAAGCAGAAAAAGCTCATGACGACTCTCCATGATAAGGAGCGTTACGTAATCCACTACAGAGCTCTAAAACAAGCAATAGGGCATGGCTTGCACCTCGCGAAGATACATCGGGTTTTAAAGTTTAAGCAGAGCCCATGGCTCAAGACATACATCGATTTGAATAGCGAGTTGCGTAAGCGAGCGGCAAACGAATTCGAAAAAATGCTGTACAAACTGTTCAACAATGCGGTGTACGGCAAGACCATGGAAAACGAGAAGAAACACATCGACGTGAAGTTGGTGAACAAGTGGGAGGGGCGATACGGTGCCGAGGCTCTGATAGCTCGACCAAATTTCCACAGTAGCGACATTTTCGACGACGAACTGGTGGCGATTCAACTGTTGCGTACGGAAATCACCGTGAGAAAACCCATTTACATAGGTCTCGCTGTTCTCGACTTGTCCAAGACGCTCGTGTATCGATTCCACTACGACTACATGCTCGGTGCCGCCATTGGCGAGGAGCGTTGCAAGCTTCTATACACCGACACGGACAGTCTCGTGTACGAGATCACCAATGTAGACATGTACGAGGTCATGCGTCGTGATATTCGCGAATTCAATACGTCGGATTTTCCAGAGTCGAATCGCTTCGCGATTCCCAGAGCCAATAAGAAGGTGGTCGGCAAGATGAAGGACGAGAACGCCGGAATGCTCATGCTCGAGTTCGTGGGACTCAGAAGCAAAATGTACAACGTGAGAGTTCGGAATAGAGATGCGATAAAGAAGGCAAAGGGGATCAAAAATTCGGTGCTGAATACCACGATTACGTTCGCCGACTACGTCAAATGTCTCCGAGAAAATGTGATTTTGAGCCGACAGCAAAAGTTCATCAGATCGCGTCATCATCAATTGTACAGCGAGAGACAAACGAAGATCGCGCTCAGCGCGCACGACGATAAACGCTTCTTGCTGCCCGGAACCACCGATACGCTTCCTTGGGGCCATTACGGCATTCCATTGGTGGAGAGGGAGGGGCGGATAGAGGCGTTGGGAATGATCGCAGTCGAGCCAACGGTCGCTGCTGCCGCCGCCACCATTGAGCCGCCGGCCGACGCCGTCGAGCCGCCAACCGCCGCCGTCGAGCCGCCGGCCGACGCCGCCGAGCCGCCGGCCGCCGCCGCCGCCGCCGCCGCTGTCGAGCCGCCGTCGCCGAAAAAGAGCGGAGTGGGGGACGGGTTATATCAATCGACGCCCGAGGCTTCGCAGCTCATTCTCATCGAGACAAAGTTACCAGCAACGTTGACGACGAGTAGCGAGCAGCAGTCTTCGAATTTCATACTTAGTCAACTTGCACCGAGGAAAAGAAAGTTACTGGAAGCTCGGTTCGTCGATAAAATTAAAAAAAAATTAAACGAGGTAATTGTGATTTTGTGTGTGTGTGTGTTTTGTTTCAAGTCGACTGAGTTTAAATATCATTGTTTTTTTCTACAGATGGATCTCGCGCAGCTGAATAATTTAGCTTGTAATCAATTCAAATCCACTATGAAGATTCGTGAACTGGACACAGAATCCAAGTATATGATCACCAGACTCAAACAAGTTGAAACACGATACGGTGCAAAAATCGTAGCCGAAGTGAACGAGGAGTTTCAGCTGTTTCTACCAAACAAGGTATCGAGTGCGCTGATCGTGAATGAAAAGCTGTACAACGATATGTCGGATTACGCTAATAAACTTAAATTATTTCTCAGCCATAAGGGTAATGGTTGTATAGAATTTACAACTGCATAAATATATGTATATCAATGTACGCATAACAAGAAAAAAAAAAAAAAAAGAAGAGAATAAACTTCCTTTATATTTTTTTCAAATCAAAATATGTGTGTGTGTTTATTTATTAATTCTTCAATCTACATAGTTTTTCTTTTTTTTCTCTACAATACGGTTCTATTTATCCAACTATTGTGCGAATCATCAAATCCTAACCACTTTAGGAAAACTCGATTACCACGCCTCTTAATAACCTTTTCCACTAGATAGATGTCGGGATATTTGGTTTTCTG
The DNA here is from genome assembly GCF_024137745.1 of Phymastichus coffea. NCBI lineage: Eukaryota > Metazoa > Arthropoda > Insecta > Hymenoptera > Eulophidae > Phymastichus > Phymastichus coffea. Next base: position 1,046,986 of record NW_026706878.1, on the reverse strand, counting down.
AAGTTCCTGTTCGTAGAAGCCACCTAGGATAGGCTTATTTTGATAATCTTTCAAATGATAAGTAGTTGGATTTGTTGGTGCCACGCGCACAATTGTAAATATTTCCGTTGACCAATTTGGTGTATATCCCTTTTCAAATACTTGCTTCGCTTTGCTCACTCTGACTTTGTCGCCAACTTTGAACTTTGGCTTTCTTCTTCCTACGTATTGTATAAATTTTTTTAATACTTGAGCTTGATTCGCCGCTGTAACTTGGATAGGTTTTATACCAATAGTTTTGTGTTTGCGATTATTGTAAGCAGCTGTGAGCTCCGGTAGTACGTCGAACCATTTGTAGTTCCCACGGAGACTAAACTTTTTCCACATAGCGTTCTTCAACGTGCGATTAAATCGTTCGCATATCGAAGCTTTGAGCGAACTATTCGTAGAATACAGATTGATATTATATTTTTTCACGAGAGCTTGAAAATCTGTATTGTAGAATTCCTTGCCTCTATCCGTATGAAGATTCTTTGGCCGTCTACCTTTCGCTAAAATAGATTTCATGGCCGCTGTCACATCGCGACCGGTTTTCCTTTTCACTGGCACAGTCCACGCGTGCTTGGAAAAATTTTCAATTATCGTGAGATGCCAATTATAGCCGCGATTTTGTCTAGAATAGGCCTGCATATCAACGAGATCGGCTTGCCACGTCTCATCGATACCTCGAACGTCGTACTTTCGTCTTGGATAATTACGTCTCGTTGGTTTGTGCAATTCCTCCACCACCGGTTCCATCTAATCGACTGTTTTCTAAATTTTCAACACTTGACTTTATTCGTGGTAATTCCTCTTTGATAATTGCATCCAAATCCTCAAGATCACTCCTTAATCGTGCGATCACGTCTCTCGTAGATTTGATTGCCATCTGAACAATGTTTTCCGCAGTTTCCCAATTTATAGCATCTTTAGCCTTCCGCGGAGGAGCAAGATTTTCCAATCTTTTATTCTCTAGATCGTAATGGTACTCGCTCGTGAGCTTGAACCCAATACCGGGTGGACCGCGAAGACCGTGAACTCCTTGCTCTTTATATTTACGTCCGAATACGTCGACGTTCATTTTGATAATGCTCGAACGATAGGTCTGCTCTTAGTATATATATATCCACCCTCGCGTAATTCTTCGATTATCGAATGAATTTCGTTGATGTGATTATTGTTACCAGCTGATTGCTCAGCCAATAACAATCGAAGACGATCAACGAGCTCATTCGGATCATCCCAGTATACGTAATCCATAGAAGTATTGTTTCGAGCAATCTTGTAGGTAGGCAAAGACGTATCAGTCGTCTGTAGCAGCCCCTCGCCTCCTTTTGTATTTTTTTTAGTCAAACCAAATAACGGACCAATTATGTTATTGAATTTATTACTATTGTGCGCTCGTATAGCCTCGTTTGGATTATTTTTCTTCCTATGAATATTAGAAATCTCCAAGATTTCTTTGTAGCTCTTGAGATCATTGGAAGTGATTAAACTTTGATCAGGTTGCTTTGCAACCAGTAACTCCATCAAACCCTGTGTTTTTGGATACTTGAAATCATCGACGTCTACATTATCTTTGTCAAAAATCACCGTAGATTTACCAAGCGTGTATGATCCATTTCGTTCTTTACGTACTCCATAAATCAAGTCCACAAAATTCGAATCACTTTTATCCAATGCATTCGTGTACTTGTCGCCAGCTAAATGCTCATCCTCGCTCGGTTCATCGGATAAACTGTTATAAAACTGTGTAGTATTGTGCGTGACAGTAGCATCGCTATCTCCGCCACTAGACTGAGCGGTTTCGTACTTGTCGACATTATCAGCCGAATTAATTTCGTATTTTAATTTTTTTTTGTTTAGAAATTTCGGCTTTTTAATAACTGTAACGGGAGTTTCGGGGGGAAGATTTTTTTTTGTTCCTTCTCACTTATTATGACTTTAAGAGGATCGACTATTGGTTTGAATGTCTTATTCAAGACTTCGTCGGTATATTCTCGGTTGTGCTTCAATAAACAACATTTTCGTCTTATCGCGTCTTGCGCTTTTACGAGTTGAGAAAGCACATGTTTTTCCCTTTGATGATCAGCCATGTTAACGCTTCGACGATCATCGAGAGACTGTGTAGCGCATTACTATCGTGATATATTTATAACAAAACAATCAAAGGCCTTTCGATATCTTCCATAGTTTATAGATCTGTCTTTGTCGATCACTAAAAACCCATATTTATCATCCAACCAGCATTTTGCACAAAGTTCTTTAAATTGATTGTAAGTCATATCTGAATTCACATGATCGTCGTATATATGTTTCATATTTGCTTCGTCTTGTCGAAAAATTGCCAATAAATTGACGTTATCTCTCACGAGATGCTTAGGAATACGCGCATACGTTTGCGAGAGATAGAAACAGTCGACGCTCCTATGTCTGCCCATACAAAAGAAAGCGCGTACATTGTCCTGTTTCTCACAGGCGATGTCGTCGAATATCATAATTGAATTAGGCAATGCATGCTCGGGATCGATCACGGATTCGTGCTCCTTGAACGGAAAATACTTCACTCCGTCTATCGGCTTTAACATCTCTTCCAATAATTTATACTTTGGCTGATCGAACGATTTCGAATCTAACGCCATTGGGGTGAGTGATAAGCGCCAAAAGACTGTTGGTCTTGCCACAGTTGGACGGACCACAAAAAATAGCTCTGATGCTATTCAGCAGTAAATCTCCGTGACGCTTTGGTTGCTTATCCTCCCGCACGATGACGTCAAAATTTTCTACGGGAAGTTTCACAGTTTGTTTCTTGAAATTCATACTCACGAGACAGAGTTCGAACGATAACTGACCACATGGCTATATATATATACCTGTTTTTATAGTTTAAAACGTTAGTCGTGTGTTGGACTTGGTCGAGGGATGATCATATGCAAACGTCAAAGAGCAAAGAAAGGACGAGGATTTGTCAATAATATCATTAATAAACTTCCGTTTGAACTCCATATTCCAGGCTATCAATATTGCGGACCAGGAACTAAGTTACAGACACGTTTAGCTCGCGGCGATCCAGGAATCAATCCTCTCGACGCAGCTTGCAAGCAACACGATATAGCGTACTCGAAAAATCGAGAAAATATCCAGGCTAGAAATATCGCAAACAAAATTTTAGCTGAAAAAGCGATCAAAAGAATCTTCACTAAGGATTCTAGTTTTGATGAGAAAGCGGCTGATTACGCTATATCTAACGCCATGAAATTAAAATCAAAGTTTGGTATGGGTCTCGCGAAGAGAAGAAAGAAAACCAAGACGAAAGGACGCAAGAAAACGAAAAAGTTAGTTAATTTGAAAAGCGTGATCAAAGTGGCCACATTCAAATGGTCCAAGGGTAAATGTGCGCGCAAAGTCATCGGTTCTGCTTTGAAAAAAGCTCGTACAACCGTTAAAAAAGCTGGTGGAAAAGCAAACATCAATGTTCCACGAATTCTGCCAATATCAACTAAGATGGGTGGAGCTTTGCCCTTCCTCATACCACTTTTTGCAGGCTTGAGTGCATCTGGCGCTCTAGCTGGTGGCGCCGCGGGAATCGCAAAAGCCGTGAACGATGCAAAGTCTGCAAAACAGCAATTGGAAGAGAACAAGAGACACAACAAAACGATGGAGACCATTACTCTGGGAAAAGGTCTGTATCTCAAACCTTATAAAAAAGGCTATGGACTTTATCTCAGACCTTATCTGGGATCAGGTTTGAAAAAAAAAAGTTCGAAATAAATTTACCAGATAGAGCCCTCACAAATGCCGACTTGATGAAGTATGCAAAAGTTTTGAGTATACCAAATTTTCGCGGAGTCTTCATGAGAAATGACTTACCGAGTTCTGGACCATACTATCACGAATCAGCTATAGTCAATCTTGACGGCGTCGAAGGAACAGGAACGCACTGGGTGGCTTATCGCAAAATCGGAAAAAACGTCACATATTTCAATAGCTTTGGAGATCTTAGACCACCTATTGATTTAATGATGTATCTTGGCGATATCGAGATCAAATATAATACGAAAAGATATCCAGATTTCAATTCTCACGTATACGGTCATCTTTGCTTACAGTTTTTGTGCGAGGGTATAAAAGTAAAGGCAACGTGAAAATATCGGTAGTCATGTTCACACAGTCATGGAGGATTCGTTAACTCTGACGCTCTCGGGTAATTCTTCACTGTTGGAAGCGCACTATTTCCCACCAATCGAACTATCACAGCATAAACATTACAAGTTGGGCTTAGTCGAGTTTCTAACGTTCAACTCGATACCTAATATCGACGTACATAATAATAAATTTTACGTCGCAAATCAAATTATCGACATACCTGTCGGGACCTACGAGATCGACGACATTGATAAATTTCTTCGCAAAGCTGTGCAGCCTCTCCGTACTGATAATAATAATAATATAATATTTAGTTTGAAACCAAACAACAACACCTTGCATTGTACAATCAAGTGTTCCGAACCTATCGATTTTCGTCCGCAGAATTCTATCGGACGATTGTTGGGTTTTTCACAACGTATATTAGAGGCAAACGTTTCTCACAACTCTGATCTTCCCGTCAGTATTCTCAGAGTGAACGCTGTGAGAGTCGAGTGTAATATAACCGCTGGATCTTACTTGAACGGAAACACCGTTCACGATATTCACGAATTTTTTCCAGCAGTACCGCCTGGATATAAAATTATTGAAATTCCCTCTCGCGTGATTTATCTTCCAGTTACGAAAAAGTCTATAGATTATTTACAATTACACATCGTCGATCAAGACGGAAATTTAATTAATTTTCGCGGTGAAGTCATAACCATCAGATTACACCTCGAAAGCGTATAATGGGAATTGTTTACAATTCAGAGAGTGGTAGGGACTATATAAGCATTGAAAAATGCAAACCCATCATCAGTCGTCGACTGAAATTGAAAACGTCAACACGACGAACTCCAGTCATCAATCGTCATCGGAAAGCGAAAGCTTTAACACGTCAAAGCATAAAGTTCCTAAAAAGTCTTGGGTTAAGAGTAGTTCCAGGTGGAAAATAAATTGCCTAATATTTTCTTTTTGCTGCTGCTTTCAACGAAACAATGTAGAACATTTTTGAAATACAGTCACCTGTCGTCTTCGATGAATCTTTGGCTCATTACGAGATCCACGCTCATCAACCTTACACCAATTCATCGTTCAAAAATAGTGACGAGATTTGTATATCAATTGAACATCAAGACTTGTGCCTTGTACCATCTCGCAGCTCGTTACACATTTGTGGACGATTACGCAGCAATAATAACACTTTGTTAACGAATACTGATTTTGTTAATAATGCCATTTGTCACATGTTTGAAGAAATTAGATATGAGCTGAATGCTATAGAAATAGATAAATGTAAGAACGTTGGTCTCACAACCGTTATGAAGAACTGGTTATCTCTCACTCCAAGTCAAACCTTGATTGCCGAAAATGCCGGATGGATAAATACCTTAGAACAAGAGGACCGTAAAATAACTAATGCGAATGGCGACTTTGACATTTTGATTCCTCTGAGCTTCATACTTGGATTCGCTGAGGACTATCGCAAAGTGCTCGTGAATATGAAACATGAATTAATTCTCGTAAGATCGAGTACTGATTTAAATGCAGTTTATCAAATGAAGAAGACCGTGGCCAACGTTGAAGCTTACGAAGAATTCAAGATTAATGTAACACGTCTCGAATGGCTTATGCCCTATGTGACTGCATCGAATGCAAAGAAAATACGTCTACTCGACTTTCTAAAAAGCGAACGAAGTATTCAATGAGTTTTCGTAGTTGGGAACTGTACGAATATCCAGCGCTGCCTGCAAACACAAATCACGTCTGGACAGTTAAAACGACAAATCAGTTGGAGAAACCACGCTACGTCATCTTAGCCTTCCAAATCAATCGAAAAAATGAACCAAACTCTAACGCTAGTATATTTGATCATTGTAACATCAGAAATGTAAAACTGTACCTCAACTCTCAGTGCTATCCATACGGTAATCTCAACATTGATTTCAATAAAAACCAGTACGCAATGTTGTACGATATGTATGCCAATTTTTAAAACGTATACTACGGTAAGGATGCCGAACCGATGCTCAAAAAACTCGAATATAAAAATTACATGCCACTCGTAGTGATTGACTGTTCGAAACACAACGAATCATTAAAGACTGCTCCAGTAGATGTGCGCTTGGAGTTCGAAACCAGAGAAAATATTCCCGAAGGAACTACAGCGTATTGTCTTATTCTACACGATCGCATCGTTCAGTATAATCCAATAAATGGAGATGTGAAGAAACTTATTTAGGAGAGGAGGGGGGGTATTAAAGAATTGACTCTTTCCTTAAGCAGCTCAGTAGTAACTTTCTATCGCAATGGAGTACGTAGTGGATATGCAAGACTTCATGATGCCTGGCAAAACTTATGCCGTGAAAGAGTTAGCGATACTCCCACTTAACTACAACGAAGAACCGCTCGTACGCTTGTTCAAACCTCCCTTTCTATGGCGAAGGCTAACGGAGAAATATAAGCGAGAAAATCTCTGGTTAGAACTCTACTATCATGGATTAACATGGAACTCTGGCGATTATAAATACGAAGAGCATAAATTCATCATCACAGATACACTCAAAGATGCCACAAAAATTTTCGTTTCCGGAGATTTGAAAAAAGAGTGGTTAGAACGATATGGCCTCAAAGTTTTCGATTTGAATGATTGGGGCTATTCGCCTTTCGAAAAATTAAAATCAGTTACCGTGTGCCCTAATCATAACGGCAAGTACGTAACGACATGTGCACATCAAAACGTTAAAATAATGAAAAAGTTTTATATTGATGGCTGTTGTATGGATTGGGAAGAGAGCGATGAAGTCGTTGAAGGATTTCTATAGTGATTTTGTTTTTAAGTAAATACTTTGTAGAATAATATGTATTTTTTTAAGAACATGTAGAATAAGATATATTTTTTATCAATAAAAAAAAATTTTGTTTCAATTGATACAAAAAAATATTCTTTTATTTTTTATTAAACCATCCAACAAAAAAAAAGCGAAATTCTTCGCTGACTCTGACGATGACAGCAGCAGCAGCAGCAGCAGTTCATCTTTTTTATAATAAATTTTGTATTTTTTATCAACAAAAAAATTTATACAACATAGAATTTAGACAAAAAAAAATGTTTATTTATTAGTTGAGGTGGTGTACAATGATGAAATGTATAAATATGATTATTTCTTCTTTTCGTTATTGAACTGCTGATAGCCTTTTTGTCCAGGAAAATTTTTAGTATTGCTCGAAAATTTGGAAATACTTCGTTTCCATGTCGATGATTCTTTGTTCTTCTTTTCGTCCGGGTCTTCCTGTGGAAGACGAGAGTACTTTACTTTAGAGTAGCGATCCATTTTATTGGAATGCTGGTTGATGAAAGATTCGATAATTCTTACACTGTGCTATTTATAGTAGCTTACAACCACGAAGTCTACAAATAAAAGAAAGTTAGCAGGTACTTGCACGTTTTTTTCTATTAAACCATCTTCGGCAGATGAGACACGCATGCACGCACACACGCGCGCCCGCGCGCACACATCGAACATAAAAAAATTATTAAAATTTATTATCATTTGTATGTATTAGCGCCTGGGCCCTCCCCAGCAGCAGCAGCAGCAGCAGCCGCCGGCGCCGCCGCCCCCCACATATCAATCGCGTGTGTAGCCAGTATACACAATACGGTATTGCCCGTGGTAACAGTGGCTGTAGCTCTAACGGTAGAGCATCGGCCTGCGGATCCGGAGGTCGCGCGTTCGATCCCCCGATCCGTCCGTTTTTTTTCAGATAAATCTAAAAATTCGCACACACACACACACACACACACGCACACACACACACACACACACAATCAAACAATCAAAACGCGTAACACAGAACGCGCGCGCAGTGCATAGGAATCAAATCAGTGGGAGAGGGGGAAATGCAGAGAACGCACGCCACATCAGATCAAGCCACATCAGATCAACTTAGTAGGGGAGGGGGGAGTGCGTAGAACGCACCGGTATAACTCAGTAGGAGGGGGGGGAGGTGAGTCGACAGCGCACGGGCCGATCAGCAGGGAGGGAGGTGAGGTGAACATGCACACACCTCAACTCACACGCTTCAACTCAGTAAGCTGATACCCCTCTGAGTTGATGCCCCTCTAGTTTACCTACTTGCTTTGTCGGAAATTTACCACATTAATAATCCCAATGTCATCCATGCACTTATGCAACAATTTCCCCGTTGCTTTCCTGAAGGGATTGAAGAAATGATAGCAATGGAGTGGAATTTATTAGTTCATAACGAGCAAGATTTCGTTAACGCTTTACCGGAAAACGTAAGGACTGATTATTTTTGGTTCGCTGTACGAGACATTCAGGAAGAATCTGGGTTTCGCCCATATACAGAACTAGCTGATTTTACGCTCAGTGTACTCTGTACTCCTCACAGTAACGCACAACCAGAACGTATTTGGTCCAAAGACAAGTACATAAGAAACAAATGGAGAAATAAATTAAGTTTGGCTTCGACGCGTTCAATTTTAATGATTAAAGAAATACTCGCGTTAAGAAATTGTAATAAAAAAGTAGAAACATTTATACCTGACGCTCACATGATCGCGAGAGTCAGGAATAGGATTCATAATATACGACAAAACGTTCTCAACAATAATAATAATGAAGGTGGGGAAGAAGGCGAAAATATAGAAGAGAACGGCTCAGATGGATTCAATAGTGATTATTCAGTTGAAGATGAACAATAATCGTATTATAAATGTAAACATACTTTTGTCAGTTTATAAAATTAATGGACCATCTGGGTATGTTTTTTATATTATTTATTTCTATTTTGAAGAATGAGTGAAATCAAATGATATATATTCTATATTTTTTAGTTTATTTGCTGGTATAGTTCCTAGAGTGACCTGGATGTCAATAGGTGGATTTTTTTTGGTATATACGAAAAGTCCAAAGCTATTTTGGATTTCTAACTGGAAAATCATTTTATAAATTGTTTGTACCTTCGTTCAATGTTTATTAGATTAATTGTTTTGGATAATTACAATTAATATTTGTAATTACAATTTCGTTAGAAAAATATGTTGAATATTTTAAAAGATTATATAAAATAGTTTATTATTTCAATATAAAGTTTTACGTATAAAATATAATAAAATTTTATAGATAAATATTCTGCATTGTTGCTGTACCCTAATTTAACCATTTTTACAAAACTTTGCTTATAAAAAGAATCAACATTGTTTGTAACTTTTTAGATTACAATTTGTATTTCAAACTGTCCATCAGTTTTTCTAATTTCATGGCCGTTTGAATATTTCCGGTCACTTTCAATTTTCCCATCATAAATGCAGTTGTTGCTGGTTTCAATTTTCCTAACAAAAAAATACAAGTTTACATTTGTTTCAATTTTTTATCTTACAAATAAATATGATTTTGATTTACCTGTAAACAGTAAAAAAAGTTTGCAGAATCCACTGTCAATGTAGCATCTGCAGGAGAGTTTGGCAGTTCACCTTTGCCAAGAGAGCCTTTGCCATTCTTCAGATCCAAATACCAATCCAATAACCCATCTTCAAATAAATAATCACTATTGAATCCATCTGAGCCGTCCTCTTCTATATTTTTGACTTCTTCTCCACCTTATTATTGTTGAGAACGTTTTGTCGTATATTATGAATCCTATTCCTGACTCTCGCGATCATGTGAGCATCAGGTACAAATACTTTTTTATTACAATTTCTTAACGCGAGAATTTCTTTAATCATTAAAATTGAACGCATTGAAGCTAAACTTAATTTATTTCTCCATTTGTTTCTTATGTACTTGTCTTTGGACCAAATACGTTCTGGTTATGCGTTACTGTGAGGAGTACAGAGTACACTGAGCGCAAAATCAGCTAGTTCTGTATATGGGCGAAACCCAGATTCTTCCTGAATGTCTCGTACGGCGAACCAAAAATAATCAGTCCTTACGTTTTCCGGTAAAGCGTTAACAAAATCTTGCTCGTTATGAACTAATAAATCACACTCCATTGCTATCATTTCTTCAATCTCTTCAGGAAAGCAACGGGGAAATTGTTGCATAAGTGCATGGATGACATTGGGATTATTAATTCCAGCTTCATCACCCGAAAATCGTTTGAAAAAAAAATTTAGTCTGGCAATTTAAGCCAAAGTTAAAATTCTATGTTATATAAATCTATCACCGACTTCTGGTGCTGTTATGGTTAAAAAATATCGTATCTTTAACATTAAACTGGAAGATAGCTCCAGTCTTGGTTACAAGTTCATTGCTCAAATTTTTGTCAATTGCAGCAAATATCATTTCAATTTTTCCACCACTTCCTCCACTTGCTTGACTTAATTTCTGATGCCATTGCACTTCTTTTTCAACCATTCTTGGGTCTATTTTATCGACATCTAGGAAGAAATCCAGCATTATTAAAAACAATATAATTCCATAAAATTAGGAATTTATAAGATATTGCAGAATGGGATTACGTACATGGATCACAAGCATACTGAACAAAATCACTAATACCTTCATTCATCAATAGATCTTCATCCACGAAGAAATTGCCAGTCACATCTTTACTGTCCTTGCACATAATAGCATAAACAGCATTAGCTAGAATTTCTGGTTTCCGACTAATTCTCGCTGATTCTGAATCTGCCAATATTTCCATGGTTGCAGTATGAGTAGCTGAAAAAAACAAAATAAATGAGTTTTAACTAAACTAATTATAAAAAAAATTAAGTTTTAAATATAATAATTATTACCAGTCTTAGGCCACAGAGCATTAACAGTAACTCCTTAATCATTGAATTCCTTTGCCATACCAAGAACGTACATAGACATACCATATTTTGCTATTGTATAGGCAATATGATTCTTGAACCAGATTAGATGCATACTCAGAGGTGGACTTAAATTGATTATGTGTGGATTTTTACTTTTCAACAGATGAGGTAGACAAAGCTTTCACCTATAAAATTACATTTTTTATAAAATATATAAGAAACAAGACTCTTCAATCTACACTAGAAAAGTTCCTTTTGCATTGGTTTGATTCATGAGGTCATATCTCTTCATTTCAGTATTCAAAGTATCAGTCAAAGAAATTGCACTGGCATTATTGACTACAATATCAATTCCTCCAAATTTATCCACTGCATTTTTAGCGGCATTGGCAACTTGAGTTTCATCTCTTACATCAACTATTCATGGTAGAGCTTTTCCACCAACCTTTTCAACTACAAAGCATTCACATAATGAGCGTGAAATAAGATATTCACTAACAATATGTTTGAAATTTTTAAGTTCGCTTACCTTCATCATCAGATGATACTTCTCCTTTAATAGCACTTATTAATTTTGCTGATATAAACATCAAAGGGGCAGACAGGATAGTACACACAACCATAGGCGAAACAATCAGATCAATTTCATTATTATAATGCAGTGTGAAAATAAATAAAGCTGGAGCAGTAGGAATGGTTCCATAGAGAAAACCAAAAGTGCTTAAATCAGATGTGTCGGTGGAATTGTCTCCAGCATTCAGGAGTATCACAGATTCTCTAATAACTAATGAAAGGACTAGAAGTTTAACAGAAATGAGAATTCCTGGTATTATTAATGCTACACCCTTGAGCTTGTGAATTTTGCCAACCATCATGAGTTCAAGCTAAAAGAGAGCACTTGCTGAGAATGCATTTCCAAGGACTTCTAGAACTACTTCGAGCAAAGTTGGCAACTTATGACTGAATATGAGATTTCTAATGATTTCGAGAACAGTTATTCTAATGATTTAGATAACTAGTATAGGATTTAAAGCAATCCCTTTGACCATTGCTTAAGCATGTCCCAATTACTTCTTTCAGTACGATTGTCTATTCCTTCACTGTGCTTAGCCACTTCCAGAAAAACAAAACCAATGGGGTTTAAGGCAACTAGTGATATTGATGTTACTAAATATAAATATGCTGAATACTCAGGATGTGTTGAGGCATAAAGAGTATTTACTGAAAATAACAACACAATTTATTAATTCTAAATGCTTAATTTTCACAATTTTTGATAAATATTTTGAGTTTTATGTCATCGTAATTAAAAATACTTATGTGAGCAATACTTACACTAGCTAAATATAAAGACGATGGACAGCCCGAACCTCCAGCACCTACAATAAGTACTGATTTATTTTTTAATTTTATTTGTCTTACATTTTTTCTTCAAACTTGGTAGTTCCTCTAATAACGATTTTTCAGTCGCACTATAAAAATTACGTACCTATTACTATTGGAAATGCCAAACGTGACTCAGAAAGCCGAACGAATTTTGAAAATATAAACAAACATTGGAACCGGAACGAGAAATACAATGGCTGACTGCCGACTGAGAATCTTGGGCATAGTTGTATAAACGATATAGATGAGATACAACTTCATGAAAATGAAATTTTTTGTAGCCTCATCGGATTCTCATTACTGATACACAGGCCTGACCTTCTATGAACGTCTACTGCACTCGTGCATATTATGTAAGAGTTATCAGTTCGTTGCAAGTTATGCGAATCACGTAAGTAAAATCCCTTTCATTTATGTTAATTTTATGTTTATTTCATATTCGTTTCTGAAGTAGCAGACAAGCTGAGGAATGAATAATCCACCTGAGACTTATGGATCTACCTGAGAATAACAACTTTGAGAGCTATTCAGAGTGTGAGGTCTCTGATAATGATCAGGAAGGTGATTAGTGTTATTTAATTGATTCGTTTATTTAATATAAAAATCTGTATATATAAAAAATATGGTGAGAGTTTATAAAGTTTAACATTTTTCTAAATTACATAATCATTATATGATTTTTCTCAACCCATTGCACTTAAAAACAAACTTATTTATATTACAATTATGATGTTACATATAAGTTGTAAGTTTTATAGTAAATAGCATAGTATATTAAATAAATATGCTCATGTCTTTTTTCAAATTTTTTCACTTAAAACTAAATTTGAATTTAATTATAGTAACTTTTTTATATAGAAATATATTTTATATTTTAATAAATTATATTAACCCATTAAAGCCCACGCTAAGACTGGTTGAGATAGCGACAAACAAACTGTGCTATCTTTTGCATAAGTGAAAAATAAAATATACGTATTTTTTTTTATGTTATTTTCAATTGTTTATAACAAATTATTTAAACAAATTACAAAAAAATTCATAATTATCAAAATCTAAATGCGGGAATCGATTCTGGGGATAAAATTGAGATGAAAACCTATATAACACTTTTTTGTCAGAGTTCAATTTGATATCTTTATGTAGAAATAAACTATTGACAAATAAGTGTTTTCATTCTCACACATAGTATCTGGAATCATATCAGTATTTTTTACTGATAAATTTTGAGATCTTATACTGTAATTGGATAAGTTTATTTCATTTCGTAAATCCTTCCGTGTTAGAGATCACGTTTGAGTGGCGGGCTAACGGTTGAAAACATTTATACATTGGATCTATTCTTTGAAATAATAATTTCGGAAAACTTTTAGTTTTTATTTTGTTCTAAATTGGTAACGTTACTGATAATGCCGAGACGGAGAATTAGCGATCTACCAAATTTAGTTGAAGATTCTGATAGTGATGAAGGTCAACATATTGATATAGCATTCATTCCTAATGAATATGAAAGTTCAGATGGAGATTCGGACGGTGATCCAAATGAAGATACATTATCAAATGAATTACCATCAGGTTCTTACGAACATGTTAAAAGTACATACACAAGTACTCAGAAATTGTTGGAACCGAATCATAAGTACAGTTGGAAAAATGATGCTTTGAATGATATTTCTCCGCATGTCGAGAGCAACTTCAATATTTCACCTATTTCATCATTGCAATCCAAAAATGCTTTTGAGTTGTTTGAGGTTTTCTTTTCGAAATCAATGAAAAACCATATCATTGAAGCCACTTCTGAAAATCATTTTGATTTATGTATGGATGATCTAGAAAAATTTATTACAATCATAATGATTACTATCTTCAATTCTAGAAAAAGTATTCGTGATTACTGGTCAAAAAAGCGAATACTTCAGTGTCCAGTAATTGCGGAACTTATGTCTAGAAATAATTTCGTTGCCATAAAAAAGAACATACGATTCTATAAACTTCAAGAAACTGATCAAAATGATAAAGTCTGGAAGGTTAGAACTCTGTATGATATGTTTCGTGAGAATTGTATGCAATTTGGTTTCTTTGACTATAATTTATCAATAGATGAGATAATGGTAAAATACTTTGGTAGGTTTGGTATCAAGCAATGTATAAGGAATAAACCCATTAGATTTGGAATAAAAGAATGGGCAGTCTGTTCTTCTGATGGGTATATATATGATCTTGATATTTACACTGGTAAATCAGGAATCGATGAACGAAATCCTTTAGTTGCCGTTGGTTTAGGGTCTAGAGTGGTGATAAAGTTACTTTCGAATTTATTAGAAAAAACACAGAGAGAAGAACTGAAAAAGTATCATATTTATTTTGACAACTTTTTCACAAACCCAGATCTTATGATTCATTTGAAAAAAAATGGTTTATCGGCGACAGGAACTGTTCGGCATAATCGTGTGAAAGTGAAAGTCGAAATGCCAAAAAAAGCTAAAAGAGGATACACTATTTCAATGCATGAAGTGAATTCAAAATTGAATTATATTACAGTTATGGACTCAAAGCCAGTATCGATTCTCTCTTCGAAATATGGAAATGAACCAAAAGTTGAAATGCAGAGATGGCAGGAATCATCGAAAAAATCTATTCTTTTTCCTCATTGTTTCTCTATGTATAATGAACACATGGGTGGCGTCGATCTACATGATCAACACTGTAATGCTTTGATGCCTACAATTCGAAGTAAGAAATGGACATGGTGCCTTGTATTACGGCTCATCCAAGCATCCTTAGCAAACGCTACAGTGATTTACAATAAGTTACATCCAGACGAAAGAAAAGGTTCCAAAGATATTGTTCAAGAAGTTTGTGAATATTATATTGACAAGTTATCTTCCAAACGTCCCCCCAAACGACAGAAACAGAGTGAAACTTCATCCCAAGAACACGTGATGAAACATGGGAGTCTTAGGAAATGTGGAATTTCAACATGTCGGACAAGAACGGAATGGTATTGTGAGAAATGTTCTATGCCTGTTTGCAAAAGTCATAAAGAAGGACATGGCAATGAACAATAATTCAATCCCACCGATTATATTTACAATAATTCATGCCAATATTGATGGATAAATACAATAATTAGCTTCATTTTATACGATTTTTTGAAACACTCTCAGGAGGCCGAATGTTTCTTCCTTCATTACAATAACTAATTGGCCTCTGACAGAAAAGTGTTATATAGGTTTTCGTCTAAACTTTACCCCCAGAATCGATTTCCGCATTCAGATTTTGAAAATTATAAATTTTTTTATAATTTGTTTAAATAGTTTGTTATAAACAATTGCAAATGACATAAGAAAAAATATATATATTTTATTTTTCACTTATGCAAAGGATAGCACAGTTTATTTTTTGCTATTCCAGATAGATTTTGCTTGGGACTTGACATGGTCACTTTTTCTCCCCAACATGCAATTGTTTATTCCTACGTTACACTAACAAATTGAATTCTGACAAAAAAGTGTTATATAGGTTTTCGTCTTGATTTCACCTCCAGAATCGATTCTCGCATTTAGATTTTGATAATTATGAATTTTTTTGTAATTTGTTTAAATAATTTGTTATAAACAATTGAAAATAACATAAAAAAAAATACGTATATTTTATTTTTCACTTATGCAAAAGATAGCACAGTTTGTTTGTCGCTATCTCAACCAGTCTTAGCGTGGGCTTTAATGGGTTAAAATAATATTTAAAAAATGCTTGCCAAATCTTTAATGAGCGGTGAAAAGACATAAGCAGATTTATTTTAGATATTATGATATTTAATAATAAAACTGACTATTATTATAATAAATATAATAGAAAATTTACCTTAAATACAATGGGTTGAGAAAAATCATACAATAGTGAATATATGTTTTGCAAGTGCAATTGTTATTGTTATTGTTATTACTTCAAGAACTACGTCCACGTGGAACGCTGCAGAGGTAAACTAAGTACCTGTACGCATTAGGCTTGGTTCCCTATAGTCATGAATATGCAGACTCACCTTCTCTATCATTTTTTTAAATGATGTAGGAGGATAAAGTTGAACACAATCATGACTGGACCTACAGTTTAAGGTGGAATCCGAACCACCGGAATCACAGTAACACACATATGAAAATTTCATTTCTGAAAATCTTCACATATCCGGGGCTCGAACCCGCGACCTCTTACACAGAAGCCTGGGCTCTTACCCACTGAGCCACCGTGACCCCTTTAAATTAGAGCTTTAAATTGTTTTTTTACTTTGTCAATATGAACACCAAGATAATTAATCTCATAAATTATTCTGTATTTGTTTATTTTACTTAAAATACTAGTTTATAATTGTGTAATTTCAATGAAGTGGTTAAATTTTATTACTTTAGATTGTAGGTTCAGATTCAACGTTGATTGGCCTCTTAATTGGTTTATTAATCCTGCATATTAATCATCAGATTTAAAAAATTCTTTTTTCAATTAGTATACCAATGCATGGCATTAATTTTTATTAAAACGTCTAATGACAGTTGAACCTGAAAAATAAAATGTACAAATATCGAATAAACTATACCATCAATTATTTTGATTTACAAAGGCAATCTATTGACAAATTTGAACTTTTATTTGTAGTTGTAAATCACATATTAAAATTATATGATTTTTCTCAACCCATTCCACTTAAAAACAAACTTGTCTATATTACAATCATGATGTTAAATATAAGTTGTAAGTTTTACAGTAAATAGCATAGTATATTAAATAAATATGCTCATGTCTTTTTTCAGATTTTTTCACTTAAAGCTAAATTTGTATTTAATTATAGTAACTTTAATTTAAATTTATTTAATAATAAAACTGACTGTTATTATAATAAATATAATGGTAAAACAGGCAAATTTTATGATAACTGTGAGTGTCATTATTAAATAACACAGTATATAAAATAAATCTGCTTCTATCTTTTTACAGCTCATTAAAGATTGATCAAATATTTGTATCATATTATTTTGATATAATTTATTAAAATATAAAATTATATTTGTATATAATAAAGTAATTATATGGGTTAAGAAAAGCCATATAATGGTGAATATATGATTTAGAAGTATGAATAGAGATTAAAATTACTTTTTTCATAGCCACTGTAAAATTCAGAATAATTATTGTGATATATTTGATATTTATGCATTTTACTTAAAGTAGTAATTTATTACAGTATGATTTCAATAAACTGATTAAGTTTTATTTCTTTAGATTGTAGATTTCAGATTTAAAGTTGATTGGCTTCTTAACCCATTAACGACCAAGACGGTCGATTTTAGACTAACTTTTCGTAGCTGAATTTCAGGTACTCAACGAAGTAATAACTGGGTCCAACATATCAATCTTTCTGTATTTTTGTCTGCTGAATCAGAATCTGGGCTCAAAATTCGAAAATTTCTTTTGCAAAAAAAGATATGGCGATTTATTTGCAAAAAAATCTGAAAAAAAATCACAATTTCAAACTTTATGATTTTTTTTCAGGCAGAAATCGCATGAATTCATGGTGAAATCATCAACCATCGGTGCACAAATTTGTTGAATTTTAACGATAAATTTTTACATATATGTATTTTTCGCCAAAATGGCGGCCAAAATGCAAAAAATTGCATAAAATCGCATTTTTTGTTCATTATTTTTTGTCTCGAAAACTAAAGGATTAAACAAAAATTGTCTAAGAATAAAAATATCTTAGAATTGATCAAGGAATACTCTTAAATTTTTTCAGATTTTTTGAGACAATTTTTGATTTTTTGAAAAATGCTAAAACCAAATTTTTGAAAAATGTCTGCAAAAAATCTGAAAAAATTTGAGAGTATTCTTTGATCAATTCTAAGACATTTTTATTCTTAGGCAATTTTCATGTAAGCCTTTAGTTTTTGAGAAAAACATTGTTGAACTTGATTACATGCATTTTCCAATGGTGGACACTTGTTGCTGGCATTAGATAATAACGTTTCGAATTGGTCTGCTTTTATGTGTTAGTAAAATTAGTCAACTATCTTGAAATGTTTTTTCGTCAATGTACATTCGAAATTTCAATATTTGTTATGTATTCATTGTAGTCCTCAGATACGATTTGTCATATTGGGCAAAAAAAGTTATTATCCATAGTACAAGTAAAATACTTCAATTGAATAGTTCGTCACAATAACATTCATAATAATGTCAAAAAAGCGTACGAGACGATCTGTTTCTTCTGATTCTGAGGTTGAAACCTCAGAGGATGATTAAACGGTTTTGATACCAAATGCAGATGATTCCGGTTCATCAGGTGACTCTGATTCTGATTCTGAAAATTATTCTGACGCAAAATTACCGAGAATTATTTACTAGAAAGTTTGAAAAAATTATCAAGAAGATCAAGCGAAGCTAGAAAATGAACATGTATTTGATTAGGTAGATGGTGAAAGGACATATTCCGATAAATGTACCGATAAAATTTTATTGACAGAAAGTGCAAAAAATAATATACGAAAGAGTGAGCCAAGGGAACTCTTTAAATTTTTTTTTTCAATTGAAATGAAGGAGTATATTATCGATGCATGCAAAGAAAATGGAATAAATTTATCGTTGGCTGAGTTGAATACATTCATTGGAATTATTATAATCACTTCTTTCAATAAAAGAAAAAGTCAGCGAGATTATTGGTCGATAGACCCTTTCTTGTCTTGTCAAATAATTTCTTCCCCAATGTCACGATCTAAGTTTGAAAATATAAAATCAAAATTGAAGTACTCGAAATAAAGGTCGAGTTTTAATATTCTTAATAATAGAACATAAAATCTTTAGTTGAAAAACTAGATGGCACTTTCATCAAAATTCAAGAAATACTCAGTTTGCGGCGTCTGCGCACAAATTATTAATTCACGTGCCAATTTTCGGAGTACAGTCTAAATAAATTACTTATACCTGGTTGCTAAAAATTACCTAGGGATTGGGACTAATATCAATGACTACTTATGTCTGAGTGCTAAATCTTTGTCAAATGCAAAAAATGCTCAAAAAATTCTTGCTTATAAGTCTATTTTACATTATTGAAGTAGAAAATAATGCTTTGTATGAGTCCCGGAAATAACGTTTAGCTATATACAAAAAGTCCCGGAAATAACTGTTAGACACACACACACACACATATATATATAAGAAACAAAAAAAATCATATTTCTAAAATTTTCAGTTAACTTGAACAGATTTTTTTGTATCAAAATAAAATTTAACATTAAAGTATAAAATATTAGATTAAAAAAGAAAAAAAAGTATACAAACATTTTTTTTAAATAATAGGCACTTTATTAAAAAATGAGAACAAATTTACTCAAAATAAGCATGAACACGCTTGGTAATACTTTGACGACATATTGGACAATCGTGAATTCTTGACGCACATTCCATGATACAGCGATATGTCCACAAGGTAAAAATAGTACAGCAATCCTAGCATCCAAACATATCTTACATCTAGTAATTTCAAATTGACGCAAAATATTGACTATATCTCGTTGCGACTGTTCAACCCTTTCGCTAATTTTATTCAATTTTTCATTTTGTTTATCAATACTTTTCTTATAACCGCGTACAAATTCTCCGCAAACAGATACCATACCAACAGTTGCATTTGATATGGTTTTCGAAGCACATTTCTCCGTCAAATGTAAATCGGAAAAAAGCTTTGTAACAAAACTCTATCGACGATAACGCAGGCTTTTCTGTACTCGAAGGTGGGTTGACAGTAAGTGGGTTAGTCGTTGCGCGCGCTGGCTCTTCCCACGTTGTTGCTGCCCGATACTCGAGCTTATACCATCCAAAATCATCTCTACTTCTTCGAGGACGTGCGGGTACGGGGCTCGATCTGATTGGCACATTGCTGCAACCTCTGTTGCGAATGAAAAATCAGTGGCCAGCCCAGCGCTGATGTTCGGTCATAGGGTCGTTACCTTCTTCCCAACGACATATAGTAAAAGCCAGCTGCAGCAAGATCTGCTGGTTGTACGTGTGCGCATATCCATTGAGACGTGAAGCTATCCAACCTCGCTTGCTCATCTCTGCACAAATAAAAAATATTAAAAAAAAAAATAAAGTATAGTCTATAAACAATAAGATAAATAATTAACTATAGTCAATCTTGTTGGAGCTCATTATAGAATTCTCGTATCACCATTTTTCTTTCGTGCTTTACACTAGTTCACGCTCGATGCGAATGCGACTGCTGATGAGATGCATTTCATTTTTTGTAGTGGATGATTAAGATTTCCCCCCCCCCCATCCTCCATTAAAAAAAATTCCATACATGCCATACATTCTATTTATTCCATACATGCCATACATGCCATACATTCCATTTATTCCATACATGCCATACATTCCATAAAAAGTTCATTTAATTTGTTAAGAGTTATACATTCACGTGTGCACGCGCGTATGTATGCGTATGTAAAGCATATAACTGGTGGGGAATTGACTCAACGGTCTATACGAGTGACGTCATTCAAAACTCTCGCATATACGCACTGATTTTAGAGATATTTTTTTTATTATTGTTGTTTTTTAATAACGATATTTCAACTATTTTAATTAAGAAGAAATTACCTGTTCTTTCTGTTGAATTTAATTCTTGACTTATGTACATATAAATAATTAATTGTCTACATCTAATACTCTATAAGAAAAAAATTAGTAACATTATTTATCGTATTTTTTCTCATAATAATCTTTCTGTAAAAAAGATGTGACTCGTCGTTAAAATTCATTTAAGAACAAGAAAAAATAAAAAAAGAATAGACATACAGGAGAATTAAACTTAGCCTCCTTTGCATCTATACGACAGTGCTCCACCGTCTGAGCCATTGTCGCTCTTTCTAAAGATAGTGCGTACTAACTATTATAACGTGCGATAAAGCACTCGTTATGTCTCTCTTTCTCAGACAACCATATTTACTTATGTACATATATACATATATATCTATATCCAATATTTGGTATGATACTAACTTATGTATAATGCTTAGCAGTAGCAGCTGCAGCGGGCAATAGGATACAAGGTAAGAGAGAGAATATAAACAATACAACGCGAAGCAGCAAGAGAGAGAATAGACTCGCGTAGGCTAAAATTGAGTATATCCTCATATGCGAGAGGAGAGACTGTCGTGCTATACGAACTGATATATGTACGGCAGAGACGGAGAGAGAGTGGGGAGCTTTTCCACGGCACTAGCTTGTTGATCGTGTCCGAACGCGCACGTGTTCTCGCCGGCCGGCTTTCGCATTGCAGTTTGACAATCCTTTTTCAACCTCAACTTGTCCTTGAGGTAACTTGAAGAAGAGATAATCGAGTGCAAATTGTGCATCGAGAGTGTTGTGTGAGAGGGCGTGTTGAGTTGAGTGAGTGTAAGGCCGTCGCCAGGTTCGCTACGTTCGAGAGCCAGGCGGGGTTCATCCAAGGCTCCGTCATTCTTTGTAAGTACCTTCTCGTACCTACTGTCTCTCTCTCTCTCGCTAGCTTGTTACTCTCTCTCTCTCGCTAGCTTGTTACACTCTCTCTCTCTCTCTTTATCGCTGCGCTGCACTCCTTGCAAAATCCTGCGTTATATAAACACCATTTTATCATATATGTGCCTTCCTCTTATTTACACCTGACTCTGCTGCCTCCCACGTTCCCCCATTGATGTATTAATACAAAGATTAGCTGCTTGACCCACGACGCTCCTGCGGGCCTTAAGGCATAACTGGACATCCGGGCATAGCCTCGTGCGGCTACTGCACGCCCGCAACGAGTTGCATATTATATCCTTCGTTCTCTCGCGAAATAACGCAGGCAATTAACCACCCCGTTATACTATATATATTATTTTTATAATTTAAGAAAAAATTATCATTTTTAAATTATTATCAATTGTCTTTAATATAATGAATATAATTCTAAAGATACCTACCTTATACTTATCTACTACTTCCGCCGAAGAGATATAATAGGGATAAATAAAACGCAAGATTACTGTTTATTAATAATTATCTGTATTTTTTTGTTCATACGTTATGATATATAGCACTGAAAAATGCTGTTTTATAATTAATATAATAGGTTGGTCAAATTTATCAATAATTTTTATTACGAAGGAGTTTTAAACGTGAACAAGAAGACGTGGCCCTGAAATGGGTCGATCACTGCTTGACAGTTGCAAGGAAAAAAAGCGCACTGGCGATCATGATTGTATATTAACACCAATTGGCGAATTTACTTCACACTAATCTTCGCTACTCCCACCATTAATGATGCGTATCCTCCTTCCTCAAAGTTATCAACCAATGACCGATGCGCGGTCAATGTTTCGGAAGCCAATAAAAACTGCATTAATATAAACAGATATGCTTTTACTATTACAAAGTTTATATATAACTAATACCATTATATTAATAAAATAATAAAACTACTATATTAAAATTTTATTAATTTATATATTTATTAATCCAATATTATTAATAGATATATATACATTTTTTTAATAAGAACATATCTAGTCATTATATTAAGACAATTATCTTTCCAATTTAATTTCACTCTCTTGTACTTACTTATCTTGTTCTTTTTCGCACTTATCTTGTTCTTTTTCGCATTGTTTTGACTTTTGATTGTCTATTTGACAACTTGGTTTCCTCAGATTATACGGTTGTCTCTTCGTGTATTCTTATGCCAGTAAATGAACCACGCGCGCTCTAACCGTCTTTCATTTTTTTTTGTTATTATTTTATAGCAGGCACCGGTCACCTATCTGACCACTGAGAGCGTCTCCAAGCTCCTCATCATCATCGGATAATGTGGTAGTGGATGTATTATATATGGGTGATTCCAGCAGTTTTTTAAAATTGGCTGCGCAGGGGGGTCAGCCGATCTTCTCGGCGATTTTTTCTATGATAGAATATGTCAAAAGAAGCCTTTTAGCTATCTCAGATTTTCGTTAAAATATATATATGTCCATATATATTTTTTCAAAGTCTGAAAATCTGCCTGTTTTTGGCTATTTTTGAAAAATCGTAGCTCCGCGAGTTTTCTATATTTTTCAACTTGCGACATCTCATTTGATTTGTCTACTTTTATACTTTCAAGAAAAAAATTGTTCTTTTATAAAAAGTGACAGCTACCAGGTGTACTCTGACGATATTCGTACACTTTTTAGAGTCAATTTGATGCTCATATTCCGAGTACTGTAACTTGGTCAATTTTTAATATTTTTGAACCAACCACGTGTTATTTTTTTTTTGTCTTTTTAAGAGCTTTAATTTAAGATCCAGCGCATCTCAATGGACGCATTAAAACTAGAGATATAGCCGTTTGAAAATGACCATTTTTTGAAAAAATCGAAATCGCCAATTTTTGAAATCGTTTTATTTGAAAATGAAAGAGGGTCATATCGTGGAAATTTCAGAACATGTTCTACTCGATTTGAGCTAACTAAAACCGCCTCAAAGTAGAAAAAAAATTGAATGCTTTTTTTTCGCCTTTGAAAATGTCTATTTTTGAAAAAACGGCCAACTTTTATCGGCTATATCTCTGGTTTTAATGCATCCATTGAGATGCGCTGGATCTTAAATGAAAGGTCTTAAAAAGACAAAAAAAATAACACGCGGTTGGTTCAAAAATATTAAAAATTGACCAAGTTACAGTATTCGGAATATGAGCATCAAATTGACCCTAAAAAGCGTACGAATATCGTCAGAGTACACCCGGTAGCTGTCACTTTTTATAAATGAACAATTTTTTTCTTGAAAGCATAAAAGTAGTCGAATCAAATGAGATGTCGCACGTTGAAAAATATAGAAAACTCGCGGAGCTACGATTTTTCAAAAATAGCCAAAAACAGGCAGATTTTCAGACTTTGAAAAAATATATATGGACATATATATATTTTAACGAAAATCTGAGATAGCCAAAAGGCTTCTTTTGACCACCCTGAACGGGTACGCTTCTAGGTATGGGCGAAATTTTTGTATGGCCCACACGACCGCCAAGCACTCGCGCTCCGTAGCTGAGTAGTTTTGCTCAGCCGGATTAAGGACTCTGCTAGCGTACTCTATGATCCGGTCGCCGTCTCCTGTTTTTTGTATCAGGACGGCCCCGATTCCGGTAGCGCTGGCATCTGTCTCCAGCACGTACTGCCCATCAGGTTCTGGCAATCCCAGGCATGGTGCGGACATCATGAGTGCCTTAATTTTGGCGAAGGCTTGTTCCTGTTCCTCTCCCCACACATATTCGCTCTTTTTTCCTGTTAACCTCGTTAACGGTTGAGCGTGTGTGGCGAAGTCGGTCAAGAATCTGCGGTACCATGAAGCAACCCCCAGGAAGGTGCGCAGCTGTCGCACGTTTCCTGGCCGTGGGTACTCCATGATAGAGCGCACTTTTTCAGGATCTGGCCTGATCCCCTCACGGTTGATCATCAGGCCGAGGTATTTGGCTTCAGACTTGCAGAATACGCTTTTCTCTCGATTGATCGAGAGGCCAGCTTCGCACACCCTGTCCAATACGGTTTTTAGATGTCGTAGGTGATCCTCGAAACTGGACGATACCACTATGATATCGTCCAAATAGGCGAAGGCGAATTCGCCTAATTCGGGACCGATCACACTATGAAGTTCACTCCTAAAATACATTCTTCGACGAGGGTAGGGAGGATGGCTACTCTCGTCGGCATCGTCAATCCTCCCACGGTGAAAGGTAGCATGGCGTGACCGACGATCGTTAACTTACGACCGTCTGGTAACCCCGCTGTTCCCGCGTGGGTAGTATCTAATCTGACGCCCAGCACAGACGCTATTTGTAGAGCATTACTACCCATGGCTGTGGTGGAAGCTCCCGGATCATAGAGGGCCCATATTTGGAAGTCCCCTATCTTCACCGGTAGCCACCAACGCGTCTCCTGTTCCGGGGAATATCGGGAAACAGTTTCGACGGCTCCACAGCCTTGCTCTTTATTCGTTATAGCGCTAACCATTGTGCTCTTGCGTGGTCGAGTGACGTTACTTGTCGTCCGAGCCCCTTTGGTTCGGACGATCGGAGTTTCCATGAGGTTCTTCTTTGACGGTTTATTTGCCTTAGCCCGTGCCCCCGAGGGCGTGTGCGATCCGTACGTCATCGCCTCGACTGGTCTAGGGTCTTTGGCTTTACCAGCGTTGTAACCTTTCTTCTCCGAGCGCACTCTTCCGCCACGCTTGTCTTTGGCGTCGGCGAGGGAGTTCTCGTTCTCGACGCCCAACACGCTCGTTTCTAACGGTGCGGGCTGTGTTGGCGGAGGCCGCGAGATCTCTTTGACGGGGTTTGGGTTACTGGATAAAGGAGTGGGATCAACCCCACCTATCCACTCCTTTGCTCGTTTCCCTTATTGCACTGGGGACAGAACTTCCTATAGTAACCCAGTAGGCCGCACTCGGCACATTTGATCGTCCCAGAGAACTCTCTTCCTCGTTTACGGGGAGTCTCCGGCCTTTTACTTCGGTCCTCGGAAGTCGAGCTTTTGTCGGCGCGGTTATTCTTCATTTCCGCCGATATTTCCTTAAGGGATAACAGCATTTGGTTGAATACGTCGATGGGTGGAACCTTCTTCTCACCATCGACGGATTCCAGACTCGGGTTAGGTGCTGCCCCCGGGGGCGTCGGTGTGTAGACGACCTGGTGCGTCACCTTTTCGAGTACCTTTTCCATGCGTTCCAATCTATCGCTGACTTCTGGTTTATCACCGGACATGGAAGCCACTTTCCCTTTACGACCCTTGCTCGCGTCGGTGCGGGGATGATACGCCATCTCAGGATACAAAGTCGACTGAGGGTCTGGCATCGTCCGCTCCATCCTCCGCTGATGCAAGTTGTGCTGGGCCGTCATGGCCAGGACGTTTAGGGTTCGTACGGAATCGACGTCTGATCTCCGTATTTGGCTTTGGATTTCCGGCAGGAGGTTGGTATGTAACAGGTCCAGCTGGCTCTCGTGCGTCATTCTGGGGTTTAGCCCGCTCATTAGGCCCATCAGGTTCGCGATATATACGTTCGCGGGTTCGTCTGGGTCCTGATATCGGCCTTGGACCTCTTTGGTTAGACGCTGCTGCTGTTGCCTGCTAGTTCCAAACCATGCTCTGGCGTCTGCCTCGAAATCTGCGTAGGAGAACCATTCATTCCGCATCGCCTCAAACCAGACGAGGGCAGGACCGGCGAGTAGCTCGGAGACAGCTGTGAGCATCTCGTCTTCCGTAAGTCCAGCGCTGCTCCTCGAGTTGTCTAATCTTGTTAAGAAGGTGTCGATGCTCGCGTTGCCTTCTCCGGAGAACCTGAGCTTCCATCCCCTGACGATGCGGCCGACGTCCCTTGTCGATAACGGGCTTGACGTCTGTTGGGATGACCACATGCTCGGCGGGTGGTTGTTCACTTCAGCATTAACTCCACCGAGTTGATGCTGTCCACCCTCTCTGAAAGGGGACGTTCGGCGGGGGATCCTGCCGGGGGCCCCCGTGGGCTTCAGTCCGGGTCCGGCTGGAGTGCTCTGGGGTAGCCTTGCGTCGTAGTGGCATGTGAATGTGTCCTGGAATGCGACGCTCCTGCGCGTGTTTTCGGGTTGCGGTTCCTCATTGGAACTGTTCGACTCGTCTTGCCGCATAATTTTGTTTACGGCATTCTCCAGTTCCGTAATCCTGGTTGCTAGGTTGTCCATGTGTTCCTGCACCCTGATGTTGGTCTGGACAATTTCTTGCATTACTTGGGTTAGGTCAGACGCATTTCTATTTCGTGAGTCTTGTACCTCCCATTTCCTCTCATGTTCCCTGCACCGGAAAATGAGGTCTTGAATCATCACTGCGAATGCCGGCGGGAGTTTAAACTGGTATCCTTCGTCAGTTGTTATAGTAATTTCCTTCTTACTATTTGATTTTTCTCCGCTGTCCAGGGCATTCGCGATGTTTATCGCGGTTTTTTGAACTCGCGATATTACGTCCGCACTCTGTAGTAGTTGGGCTAGCGGGTGTTCTCCTTCCTGCTCGGATGCTGTGTGTTCCTGGCATAGGGACGCAATTAGCTCCGAGCGTAGGGCGGCTCTTTTGGCTGGACTGCTGTTTTGGTGTTCGACTTCCGCGAAATATGCTGCGGAATAGTCGCCGAGTAGCCAGTTGTGCAGTCGTGCAGCTCTCGAGAGCTTGCTCCCGCTAGTCTTGAGCTCCAGCTGGTCGAGGTATTCTTCTATTTCCTCCTCCTGGAGCGTCCATACCCAATTTTCCACTTCGGTTTGAGTGCGGTCCATAATTGCTGTTTGTTCGCTTGCGGTTAAATTCTATGTAAAATTTACAATTGTGTTACGCGGGTGCGAGTGTTGCGTTATAATTCGTACGTCGAATGAAAAAAAAATTATAAAATTTTATTAGCCGACACTGGGCTTGATCAACGGCGTTTTATGAATTATTTGCCGAAAGATTCTTCGCTCGTTAGTACGCAATATAATTATCCTACCTATCAGACGCACTAACTGTTTGTTAGTACGGCTGTGTGAGTTAGTATTTAAAATATTGTCACGAGCGTTGCGCGTAATCACCAACAATCGCTTTTAATAATATTAAAAAAAACTTTTACGTTACGACAATGTCAAATAAAATTATTCAATTAAATTAATTTCGTTTGAAAATTGCCGGTGTTAGTTTTCCCCGGGCCAACGGGTATAATATTATTTACGGCAACTTTCAAAATTCGTTGGTGTTTACGCTTGAGAATATTTCGGTCGCACTCGCACGCGTTCACAGTCAATGTTTACAATTTTTCGCCGCGGCGGGCCTTCGCAAGCTAGCTAACGGGCTTTGTTTACTATTGTGGCTTTCGGTGTCGAGTGCGCACAACAACACTTGACTGCCACCTGAGCTACTGGTTGACCGAACGCAAGGTTAATATTAAGAACCGGTGTTTTGCACTATCAAAAACACCGTAGGTTCTTTAACGTTGGGCGCCATGTAACGGGGGTGAAACCGTTTAATTATTATATCGCGCAATATCATTAAGGGACACGCGTAAATCGTCAATGCTCGCTACTATTCCGGGTGAGCACGAGAAAGTAGGCGTCAGTCAACCGATATTCATTGATAACCTATACTAAATTGAGTGGAAGCTATGTGAGATGAGAGAATCAATGAAAACACTTGTTAGTAATGTAATTCGGATCTTTTATTGTCCCTCAAAATTCACAAAAGGTCGGCCCGCGCGTTTGTTTACATGCACGCTCGCTCGTCGGCAATACGCTTTGCCGGTACGCTCGCTGCTCTTTGTTATTAGAGCCGTTACATGCACGCATCGAATGTTAGTATCAAATTATTATTTTATGCTCGCGATCACGAATTCAAGCTGGCCAGCTTACCTTATAATTGTGAGCGATCGGAGAAAAATCACGACGAGTCGCACAGCACGGAACAGTTGTTTATTGTTCGTTTCGTTCGCGAGTCACGAATACGCGCACACAGTGGTTTCGCCCTCGATGGCGAAACCTCACACACACGTGTACTGCTTGGCCTTCAGCTGGTGTCCGGATGGCTCCTTGGAGGCAGCTGTCACGGCTATCTGGCACTCTCGATTGTCAGCTGATCTGGCGTATCTTTGATAACGGCACGTGATTTGGCGATTGCGGTAGCGAAAGCGGACGGACACTAGGATGGTCTAGGCTTCACTGGTTCAAATTCGTTCGCGCGCGTTCCGTCTGCTCGCGTGCCGAATTCCTTCGTTACCTATTCTGTCCCCCCGGCAGGTGCTGCCCTCACAGGCAGCAATTATGCTAAATGGTCAGCGCTAATTTGACGTTTACCGTCACAATATATATATATATATATATATATATATATATATATATATATATATATACATATACACACACATACGTAAGTACGTACGATTTTATTAATTTTTTTTCTATATATTTTTGTTACAGATCTGATGACGACGTGGAGATGGTTTGTGAAGTTATTCCACCATGACGCGTCATAAATGTTAACTTAGTGACACCTCCAGCGCCCTTCGTTGACCTCACAACACCTCAACGGCTCTTGGTGGACTTAGTTTCACTAAAGCAGCCATGTCGAAGGACATCGCTCCAAGAAACAGAAGTATGATTCTTTTTGCCTCTTTTTTCTTTATTGCTATCGTTAATTTATCACAAGTTTCTTTTTTTTCTTTTTGAAGGTCCATAATTACAACAACACCATTGCCTGTCTGCAAAGATTGGGGTTGCGCTTACTGCGCCGCTGGTCGTTGCAGTCGGCGGCCGCAATGGGTGGAGTCTCCTCCACAGCGTGGAAGTAGGAGACTCGTTGACAGGACCGGACCCGTCAGGTACGTTGTGCGTCGCTTGTTCCGGTCCCCATCAAGGTCTTCTACAGAAGTGAACAACCAGCAGCCTTCAACGTCAACTAACAGCTAGCCACCGTCGACATCAACGAACAGCCAGCAGCCCTCGTTCGACGTCACCACCACTACCAGCCAAACACTACGCACAATCATCGCCGGCAAAAAGCGGCTAACATTTTTAAGTGATTGGCTGGATGGTGGACCGCGTTATAAAGTAGCGAGATTGTTCGCTGACGACGACGACAGTAGCAGCATTTCAGCTTGTGTATATTGTACAATAGTTTTTATAATAACCTTTATAAATAAAAATAAAATTTATCATTTCTTCTTATATTTACAGGTAGATGTACTTTTTTTATTAAACCATCTTCAGTAGGTGACATACACACACACACACACACACACACTTTGAACAGCAAAAAAATAATTCATCATATACTAATTATAATAAATATATATAATATTTATTATAATTAGTGTATATAATAAAAAAAGAAATACATTATATAATAATTACAATAAATATATATAATAGCATTATTATTTGTATGTATTAGTGCTTGGGCCCCCATATAAATCGTGTAGCCAATATACACAATACGAACTGCCTATAGTACTAGTAGCAGTGGTAGAGCATAGGCCTGCGGATCCAGAGGACGCGCGTTCGATCCCCCGACCTGTCCGTCCGTTTTTTTTTTCAATAAAATCAACTTTGTATTACGTCTAAAAATTTAACACACGCACGCACACACGCACACACATACACACACACACAATAAAATAAAAGCGTGGAACACAGAGCGCACGGTGGCATCAGGGTACATCAGTTGAGTAGGGGAGGGGGGAAGTGCATAGAATGCACGGGAATTAGTTCAGTAAAGGGGGGAGGAGAGGTGAGTTGACAGTGCCGAGGTAAAAATGCACGGGCATTAGTTTATTTAGGGGGGGGGGGGGGTGAGTTGACAGTGCTGACCTGAAGATGCCGGGCATATGCTCAGGGAGGACATCAGCTCAGTGAGCTGATACCCCCTGAGCTAAGGCCTCTCTAGCTTTTTTTTTTTACCTACTCACTTCGCAGATGAACTAATTTTAAATCAGCTGTAAGAAGTTTGATTCTCAATTATGAATAACTTCATAACAAAGTGTGTCAACTATGATTCTAATAAAATTTTAGAATTCCGATAAACTCCTAAAATTATGCGACTATCAATATCAATTCCAATTTATGATACAAATTGGACACTCAATTTATGATACAAATAATTTTGAACGTATACAAAATCGTCTACAATAATAAAAAAACATGTCACTTATTAGGTACGAGGTGTGTTCAAAAAGTAAGGTGAATTTTTAAATTGGGCGGGCTACGTAGATTTGATCATCGATATTTTTTTTTATTATGTTGGTATACATATCCCTTACATATATTCACAGTTTCAGCCAGTTTGTATGTTTACTTCTTTTGCGAGAAAGAAACGTTAGACGTGCTTTTTGTGCTCAGCGATTTTCTGCTGTCGAAAACAATGGATCAAAGAGTTTGCATAAAATTTTGTGTAAAAAATGGAATTAAGTGCTCCAAAACACTTGAAACGTTGACAGTGGTATACAGTGAGTCTACTTTAAGTAAAAAAAATGTTTACAAGTGGTATAAGCTCTTTCAAGATGGCCGAGAAGACACCGACGACGAACCTCGCTTTGGACGCCCCAGCACTTCTATAACTGATGAAAGTATTGAAGAAGTGAAACAAATGGGGTTAAGAAATCGTCGAATCACTATTAAAGAAGTGGCTGAAGACGTTGGCATCTCTGTTGGCTCGTGCCATGCAATTTTTTTCGAAGTTTTGGGCATAAAACGTGTAGCAGCAAAATTTGTTCTGAAACTGCTTAATTTTGAACAAAAGGACCGTCGAAGGAGCATCGCTCAAGAGCTGTTAAATGACGTCAATGATGATCTTGATATGCTCAAAAGAATGATAACTGGTAACAAATCATGGGTTCATGGTTATGACGTCGAAACTAAAGCCCAATCGTCCCAATGGAAGACTCCAGATGAGCTAAGACCGAAAAAAGCACGCCAAGTCCGATCAAATGTCAAGGTTTTGCTCACTTTTTTCTTTGATTATCGTGGCGTAGTACATTAAGAGTTCTTACCACAAGGTCGTACGGTCAATAAAGAATATTACCTTGAAGTTATCGGCCTTTTGCCAGAAGCAATACGAAAAAGACGTCCGGAATAGTGGGAAAACAATTCATGAATTTTGCATCACGATAATGCACCTGGTCACTCATCGTTTTTTGTGTTGAACTTTTTGGCTAAAAACAAAACCATAATCATGCCTCAGGCACCATATTTACCGGATATGGCCCCCTGCGACTTTTTCTTGTTTTCAAAAATCAAAAAACCCATAAAAGGACGGAGGTTTGGAATGATTGAGGAGATAAAGAAATAATCGCTGGTAGAACTCAAGGTTATACCAGAAAGGGCTTACCAGAAGTGCTTCAAGGATTGGAAAAAAACGTTGGTACAAGTGTATTATATCTGAGGGGGATTACTTTGAAGGGAACAACATAAATATTGATGAATAAATAAATATTTTATCATAAAAATAAAATTCACCTTACTTGTTGAACACACCTCGTATAGTTGAAGTAATTGAAGAAATAATTGAATACAAATTTCAACATTCATTTAAGCTATGTAAAATAGAAATTACTTTTGCTAAATTTAAGATACAGCTACAAATTATTTGAAAAACAAATTATCGATTAAGACTAGCAGATGGTTCAAGGAAATCTTCGAATTTATTTAAACTGTAGGAAAAGAAAATCATAGTAAAATAAATTTTGGTAAATTTAATATATACCTGATATATAGCTATGGAAAGAAGTCTTTTTGACTATTTTGAACTTTTATGATTTATAGTGCTATTATGCTGTTCTTGGATTTCATCATCAATGAATCATAATTCTGAACGACAACTTCTTGTTGTTGTGTGCAGTCAATAACTGGAAGAGTGTCAGAAACACGGTGATCTGTAGCCACTTTAAATAAATAAGGCTGGCATCCCGCGAATTTTTGTGCTATTGTGTTTCTACTATTATATATCATGAAAATAAAATGGAATTAAAATAGCGAATGATACACTTTTTAGAAAAATTAAAAAAACTTTTTTATTCCGAAAATTACAAAAAAACATCATTTTACAAGAACAGCTAAAGGTAAATACATCCATATTGATCACATATAAATATATACGCATGTGCGCGCGCGCCCGCGTGCGTGTGTGTGTGTGTATAATCATACGCTATGTGAAGTGTAAAAATACTCGACGACGTATTATAGCTCAAGTACGATTGAAATTAGATTCATGTATTTGTACATACTATGAAGGCACGGCTACTTTATTTTGATTCTTTCGTTTAGATTTATGTATACATGAATAAGGTGAGCGATCAACCTTTCAAATTAGTATTAATTTGGGATTATAAGGCGCAAAGTGCTTTTCTTTCCGTGTATGTGAAAAAAAGTTTAATCTCAATAATTTAAGTGAAATGCCACTTCCGGCCTTAAAAAATATTATACTTCACCTACACATGAAAATACGAGGGGGGGGGGGTCAATAAGTCTTTATAAAATCCAAGAAATGGCGCTCGTCACGCTTAAATTATTGTGACGGCCAGCCGTAACTTAGTTTTTTTTATATTAATTTAATTATTAAATATGACAAACGGAGTGGGAACCTTCCTGATTTCCCACGATGAAAACGCATTCGAAATAAAGTGTTTATATAAACTTTGATAGTGGCCCGAGCCTGCGTACTCGGCCTTACAATCGACGCTCTATCCTGCTTTATCCCACGCGCATGTGTTGACAGGAGCCTACGATCATTGTGTATACATCGTGAAGCGTTATCATGCCGATGAGAGAAGAGGGCCATGGGATCGCGTTTGCATCTTATTCACATCATAACTAATGAATTTTTCCCTTTCCAACTAAATTAGGCATTAGAAATTATGAAATAATATTTTTTGAACTTGAATATTTTAATTTCAACAATATATCAAAACTAATTTTGGCCTCTCAAAACCTCTTATCGAGTTTTTGCTCCGGAGCTTAGTTTAAGCAGAAAATAGAAAAAAAAATGTTAATTTTAATGAATGCATAATATTTAGCGAACTTTTATTATAAGAAATTAATCTACGAATTTATACAACATGGCGTGCGAGATAACAAGTGTGCCGATAACTTGTTTATCTGCTATCTTTTTATCTAATTCTGCGATTTCCTTATCTGTCGTATTTTCGTAGTCCTTTTTCTCAATAACTTTGTCTTCTGTTGTTTCTTCTTTGCTAAGACGTATTTTTTTTCTTGCCAATTCTATATTTTTTAATATTCGTTTTTTTTGGTTTAAATAATTCCTGGTATAATTTTTTGAGTTTTTTTCACTTAGTTTCTTCGTTCTTCTTGACTTCGTATTTTCTGGCTTACTTCCGGTGTAATTAATGCGCTCTATTTTTACCTGTACTTCCCTTAGGATGTGTTTCTGCTCTACACAATTTTTCTTTTTAGGGATGGGCCCAAGTTCCCGAAAGATCCTCATGCAATCCTGGCATTGATTGGAGTACCTCCCGTGTTTACATGCTAAGTTAATATCATTTGCTAATAATGAGTTTATCCTATCGTCCAAACTTGTTCTTGTCTCGGAGATTCTGGTTTACTTCTTGATGTTGCTGCGCGTTTCTTCTGGGCTTCTAGCAGTTGATACTTAAGCTGCTCCTCAGAAGTGCGCGCTCCCGGCGCACTAGCGTAGACTCGGACAATTTGTCTCCTTCGTTTTTTGGAGAAATTACACTTCTTGCCATGGATTTTCACTTTTTTTTTAAAAAGAAGAAAAACAGGGACATATATTATTTATATGTAACGATTTTTCTAATCTAATCTATTTTTACTTATTTTCTATGCTAAACTTAATTTTTCGAGAGCCTTGGTTAATTTTTCTATTTTTGTTTTTAAAACGTTGTTGGAAATTTTTTGTTGTGTAACTAATTTTTATTAATTTTTGCGTGCTTTATTACCGTTCTAATATGTTTTTTATGAATCTTATTGATTTTAATTAAATCTACGCAAAGTTTTTCTAAACTAGCTATCTACTCGATCCTATTTTTATTTTCTAATTCTAGTTTCGCGACGTGTGCACTCAAACTACGACCGTTATTATTAATTTTTGAAATGTCAGTGCTATGATTATTTACCCTATCTATTACGGTTATTTGATTATCTCTTAACGATTGAATATCCTCGATTATTTCGTCTAACATATCGACCGTTTCGTGGGAAAAACTATTAAAATTTTTCAAACGGGGGCATAATGGAAATCAATTTTTTAAAGTCATTCGCGACGCGGGGAGTGGAAATATTCTATTCATTTGGTCCTACCGATATGGTACTACAGCTTTTATTTATCGATGTAAACCTTATTATCTATTCCTGAATTGAGTCAGTGATTTTTTTCTTTTTAGGACTTATGTTTTTTTTATTTTATCTCTCTTTTACATTTTTATCATTTTTACGTATATATTTTTTTTTCACTGACTCAAGTCACGAGAAAGGAAATCCCTACTAATATTCTTTCCTTAAAAATTATTTTTATTTAAGGAAAGAATATTCCTATAATTTTCTTGACAGTGATCCCTCCGGGGTCTCCAAAATTTTATGTGACGTCGTGGCAACGACACAGCTCAGGTGCGCCTGAGGCTTAGCGCAATCTCAGGTTTCGTGACAACGACAGCCAGAACTGCGATTTATCGCCTAAACTAGCGTGGATCACTCGTCAAGAAATTGTCTAAATCGAGGGGGATAGTGCCACAGAACCTATACTTCTGCTCTCGGATTCCGATCGAAAGTTGTAATCTTTGAGCTAGAAGCACCACGGGTTCTATCAATAGTAGTACCCGGGTTTTCCGAACAATATTAATACCTGGAACCTATCAAAAATAGTCTCCAGATAATAAAAAAAAGAAAAGGAAGCACGAGCTATTATTTCACTAGAGGAAAGAGAGATAAAAGTAAAGAAATAAAGGATTTTTTTCTTATTCGCTTACTTTCTTTTTTTTATTAAGAAGTATTGTTGAGTTTAGTGTTGGATGATTTCTCCTTGTCCTATTCCAGGTTTTTTCTGTTACTTGGCTGCTTGGCTCTCTGCTCCTTCACTGATAGCACGACGTTAGATTTTCTTCTCCGTGATCCTTATTTTTCATTCTCTGATTTTTTTCTCCACCACTGTCGCTCAACGCTCGTACATCTCTTTTTATATACTGGGGGGTGGTTGGGTGGTAAGTCCCTCTCCCAGCGTCTTGATTTTGGGAGGAGTGGAGCAA
The DNA here is from genome assembly GCF_024137745.1 of Phymastichus coffea. NCBI lineage: Eukaryota > Metazoa > Arthropoda > Insecta > Hymenoptera > Eulophidae > Phymastichus > Phymastichus coffea. Next base: position 1,010,883 of record NW_026706878.1, on the reverse strand, counting down.
GCGATGATGCGTTCATTGGCTCGTTTGTCTCTTCTCATTTTCCTCACTGAGTTTTCGGGCCCTAATTGGAGCGGGAGCGTGGAGAAAATCGGGAGAGCGGACGCAAAGGTACAGGCCTTGGCTCGCGAGATGGCTCCTCGAGTACCGTTCTCAACCAAGATTTATCCAGTAAGCTGGTTTACAATAACTTATAGATTATTTTTTTTGTATAAACTCGATAACTTACAAGTTACTTAGTGCTAGAGACAATATGGTAGGTTTTTTCGCAATTACTGTTAATTACAATTTGTATTAAAAATAAGTATTACAAATAATTATAAGTATATAATTGATATTGATAATAAGTAATAAAGTATAATCTTATTATTTCGCACGCTGTATTGTACAGATTTATGGGTGTTTTATTAAATTATTCACTAATCATACAATTCTATTTAAGTTTTAATCGGAGTATTAATATAAAAAATAAAACTTATGTAACTTAACAAGGCTATTATTTCCTAATTTCTTACAATAAAAATCCGTTTAACAACATAGTGCGCATATATAATAATTTTTTTCTTGGATTTTTCTCCGTTTTTCTTATTTTCTAGCTAATTCTAGCTTTGAAATGGGAACTCGATGAGAGGTTTGAGAAGTCATATTCATCCGGGATGTATTGCGATAGTTAAATAATTGCATTTGGATAATTTTAAATTTTATTTCATTTCAATGATAAATTTTTGAGTATCTTAAAAGGAGGAAAAATCCGTTGGGAAAAGTAGCATACAGGACGCAGTCGCGGTTTTACGACTCTCTCCTTTCATCGACATGTTGACGCCTGTTAAATACGTGCAAGGGGGTTACGCGCTCTTTGCATGCGTGAGAGAACGGATGCAGTACGGATTTTATTGCTTTTCGAGGGAAATTCTTATCGCGACACTCATCTCGGCCCTCCTCGCTATTGAGCAACTGTTTTCATTTCGTGCTTGCTTTAGATGCTATACAAAAAAAAATATTCTTATCAAAAATAAAAATTTTAAAAATGGTCCGCCGTCACACAAGCATCACTCTATTTTTATTATATTTTATTATTAGATAATTATTGATAACTGTATTTTGCAGCGAATTTAATTATAATATTGATTGTTAATATAAGTAGTGTATAAGTTATGTATTGGACGATTATGGTTGTTCCAACTTCAGTTAATTAATAATTACGAAATTTTTAATTAATCTTGGCTTCGAATGATACTTGAAGGGCTATCTTATGAGCTAAGGCTTGTACCCTTGCGTCCGCGCTCTCGATTTTCTCCACGCCCCCGCTCCAATCAGGGCCCGAAAATCCAACGAGGAAAATCAGAAGAAACAAACGGACCAATTAACACACTATTGCCTGCTCCACTCCTCCCAAAACCGAGAGGCTGAGAGAGGGACTCATCACTCAAACACCCACCTAATATAAAAAGGGCTGCACAAGACCCAGAGAGCAAGTTCAAGTCCTAAAGGTTATTAGAGAAAGTTCAAGTTATTAGAGAAGTGCTAGAAAAGTAGTTGGAGTTGCAGTTGCAGTTGTTCCTATAGTTGTCAGTTATCATAGTGTGAGTACAAAACAGATATTGAGTGCTGAAGGAAGCACAAGGATAAGTCAACCAAGAAGTAAAGCAGCCAAGAAGACAAGAAAATCAAGAAAAGATTGAAGGAAGCACGGGAGTCCGTAAACCAAGAGTCTAGACAAGAAGAAGTGAACGAAAGAGCCAAGCAGAAAAGCAGCGAAGTAGCAGAACAGATAAAATAAAAAAAAGATCGACCAAAACAGAATAAAGACCCGCAAATTAACAGTGTCAAGTTTTCAATAAAAAAGAGTAAGCAATTAAAATTTTAATTTTTTTTAACTTATCTATCTCTCCTCTCTTTTAGAAGTAGGTCGCAAATCAAAAATTTTCCCTTTGTTGTATTTGGAGACTACTTTTGATAGGCTCCAAATACAATTTATATTAGGAAAACCGGGTTCTACTATTGATAGGACTCAGGGTACTTCCCGCTCTCGGATTACAACTATTGATTGGAATCCAAGAACAGAAGCACAGGTTTAGTGGCACTGTCCCCTTCGGTGTTAATAATTTTCGAATAGTGATCCCGCTAGTTTATGCGAGAAATCGCAGACTAGCAACGACAACCCTGAGACTGCGCCGAGCCTCAGGTGCACCTGAGATGTGCCGTTGCCACGATGTCACATTATGATGTTTTTGGCAAGCGATACTACTAACTAGATATCGTACAAAGTTTCAGCTCGATTCATTAAGTCGTTTTTTTGTGAGCGTTGGCTGAACAAACAGTTATTGGTTTATTTGAAAAATGAAAAAAAAACAGAGTTTCGAGCGGTGATAAAACATTTTCATTTGAAAGGCCTTACACCAAAAGAAATCACAGTTGAGTTGAATGCCGTTCATGACAAATCTGCCCCTGTGTTTTAGACTGTTTATAAACTGGGTAAATGAATTTAAACGCGGCCGTACAACAAAAGATGAACCTCGTTCAGGACGCCCCGTAGAAGTGAGTACGCCCGAAATGGTCAACAAAATCCACGATATGGTGTGGAGTGATAGGAGATTGAAAATTGCGAGAATTAGTTAAGACCACAGGGGTATCAAAGGATACAATCATTTCAATTTTACATGAAAAATTAGGGATGAAAAAAATATCACCAAGATGGGAGCCGCGTTTGCTCACCGTTGAAAACAAACGAACCCGCGTAGTCACCTCTGAGGCTCTTTTGGCACGTATACGTCGTAATCCGGAAGACTTTTGGCGTCGACTCGTAACTGTAGACGAAACATGGGTACACCACTACACTTCTGAAACCAAAGAACAGTCCAAACAATGGATTACCGCAGGAGAACCAGCCCCAAAGAAGGCAAAGACAATAAAGTCATCTGGTAAGATTATGGGCACGGTTTTCTGGGATGCGTATGGAATCATCTACAACGACTACTTGGAAAAAGGGCCAGACGATTACTGTACAATATTATGCGTCAGCTGAAAGAAAAAATCAGAGAAAAACGTCCTCACTTAAAAAAAAAAAAATACCTCTTTCTTCAAGACAATGCTCGAGTTCACACGCGTGCAGTTTCGATGACAAAAATTAACGATTTAAAGTTCGAATTAATTGACCATCTACCATATTCGTCTGATTTGGCTCCCAGTGACTTTTTCTTATTTCCTAACATCAAAAAATGGCTTGTCGGACAACGATTCACGTCGAATGAAGAAGTCATTGCCGAAACAAATGCCTATTTTGAGGGTTTTCAAAAATCATATTTTTCTGATGGCTTAAAAAACTGGAAGGCCGTTTAATAAAATGTATCGACCTTCAAGGAGATTATGTTGAAAAATAAAAAAAAATTACATACGCAAAACTCTTTTTTCCTTCTTTTTGTAAATACTCAATGTTCCCCCTCGTAACAGAAAAATACTCTTTTTACTTTGCCTTTCTTCTAGTAAAGCATTGAAAACAATTCAAGGAAACCTTAAAGTAGTAGATAAGCAATGTATGTTCTGGGATACAAAGGAGCCGACAAAGGATGCCGCCAATGTATAAGGATACGTGTATGTTCTGGGACACAAAGGAGCCGCCCGATGAAGGTGTGAAGGTAGTGACACCTTTTAATTTATGGTCAGACCCCATGCTGAGTGTCTAAAAGGCATTTGATGTACCTTTGACACCTTCCGCGTGCCAGTGGGCCCCATGCTGAGTGTTTAAAGGGCATTTAATGTTGGTTTGACACCTAGCGCGCGCCGTCAATGTATAAGGGATATGTGTATGTTCTGGGACACAAAGAGGCCGCCCGATGAAGGTGTCGCGATAGTGACACCTTTTAATCGCGATAAGGTGAAACCCCATGCTGAGTGTTGCATTTGATGTTCGTTTGACACCTCCCGCGTGCCAGTGGGCCCCTTCGAGGGGGCCAGTGCCCCCCCCCCACACACACAGAGGTTGTTAAGGTAGGATGCTGTAGAAGTCGGTAGGGTGTTTGGTAAACTATATGATGGTCTCTCTCTCTCTCGCTCTCCTTCGATAGTAGGGCGCTTCACCCACCCACCCATCCACAGAGGTTGTTAAGGTAGGATGCTGTAGAAGTCGGTAGGGTGTTTGGTAAACTATATGCTTATACTGGCTGAGTGTGGACCCTCGGAGAGGGGTAGCGTCTCTAGCTTGCTAGGCGCGTACGCCGTATAGTGTGGATGCTGTTTTCTCTCTCTCTCTCTCTCTCTATCCCTCTCTCTCTCGCTCTCCTTCGATAGTAGGGCGCTTATGCTGGCTGAGTGTGGACCCTCAGAGAGGGGGTAGCGTCTCTAGTTTGCTAGGCGCGTACGCCGTATAGTGTGGATGCTGTTCTCTCTCTCTCTCTCTCTCTCTCTCTATCCCTCTCTCTCGCTCTCCTTCGATAGTAGGGCGCTATGGGCCCCCTTCGACAGAGTGAGACCCCATGCTGAGTGTCTAAAAGGCATTTGATGTACCTTTGACACTTCCCGCTGAATACCTAAAAGGTAATCGATGTAGCTTATGCATTGAAGATGCGGCGCCAATGCATAAAGTATATACGTATGTCCTGAGACAGAAGCCAGTGGGCCCTTCGACAGTGCCCCCCCCCCATTCACCCACTCTCCCACCCACCTACAGAGGTTGTTAAGGTAGGTTGCTGTAGAAGTCGTTGCTAAGAGTCTAAAGCATAACCAATGTTCCTTTTTAAATGAAGATGCGTTCTAGCAGCGTGCACTATCCTTTTCAGGTCATATATATAATTTAGCAAACTTTCGACCACCCACACCAGCTTGCACTTTCTCCAATAACGCTTTACCTCATGCTAAGGGTTAAAACGCATTCGATGTTCCTTTTTCAATGAAGATGCGTTCGAAAGTATGTACGCAGCAGGTGATTGGAGATAGAGTAATCTTAATGACGAATTGTCTGTTAGTCATTTTATTGCTTTTTTTCTGCCTTAGAGATAAGGTTTTTAAGTTAGCCTTGTTTAGTTGCGTTAACATCCTCCAATATGCTAAGCGTCTAAAGCGAAATCAATGTTCTTCTTCCTTTAAAGATTTTTATTAATTTGATTAGAGTTTCTTTTGGAGTGTAGGAATCATCCTGATTTTTCCGAAAATCTTTTCCGGAGTCAATCGTTCGGTAGTGCTCAAGAAGTATACATTGACGAAGCATTTAATATTTTTAGTAACTATTCTTTGATTTTTATAAAAAAAATTAAAATGGATAGTGTACAAATAATAAGTACAATAAATGCCATGATTATTTTCATGGTTAATGTAAGTATTTTATCTATATATTCTATTAATTATTTAAGATAGTTTTTATAATAAATTTTTTATTTTTTCAGACTCCTCCGATCCTGCTAGCTAGTTTACCAACTAGCATATTTTATTGTTTAATGATTGCGATTTTAAAAGTGGTAAGTATTTTTTATATAATATCAAATATATTTATTTTTAATCTTTTTATTTTTTCTTTTCAGCTAAATATAATCGTGACGGAGCCGTCGCATAGGCGACATATTCAACATTTATTAGAAGTAGTTATAAAGCTATGTTTATAAATAATTATATTTAAATAAGTATATTTAAATAAGTATATATATATTTTTTTTTCTTAGTTACAGAGCGATGTTGAGAGGATAGAAAGGGCTGCGGCCGAAAGAGCTGCGGCCGAAAGAGCTGCAGCCGAAAAAGCTGCAGCCGAAAAAGCTGCAGCTGAAAGGGCCGCAAGCGAGAGGACCGCTGAGCCTGAAAGGGCCGCGGCTGAAAGGACAGCAAAGGCTGCAAAATATTCAGCTGAAAGGGCTGAAAGGGCTGCTAAAGCTGCGTCCGAGAAGACGGCGAGGGCTGCAAAGTCTGCAGCCGAAAACGCTGCGAGGGCTGCGAGCGAAACAACAGCCGTAAAAGCAGCCAAAAAAAGATGTGTAAACGCTGTTCCGTTAGCAGCGTTTACATCTCTTCCACCAAAGAAGAAATTTCTTAAGGTAAGATTATTTATTTAGATAAATACATTTTTTATTTGATAACTAAATTTTTAAAAATGAATATTATTTTTTAGATGAATGTTGCTACTGATGCTGTGGATCGAAATGCACCATCGAGATGCCCCATGAGTAGCATCGAAAATGCCCTTCCACCGGCAGTCATCGCTACCAGCAGCAGCAGCAGCAGCAGCATGATTTTACCTACCACGAGCACGCAGAAAGTGGTACCTAAGGTAAAATGTATTAAAATAATCCAGGACCCTAGTGTATTTTCTTGTTTTAACAGGAAACCTACACGACCTACCAAACCATGTGGTAGGAAAAAAAATTAAAAAATTAAAAAATTTTTGAAATTTAATTAAATATAATGTAATTCAATAAAATTAAATAAATTGATTTAAATTAAAAAAAAAATATCTCTCTCTCGCTCTCTCTCCCTTCCTCTCTCACTCTCCTTCAACAATAAACATGCTGACTAGATGCATGTCCTAGGAGAGGGGGTAGCATCTCTAGCTGCTTGCTAGCAGCGTACACCGTATAGCCCTTGGAGAGGGGGTAGCGTCTCTAGCTGCTTGCTAGGAGCGTGCGCCGTATAGCCCTTGAAGAGGGGGATAGCGTCTCTAACTTGCTAGACGCATACGCTGTACAGTGTGGACGCTGCTCTCTCTCTCTCTTTCTCGCTCTCCTTTAATAGTAGGGTATTTGGGCCCTTGGAGAGAGGGTAGCATATAGCTTAGTAAGCTATATACTGCTCTCTCTCTTTCTCTAAGCAAGCGCTATAGTATTTTCATTTGATTTCGGGAACCTTTCAACCTCACAGTTGATTTTATTCGAATATTAATTAATAAAACTTGTAGAATTTTCGTTTAATTATTAATTTATTGTTCATTCAACTATACATTAAATATAATAAAGTCTGTCTATAATCTTTATTTTCAGTAGTTGACATCGCTATATTGAAATATTGAGTTGAATTTTTATATGTAATATTGTCAACTTCATCAATACCTTCCATTTCAGATTGCTTCAGTCTAGCTTTTATCCATGAAAACAATCTTTGTGCATTTGTAACGGCACATACAAAGTTAGCTGGTTTATTGTAATGATATGTACATATTGTTTCTAATGGGTAAGGTAATGCGCTCATTGGTGGACATCTCATCTCGCTTTCAAGTTCTAACATTTTTCTAAAAAAGGAAAAAAATTTTTAATTAATAATGATTTTAATTTCTAACAAAAAAATAAATAAATAAAAATACTTACTTTTCAGGTAAAATTTTTTATAACCATTGTTTCTTTTTAATCCTTTTACATAAATATTTCTGAAATTATTTAAATGATTGTTTAGTACACGTGCTAAATTTTAATATGGAATAAGACAGGATCTCCATAATAAACCACGATGATACGTTTCTAAGAAATGATTCACTTTTCGATACTTGAAAGGAAGTTGAAACCAATGATATGGTGGTTCGAAGAAAAACACAGTTGGAACAGTATCTACATCTAATGGTAGATATGCGAGTTCTTTACAAACAAAAGTCTCGTTTAAACTTTGAAAGCCTTGAAAATCTATTACGAAATCCATTTGAAAAGATGCTGAAGTTAATGTGAACTCTACTAGTTCCCAAAACCGTTATGAGATAGAGGCACGTGTTTGTTCTATATAAAGCCTATACCTCACTATTCGAAAGTAGAGGGCGCCATAGTCACCATACCTCACCAATCGAAAGTGTAGAGCGTCATAGTCATTATATAGTATGGTTATAGGTAGTTTTTATTAAATTCCAACAATATATATAATTTATTTTCTTTTTTATTGAAAAGCATTGTATACATTGATTACATAATGTCTTGTTAATTTTAAACTAATTTTTTAACATCACCACTAATTGGGTTATATTGTACAATACGATCGTGTAATATTAAGCAGTAGGCTACAGTAACTTCAGGAAAATCAGTCCCAGTTTCAAATTCTAGGCGAACATCGACTGGCGCGCTTTTTAATGTTTCATTTTGTTTGGAGCAGTCTATAACTATTAGCGGCATTTTATTAATGAAATCTTTTTTATTGAGTAACGGCTCGTTTTCTTTACCATAATAAGCGTTTTGAAAATTAGTATACATATCGTAGAAAACAGCATACTGATTTTGATTGATATTCAAATTGAGATTTCCATACGGATAGCATTGTGAATTGAGGAATAGCTTCACATTACTAATATTACAATGATCAAACTTACTAGAATTAACACTCGCCGAACTTTTACGTTTAGTTTGAAAAGCTAAAATAACAAAGCGAGGCTTTTCCAATTGATTGGAAGTCTTAACACTCCAAACATGCTTTGACGTACGTGGTAATTTTGGATACTCATACATTTCCCAAGTACGATAACTCATTGTAATTGCACGATCTCGTCCGATCTAATTGAGTAATTTGATTTTTTCTTTGTCTGCAACCATCACATATGGCATCAACCATTCAACCTTAGTTAAAGTAATTTTTGTTTTTTCTGAAGCAGCAGGATTCCCTATTGGAGCAGACAAAATAGCATTCAAATCATCTCTTGATCTTGTGAGAATAAGTTCATGCTTGACATTGACTACAATTTTCCGATAATCTTCAGCAAAGCCCATCAACATACTAAGAGGTATAGTAACATCAAAAAAACCTAGAGCATTACATATTAAAACTTCATTGTTATCACCATTCCAACCGGCATTTTTAGCGATAGAGCTCTGACATGGATTGAGTGAAAGCCAATTTTTCATGAGAGTTGTTAAGCCTACATTTTTCACTTTATCAATTTCAATAGCATTTATTTCATATCGTATTTCCTCGAACAAATGACAGAGGGCGTTCTTGACTAATAAAGTGTTCTCCACTGGCGTAGTACCGTCCGGCTTGGTTAACCTACCACAAATATGAATCATACTACGCGATGGAAGCAGAGATAAATCTTGATGTTGAATTGCTATCTGAATTTCATCGCTATTATTGAAATATGATAATGAATAAGGCTGATGCGCATGAACTTCATAATGAGCTATAGACTCATCGAAAGCGACAGCTGAATAAATGTCTAGAATTCCTTCCATATTGTTGTTGTTGTTTTATACAACACACTAATATGCACAATATTTTCTTCCACGATTTTCGACGACTTGTAGTCTCAAGCTTTTCAGGAATTGAATGTTCTGAGGTGTGAGCGGTCTGATAGCTCGCTGTTGACTGGTTGCTGTTCGACATTTTTGTCTTTTAATATAGCCTCGGCCGCTCTTTATATTGTAAATGATACCCATTACTAAGATATGGTCTTTATATGTACTCGCACTGTGATGACTTCTCCTCGAAAGTTAACTAGGTTTCCGTCTTGATCAACTATACGAATTTGAAAATGATCAATGCTCATCGTAGTGACTGGAAGGTAAATGACGTGAGAGGGAACTTCTATAATCTTATATCCAGGTGGGACTGCTGGAAAAAATTCATGTATAGTATGTACTTTGCGATCGTTTATGTAAGAGCCTGTAGTAATATTACACTCTACACGTAAAGCATTGACTTTGAGTATAGTGACGGGTAAGTCAGAACTATATGTTTCGTTTTCAACGAGCGTGCGTTTAGTGAAGCCTAAAATTGATCCAATAGAATCTTCTGGTTCAAAATGTATTTTTTGACTGCACTGAATGACACTACGTAAAGTATTATTATTTGGTTTTAGGCTAAACGATACACCTTCAGGTGCTAATTCGTCTATGAGAAAGCTTTCAATATCTTCTATTTCGTAGCTACCAGTCGGTAAAGTGATAGCTTCTTGACCTTTAATGTAAAATTTATTATAACCAACGTCAATGTTTGGTATTGAATTAAATGTCCATAGCTCAACTAGACCAAGAACGTATTTTTTGTTTGCTATCAATTCGATCGGTGGAAAATAATATGATTCGAGTACGGATGATGTTCCCGAGAGACTCAATGTTAGTGTATTCTCCATAACAGATTGATATAAAATAACAGTCATTTGTCGAATGAGTATTTTTTATACTAGTTGTCTTTTCTATAGTTTGTTTAAAAGAAATTTGAGACAAAGATGGCCGCAATTATATGTATTAAAATCTTGATATCTAATATAATTATACATGATTCTATTAACTTTGAGATAAAGCAATAGATCTATAGGCGGCTGTAGATTACCAAAACTATCAAAATACATAACCTGATTGCCTTTCTTTTTATATGCTACCCAATGAGTACCTGGCCCCCGTTTATTATCCAAATTTACAATAGCTGTCTCTTGATATCGAGGTTCATCGGTTGGTAGAGCATCACGCATAAAAACACCTCGAAAATTTGCAATTTTTAGTATTTTAGCATATTTTCTTATATCATGATCTGTCAGTGCTCGATTAGGTAAAGTTATTTCGAGCTTTTTTTTTAAACCTTTTCCACTTGAATATGGTTTCAGATGAAGACCATAACCTTTACGATGTGGTTTCAAATAAAGTCCTTTACCAATAGCAATAGCTTCCATAGTTTTATTGTGTCTATGAGCTTCTTTCAATTAATTTTGAGCGGCTTTAGCACTGTTAACGGCTTTTGCTATTGAAGCAGCTCCTCCAGCTAAAGCTCCAATGGCGCTCAAAGCGGTAAATAATGGAGTTAAAAAAGGAAGATCTCCACCCACTTTACTAGGAATTGGTAGAATACGAGGAATATTTATTTTTCTTCTTCCTCCAGCCTTCTTCACAGCTTCTTTAGCGCCTTTTATAGCCGAACGAATGACAAAGAGTGATTTATTACTAGGTGCAACACTTCTCGAGGCAGCGTTAATAATTTTTTTCAATGCAATTGATAGATTTTTACTTTTTACATGTGTCTTTCGTCGCTGTCGTTGTTGTTGGCGATTTTTTAATCCCTTACCTCATTTCTTTCCTCGTTTTAAAATTTTAACTTTCATTATGTTGGCTACAGCAAATGCAGCAACTTTCTCACCAAAACTACTATCTTTCGCTTGCACTCTATCCCAGGCTTGTTTAGCTAGAATTTTGTCGGCTTCGTTTCTCGCCTCAATATTCTCTCGATTTTGAGAATAAGCAATATCGTGATCTTTACAAGCAGCGTCTAGCGGATTTTTTCCAGGATAAACACGAGCAAGTCGTTTTTTCAATTTAGTTTCCGGCCCGCAATACTGATAACCAGGCAAATGAGCTTTGAATGGTAAGTTATTAATGATCTTATTCACTAAGCCAGTACCACGAGTCTTTCTTTTGTAACAAATGATCATACCTCATCAGAAGACAAAGTCTTAATGAAACTAAAAAATATATAAACAGTCTTTTTATAGTTAGTAGTCTCATTCGTCCTTCGATCGGTGATTAGAAAAAAATATGGACTTCAAAGAGCAACCACTTAAGTTGCAAGTCATAAATTTTGATAATGTGGTTGAGACGGAAAAACGAGAAAAAAGACATGGTAAACTACTGCCTGACAGTATACGAGCAGTTTTCTGTGGTCCTAGTAACTGTGGAAAAACTAACTGTTTGCTAACACTAATCACACATCCTAATGGACTTAGATTTGAAAACATTTATGTTTATTCAAAGTCCCTCAATCAACCAAAGTATAAGTTTTTAAAAGATTTATTGGAACCGATTGATGGTATACAGTATTATGCATTCAGCGAGCATGAGGCAGTTGTTTCACCGGATAAAGCTAATCCAAATTCTATCATGATTTTTAACGATATAGCCACTGAAAAGCAGGACAACGTGAGAGCATTCTTCTGTATGGGAAGACAAAAAAGTAGATAGTTTCTATCTCTGTCAATCATACGCTCGCATACCGAAGCATCTCATTCGAGATAATGTGAATTTACTAGTTTTGTTTCGACAAGATGACGTGAATATTAAACATATTTACAACGATCATGTTAACTCAGATATGACTTTTGAGAAGTTTAAAGCAATTTGTTCAAAATGTTGGAGAGACGATAATCATGGATTTATAGTTATTGATAGAGATAGACCAATCAATCATGGACGGTATAGAAAAGGATTCGATTCTTTTGCTATAAATATAACGGAGTGAACGAATGAAGATTATTTAACTTTAGAAATTGCAAGCGTCAACATGGGTAATTTTGAAAAAGAAAAGAAGATGCTCGAGCAATTATCTGAGGCTCGTGATACCATCAGACGTAAGTATCAACTAATAAAACGTGACAAAGCTGATTTAGAAAATACATTGAATGAAACTTTTAAACCTATAGTTGATCCATTGAAGAAACTTGTGGAGGTAGCTATTGATAAAACTAACGATAATACTGAACAGGAAACGAACTAGGAGAAGAAAATTACGTTCGATAAAGTTTTCAAGTCAAAAACAACAGCTGACACTCCCTATAAATCTCGATATTTCAATAGTACTGTTAATGACTTAAATTCAACATTACATCCGCTTGATTCTACATTTGAATCCGCTATGTATATTGCTGATGCTACTGATGATGGTGATGAAGACGAATTAAGTAAGACTAGTGAATCAACACTTGATAGAACTGCAATAAATTTAGACAATGTTAGTTCAAATGTAACTACAAAACAACAAAAACAGCTATTGGATAACTCGAATGTAGGAAACTATATTCGACTATTGCATGAACCGCAACCGAAAAGTAAGTTAGACAAGACATTTGGTGTTCGCTACCATGAAAATACATATGTCATAGGCAATTCTCCAATTTCTTTCCAAAACGATAATGTGACTATGAATGATAAAGCATTCAGCAAGACGCCTGGATTAATGGAACTTCTCTTTAGTAAAGAACCTAATTCTAAATTAATCAGTTCATCAGATATTGAAAATTATATAAAAATTCTTGAAATCACTAACGCTCATCGTAAGAGATATGAAACAAATGGAGAATATCGCAATAAGCGTGTAAATAAATTCAAAAAGTATATTGGTCCAAATTTATCTTTAAGTGGTAGTGCTAAGAAGCGAAAATTGACTATTGATGGAAAAGGTCTTTTTCCTAACTATAAAATAGCAAGAAAAGGAACATTATTTGATTATGTATATTGGGATGATCCAAACGAGCTCGTTGATCGATTGAGATTGCTTATCGCCGAACAAACCGCTGGTAATCCTAGTCATATTAATGAAATTCATTCAATCATTGAAGAATTACGCGAAGCTGGCTGTATATATTAAGAGAATCCTAAATATTCCTCAGTAATAAAATGAGTGTTGATGTGTTTGAACGTATATTGAAAAAAAAGGAGGGTAATCAAGGTCCTCCTGGTATAGGGTATAATATCACTAAAGACGGACAATACGACGCGAATGACAAAAGAATTTGTTATATAGCCGATCCTCAGGAGAGTAACGATGCTGTAAACTTACGAACGTTGCAAAAAACTAGTGAAGCTAACGTCGCTACGCTTACGACTACAATAAATAATCTTAAAAAATCTTTAAATACACTCGGCAACAAAATTATCGCAACAAAGATTTTTCATCGAAAAATTGCCATTTTTCAAATGTTTGTAACTCGGTCAATTTTTATCGTATTGAGATCATTTTTTTTCGTTTTGTAGAAAATTATGTGTACTTTGAGAAACAAATGATATCCACCGTCTGCAAGATAATGTCACATTGCTATGTCTTAATCAGGCATACCAACTTTTTCTTAAAAAATTCAATAGTTTGCACGTATGCCTGGATTACCAAAATTTTTTTTTCGAAAAACTACAGATTTCCTTTCAAAGTGCATTTTTCAACGAGTATTTTAAATAAAAATTCGACACTCCACGATTTTTTTCGACCGAGTTATGCCATTTTAAAGATATTCCAATGTTTTAGTCAACCTTACCGACAAATCAATTAAAAAAAATAAAATAACAGTTTAAGATGGCATACTGGCCAAGAGTTAAGGCAAAAAATCATTCAACATTAATTTTACTATACAGCGTCCACAACAATTAACCATTACCGTCGCAATCGAAATGCCTCGGCTTACTGAAATCGAATCTGCCTAAATTGTTGCCCTGCTAGAAGCGGGATTGAATCAAAGCGAAATATCCAGAAGAATAGGGATTCATCGTTCAACGGTGTCACGCGTTCTTAGTCGGTATGAAGAAACAGGTTCTTATCGCCGGAGACCTGGTCAAGGTTGACATAGGATCACTATAAATTGAGAGGATCGCAACATTGTTAATGAAGCTCTGCGCAATCCAAGGCAGGTTGCGCGACAAATTGGAAATAATGCTTTACCAGGCAGACGAATTAGCGCTCAGACGATAAGGAGACGCCTTCATGATAGAGGTTTGAGATCACGAATTCGTGCTAGAGTGCCTAATTTAGCAGCAGTCCACCGACGAGCTCGTCGGAATTACGCCCGAAATTATCGATATTGGACACCAAGAGAGTGGAGACATGTATTTTTTACAGGATGAATCTCGGTTTTGTCTGTACGGAAATGATGCTAGGATTCGAATTTGGCGTCGTCGACGACAACGTTTTGCACCAAATCACGTTGATCCAACTCGTGCGTTTGGTGGAGGATCCATTATGGTTTGGGGTGGAATATCAATGAACCATCGATCAGATTTAGTGATTATCCCAACCCCTGGACTAACAGCGGGACGTTACATAAACGAAGTTTTACGTCCTCACGTAATTCCAATGCGTCGGCAAATGGGTCGTAATTTTATCTTGATGCAGGATAATGCACGCCCTCATACTGCAAGGATAACTCGTACTTACTTAGCAGAAAACAACGTAGAGGTATTGCCTCATCCTGCTTGTAGCCCAGATCTCAATCCTATAGAACATGTGTGGGATACGATGGGTAGGCGATTACGTAACTTACAGAGACCTCCTGCTAACCTCCAAGAGCTTGGGAGAATTCTGAATGAAATTTGGCACGAGATACCTCAGGATTCAATTAGAGCATGCATTAATATGCAAGAACGTTTAAGAGAGGTAATTCGTCAGCGAGGTGGCAATACACGATACTAAAGGCTTTAAGCGCATAGGGTTTGGAGTCAAAAAATACTGCGGAAGTGACGAGCCGCGGGATCCCTAATGTTCAAAACGGTTTACACAATCGGCCCTTTTCAGGGCCACAATGATGCGTAAGTCCGACCAACAACCTCCTCGCGGTACGCATCGGGTAATGCTGATGTTGGCGGTATTTGGCTAAAACATTGGAATATCTTTAAAATGGCATAACTCGGTCGAAAAAAATCGTGGAGTGTCGAATTTTTATTTAAAATACTCGTTGAAAAGTGCACTTTGAAAGGAAATCTGTAGTTTTTCGAAAAAAAAATTTTGGTAATCCAGACATACGTGCAAACTATTGAATTTTTTAAGAAAAAAAAGTTGGTATGCCTGATTAAGACATAGCAATGTGACATTATCTTGCAGACGGTGGATATCATTTGTTTCTCAAAGTACACATAATTTTCTACAAAACCAAAAAAAATGATCTCAATACGATATAAATTGATCGAGTTACAAGCATTTGAAAAATGGCAATTTTTCGATGAAAAATCTTTGTTGCGATAATTTTGTTGCCGAGTGTATAATAAGAATACAATTACGATCGTATGGAGAAACGATTCAATATTTACAAACAAATAATGATAATAATAAGGAGAAAGAAATAAGGATTACGCCGTCTGACTTTTCATTCAATTATAACAAATAGATTGAAAAAATGAAACATCAAAGAGTGGTGGATGAGTTACATAAACCAGCACGTCGAAACTATCCTCGTCGAAAAGTCGATATACGCGGAATAGATGAGACGTGGCAAGCTGATCTTGTTGAGATGCAAAGCTATTCTAGAGAGAATAAAGGTTTTCGCTATCTATTAACTATTATAGATTCGTTCTCTAAATATGCTTGGGGAGTTCCAGTAAAACAGAAAACTGCTACAGATGTCACTAACGCAATGGAGTCTGTATTAAAAAAGGGACGCATTCCTAAAAATCTCCAAGTGGATAGAGGCAAAGAGTTCTACAAGACAAATTTTCAAAGTTTAATGAAAAAATATAAAATAAACCTTTATTCTACTTATAGCAATCTTAAAGCATCAATTTGTGAACGTTTCAATCGAACACTAAAAAATATTATGTGAAAAAAATTCAGTTTAATAGGAAATTATAAGTGGATTGACTTTCTCCCCAGTTTAATAGAATCTTATAATAATCGAAAACATCGCACAATAAATATGAAGCCTAAAGACGTGACTAAAGAAAATGAAATGCAGGTCTTGACACGATTCTCTTACGATCATCGTCTTTTCAAAAAACCGAAATTCCAGGTAGGAGATAAAGTGCGAGTAAGCAAGTCTAAACACGTTTTTGAAAAAGGATATACGCCTAATTGGTCTACAGAAATTTTTACTATTCATCGTATTTCGAGAACTAAACCTGTAACATATCACCTACTAGATTATCAAGAAAATCCCATTGTTGGTGGTTTTTATGAGCAAGAACTACAGAAAGCTATGTATCCTGATATTTATCTTGTAGAAAAAATTCTCAGAAGACGGAATAATGAAGTCTATGTAAAATGGCTTGGCTTTGATAATACTCACAATTCTTGGATATATAAGGAGACTATACAACAATGAATTACAAATATAAATTTATATATATCTAGTTTGTATTTAAATACATAATTGTTTTCATTTATAAATATTACATTGTTTTTTTTTTATTTTAAGAATAAGAGCCCCAACCTTCGCTCTTACCTGTGAGGTACTTCCATTTTTTATATTCGACACTCGTGAGTCCATTAAGACAAGTCGAAACCTGCTTTAATAGAAACAGTAATGACTCATTGACCTCTCCAGAAAATAAATTTATATAATACAATCTTTATTGAGATCTAATAAGATATACAAATACATTTACTTAATATTAAATTGAAATCGATCACATCCATAATATTGAATAAATAATGCATATTTTTGTACTCTATCAGAAAGATAAATAAAAAGATCCAAATGATGAATTATCGCTCTTGACATTCGGTCCGGTAGAACAATTTCGAACTCACAATCGATTTCAAGAATAATTCGAGATTCATCTTGTCTCATGAATGTTATTTGATAATTCTCATCTTCATGCAATTCATAATGACTTTTTTCAGGAAGTATATCGAAAAGCTTCATTCCAATGTTATTCAACATTTCAAAATTTATCTTGCTGTAGGTAAAGAGATCTAGAATGTTACGTATTCTTCTTCTAATACTACTTCTACTACTACTACTTTTACTACTACTCTCACTGCTGTTTGTACTGTTGCTGCTGCTGCTGCTGCTGCTGCTGCTGCTGCTGCTGCTGCTGCTGCTGCTACTACTGCTACTACTACTACTACTACTACTACTACTACTACTACTACTGCTACTACTGCTACTACTGCTACTACTGCTACTACTGCTACTACTCGATTCTTGAGGCAGAATGAAGCTCTTCGAGGCTCACAGCTCTTTTAAAACCTTTCCCCACTACTTTGGTTTTCGAGCCGCCACAACCGCCTCCCTCTACTTTAAATTAGATTTCCATTTTATTTAATATATATATAGTGTGATGATTTTCTAATATAGGACCAAGCATTCTATTCATCATCAATATACGTTTCTTGAGTAATACTCGTGATATAACTTTATTCAATTCAGCAATACGTCTTTGGAAACGTTCGTGATCTCGTGCTATTTGCTCCCAAATACCTTTTCTAGAGTCTTTTTCTTCGTATGGAAGATGATGTATTTTAACATTCTTCGCAAATCATACATGCTTAGAAGAGGAGTGAGATCTTCTGTTGTCTCTTATAGCTGGCATGGCTAAGCTTCTACTACTACTTCTTCTTCTTACCAATGCTTCGAACAGAATGGTATTTCTATTAACATCTTATCGATATTTTAGAATATAACCCCACTACTTCGCTTTTCGAGCCGCCGAAATCGCCCCCCCCCCCTCTCTTTCTTATTTTTTTGTTAGGGAATGGTGAAAGCCCCAACCATCGCTCTCACCTGTGAGGGGCTTCCACTACTAACATTGCTTATGAGACCTTTACACTAAGTCGAAACTCGGCAGAAAGAACGCATAAGTAATTACTTCAACCTCTCCAAAAAAAAAAAAGGATTTGAAGGAATAATTAAATTAGGATTAAAGACATAATTAAAATTTTAAATATATATTTATTTACTATTTATACATTTACACATTATGCTAGATTAATTTTTAAATTCAAAATTCGAGCCTTCTCGATGGTAAATAAACAACTCCTTTTTTTCCATAGTCTCGAATAATTTCTTCAACATATCTTCATCTTTTTCTAACGCTAAGCTTACTCGCTGAGGTAAAAAAATTTCGAATTCGTCGTCTACTGTTATAACAACACTAAATCCATAACGAGTATTAAGCCATCTTAATTTCGTTATCATGTAGGTGCAGTTATTTTCTAATTGTGCCATCGTTTTTCTTGGTAAGAATGCCGATTTGGCTATTTTATTAATTGATGAAAAGTCCATTCTACAATAAAAAAAATCAATCAATAATTAATACTACTAGGATATATAGTTAGAGAGCTACTAGTATACAAGAAACTTACTTTTAAGAGAAAATCTAGAAGTCGAATAGGAGAACTAGGAAGAGAGACTACTGCTGTTACTTCAACCTACTGCTGAACAACTGCGACGGACTGAGGTGTGTTCTCCGTTTTGTACCATGCGTCCCCTCTCTGAGAACTCGAGCCGCCGTAATTTCCCTCTCTTTTCGCCTTATCCCCACTTGAGTAATTTCTCATATGATTCCATTGCCCGTACTCCTCAGACTTCAGTCGCCATGTCTGCCGATGTCCCCCACTCTACCGTTGTCCCCACTCTCTCACTATTCCATCCTTAATCTTTTCCTAACTTAGCCTTCTTCCTCCCCACTATTACTACTCTGTTCTAAGCGACTTCTGTCGGAGGTTGGAGGAAGCTTACAACTTTCTTGAGGATTTTCTTCCATTTCTATGATCTTTCTTTTCCTGCGTTATTCCGCACTCTTGATTTTAAGCTTTGACGTTTCAATAGTTTTGTAATGACCCCATGGAAGTGTATCAGGAATTTTATCGAATATACATCGTTTATCATCATATGGACTTAGTGCTACTTTCTGCACTCTTTCTGTTCTTACTTGATGCAATACACTTCGTATATTACATTGCTCACGCCTAATAATTTCTAAATCCAATAAACAGTTTCGAAAATCTTCATGATCTATTGTTTTTATGACAGTATGTGTTTTTACGCCTTTTGCTTTCTTTATTGCTTGATGGTTTTCTATTAGTATACTATACATTTTACTTCGAAGTCCAATGAATTCTCTCATAATATTACCATTGCATTCATCTTTCATAATACCGAGAACCTTTTTATTAACTAACGGCATATTAAACTGATTATTTTCTGAGTAATCTGATGTATCAAATTTATTGATATCTTCTTTCATTATTTCATACATATCAACATCTTGAAATTCATATACGAGGCTATCTGTATCAGTATAAAGTAATTTTGCTTTATGAGGTAGTCTTTCTTTTATGTAGCCATAGTGGAAGTCATATACTAATGTTTTTCAGAGATCTAGCACACAAAGTCCAATATATATTGGTTTTTTAATACTAATAGACGTCCATGATAACTGTATTGCTACTAAATTTTCATCAAAGATTGAACTACTATGAAAGTTGGGTTGTGCGATCCGTGCTTCTGCTCCATATCTACCACTCCATGCACTAATTAATTTAACATCTTTTCGTTTCCTTTCATCCTCCATAGTCTTTCCGTATACTGCATTAATCATGAGTTTATAGAATAACTTTTCAAATTCATTTTTAGCTTGTTTTCTTTTTTCTGTATTCAAATCTACATAAGTTTTAAGCCACGGCTTTTGATTAAACTGAAGTGCTCTGTGTATTTTGTTTTATTTTGAGTCCGTATTTAATAGCCTGCTTTAGCGCTCTATAATGAATGACATACCGTTTTTTATTATACAGTGTTATTAAAAGTTTTTTTTGTCTTGATTCAGGTAGTGTGTTGTGTTCAGGACAAAGTGGAAGGTCCTTATGTTCGTCCTGTAGTTCTTTTGGGTACTCTAGATCAACTTCTAAAATATATCCAACCTCATTATTATCGGAAACATTGAAAAAATGAGGCTCATCGATGTTAGAGACCCACTTAAAATTTTTATATGGTAATGATTGCGTCATCGCCCATCCATATAAATTGTTAACGTCAAAGTACATCAAAGTCTTGCTAGGTTCTTTTTCATTATATTCTGAGCCCATATATCGATTATTAGCTTTTGAGTATCTATTACACCATTGACTAATACCTCCTCGAATACCTTTTTGGATGAATAAAACCATGTCTATATCGGTTAAAAGTTCTAGCTCAATTTTTGTACACTTTAATATAGCATCCCATGTTAATCCAGGAGTAGTATAATAGTGTGCTGGGTCGAGTTGATACGCGTCCATAGAAGTTTTACGAAAATTTTCAAAAATATCGGCCAAGAGTAATACGTCAGTTTTTAAATATAAATCAGAATACTGTCCTAAATCAATGATGTCAAATGCATTCCACACTTTTTGAGCATGCTCATAGTCAGCTTCAGAGATGTTGCTATCTATCAATTAACTATGAAAATCTTCGATAGGTGGTAATTAGTCTGTTTTACTTTCAAAACTGTTAACATATTCATATGGAAAAACGCCTTTTCTCTTCAATAATTCTATTTATGTTTTTGTATATTTATCTATCTTGAATTCATGCTCTACGATATTTAGTTTGGTTAAGTATGAAGACAGTTTTTCGAGAGATGATGGCATAAAACGAAACGAATCAATAAATCGAAAATTTATAGTACTACCGTCCACGTGTTTTGTGAAAGCTATATATCTGTCCTTGTTTTCAGCTAAAACAGTCACATTTCCCTCAAGATCAGAGCTAGTAGCTATTTCTTTTATTATAAAATGAGAATCATATCCAGTAAGGTTATGGAAGACGACTGGTATAAAATAAGGATTCTTATAATTTAAATTATAGGATGCGTGAGCAGCACCTCTAAATCGGCCCGTCAAATGACAATGATCTCTAACTCTTGTTTCATCATGTTAAAAATATTTTTTACAAATATGACACATTTTGCTCATCTTGAAATCCATTTGATTACGCCATGAAAGATTCATTTCTATTGCATTCTTATATATTTGATACATTTCATCTAACAAAATCTGAAATTATTTGATAATCCATTGTGCGGGTGATTGTTCTTCATTCAGTTTTTTTCTATACATCGTAAAGACTGATTTGGAATCATCATAACTATATTTTATATAAAGTCCCACACTAAAGGCTTCATGATCTTGGAAGGATCGTCCATTATTTACTGGTTTCAATAAGCACTCTAAATCAGCATAGATAATAAACGGAACCATTTCTTTTCGCTCATAATGATTAAATTTCAGAAGAGGAAAATTAGGTAAATTAACTCTATATTTATTTAATTTTTAACAATCTGTCTCATGAATATTCAATTTTTCTTTATTATTAAAATAGTGGAGACAGTGTTCACACAGATAAATTTGTGCAGTATGTTTCGTTACTTGACTTCTAACAAGAGCAGATAAGTTTTTAATCCATATATAGTGGAATTTTAATTTGAAATTATCATTGTTATTTGATCTATTAGATTTTTCTGTTTCATTCTCATCAATATAATCGTTTTGTAGTAACAAAAGATTTACATGCTTATCTTGTTTTAAAGTTGATATATAATATGGTGAGACTTCGAATTTAAAACCGTATTTTTTTAATATGTATAGATTTATTGAAATACTATTTAATTTTTCAAATTTAGGAATATTCTTTACCTCAACAGGAAAGTTTATATCATCGAATTTCAATTCATTCGCAAAAAATAAGGTGACTTTGTATTTTTAAGAAAAAATATTTATTTATTTATCAATATTTATGTTGTCCCCTTCAAAGTAATCCCCCTCAGATACAATACACTTATGCCAACGGTTTTTCCAATCCTCAAAGCACTTCTCATAAGCACTTTTCGGTATAGCCTTGAGCTCTTCCAGCGATGCAGTCTTTATCTCTTCAATCATTGCAAATCTCCGTCCTTTCATAGGTCTCTTTAGTTTTGGGAACAAGAAAAAGTCACATGGGGCCAAATCCGGTGAATATGGTGGCTGAGGCATGATTGTGGTGTTGTTTTTGGCCAAAAAATCTCTCACAAGCAAAGATGAGTGAGCAGGGGCATTATCGTGATGCAAAAACCATGAATTGTTTTTCCACAATTCTGGGCGTTTTCTTCGTATTGCTTCTCGAAAACGGCACATAACTTCAAGATAATACTGTTTATTAACCGTACGTCCATATGGTAAGAACTCCTGATGCACCACGCCATGGTAATCGAAGAAAACATTGAGCAAAACTTTGACATTTGATCGAACTTGGCGTGCTTTTTTCGGTCTTGGCTCATCTGGGCTCTTCCTCTGGGACGATTGGACTTTGGTTTCGATATCATAACCATATACTCATGATTCGTCACCAGTTATGACCCTTTTGAGTAAATCTGGGTCGTCGTTAACGTCATTCAACAGTTCTCGAGCGATGCTCATGCGACGGTTCTTTTGGTCAAAATTTAGCAATTTCGGAACAAACTTCGTTGACACACGTCTCATGCCCAAAACGTTAGAAAAAATTTCATGGCACGAGCCGAGCGATATACCAACATCCTCAGCAACTTCTTTGATAGTGATTCGACGATTTTCCAGAACAATTTTCTTCACTGCTTGAACGTTTTCATCAGTTGTTGACGTGCTTGGGCGTCCAGAGCGAGGCTCGTCATTGGCATCTTCCCGGCTATCTTGGAAGAGTTTGTACCACTTGTAAACATTTTTTTTACCTAGAACAGTTTCACCGAATGCCACCGTCAACATTTTATGTGTTTCGGAGCACTTTATTTTATTTTTTACACAAAATTTGATGCAAATCCTTTGATCCATATTTTTCGATAACAAGAAATCGCCGAGCACGCAAAACACTTATAACCTTTACGCCTCTCACAACCAAACAAAAAATGTTATACACTTGAAACTTGGTACAGATGTTCGGGAAGAGTGTACCAACATAACAAAATAAAAAAAATCGATAATCGAAAGTACGTTGCCCGTGAAATTTGAAGTCACCTTACTTTTTGAACACACCTCGTATATGAGCCAGGTTTGAAAGGATTAAATTTATTTATATTAATAGTAATACCGATGATAGTTTTTAATGTCCAACCGGAATCTTTTTCTTGAAATTCTTCTAAATTTTTAAGTATAACATCTTCAATATTTTCTGTAAACCATAATTTAAGATCTGTCGTTCTATAAATAGAAACATTTTCGGTGTTGAAATACTTTACTTGAATGTCCTCTACATTATCTTTTATTACGGTAAATTAAGCTGACATTTCTATATTTATTTTTAGAGCATTATGAATTGAAAGATATTTTGGTATTTGTAGTTGTAATAATTTATTTGCTGCTTTTAAGCATGACTTTATATCTCTATGTTCTTGATTGGCTATGAATGCAGTAATGATACGTTTTTCAAATGCTGAATTTATTTCACGCCAAATAACTCCGTCCCCTTCAATTTAGTTTGGAATGACTCGTAATGAATTAACATTTCCTCCGACTTTTATGGAATTATTTAAATTAATTTCGATTGAATTCAAATGAGTAGCGCATGTTTGACATCTCTGTGGTATTGCTCTACTTAAGTTAGGCCGTAATATATATTCTTCAAGAGAATGCAAAGCGGTAATTATTATATTTTTCCATCTAATAAAATCATCCTTATTAGCGTCTGAGTTGTAATAGGCTTTCCATAAATCGCGTACTGTATTTTCAAAATAAGAAATAGAAGCCATTGCAATGAAAATGCACGTAGGATAACTAGTAATACTACTACTACTACTACTACTGCTTGTCACTGCTAAGAAAGCTAGTGAAGCGGGCTGTCTCGAAAGACTGCGCTCTTTTCCAATCGAGCACGGCCTTTAAGTACTATGGTGGCGCTGAAAGCAGCGGTTTCGGCGCTGTAGGTTGAAGAGGGAGTAGTCAGACAAAAGGTAGGAGGTGGGTGGGTGGGGGGGTGGCAAGCTAGAGACGCTACTCCCTCTCCGAGGGCCCACACTCAGCCAGCATAAGCTTACTAAGGAGAGTGAGAGAGAGAGAGAAAACAGCATCCGCACTATACGGTGTACGCGCCTAGCAAGCTAGAGACGCTACCCCCTCTCCGAGGGTCTACACTCAGCCAGCATAAGCATATAGTTTACCAAACACCCTACCGACTTCTACAGCATTCTACCTTAACAACCTCTGTGGGTTGGGTGGGTGGGTGAAGCGCCCTACTATTGAAGGAGAGCGAGAAAGAGAGAGAGAGAGACCATCATATAGTTTACCAAACATCCTACCGACTTCTACAGCATCCTACCTTAACAACCTCTGGGGGGGGGGGGGGGGGGGGGAGGGGCACTGGCCCCCTCGAAGGGGCCCACTGGTACGCGGGAGGTGTTAAACGAACATCAAATGCAACACTCAGCATGGGGTCTCACCTTATCGCGATTAAAAGGTGTCACTATCGCGACACCTTCATCGGGCGGCTCCTTTGTGTCCCAGAACATACATTGCTTATCTACTCCTTAAGATGAAAATTGAAAGCATTGTTAATTTCAAAATCAGTTCATCCGCGCCAACCGTAGTTGTTTGCTCCACATGTTACAGAAACATTAATAAAAATGGAAAAATTATTCTTCTAGACTACTCAGTAGGTAAACTAGAGAGGCCATAACTCAGAGGGGTATCAGCTCACTGAGTTGAGAAGCATGAGCTGATGCGTGTGCATCTTCAGCTCAGCACTATCAACTCACCTCACGTCTCTCCTACTGAACGGCCCGTGCATTATCGACTTACCTCCCCCGCCCCCCACTAAGTTATACCGGTGCGTTCTACGCACTCCCCTCCCCTACTGAGCTATGATGCCTGTGCATTCTACGCACTACCCCCTCTCCTATACTATGCTGATGTGCTCTGACGCCCGTGCATTCTCCGCACTTCCCCCTCCTTCTACTGATCTAATGTGCTCTCGATGCGCGCGTTCTGTGTTGCACATTTTGATTTTTATTGTGTCTGTGTGTGTGTGTTAAATTTTTAGATTTATCGGAAAAAACGGACGGATAGGGGGATCGAACGCGCGTCCTCTAGATCCGCAGGCGGATGCTCTACGGCTGGAGCCACTGTCGCTCGTACTACGTACGATTCCTATTGTGTATATATTGGCTACACGGTTGATACAGGGGGAAGACCCAAGCGCTAATACATACAAATAATAATAAATTTAAGAAATATACTAATTATAATAAATATTATACATATATATTTATTATAATTGGTATATCATGAATTATTTTTTGCTGTTCAATGTACGTGCGTGCGTGTGCGTGCGTGCGTGTGTGTGTGTGTGTCTGATCGCTAAAATAAAAGTCAAATTATTATTAATAATCATTTATTATATAAAAATACAAAAATATAAAAATACAAAATTATAAAAAAGAGCTTATACATATAAAATTTATAAAAAAACTGACGCTTAGTTGTCGTCGTCGTCGTCATCATCGTCGTCGTCTTTTACGTTCACACGTACGACCACCAGATCTTGCTGCGGCCGGTTTTTATTATACAGAGCAGATCGATTCAGTGCGCTGTTTTGAACGTGGTATGGAAGTCTGTCGTTGGGAAGAAGGTGACGACCTTATGACGGAACATAAGCGCTGGGATGGCGGCTGCCTTTTCATTCGCAACAGAAGTTACGACAATGTGCCGATCGGATCAAGCCTCGTACCGGTACCTCCTCGAAAAAGTAGAGATGTTTGTGCACGGTATAAGCTCGAGTATCGGGCAGCAACAACGTGTGAAGAGCCAGCGTGCGCAGTGACTAGCCCACCTACTGTCGGAGAGCTGGAATCTCCATTTCAATACTCGAGTGTTTAAATCTGCAGTTTTGAACCAAACCAAAGGTTGATGATCAGTTATTATTGTTATAAATTGTCCGCAAACATACGATTTGAAGGATTTAACGCTGTGTATAATTGCAAGTGCATCTTTCTCGTAGACTTCGTAACTTAGTTCAGCTCCGCGTAAAACACGTGAAGTATATGCAATTGGTAATTCATCACCGGGTAGATAAAAAACGTCTCGTACCTCGTTAATTAGCTTAATTGTGTAATTTTTTTCTTCATCATTCATGTGCTTTAGATTTACATACTCTTCAATTTTTTGATTATCATAATTATCTTTATTTTCTTCAACCAACAAGCCTGCAATACCTAAATTATCTTCATCTTCAATAAAACTTTTCACATTGAAATCATCAAAAGTTTTATTTTGCGAAATAGTAAAAATATGTCTTTTTGCGAGACTAGAAGTCTCACGTTCAGCAAATGTAGTTTTAAATGCATTTAATTCAACTAGATCAGTTTTCTCTTCAAGAGAATCAACTCTTATAGAGGCAAAACTGATTGGCAATTTATCATCGTTATTTTGTAAAATAAGTGGCATAAGATTGCCATTGGCTATAAAAAATTGGTTTCTAAAATCAATTATTGCTTTACTCTTCAAAAAATTATGCACCTAGTACACCTTCATTAGGTAATTCAAAATCATCAGTAACAATATGAAATACAACATCCAAGCCAAGAATAGTCATTATAGTTATACCAATCGTTGTTTGTGCATTGAGATCAATACCATTCAATTGTATTATTGTTTTTTCATGAATTTCAGCCAATGGAGATAAACTACCTTTTCTAATTAAATTACACTCAGAACCAGTATCAACAAGAAAATAATCTTTCTTTGCCGTATAAATATTATAAAACTGTACAGTTGGTAACATTTGCCTAGGACGTCTTTCGAGCGTGTTAAAATTATTGATTCTTTTTATTTTTGTTGTACAAAATTGATAATCATCGAAAGTTTTAAAGGCAATAGAATACCATCTAACTTTAAATTTTATTTCATCAAAATCAATAATAGCTTTGTTTTTAGTGAAATAATTCGAACCAAGAAGAACATCAGTAGTCATCGGAAAATTACCATTAACAATTAAAAATTCTGTAGGTTTATCAAAAAGTTCCAAAGTAACAGTTCCAATTGTAAGATAAGGATCTAGACTTATACCTTTTAAAGTAAATCTTTTCTCGCGATTAATAATTGATAAATAAAATAGGCTAGTTCAAAATATTAGCTTCTGATCCGGAATCAAGCACAATAGTGAATTTTTTATTTTCCGAAAGATTAGCACTTATAACAGGTACTCGAGCAAAAACTTTTAAGGCATTAAACGAAGAAAAGCTTCTTCTACTTCCTCCAATTGACGCTGTGTTGGATTGTTCGACCTCTGTGTCGCGCCCTGTTGAGAGGTCGAATTCCCGTTTCCCGAATTTTTATTTTTCAATTTATAACATTTAGATTTTAAATGTCCTTTCTTTTTGCAATAAACACATTCAAGGTTGCTCTTACAATTTTTTGCGTTATGTCCGCACCGGTTACATATTTGGTAGATACTGTCATTATCAGGATTATCTTGTTGGGTGCGGCAATCCTTAGCCGTGTGACCAGTTCGATCGCATAAGTGACAAATTGTTCCTGACCAACAATTGCGTGCTATGTAACCAGAGCGATTACAAATTTGACAGGTGCTTTGATCTTTTATTTTTTTAAAACAACGATCTTCAGAATGACCAGTTTTTTTGCAATAATTGCACGGTGGTTCTGATTAGAAACTGAATTGCACATAAAAGCTGTATGCCCTTCAAAAATCAAATTCTGTATCACAAATCTGACACGTATTTGCAATCTTCTTTGGAGCGGCTTGAGTGACCTTTTTACTAAGGTTAGTTCTTAACTTGGATAACAATTCAAGATCTTTTTCCATTTTAATTGCATTCTTTACAGTTGTATCCGAATTCGTTTCGACCGATAAGTTTAATTCAATTTCGGATTTTAAACCTTTCTTGAAGAAATCAAATACAATTTCTTTTATAATATCTTTAAATTTTTTAGTAACGGCTGACGTGCAGCCTTCTAATTTCTTTGCTTGAAGAATTTTAGTGGTCATCTGTCTTAGGCGATTTGAAAAAACAATAACTTATTCATCTTCTCGTTGGAACTCGTTTCCAATCTCACCGAGCAGTCGATTAAATGTTTGCACAGAACCAAAAATATCCGTTAAGTGTTTTATTAATTCATTTATAGAATCAACTGTAATGCCAATAGTTGAAGCCTGAGCTTCGCTTTCCAACTTAAACTTAATCAATTTGGTGAGATGAGGCTCATTGACTCCATCTAACATGGATCTCGCTTCCCTGCAAGCTTCGGCAAATGTAAGATTTTCAGTTTTTCCATCGAATTTTGGAATTATTGATAGCACATCATGAAAAGTAGTTCTATTTATAAGACCTGCAGTTGCGACAGCTATATCATCTTCGTGGTTCGACATTTTATTAGATAAGTCTTTAATTCGCAAATAAATATTAGTTTCTGATTTATTTAAACTACTACTTTTACTATCAATAATAATATTTTCTAAGTCAATTAAACTATTTGAACTAACGCTCTCTACTTCGGAATCTTTCTGAGTTTCTAATAGCTTGTCTTCTAAATTTATTAACTTTAAGTTCGGATACAAAGTATCTAGTCTTTCTTTCTTGGGAGTACGTGGTAAACCGCTTTTTTTAAAGGCAGGATCGTCGTCCCACGGATTCCCAGAAATTGTACCTAGACTTCTTGTAAAAGGTCGTTTGCCATCCGACATCAATGATCGAAATTGATAATTTAATTTACTAGATTGCCAGAGAAAAGGAAATTTATATCAAAACTTTTGCCAAATAAATGACAATTACTTTTGAATATAGATTTAGTATTTATTCAATATTATTCATACAACCAAGAAAATTAACAATATTTATGAAGCTTTATTAAAATTTTCATTCATACTAAGCTTATAACGATTAATTGATTTCATAAATTTCTCTTAAAAATTAAAAATTTTTTGCCTTTTTTCCTTGTCAAATTCTAAATCATTTAAACTATAATGTTTTTTTGAAGGGTGTTTCTTTTTAACAACGTGAATCATAGTTTTTTTTTTGGAATTTTAAAACTCGTATAAATATCGGATTGCATAGACCACAAGTCATTGGCATGCTCCCATGTTCACAAACGTTTTTTGCAATAAATGCTCCCTTTTCTTCAAAAGTAAGGGGTAAAGGTGGCAATGGCAATGGGGGCTGCAAAGGTGTAGAACAATTTGAGTGCGGCAATGGCTCTTCTCGCAATACTTTCTTTAAAAGGACAGATGCTGCCCTTTTTTTTTTAATTTTTTTTAATAATTCCAATTTTTTTTTTCTAATTCTTTTCAGTTACAAACAGAGCTTTTTTCTACAGAAAATTGTAGTGTGATTTTTTTTTCTTTGCTTTTTACTAAATATTTTTCACACTACAAAATATTCCAATCAAGTGATTTTTTTCTTCTTCTAAATATTTTTCACTGATAGATATTACAATTAAAAAGACTCTGTAGTTATATTTAATTTTTGAATAATACAATATTCTTTTCTTTTACAACACAAAATAGGATATGATTTATTTCTCTTTTTTTTCTCTCTCAAAAAGATTTTCAAAATTTCAAAGTAAGGCTAGTAACAAAATTCATATAATAAAAAGATTTTATACAGATAGCAAAATTTCTAAAGAGTATTTTTAACCAACAACAATACCCAACGGGGGCCTCCAATGTTACGGCTCACTTTTCGTAAGGTGGGAATTTCTAATCCTTTTCGGGCTGTGATTTCTCACTTTACCCGGGTAAGGAAAGATTGGTGTTGGTTACAAATACCTATTTTCCTTGAATATAAAATCCAGTATTCAATCGCCAATCTTTTCAAAAGGATCAGTGAAAACTTGATTGAAAGATTCCACTCAGACCTATAAAGATTCTAATGATCCAAGTTCTGAGCGTTAAACTAATGTATCAAGTTTATCTAACTCGTTTTTCAACGAGAGGACCGAGCGATACGGAATTGGGAAAAATGAATTGTGAAAGGTGAAGAAATATAAAAAAATTAATATTTGAAATAAAACTTACTTTTTATTTTCCGTAGAGTCTTTTAAAAGATAATTGGAAACTTTGATGATTTTCAAAAAAAGAATCCTTGGACTGCTTGAGAGAGAGTGAATCCTTCGAGCGTAGCACTTCTTGCTGCGGGTGGCGTAGCAGTGGTGAACAGTTCGCGTCTTACTTAACACATTCCCTCAGGATGCGCTCTCTTTCAAAATAAGGCCGCAAGGGGCTCTGTAGGATTTGGACATGAAATCTTCAAAACTGATTGGTGGAAATTTTCCCGCAATAGGGAAACGTACAGTTTCCTTAAGATAGATGGAGTTACTCATGCCAAATCGCGTATAAAAGTACTATTATTTAAAATTTTACTGTGCAAGGATTTCACATACTTAATTATTATCTATTATAAGTCATTAAATATATATATAAATAACAATCTGAGAGTTATATTTAATTCTCAAATGTTATTTATTTACATCTTTAAATACAAAATGGAACTTAAATAAAACGTAGCACAAATTGTAAATCGTACGACTTAATTTTATGTAACTGCACAAACTATTCAATAGAACAAAATAATTTTCCGACTTTTTTTATAACTAAGCTAAACGGAATAATGAAAACTCGGTGGAAAACGCATAAGAGAAGCTTTCTCTTTTTTTCTGCATTCTGTATAGGGCTTGGGCGTTGGCAACTCACACTGTTTGTACAAGGACATCCTAAGCATATGGGCGCACATAACAAAGTTGTAAAATTTTTTATACCTATTTTCTAATCGCAAACTATTTGGTCAGCTTGTCTTCTCTTGGAATTTGAAGAAACCTTGAGAAGAGAAACTCTCCAACGTATTTTCGCTTCTCGAAATTGTGCAGTTTGATGCATTGAAGTCGTAATACAAAAAAATAAAAAAAAATAAAATAAAATGGCACTATTAATTATCCGACGTTACAAGGGTCAAAAAAATTGAAAAATTTTTTTTTGTAAAAAAAATCTGAAAAATTTTCATAGTATTCTACTTGAAAAAACAAACATTTTCTTTCCTAATCATTTTTTTTTGTATTATGAATATTAATGGAGATATGACAAGATGAAACCGTATGTCCATTTTTGGGAAAAATGCCGGTAGGCGTGTGATATTTAAGGACAATAAATATGCAATGCATGATTTGAATAGGTATTGGAAAGAGCTACAAGATGGTGTACTTCAAATTTCTGTGCGACGAGTTTTAAAGATTTGGCGAGCGATCAAAAATGGACACAAAAATTTATAATTTTCAACGTCGAATTATCATTTGAAAAAAAAGTTAAAAAATGTTTGATTGAATTTCTAAATAAGACAATTTAAAAGCTCTTGGAAAGAGCTTTCCAATGACACCTCGCTCGACTCTGTATGTCAATTTTGATAAGAGATACACGATTTTGAAGTATGACTAGTTTTGCTCTTGGAGGGGCAAAAGTACGTGATTGGCAGTGTATTTCCGTTGAGTTTTTCCATATCTGATTTTTCGTCTGCAATTTTCCTCTATTGATTGGACAATAATTTAAATGCAAAAAATGCAGAGTGTGAAATTTATGTAAGAAATAATAAGCTGGATAAAACAAAGAAGGCATTTCGACAACAGAAACATTTGGCATGAGGACTCATGAAGATAACTCATTGAAAAAGCTCTGAAAGAATGCTCACTAAGAGGATCGCTAACCGAAAAGCATTGTTTAGGTTTGCATCAAGGGACAGTGCATGAAATTTTCAGTAAGTCTTACATGCCGTTTATATTTGAAAATTTTTTATATTTTTACCAAATATACCATTATATTGTATATAAATTAAATATATCATATATAAATTAAATATATCAATACTTATACACTAATATATTTAATTTACAGGTTTTGTGGATGAATATGTAACAAAACATCACTGGAAACCATTTAGTGAACAAATAATTGAGAAATCAATGAGTGTGTTTCTACAAGAATGCAGAGAAGTAAAGCTGCTTTAAATTCAATAATCATGCCCTTCTGTTTGTGTTGTAATTATTAATTATTATCGTTATTGATAGCATTAGCACATGTACTCACGTTAAAATATTAATAAAACATTAATTTTACATAAAATCCAATAAAATTACGTTAAAAAATTGTCCAATTAGACACAATATTTTGAAAAAATTATGCAAATTTGTAATTGAATAATTTGTAATTGAATAATTACAAATTATTTTAGAATCTATATTTAAGCAGAACGCTGTTATTTTTATGAATATAATATTTACTTTACTATTTATATATTAGTTCGTATGAATTTCACGCTATTATATTGATGCGTTATTGCCAAATTTACGGCGCATACAGATATACAGAATCATTAAAGAGAAAGATTAATTTTTCATACATTTCGTTTGATTTTCTCTGACACGAAGTTGTTATCTCTATATTTTTAAAAACTCAAAAGAATCCTTATAAAAATATAAAAATAGATATAATTTTGAATTTCTGAGGTTAGTCATTTACTTCCAAAATTATTGTCGTTTTTGTGACATTTTTCATATGATTACGTGTTAATTGGCCATTTTTCAGAAGCGATTTATTCGAAAATGAAGTCGTTAACCCTAGTATTTCTTAATTGCAAATGAATTCGACATACTTTCTCCACATAATCTATAAATTTCAGAAATTTTAATCATTCCAGTAAAAATCTCTAAGCCACCCATTAAAATTAAACATTAAAAACATTAAAAATATGTGAGCTTTACTTTGGGATCTTTTTCAGGGCAAATGTTGCAAGGCTATTTATACCTAAGCCATTTACTTCAGTAACAAAAGCCCTACAAAAGCTTCAAAGCGGTTGTTTTAGAAACTCATTAATAACTGAAATAAACTACAACGCTTCTATATTTCATAACTAGTATTTTATAGTTATATCACTGTTTATTTAAGTTAAAAATGAGGTTCTAAAATATTAATCATAAGTTTTAAAAGTTTTTCTTCACTGAACAAGAGAAGCCTTTGAATTATTATTTTTGTGAGCAAAAATGGACAAGTATATATGAAGTACTTTATATAAATTCGTTATTGATCCTAATATTGCTGGATTATTAGAAGATTTTTCAACATTCTTACATATAAGATGAAATGGATCAGATCAATCTATAAATTAAAAATTATATTAAAATTTGAATTTAACGAACCTTTATATTATTCAAATTGCGCTTTCAAATCTTGCTGTTACGCAGAATCAAAAAATAGAAGTATTGAGATGTCACGCAGCGAGATGTAAGCATCAATATAGTCGAGCACAGACGAATAGAAGTCTTTCGTCTTAAAATCATTTTTCTCCGAAATATAGTCTTTCTAAAAAATTATCGCGCACCGGTGTGGTAGCTTAGTGGTTGAGCAGTGTGGAGCGGCCGCACCGTACAATTGCTCGATACTTGGATCACGGTCATTCATACACACACGCGCACGCATGTACTCACACACATAGACTATGAGGCGAGAAAAAGAGAGGGAGAGAAAAAGAGAGAGAGAGAGAGAAATGGATCGACAGATATACAGACTGACAGAGTGCGGGTAGAGAAATATCATCCGCTGTTAGTGCTCGTGGCCGCAGTCGCGCGTTTAATGCTAACACTCACTGCTTCGGAGATCTAGTGTTGCGGAAACAGATAAGAAAGAAGAGGCAGCCATCAGTCATCAGCCAAGCCACCGGCAGCAAGAAGCAGCGCATAGCGAAAGGATTAAGTTCCAGGTTTAGGTCAATCATTAAATCAGCAAAGATGCAGGCACGTGACATGATCGTCGCGATAGTCGCGTTGTTGACGGTTGCGGCCGGGCCGTCGAGCTTCGTTTCTGCGCTCGCCAGGACCGATCTCTACCCCTACGGAGGACCGACAGTAGCCACGCTCAAAGCCAATTCCGACGGTAGTGTGCAGTCCGAAGAGCTTCAGCTCAAAACTCCCATTAAGCTCTTCGATCACCAATATGCCAACATCTTTGTGAGTCGCATTTGCTATTTACTATCCGTCTTTATTAATAGCGCTTCAGCTTCGACACTCCTAATATTATAAAACTCATTGAGCTTATCCTCATCAGTCGCTGTTCGCATCCAGATTATATCAACTCCTTGTTCCAATTGTCGATCGTTTCACTGCTTGCGTTACCCTTCACTGCATCTACGTAAACTCATAAGCATTTATCGTGAGAACGATAACAGTCAGAGGCGCATATTTGTATCATCTCAATTCGTTCATTGCCCTGTTTCGCTTACTTCCATTCTTACGAAATAATATTATTCAGCTGCGTGTGTACAAATGCGTATTCCCCTCTCCATCATCTAATCTAATGAAAACTATACTTGTTGCTGCTCAACCCGCTATCTCACAAGCATATGTTCTAATTTATCTTATTCTAATGAATCTAGTCCACTATAACGACTACACAGTAAATTTGTGCCTTTTGGAAACAATACTTCCGTTATACTTTTCTTGCTAACTCATTGATATATGCTCCTTTGCATTACAAATTAATGCAAACAACGTACCTTCTCCATTTATCGTTGCGCTATTTTCATTAGACCAAGTGGAACAGTGGAATCCTTTGGACTATAGTTTTTGACTGAATAACTTTATTCACAGATGTATAATATACGCATGGAATAAATGTTATACAGTATATTTTCGTATGAAAGATATTATGATAAAATATCACGACAAATAATTGTTATTGATATAACAAATCTTAAAAGCGTGAAGCGCTAATTGATATGCACTTGATTGCATTAACAAATTATTATTTGATTGACAAAAAAAGCGCTATTTGAATATTATTCGAGTACCATGAATTTAATTTTGTTAATGTTAGAAGTTCAGTTGGAAATTCAAAAAATATAGCTATTTATGCGTTGTTTCATTCTGAACTACCAAATAAGTAACAACACGTATCATAGCTGTGAAATTCACAATTCATAAAGAAAACATTTATCAGTAAATACAGTATGAATGTACTATCATGGGAGCATATATGAAATATTTTCTGCATTGATTAGATGGTTGTGGACGTTAGCTAACTTTGTTAATTTCGTGTACAATTTTAAGCTCTTCTCTACATTAATTTTATTTTACATGTCCATTAAATATTTTTCAGTCCAGTTGTAGACTGTAGACCATTCACCAAGTGTGTGCATATATTCACGTTTTCAGAGAATAAATAGAATGTACTTGAATGATCAATAGAGCGGTTTTTTGTCTTCATATTAGGCAACTAATTGCATAAATAATGAAATAATCAATAATAAATGGAAATCCCGAATTAGAAAGTTATACTATTTTACTGATCGCTAAGATATTTTCTTGCTAAATTAATTGCTAAAAAATTATATGGAACATTGCCTTGTCCAAATAAATGACCGTTCATATACATCTACTAAGAAGAGAAAAACATCTTTCGAAAACAAATAATCGCTTCTTATCGTTTATGGTTACATAATGGATTCAACGATAACAAAAATATATCAAGGCTACTTGAAACACTAAATACAAGGTAATTGGAATCAATATGGAGTAAAACACTGAGAGTTTCACAGATTTTGAGAAATCAGCCAATGTTAAACTGTATGTGTAATCTTCCATCTACTTTTACGCACCCTATGCAAAAATTACGAGAATTAAAAAATTTTAATGCTCAACAGTAAAATGTCGTAATTCAAAAAATGCAACAGCATTTGAAAAAGCAGGTGAAAATTTTCAAAAAAATGCTACAGCGAAATTAAACAAATTTAAATTTGAGTTTATTATAGGTATTAGAGATGAAAAAGTATAACAAATTTTATCTCATTTTGAACAACTACTAATTTAGTTTCCGTAATGATAACTTAAAAAAACAACAGGATTTGAAAAATAATTGCTGTAGCTTTAAAATGAGGATTCGCACGTTTTTTAAAACCATTTGTTAGAAAGCTAAAGTATTTAAAAAAAAAATATTTTTTTTGAACGTATATATTTAAAAAAAAATAAGATAGAGAAAATGTCAACCAAAAAAAGATGCGCTTTTACTTATAGAACCTAGAATTGTAGGCTGTGATACGTCAACTATTATACATTTGAAATATGGTCAATTAATTTCTCAATTTGAGCTCTTATTGATACCATTGGGTCGCGTTATCATAAATGAGAGTTAAAATTGTATATGACCAGATTTTATGTATTCATGTAAAATATTGAAATCATAATATCGAGCTGAGCAATGTATAATCATAATAAACTTTGCTATAGGTGCAAACTATCAATAGAACGTTCTCTTTGTTGTTATTCCAAATAGATGAAGATCTGCTATCGCAAGACGTATAATCACGAACAATAATAACACCATGAGGGAAATGGCCTCGATACCATCGTATTAAGGAGGTTCGTGACAGTCACCAGGGGGGTTGGGGTAAGGGGAAAATGCCTATGCTTTAACATAGGATGAAATCAGTGGCGCAAACTGTAGATAACTGAATTCAATGTTCTGTATTATTGTACTTAGATGAGTATGAACTGGTAAAAATGATGAGAATTGAACATTCATCACGAGTATCTACTTCTAATATGCGTTAGTCGTCAATTTTTATGTTTTTATTTGAATTATGAAAGTATGAATTGGAGGTAACGATCTGGCAACATAGCATACTTCGAAATTTATTTTTCTTAAGTTGTCATCAACGAATCTGCTGGAAGGATGCAACAACGGAAAGCAAACTGTCATAAAATCTAAAAAAATACTTCAGAATATTTTGAATTTTTTAAAAACTCAAGTTTGATTACAATTTATACGTCGAATTCACAGTATTTATTTAAATTATTTGCATGCCAAAGATTAATGTACATTATTTATTGGTTATTTGAAACGACAATAAAGCGTTTTCAATAAAATATTTATTCCATTAATATATTTTCAATTCAACTTAAATTAATAAAAAAAATCATAATGTTGAATAAGTTTCGTCTAAATCATTTTTTATTAATTCAATTTCAATTCATAATAAATATAATCGTATCTGCTCTGCAATACCGGCTACAGTAAATATATCGATATAGTGTATGCGATGTTGCCGCACTTCATTAGTTAGCACCGTGAGCTTGGATTAAACTAGAAAATTTTTATACTAAAATTACTATTATTTAATCGGAATCACGGTAAGCCATGAGTTTAAACACATAAAAACAATCATCGATTAATTCTCTTTCAAACCGTCTTTGCAAATTAAAAATCTGTGCTTTTTTCATCAAGTTATTCCCATATAAGATGAAGTCAATTTACTCATTTACACGAGAAGTCTATTTAAAACAATGCTAATTATACGCATTAATTTCTCCAAAACTACGCGGTCAAAAATTTTGAAAAAAATCAGACATCAATGTTACGTCATACTCTACCATAGTTTTCAATTTCATGAAAATCTGTGCATTTTCATGACACTCCTGAACCTCCTTAAGAGTTTCGTATCAATCTTTATAGTTAGCATTTATGAAGTAATACTAGAAATTATTTTAGTTTTAATAGATTATAATTATTTTAATTTATTTAAATTTATATATTATAACAATTGGTATACATAATAAATAAATTAATTCTTAGTTTTCTATTTATCACATTTTCTATTATTATCATAAAATATTTAAATAACCGGGAAATTGACTAACTACTCATTATTTTTATGACAACTTTAATTAATTTTTTAGAATAGTTATAAACAAACAAGGAAAGTTTCTTCAAGAGTTATATCAGTTGAATAACACCAACAAATTAACCACATTATCAACAAGTAGTAAATAAAAAATACTTTTACTATTCGAAAATAGAAAACTTTTGTTATTCGAAATATAATTTATGATTCAAATAAATAACATAAATTATACACTATTTACACCATTTCTTAACCTTTTCTCTGGTATTCTTTAGATTTTATAATAGCTCGACAAAGATTCGGTATTCTTTTTACCAATTTATTTGAAGTTTTACTTTCAAATTTTTTCCACTGTTCTTACAAAACGGTCTATAAATTTGATACGACGTGGGGTGTATTATTCTAATCAAACGATCAAGCTCTTCTTAACCCATTAACGTCCAAAATGTTAAAATTTCTTGCACGTTTTCAAAGTGATTTTTTCCTATGTAATTGGCGTTGAAAAAATTCTTGAACCACATATTCTGATGTAAAATTGCATGCTCTTTCAGAATCCGTTGCCAGAATCATGATAAAACTCACAGGAAAAGAGATATGCTCGATTGAAACATAAAAAACACCTAAATTTTCGAAAAAAAAAATTTTTAGGATTTTTTTTCGAAGTGTTACGGTGAAGATATCACCTTGCGACCGTGATCAAAGGTGATCATGGGATTTGAAGTTTAACAGGGAATTTTTTTGTTTACCTTGAACAATCGCTTCTTTACAAAATGGCGGAAAAAACGAATTTTTTTTTTTTCAATCTTCATCAACTTTTTTCTCAAAATCTATGGTCTTTAGAAAAAAATTCATAAAAACAAAAATGCCTTAGAATCGCTCGAGGAACATTCTCAAATTTTTTCAGAATTTTTTGAGACAATTTTTGATTTTCCGGGAAACTTGGGAAATGGAATTTTCAAAAATGTCTCCAAAAATTCTGAAAAAATTTTAGGATGTTTCTCGAGTGATTCTAAGACATTTTTGTTCTTATGAATTTTTTTCTAAAGTCCATAGATTTTGAGAAAAAAATTGATAAAGTGAACATAGCGGCCGAAACGAATTTTTATTTTTTCAACTTTATCAATTTTTTTCTCGAAATCTATGGACTTTAGAAAAAAATTCATAAGAACAAAAATGTCTTAGAATCACTCGAGAAATATCCTAAAATTTTTTCAGAATTTTTGGAGACATTTTTGAAAATTCCATTTCCCAAGTTTCCCGGAAAATCAAAAATTGTCTCAAAAAATTCTGAAAAAATTTGAGAATGTTCCTCGAGCGATTCTAAGGCATTTTTGTTTTTATGAATTTTTTTCTAAAGACCATAGATTTTGAGAAAAAAGTTGATGAAGATTGAAAAAAAAAAAATTCGTTTTTTCCGCCATTTTGTAAAGAAGCGATGGTTCAAGGTAAACAAAAAAATTCCCTGTTAAACTTCAAATCCCATGATCACCTTTGATCACGGTCGCAAGGTGATATCTTCACCGTAACACTTCGAAAAAAAATCCTAAAAATTTTTTTTTTCGAAAATTTAGGTGTTTTTTATGTTTCAATCGAGCATATCTCTTTTCCTGTGAGTTTTATCATGATTCTGGCAACGGATTCTGAAAGAGCATGCAATTTTACATCAGAATATGTGGTTCAAGAATTTTTTCAACGCCAATTACATAGGAAAAAATCACTTTGAAAACGTGCAAGAAATTTTGACATTTTGGACGTTAATGGGTTAAAGCTACACGAAAGTGGCTTCTTAAAGCTACACGTTCATTGTTTCCTTTTTCTTTAAGCCTTCTGAAAATTCTAAAATAACTTCCTTTTTTTAATGTTCTATTTGCGTTAGCAGTTAAATCTGGCACAAAAAATTATCTATCTCGCAAATTTGTATTCATAATATACGTATCTTATGAAGCAGTCGTTTTTCTTTTACTTTCTATTTAATTTATTTTTCACACTTCCAGTTTCTTCAAAGTTTTTTTACAACAGTTTGATTACTAAGATTCAACCTTTTTACTAAAGCTCGATTAGGCAAATTAATTTTGTGCAGTGCTACAATTTGATTACGCGTACAAAGAAAGAAATTTTTTTTTAGCCATTGTGTATAACAATGATCCGTACCGATAAATAGCAAATAAATTAATATTTTATATGTTTATAATGTAATATTGATTTCTTTAATATGTATGTGAAGTTTTTAATCACTTATATAGGGACTAACTCTCAAATTAGAAGGCAGACGTTATTTAATTTCTTATTAAACGTTTATCCTACTTTTTGAATGATTGCGACATTACAACCTTTATATCAATCTTATACATTCAATAACCAGATTATCGATTAGTAATAGAGCATATTTAGAACGATTTCTATCTCTTGTCTTTGCCAAACGATTTGTTTGCTGCTAATTTCATAAAATAAGCGTAAAAAGAATAATACTACAGTCTACTTTATAATTTATTTTCATTATTTTCAAAATAACCCGTACTAATTATGATAAATTAAATTTTTATTATTAAAACCTCAACTCGAAACCACATCTATACGCTTATTTGCCACCGTATTATTACACTATTGTAAAGGACGTGACTATCCCACAGCCAATTATATCACGAATAAAATGCTTCAACATGGCATCCATCACATTTTTATAAGGAGAAAACTAGTGTCCTCAAGCGCGCTTCGTGCGCTTATCTCTTGGTAGTACTTAGATTTATATTTACTAATATTCAGATTTATGCTTGAAACAAATCAAAATTATTATAAGTGAAATAAAAAAAATCTAAAACACACTACAAACATAAATCAATTATATGATTTGAAATGTTTACCATATGTTGATATTAATTAGTAAATAAGAATTCAATTACACTGATATCCGTCGATTTAGTAATTATCTTGCATCTAATAATAAACAGATTTTTGGATGTTTAGCTATATAAGTAATATATAACGTATCAAGTTAGTTTTTTTTACTTTTTCAAATCAGTCGAACCATCAGGTGCTCTGATAATTTTTTTTATTTTTTAACGTGTTAGTTTACGATTTTCATTTCAAATGTTTTTTCAGTTCATCTACGACATTTGAAAAGTTCGTTTACATTTATAAATAAAAATTTTTTTAATAAATTAACAGTAGCAAATGCTACAAAATCAATCCACAGTATTTCATGTAAAATATTCTCTTCATTATTCGTAATGTTTATCCAAAGCTAAACTTTACAATTATGAAATTCAATAAATTTATATGTCCTATAAATAAATGTAATAGTAGTGCATTAAGATTAATTTATCGGATTATTTTAAGGTTAAATAGTTAAGTGAATGTAAGCTTATTATTCTTCCAATGCCTAAAAATTATCTTACTTATTTTAATCCATTTAATTGATTAAGTATAAATTAATGTAAAACACGTGAATACATTCAACAAATTAGGTCACGAATAAACGGGCTTCATTTTCAGACCCACCTACTTTTATAAAATGGATAATCTTATCGTTCTTTAAATATTAACTAATTAAAATTATATGAGACCGATATCCATAGATATCGGGGCGAACTACAACCTGCAACCTGTAACCTACGACTAAAAGGACAAGACGTATACATGTCACTGCACGTATTAGTTATACTGTTATCAGCCAATCAAATCACGACTAAATTAACTTCACTCTCAGACCTATCTTCTTTTACAAGAAGACTAGAATTTGAAGAGCGCGCTTCGCGTGTACCCACTTCCATTTTCTTTGCCCATAATTAAGTTAATAAAATTAAACACCATTAATAATGATTAATTGATTGTTTAATTGAAGTTATGAAATATTTTGTCAATGAAAGAAATTTTACGTTTGTATAATAATTAATAGAATAAATTAAAAAAATAAGTGCCGATTCAGCAGTCGTGAGAGGCAGACGTTTTCACAATTTTATTATAATTATTATTAATCACAGTACATATACAAAATTACAAAGAATAATCGTATGTATACAGTGCCGGTCAGCCACTTTTACCCCCCCACGGGCAAAATCAGTCTAACTTCAAAGTTTTATATCTCTGGTAGAAATTAACGTACAGAGACGCGCGTGGGTGCGTTTGAAAGGTCTTTCGGAAAGCTTTCAAATGATATGACTCACGGTTGCCATCGATTGTTTTTTTAAATTTTGCAACAATTATGCAAAATTGAAAATTCTGAAATTTTTTTATTATTTTTGACAATTAACCAATTTTGGAAAAAAAATCGTACGAAAATTTGAAGTACACCATTTTTTAGCTATTACCAAGCCCTATCTGAATCACTCATCAAAAATTTATTTTCGTCAAATATGACGCGCGCACGGGCATTTTTTTCTGGAAGTGACAGTTTTTTTCAACATTTTTTATCTCCGTCAAATTGTAACAATCGAAAAAAATTTATAGGAGAAAAAATGTTTGTTTTTTCACGTAGAATACTGCAATAATTTTTTTTTCGGTTTTTCGAAAAATTTTTTTTTTCAGTTTAAATTATTTTTCAAGGTCGAAAAAAAAAAGATTTTTTTTTTATGTAATTTACGATACTTGTTATGTAGTATTATTGAATGGGTGGAAAAAAATTTTTTTTTGTGGTTTCTCATCTTTTTAGCGTACCGACTGTGAGAAAAAAAAATTGAAAAAAACCGAAAAAAAAAATTTTTCGAAAAACCGAAAAAAAAATTATTGCAGTATTCTACGTGAAAAAACAAACATTTTTTCTCCTATAAATTTTTTTCGATTGTTACAATTTGACGGAGATAAAAAATGTTGAAAAAAACTGTCACTTCCAGGAAAAAATGCCCGTGCGCGCGTCATATTTGACGAAAATAAATTTTTGATGAGTGATTCAGATAGGGCTTGGTAATAGCTAAAAAATGGTGTACTTCAAATTTTCGTACGATTTTTTTTCCAAAATTGGCTAATTGTCAAAAATAATAAAAAAATTTCAGAATTTTCAATTTTGCATAATTGTTGCAAAATTTAAAAAAACAATCGATGGCAACCGTGAGTCATATCATCTGAAAGCTCTCCGAAAGACCTTTCAAACGCACCCACGCGCGTCTCTGTACGTTAATTTCTACCAGAGATATAAAACTTTGAAGTTAGACTGATTTTGCCCGTGGGGGGGTAAAAGTGGCTGACCGGCACTGTACATTACAAAAATTTTTTACA
Source organism: Phymastichus coffea (assembly GCF_024137745.1). Lineage (NCBI taxonomy): Eukaryota > Metazoa > Arthropoda > Insecta > Hymenoptera > Eulophidae > Phymastichus > Phymastichus coffea. The sequence goes on along the minus strand of NW_026706878.1, from coordinate 967,744 downwards.
AAATTTACAATCCAGCAGAAAAAAAATTTCTTGTTCGCCATCTGGATGCATTTATTACTAACTTAAAATAATATAATAATATAAATAAATTTTCTTTATTAAATAATTGCACTTTTTTGGTATTCTTCTTCACCAAAATCTAATAAGTCTTGATCTAGCTGTGGTATAATGTATAATGGCATTGTGGTCCATAATGTATCTTATTCTTTCGCTGTGGTTGAATCTTGTTGGGCAAGTAAGTTCCATTGCACAAGTTACTCTGTAGTGGGGGACAATTCTCTGGTGTTATAGAGGTACATTGGCAGGTTGAGGTGAATTTGCTCTGACCATTATATAGTGTCATTACCTAATACATTATATACATTCATTTTAGCAGTTTTTCACGATAAAGTATGAAAACCATGTCAAATTTACAGAGTAAAGACAACATAGAATAGAACGTTAGCAATAAAATGACAAATAATGTTACAGTTATGAGTTCTCAAACCAGTGAGTTTAATAACAGTGAAAGTGCAAAGTTTGTTAGCAACAGTGTAAATAGTAATAAAGTAAATTCATTCTCAAAAGTTATTTCAAATAGTATATTCCCAAAAGCCATACAAGCAATTGTCATGGATACTGTGGACGAATTTGAAGTTAAAACATATTTTTTCGGGATCACCACAAAAACCCAATCTACTAACATACTTGCTGCATCCAAAATCTCGCAAAGCCGTTTTTGCTGTTATCTGAACGACTGAAAGATTGTAGACAAACTTACAAAGGAAGGGAATAATACCACTGAATATAATGGCCGTACACTGACTATGAGACCGTACGTAGAAAAATCAAAGAAAGTAATTTGTTGCAACATACACCATAGTATACGAGGTGTGTTCAAAAAGTAAGGTGACTTTTCAAATTTTACGGGCAACGTACTTTCGATTATCGATTTTTTGTTTTGTTATGTTGGTACACTCTTCCCGAACATCTGTACCAAGTTTCAAGTGTATAGCATTTTTTGTTTGGTTGTGAGAGGCGTAAAGGTTATAAGTGTTTTGCGTGCTCGGCGATTTCTTGCTATCGAAAAATATGGATCAAAGGATTTGCATCAAATTTTGTGTAAAAAATAAAATAAAGTGCTCCGAAACACTTAAAATGTTGACGGTGGCATTCGGTGAAACTGTTCTAGGTAAAAAAAATGTTTACAAGTGGTACAAACTCTTCCAAGACGGCCGGGAAGATGCTAATGACGAGCCTCGCTCTGGACGCCCAAGCACGTCAACAACTGATGAAAACGTTCAAGCAGTGAAGAAAATTGTTCTGGAAAATCGTCGAAGAAGTTGCTGAGGATGTTGGTATATCGCTTGGCTCGTGCCATGAAATTTTTTCTAACGTTTTGGGCACGAGACGTGTGAGAAATTGACGCAAGAACCGTCGCATGAGCATCGCTCAAGAACTGTTGAATGACGTCAACGACGACCCAGATTTACTCAAAAGGGTCATAACTGGTGACGAATCATGGGTATATGGTTATGATATCGAAACCAAAGTCCAATCGTCCCAATGGAAGAGCCCAGATGAGCCAAGACCGAAAAAAGCACGCCAAGTTCGATCAAATGTCAAAGTTTTGCTCACTGTTTTCTTCGATTACCATGGCGTGGTGCATCAGGAGTTCTTACCATATGGACGTACGGTCAATAAACAGTATTATCTTGAAGTTATGCGCCGTTTGCGAGAAGTAATACGAAGAAAACGCCCAGAATTGTGGAAAAACAATTCATGGCTTTTGCATCACGATAATGCCCCTGCTCACTCATCTTTGCTTGTGAGAGATTTTTTGGCCAAAAACAACACCACAATCATGCCTCAGCCACCATATTCACCGGATTTGGCCCCATGAGACTTTTTCTTGTTCCCAAAACTAAAGAGACCTATGAAAGGACGGAGATTTGCAACGATTGAAGAGATAAAGACTGCATCGCTGGAAGAGCTCAAGGCTATACCGAAAAGTGCTTATGAGAAGTGCTTTGAGTATTGGAAAAACCGTTGGCATAAGTGTATTGTATCTGAGTGGGATTACTTTGAAGGGGACAACATAAATATTGATAAATAAATAAATATTTTTTCTTAAAAATACAAAGTCACCTTACTTTTTGAACACACCTCGTACCACACGACGAAATTATCTTGGAGCTTAAAACTAGAGACATCATTCCAAAATCGAACATGAGTTTTATCAGACTTGGTATTGATGACAGGATTTTCTCAAATCGTAAGCTTCAAAAGGTAGCTATTTATAGATTCTTCAGACGTAAACAATCTACCTGCTGATATTACATTCAAATATCTAGATATGCTACATCGCGTTTATATTTCTGCATAGCTAAACATTACTCCATTGTAAAAAGAACAGAAAATAGACAAGCAAATATATAAGAGTCGAACAATGAGGTACCAATCGAAGAAGTTTTGGGAAATAATCTCAACAATGACAACCAAAAAAATGAAATAAAAGATACCAATGACACTGAAGATTTGAGGACGAGCAACGTGGATGGCTCCGGAAGCGAAAGTTAATGCGGTTCCGAGCAATCACTAACTTTCAACGGTTCACGGCTTTTTAGAAAATCTAACACTTTAGTTAATAAGAAACATCACAAATGATTTACTTATATCAGCTCTACAAGTACTGCAGCCACAATACCAATACTCAAGATTCTCCAACTCAAAAAACGAAGATGCACACTGCCAAAAAATCGAAGCTCAACACGCCCAAAGAACCACCTGCTGATTTAGACGAACAATTAGAAACCTTGAAATCTGTAATTTCTGATCCTACGATCGCTGCCTTTCCCATTACGCTTTGTAAATTACGAGATTTATTGTAGAATCTTATTAATATAAGTACTCTGACATTTTAGTGGTAGCTGAAAGTATTCTAAAAACATAACTGCAATAATTATGATGCTAAATCAAGTAAAAAGTACATCAAAGGAAAGTCACTTAAGTCAAGATTTACAAGGATTTCAAACATCTTGTGTCCTGTGCCATCAGTTTCAGCAAATGAAAACATGGACTTAGACGGCGAGGAGACATTTTCTCAGACAATCAGAGTTAAATTTTGCGTTCCGATTTTATTTCCTTTTCGGGTTTTCCTTTTCTCTACTTACTTTTGAAGCCTCTAAGTATGAGTACAACTTTTAATAATAGTGATAATAATGGACAATATTCTTCGCATATGTTGTGTATAATGTATTGGAATTCTCGCAGTTTTTGTAAGCAATTAGAAGAAATACAAAACATTATATAAGTTATTGATATCATCGTATGTGTAGGTCATGGTTGAAAGAAAATGTTAAATTTGAATTTGCTGGATCAATATATATCGTAAAGATATAGAAAGCGTAAAAGGCGGAGGCATTGTATTTTTACTCCGAAAAAAATTAAACTACGAGTACACTTCAATGTAAAATTTACTGAACTATAATGCACAGACCGCATTGCGTGGTGTTGAAATGACCAATTTGAAATAAACTTTATCTACTATTGCTTATTACAAGTCCCAATGGTCGAATTGAACGACGAAGAGTGGAACTTCATTATTGGTAACACTAAGCTAAAGCACAGATGTATTATTTAGGTGATTTTAATGCAGATAACAAGGCTTGGAATTGCGTCGATACAAATCACGATGATAAAATACTGATAGAACAAACAAAAAAATTTGATCTGTTTTTGCATAATAATAATACCATTACTCGATTCGACAACGCTATTAAATACAAATCCAACATAGATCTTGTTTTCTCCACAATCAATATCGCGCATTTGTTGAAAGTTAAAGTGTGATGATTCTCTAGGATCAGACCACTTCTCCATCAATATTGATCTCGCCACGTACAAAATTATTTATAACAAATTATCTTTTAAAATCCAGTGACAACATACTGACTAGAACAAAGTTGTCAAACAACTTAATGATGATTACAATAAATTTCTTAATAATGATTATGATAATTTATTCTCTTTAAAAAATTAGACCTGCTAATTAATACTGCGGCTATAGTCACTCCGCGGAAACTGAAAATGAATAAAAACAAACATTGAAATCCAGTACCATGGTGGGATTTAGAATGGGATAGGAAAAAGCGACTTGAACAAACATCGCATAAAAAATGAGTATTTACTAGGAATATATGTGACCTGATCAAATACAAAAGTGTAACAGCAATAGCAAAAAAAAAACATTCAAACTAAAGAAAAAAGAATGTTTTATTAATTTTGCACGGACTATAAATTTCAAAGTCAATCTTGAATATACTTGGAATTGGACAAATTTTCAAAAAGTGGATAAAGATCAATGCATTAAGTCAAGAAGAGTATACGACAAAAAACGGTAAAATTGCCTCGTCATTAAATGAACTTTGTTTTGAATAGGTACAATGTGACTCCACGCAGATTCCGGGGGGTGTAAATAATCCCTTTTTTGATATTTAGCTAGTGTGAATTTAATACTGCTTTGAACCCTAGAGGAAACAAATTAGTTCCGGGAATGGACGGGATAAATTACGAATTGCTGCATAATTTACCAATTAAATATTAAATTTACCTATTGCTTCTTAACATCTTCAACAATATGTACGCAAATGACCTATATCTAGACTCATCGGTTAGAACGTTTTTCCACTTTATAGAAAAACATAATGAAAAGGGGCTTTGCCCTCTCGCCTAAACTTCATGCATATGCAAGGTTTTTGAGCTCATGCTTTCTTACAGAATGCGATGGTGGATTGAAAATAATAAGCTTCTACCGCTAAATCAGATGAGGTTTCGAAAAGGGATGTCCTGCGCGTATAATCTTACCACATTTAAATTAGACGTTGAAACTGTCCTTAATAACAATAAGTATGCCCTAGCAGTTTTTCTAGACATAATTAACGCTTTTAATGATATACACAGTCAAGTTCTAATTGAATTATTATCAAAGATGGATTTTTCACCAAAAATATTAAAATTTGTAAAATTCTTCACTCATCAGCGCAAGATTTTTTCTGAAAACAATTAGCATGTTCCTAAACACTTCTTCAAGAGCATACCACAAGAAGAAGTAATTAGCCACCACTGTATACCATATATTATATGTAAACGAAGTTTTCACTGGACTTGACCTAAATATCAAGGACCTATAGTTTTCTGATGACGTTGTTTTATACATGAAAACTAATGATATCTAATATCAACAAAATCATTAGATCAAGCTGTGAGGAGACTAAGATCTATTGGATTGGACGATTCTACCACTAAAACCAACTAACATACATGCTTTTTAATAATGCAGGCATCCTGCCTGAAGAATCGAGTATTCGTGTGTTTGGTGTTGACGCTTACATCTATCGAAAGAGTCAAATTTTGGGGTTTACACTTTGACTATTAACTTATTTTCGAATAACACAATATGTACGATTACGTGAGAAAGCCAACCAAGCGCTGAATATTGTCAAGTTTTTGCGGGGATTATGGTGGAATGCTCACCCTACTATACGAGTACTTCTTTCCTTTTATGAAAATTCAAAAAATTTTCAACGAACGAAACAATTAGATTGATTAAAGATCAGGGATGTTTCAATGGCCAAATTTATTTTGAAAGGTACTATAAGTGCTCTGTAAATCTATGATTTTCATTCTTTTCACTTAGTCAGGAGCTTATTGTCTTTATATGCAGATGTCGAAATAACTACGTTAATTTGAACGAATCTCTCGCTAGAATTGATATAATTGATGATCCAGGTTGCGATTGCGGGTAAGCGATACAAGATTTAAATCATGTAACATGCAACTGTCCTAGTTATAATTCTCAAAGGAAAGCTCTAATTCAATCTCTGGCCGAAACAAAATTATATCCACCGTTTGATATTAATTGTTTCCTAATTAAACCAATGTTTATGGTTTCGAAAAAATTTACAATTATTATCAAAGGAACATAAAAAAGTAATAATCACAGTGTACGGATATACTAATTAAGTATTTTTATGTATAGTTTTTGTTTTTTGTTTGTTCTGTATGTTTAAGATTAAGTTATATGTATTTTTTTTCTCTCTATTTCTTGTAGCTAAATAACCTTTAAAAGAGTTAATAAAGCCGTATATTAAAAAAAACTTTTTTAATTTAATAATCATGAATACAGCTCTTTATAAAGATAATTTTTGACATTTGTATTTTCGCTTCGATGATATTAAGATAAATTATGAGGCGAACCTAAGATCAAATCTCAGACATGGTTGAACAAGACTGCTCGTGAATGAAAACATTTCTTTATAGATCTATATCAGTTTTATCAAAAGTTTGACCTTGCACTTTACGTATTGTAAGCGCAAAGACTAATTTAACTGGAAACTATCTATGTTTGAAAGTGAAAGGAAATACGTTTTCACAATATAAAGTTATACGAAAAAGATGTATAATAAAAAATTTTTAAAAGCGAACAATACCTCTGGCTTTCTAACAATTTCCAGGACTTTTATCAGAGATTACAATTAATGGAGACGGATATATAGCTTCCTAGTTTTCTGCTTTCTAACGGTAATCAGAGTGAAGGAAATAGTATTTTTCTCAAAACTTATTAATGAAAAAATTAATTTTTAAAATAAAATATAATTTCTGTATATAAAAATACTTTGAATTAAAAATATTGAAATGATTTTATATATTTATATTTAAACAAATACAAAAATTAGCATAATTTTGATGCATTATTTTCAAATGATATTAGGTGAGATTTAAATAGAAATATACGCACTGTATGAGCCAATCAGATAGTGTTTATCTTGGCTTCACAACATCCGGTCATGACTCATTTATAAAAGGACTAGAAGTACATCGGTGCGCGCGCCTACAACTTAATGTTTTATACATAACAGCATGATCCCGTGAGAGCTGACTAATAACATTTTATTTATTTTTTTTATTATTTCTAATTTTATTTACAAATTTAATCTATCTTTTCGACAATTAGTAAATGGTTTTATAATAATTCAACAATTAGTTATAATATTATTTGTAATATTACATGTAGATACTTTACCAATGATATTTACCAGTGCGTTAATACTATGCTATATTAATTATATATAAATGGTATTTTATATTTCTTATATCTTGAAATTATTGGTGTTGTGTGTATTAACTCCTTGGTGAGGTGATTTGAATGGTCTTTTATCCTGCTGGTATATTTTCTGCAAGCTTAGCAGCTATTTCTTCTTTTACTGTCTTTATATTGGCATCCTTCCTTATGTATTCATTCGTTATATACCATAGTAAATCAATTAATAAAATGACAGTTAAAACAATATTCTTTTTGTTTAAAATACCTGATCTTCAACATCTAATCGTAAGTTAAATAACGGCCTATTCCTTATGACCTCGCTCATGAGCCAATATGATATCGTCGTAAGATAGCTCTTTTTTACGGATGGACTTCAGAAGTTTAGAACCTCTCTGGTCGTATATATATTAAAGCTAGATTGATCAGTTACGCACGAGGTTCATGATTCTGAATTTCACCATACGGCAATTTATGTGCATAAATAATGTTAATTGTCTAGACTCGTATTGATCGTCGCATTAATACAATGGCACTAATCTTGATAAATAGTATTTATCATTTATATTTTTATTGCAAATATTTTTATTGCAAATATTATAATAAAATATATTATGATAATTTCTTTGATGCTTTTGAACTTTATGTTTTGAATAATTTTTATTGAGATAGATTACATGAAAATGAGATGAACGTGTTATTACGAGAATTTTACAATTACCAGATAGTATTTATTATGCTCTGAAAATTTGGATGTAATAAAAATAAAGTTCGTTAAAAATATTTACCAACAGATATCTGTAGGAAGAAAAAATTATTTATTATAAATACACTTACATTGTATTTAAAAGAATTCGAAAATAAGATTTTTTAACGATTATACAGTAACAAATATTATTTTTATTTTTCGAAATAGTGAAAACTGTTACGGCACATAATAAACATTATTATAGAACATAGCAAATTTTACCATAATCTTCTGGTTTCTAATTAGTGTAATATTTACTATGTTTTGTAGTAAATCTGCTATATCACATATCACATTATGTTACTAGGATAATTTCTCTCATTACAGTTTTTATTATCATAGCGTTACACTACGTAAAATGAAAGTAGGCCATTTCTGCCACAGGGATAAAATTGTTACGTTCTTGAGACGGAACCAAGAGTGATAAACTCTTGACAGGCCAATCCTTCTTACTCCCGAGTAGCGTATAACATTTTTCGCAGATTGAGAGATTCTTATATACCATGAAAAATATAAGATTTTTTTCACTAAAAAGCAGGCGCAAAATTATTGCATTCATTTTAGACTTAGAAAGTGTTTTGCGCCATATGGACAATGACGCATATTTACATTCGAGGCTCAGCCTTTCTAAGCTTAACAGGAATGCAGCAATTATGTCAGCCTTTTAGTCAGAAAAAATATCACTTTGCAGCGAAAGATAAGATCAAAATGTTTTACGCACATTAAATTTTATAAGAAATCTGATTATAAATAAATAATGAAATAAAAATTTCAGGTTGCCGAGGAGGTATTACTATAGAATATTTTAGGCAATTAGACTTTTCATAAATTTATTTTCATAAAATTACTTTTTCCCTAAATATGATTAATTAGCTGTGGTAAGATTAAATACGTGAATGATCCATACTTGAATAGCAATGACTTTTAATATCGTTTTTGTAAGAGTTACCCCGGTTGATGAAATCATCTCAACGTGTTGTATATTTGCAGACAATAATTATAGTCGAATGTTAATAGAAAAGTATTTATTAACAATTCAATACATGATGATGATCAATCATCTGAATCTATCTGAATTACAATATTAGGATCGGAAAAGTTCGCATCAGCGCGCCTAGCGGCCAGATGCGCAAGCCTTGGTACTAGGCTGGCAATAAATTCGCCATATAAAGTACATTATATTTGTGTAAGTGTTTACATCAATATTTATTATTAATAACAAATAGTGCGATACAATTTTATGACATAATTGATCTTCATGATATTCTCAACGATCGCACTCAAAAATTAAAGTTTTTTAAGTCAAAAATTACGAGTAAAATCAATTCGAATTTAGGTCTTTTTTTGTAGGTTAATCACCAATATTCTAAATATGTTGCTGAAACGAGATGAACTTTTACTTTTTGGAAATTGTACTGAAACTTCTCAAAATTTCATTGAGGCAAACGACTCTTTGATACGAAGCATATACTGAAATGTGATAGAGTAGATAATACTGAAAAGTACACTTTGCTTGCATTTTGTCTCAGAGGAGTTGGCATGAAACAAAAACCTCGTGAAATAAGAGGAAGAATTTCGGAATCTGGTACAGTAATGAACATGATTTGTACTTGTCCTGCTGGACAAAGTGAAAAGTGTAAGCACATTATGTGTTTGTTGTTTTATCTAGAAGAGTAAGTCCAATTATGGTTTGCGTTATCTTATGATTGCTGTACCTGTGATTAATCAAATTATAATACATTTGCAGGAATGATATTGATAAAATAGAATTATTTTCTTGTACGGATGTTGAATGTTACTGGAAGGCACCATATCAAGAACTGTTGAAAAGTTATGAACCCTCTCCACTGGAAAAGCATGAATGTTTCGCTGAAGTTTTATCAGCAATAAAAAAAGTTGAAATAAGTAACGACGTACAATTAAAGATAAAGGAAAAGTTTTTTGGTAATAAGCAGTCTGCTCTGGGTATACACATGTAAGTTAGTCATGACAGTATTTGTGCGATCAATTGTTAGATTGACAGTAATTTGATGAATTTCTTATATCTATTTTTAGAACACTTTACACTCAATATTTACAAATGATCAATTTATTCCTTGCTATAATCATGTTTTCTAGAATAATTTGTTGTATATATCTACATTAATTTTTCAGCCAAAACTTTTCTTTTTTTTTTCTTTGAAATAAATATGTTTCTGTTGACATTTCATTTAGAGTTGGACGTCATGATTCTTTAAGCATCGAAGAACCTACAGTTAATATTCAGCCTATCGAACTAGCTAGAATACTGTGTATAATCTACAATGATAAGTCTTTATACCTTAAAAAATTGTCTGAGGTCATAGTGAAACCATTAAGCCCATGTTGCACGTTATTTTTAACCAGATTAAGCAAAGATCACTTAGAAATTTGTGTGAAGAGCAAAATATGCATAAAAGATTGGAAAACAGAAAGACAATTTAGAATAACTGGCTCAAGGTGTTATAGTATCTATACATATACTAGTAATAAAACACCAGATTAAAATAACAAAGCTTTGAAATATTTTTATCCAAAATTTGTTTCTACTTCAGCGATGAAGTATGGTACAATAAACGAACCAAAAGCTTTGAAAGCTTATGAGTTTCATAACCAAAACGAAGTTGTAACATGTGGCTCAATAGTTTGTCAAAGAAATCCTTGGCTTGGATATTCGCCTGATGGAGTCATTTTACAAAACAATAAACCATCCAAATTGATAGAAATTAAGTGCCCCGTCGAAGGTAAAAATACAACTGCAAAAGATCTTTTGCCAAAACTCAATTTCTTAAAAAAATCAGAAGAAAATTTTCAATTAAAAGAGAAACATTTTTATTATGGACAAGTGCAACTGGGGATGGTTATGCTAAATGTCAAGTCAACAGATTTTGTAATTTATTCTTCTCTAGACAATACTTTTGAAACTATTACAGTGAAATTAGATGAAGAATTTGTTCTCAAATTATTAGTAAGTCTAAAGCATGCATATTTTGAAAATATGATTCATACTGTATGTTTACAAGAAAATTTGTGCAACCCAAGAAGTGATAAATAAATGTATTTACCTTTGGATATTGTTGTTTTTTTTTCACATAATATCAATACATAAATTAATCAATATCTGATGAATTCATTTTTCATTTGCCTTATTCTGCAAAAACTTGTCATCTTTAAAAATCGGTGCTCCTAAATTTACCAAGCCGCACGCGATTGTGAATATTTTTTCAACTCTTGGAAATAGTGCACTAGGCAATTTTTCACCGAGTACTTTGAACTCTTTTATTCTTTGATTTCCGCGTTCGACATGTACGCGCGCGCAAGCAATGGTTGAATTTTGTATAGCCTCTTCTCTAGTAAACTATACCTTGTCTTTTAAAAAAGGGGATCTAATCAAAACAATTTCCTTTTGCTCACATATATCATCGACTAAAAATCCTCGATCAAACATAAGAGCATCTTTTTTTTCGCAAAGGTCTATCAATCCACTCTGCCTGAAAATACTCGAATCAGAAACTCTTCCTCCATACACTTTGCTCACATAGCTTATTAATCCACCTGGTGTTACAGCTGTCATAAATTTTGACGTGCATCGAGATTTATAATGCGAAAATGTGTGGATTTGACAGCAGAGCTTCTTTGGAATCTGTATGGCAATTTCGGTACAATCTATAACTGCTCTAACGTTCTTAAATTGTTCAAAACAATTAGGGATATTTTTCAAGATTTCATTTTTCGATGGCCACACGATAGCATACTCAAGGATGGCACTCATTACATCTATAGTCGATTTCACAACGTTTATCAAAGTTCTTGTAGTGACCTTTTTGAAAATTACACCTAAGAATGAATAACTTACATTTTGCTTGAGTTTAATCATTGTCAAAATTACTTTTTCTTTTGTACTTAACTTAGAATTATTTTTTTTATTAACATTCACTAAATCTACTAATTCGACTAAATCATTCAATGTTGGCAAGTTAGGTATACCCGTTAACGTGCTTAAATCACAATCAGTTTGTATTAAGTCGATGAAGGCTAATGAAGAGTTAGCTTGCGTATTTGAAAGCTTTGGAGCTTGATTTTGAGAATCTTTGTTTTCGATCTCGTTGATGATTATATTTTCATCTTGAACTTGTAAAATCTGTGGCTCATATTGCGTACTTGCATCTACCATTCTCGATTTCTTCGAATATTGTGTACTGTCAGATACGTGATTGTCAATCAATTCTTGAGCTGTATTTTCAGATACTTGAACGTCAATCAATTCATTGTTTGTTTCATCGTGTAAGATATTCATCGTATCTCCTACATTCTCTTTTCCAACATCATTCAATTCAATGTTATCACTCGTTTTCATTACTTTTAATGCTCTATTATGTAGTCTATCTTCTCGTTCTTTTCTTTTCAATTTTAACTGTACATCAGCTGGTAAATTCAGCGAAGGAATAGCTGTCTGTTTCAAACACCTTCTTTTACCTCCAATATAAAAATTTTATCAAATTATGAAACGAATATTTTATTTTACAATTAATATTTGATTTACCCGTGGTAAAAAAGTCATTTGGAACAAAATGTTTTAAGCACACTTGCCAGGTGCGCACAACCTCTCCCGTTATTTGTAACTCTTTGAGCCACAGATACCTAAGACTACATTTTTCAATCTTTCCAAATATATTTTTTCTGTAAATGAATTTTGCAGTGGAAAGTAACGCATGAAAGCTCAGTGAGCTGTCTCTGCATGCTCGAGAATTGCAATTTTTTACATAGCAAAAACTTCTTGATTTTGTAGGTATTTCGCGTAACATTTTATACTTTGTCGTAAGATAAGTTAATCTTGAACTGTTTGCGACACTATTTTAACAGTAAAAATGATTATTAGTATTTATTAAACTATAACTTTTATAGCCTTTCTATCTGTTTACATGAGAATTTTAGCAGAAGAGCCTAGTACCAAGGCTTGCGCATCTGGCCGCTAGGCACGCTGATGCGAACTTTTCCGATCCCAATAGAACGATACTCGAATGTTATTAAAATTCTCCGACGCTTATTTTGAAAAGGTATTTTGAGAATTTATTAATCTTATATTGAAAATATAGCATTCTAACGTCTTACATAATCTTTAAGGTAAACAGTTTTTTGTTGAACTCTAGAAGATCGACGATTAACAATTGGAACTTGCGGCTTAACAAAAGGTAGTATTCGTTGTTCTTCAAAAGGATATACATCCTGTTGTTGTCGTTCTTCTCTTCTTTGTAAATCTATTTGATATTGCGGTGGTTGCTGATCTACCTCTTGTTGTGGTAAATTATTAGCGGTAACATGAGCTTCAACTTGCTCTTGTTGCTGTGGAACATTGAACGAAAAAGTATCTAAATCTTGTATATGAGGTGAACTTTGTTTTAAACAAACTGAATCTTGAGCTTTCACATTTGGTCCACAACTTATTGGCTTCTTCTCTTTTATCTCTGTTAAAATCAACTAATCAATATGCCTTTTGAATGTATAACCGTTATATAATTTAACTACGTAATGAAGTTGACCGAAATTTTTTATGATAATTCCAAGTCTCCACTGTGCATTATTTGAGTAGTATCGCGCTTGCACTCTTTCTCCGACGTTCAATTGACGTGCTTTTTTACTTGGTGTGGAGGTTTTTACAATTTGATTTGGTTTAAATGCGTCAAACTGAATTCGAATTTGTCGGTTCAAATATAACTCAGCAGGTGTTTTGCCGCTGTTCAAAGGCGTTGCACGATACCTAAAAAGTATTTCTCTAACCTTTTGTTTCATAAACAGTGGCTCATCAATCATAGCGAAAAGTCTTTTTTTTAACGTTTGTATATTTCTTTTAGCCAAACCGTTCGTAGCTGGATGTCCTGGAGCAATAAACTTTTGAAAAATTCCATGCTTCTTGCAAAAGTTTTAAAATTCGTCGCTTGTGAAAATTGTTGCATTGTCAGAAACCAATACGTTCGGAAACCCGTGACGTGCGAAAATTTCTTCCAGTATTTTAATTGTCGATGTGGATGTTAGAGCAGAAGAACTAAGACCGATTTCTGCCCACTTTGATTTGGCATCTACTATAACGAGAAAATGGTGATTTTGAAATGGGCCTGCATAGTCGACATGAATACGTTGCCAATTATTTAATGGTTTTTCCCAGGGATGGAAAGGCGCTTTTGCTGGACTATTCTTAATTGGCACACAAGCTTCACAAGTTCTAACCAATTGTTCAATATCTTTGTCAATCGATTTCCAGTATACATATTTTCTTGCAAGCTGTTTCATTTTAGAAATGCTTACATGTCTTCGATGAAGTTCTGCAAGTACCAAAGGTTGCAAGCTCAATGGAATGACAACTCGTTGATCTCTGAATAAAATATCATTATCAAGTGTATATTCAGTGTCGCAACTTGCGTTATTTTTAAGTTCTCGAAAAATTGTAGATAGTATAGCATCTTTTCGAGTTTCATTTCTTATCGATTCGAATGAAATATTGAGTGTTGAAATTACAAGAATTGACTCATTGTAAATTTGATGAACTTCTTGATTAATAGATGCTTCTGTTCGTGGATTGCAAACAATCGGTGCACGAGAGAGACAATCTACATTCGAAATTTCAACCCCTCTTGCATAAAATTTTATAGTCGAAACGAGTTAAAAATGCGGCGTATCGTTGTAAACGAGCTGCGTCATACGTGGTATATCTGCATGCTCGTGAAAAATTCGAGCGAGAGGTTGATTGTCAGTTATAAGTGTAAAAGGTCTACCATACAAATATTGATAGAAATAATCAACTGAAAATATAATCGCAAGTACCTCTCGATCAAGTTGTGAATAATTTTGTTCAGCTAATTCAATGCTCGCGATGCGAATGCAATAGGATATTCCACTTCATTTATAATGTGCGAAAGAATACCTGAAACTCCTTTCGGGCTGGCATCGCAGGCAAGTTGTAGAGGTAAATCTGGATTATATGGTCTTAACACACGATCACTTATTATTTCTTGCTTTAATCGAATGAATGCTGCTTCACATTTCGCATTCCATTTGAACTTTGCATTATCCTTCAGAAGTTGACATAAAGGAGCAGTTATAGTAGAATGGTCTGGAATAAAACGGCAATAATAAGTTATCATGCCAAGGAAAGTTCTGACTTCGTCACTTGATGTTGGTCTAGGCATTTCGACGACAGCTTTGGTTTTATTTTCAGATTTCGAAATCTGATTATATCTGATAGTATGGCTTAAAAATTCAATAACTTCTTGAAAGAAAGAACATTTTTTTACATTAACGTGTAAATCGTGTTGTTATAAACGTTTCAAACACGATATTAAATTTTGTTTGCATTCTTCCTTGGTGCAGCCATGAACGATAATGTCGTTAAAATATTTTTCGGTTTTCGAACAGCCTTGTAGTATATGATCCAATATTCGATTGAATTCCGATGGTGCAGTCGTTATACCGAAAGCAAGCCTCTTAATTTTATATGCGCCTCGATATGTCGACATTGTTTGAATAATACTCCAATCGTCGTCAACAGAAATATGTAAATAAGCTTTGAACAAATCAAGTTTGCAAAACCAACGAGAATCTTGCAAACTATTGAATTCTTCGAATTGGATAATGAGCTTTCTTAAGACGTTGATTAACTCCACGTTTATAATTAACACACAAACGAACACCTTCATCAGCTTTGGAAAGAACTACTAAAGGCGATCCCCAGTCAGTAATTTCAACTTTTTCAATTATGCCAGCAGCTTCTAAAGTATCGAGTTCCTTATTCACACGATCCAACATTGCGTAAGGAATATCAGTATGTCGATGAAAAATTGGTTTTACGTCTTCTCTCAATTTCAAATTAACCTGATAATTACGTACACAGCCAACTTTTTCTTCGAAAACATTGGGAAACATGCCAATTATCTCATCGATATCATTTTTAGAAACAGTTTTGATAACAGCATTTGAAAATTGTGAAGTGACGTCTTCATCAATTTTTTTTAAGTTAACTAGATGTTTGCATGCGCGCTTCGCGCGCGGTAATATATGCTTGTTGAGCAACAGAATTTTCATTTATATAGTAATTCATTCAATCGATCCGTATATGTAACTCAAATAATAAATTTGAAAATATTATTAATTATTATCTCTAAATAATTCTTTATAAACGTAATTTTTTATTTTTTGTTTTTGTGTATGATTTCCAAAAAATATTTTGATAGAATCCCATGATCGAACTCGTGAAAATGCAACATATAATTGTCCGTGACTAAAAACATCCCTACGTAAATCAACGACCACTTTTCTAAACGTTTGTCCTTGAGATTTATTGATTGTCATAGCAAATGCTAATTTAATTGGAAATTGTCTTCTCTTAAAAGCGAATGGGTATTCATTTTCGCAAAACAATGTTATACGGTTTAAGAAAACAATTTGTCTAATTTTATCACCTGTTAAAATTTTGCATTTCAATAGATGATTTGATAAATCTATGATTTGTAATCTTGTGCCATTGCATAATCCTTCATTAATACTTATGTTTCTAATTAACATTACAATACAATTTATTTTTAAATTCAATTTGTAAGGCGGTAAGCATGATGGATTTAGCGAATTGAGATATTCAGGCATAATTATTTCATCCATTTCACCATTATTATTATTTACAACACTATCAATTGCAGTGTATAAACGTTCATTAGTTGGATCTAATAAATTGGTTATTTGTATATTAATATTGTCAACATCTTCATTTCTAGCCGATAATATTGCACAACTACTCATTTCATCAAATTTTTTGTCGCGAATAAGATCACCAAAAATACCTTCAGTAATTTTTGTTGTAGATGGTAATATGCAATGTTGAGGAATATCGATAAAATCATCCTTATCAGTCAATGTACCATTTCCAATATCTAATAAAAAATTAGAAAATTCAATTTCATTTGGCAAAACTCTCATGTTAGTAGTCAATTTAAATATTTTAAAATATGGCCATGTTGAACTATATTTTATTGATAGGTTTAAAGTTTCATTTATTGTCCCTCTTACTTTGATAGGTAATAGTTGTTTAAAATCTCCACCTAAAACCATTATTTTGCCTCCAAATGGTAAATTATTTCCCATAATATATTGCAATAGTTTATTTGCAATATCCAAAGCGTATCTAGGAGCCATTGGAGCTTCATCCCAGATAAATACTTTTATTTTTCTTAATTTTTCAGCCTCTTTAGATTGCGCTTTGATATGCGAAGTAGAATCATTAAACATGGGTACTGGTAAACCAAATATTTTATGACATGTTTTTCCATTTGGAAGTAAAGTAGCAGCTATACCAGTAAAAGCCATGGTACATACTTCTACATTTTTAGATGTAAGTAAATCGTACATAGTTTCATAAACGTACGTTTTTCCTGATCCGCCAGGTCCTTCCATAAAAATACAAGTTGGGCCGTTATAGTTTTCATCCGTAACAGCATTGTTAACTAAATCAACTATTTTTTTTTGTAAAGTATTCAAGTTATTATATTTTTCCTGACCTCTGTCTGCCATTTCCTGCAATGATGTAATTTCTTCATTTATATTATTTACTAATAATGGTGGCATCGATGGAAAGTCAGTTAAACTTTTACCTTCGTTATTCAATATTCTATTTATATCAGAGTATGCCATTTGATGAGCAATGTTTTTCTGATGATTTCGAGAAAAATCTTCTGATAGTGCATCTTGATAGGTTTCCCACAATTTTTCTGGTAAAACTGGCTGGCAGTGTATTAAAATACGAGCAAATAAGAAACGAAGTCTTTGAGGCATCATCCATTTTACTCCCTCACTCAAAGCTATATCCCATTCATTATCATTTTCGATCAGACCTAAAGCTAAACAAGCTGCTGTGAATGTTGGGTATATAATGTTGTTCACTGTTCTCAAGTATTGAAAACTCGTAGCTCCTTTGATATGTAATAATAATAATCTTAAATGAAATAATTCAAGTTGTGCTGGGCTAACAGAGAACATTCTACCAATAGTATTAAAATGGTTTTGTCTAGTTTTCCATTTTGATTCATAAATTCCATTAACTTTTTTTTTTCGTAAACGAAAAAACCTGGGATTTGAGTATAATAATATTGTCTTGCAATTTCACTGTCTTGATTTAATTTGAAGTAATCCATTAACATACTACTCACGTTAGCGTAATCTTCTAAATTTAATTCATCGCATGATTCCGAGAATATAATATTTTGTTCATTCGCCAAATGTACCGGTAATCGAATAACTGTATGACTTTTATCTTGTAAAAGTTTACTTAATATACGATAGCAAGCTTCAACTGGACCGACATAGCGTGCATCAAGAAATTGACATATTTCATCATGTTCTATTACTATTCCATTTTGAGAATCTTGAATAATAACTGTTGCTGCATCATGGCCTTTGTAAATATATTTGTATAAATATTTTACAGCTGAAATACTTGATACAGCTTCAACATTTATATGACAGTCAAACATTTCTAATAATATTGCACAGTATGGTACGACCCAACTATTGTCAACAATATGATTATTTGTTTTTTCATATGTTATACCATCATTTCGTCTTCGATAGTCTGGAAAGCCATTTTCATCCATATTAGTTTCGCTTTGAAATGGTTTTGGAAAATGTTTTGAACATTTACCATCTTTTACAGACCAATCTCCGCAGGGACCATGTATCATATGATTAATTACAATATCATGCAATCGTGGATATTTTATCTTATCTGGAATTTCAGCTGATATAAACTTGTCTATAATTTCTGCAGTAAACCATTTATGTCCTGCTGCTAATGTTATTAATAAATGCATATGCGGTAAACCTCTTTTCTGAAATTCAACAACGTAAACCCAGGATGCAACTTCACCAAATAATTTTTTTTTGTAACTAATTCAATTAAGCGATTTTTTTTCAAATGAAATACTCTTGCAACAAGGTCAGGTCTGTCACATGCTTGTTGACCAGGTAAAAGATTTTCTTTTATTTCTTTCCAATTTGGATTACATGTCATAGTAAGAAAAATATCAGGTTTTCCTTTTTCATTGACTATGGCCATAGCATCTTGATAACATTGTTGCATATAACGTGGTGATCCAAGGAATGTTGATGGAAGAATAACAGTTTTACCTACTTGACCATTCGCAGCATCTGCAGATTTTTGAACATAATCCTTTAAACCTTGATATGTGTCAGCTCGTATTTCTTTTTGATGATCTTTGTGGTACTGAATGCGATCTTTTTCAATTTTTACGTAACTATCTACAACTCATTGTTGAAATAATCTACGTCCTAAAATGAATGGATTAAATTCGTTTTCCCTTATTGCCATATGAAATCGGTGGTATGCTGTACGTGTAACACGTCGATTACTATTTTGTCGCATTAAATTTCTATGCCAACCGGAAGAACCATATGGATAAAATAAAGGATATACCCATGGTTCTACATTAGGATCCATTGTACTAACAAACTGTAAAGATTTCGTATTTTTGTTTCTAATTGAAACGTATGATTCTGGAATTTCGCCATCCGCTGGTGTAGAAAATATTGCAGCAACTTCATTTGCTCTTTGAATATTATATCTTCGAACGTCTTGACCAGGTTTCAAAGAAAACAACAATTGTAATTCTGGTTGTGGCTGATGTGTCTCGTTAAACAACGCTTGTTGAATTTCTATCTCTTGTCTCATCATGTTATATGATTGTGCAAAAATATTATTCTCACGTATTATAGTGTCTAACATTAAGTTAATATCCTGATTTACAGCCGAAAAAGTGTTCATTCTATAATTTACAGCCTCGTCTTGATCAATGATGAATAATTGTCCATAAGATGGTGTTTCATTGTTACATGGGTATAGAGATGTATTTATTTGATAATAAACTTGGCCTTGAATTTTGAAGCAATATGGACCTAGTCTGCGGGATTGAAAATTGACTAAATTTGCATTAAAGGAAGCAAAAGATAACGAATTGTTGTAAGCTCTTATATGGTCGAAAAAAAGAACAGATAAGCGGTGCTCTCCTTTTAACAACGTTTCAAGATCTTTTGGAAATTGTAATAAAGGATCTAAAAGTACTGCTCCATGACCACAACAATCATTAAATGATAATCCTTTATCTTGCACCATCTCATCTTTAAAATGTAAAGCATGACAATGTTTACAAGCAACATCTAATTTACCTAAATAATCTAGAGTAATGGAACTTTGAGTATTTATATTATTTTCAACAGAGTGTTGGTTAAGTCTATTGCTGTCATTAACATTTTGTCGCATTTGTTGTCGCCTGATACGCTGACGTTCTGCTCTTTGACGTCGCTGATTTTGTAGAAACGCTTCTTGTTCTTCTGGAGTTCTAACGATTTTCTTTCTAGGGATAATGATAATTTATAGAATCACTAATTAGTAAAAAATAAGAGTGAAGTAGGATCAAGAAAAATAGCTTCAAAGAATTTTTTTTTATAAAGTTTCAATGTCAAAAATTGTTCGTATTCATTTTTCGTATGTAATAATAAAATTCGTATTTTAGTAATTAAATTCGTAATTTCGTATTTAACGATGACGTTTCAAGTTCTATTAATAAGTAATAGTAAGGTATTGTGGTAACGTATATTTTTATTTATATATTGAATCGTTAGGTAACGTAAAGTATTATTATTTTTATGGTATAGTTAGGTAGGATAATGTATGCAGGTATACTTCTAATAATGTAATTGAATAAATTCAATTGACAATTGTATATTTATTCAATAATATTTACAAATTTAATTCATAAATATTACGTAAAATGTGAAATTGAATAGTTTGTATCATTAATGTTTTATATATGAAGACCTGAAACAAAAAAAAGTTATTGTATATATTTATTTTGTTTATACTGAACACGGTAAAAAACACAATATATACCTTATTTTCAAACAGCGTAAAATGTTCACAGCCACGATTTTCTCTTGTCAAAAAACTGAAAAAGAAGTAATATTATTATATGGAGAAATTATATTAATTTCTCGTGTTATACATTCGAGGTTGATCTCTACCTCAAATGTTATTTTCTTTATTGTTCAACTACAATTTTTGAACAGAAGTATTTGCACAGAATTTGGTCTCAAAAGACTAAGAATATTACATGAAGGACTTAAAATTCTATGTCTTACAAGTTGTTCAATAAAAAGTTATGAAATTGAGGTAAGGATCCACCATGATTGGTATTACTAAAAATAAATTGAATTTTCAAGTTAATAAGATGTTGTAAATGAATGTGTGTATTGAACAACACATCAAAGAATGCAACCGAAACGGTTATACAATTTTCAATTTTGCATACGTACCAGTACAATATAAGTCTATCGAGCTGAATGTAACTATACAGCTGATATAAATGAAATTCAGAGTGAAACGGCTGTTGTTGTTGCTTCTGTGATGACTTTATCATGTATCCGTGCAAATTATTGTACATAAAACAGTTACAATTAACTGACCTGCAAGGTGCAAAATATTTGATGAAAAAATGTATGGTATAACATCCTATAGTGTTTTTATTAAGAAAGAATAGAAGAAAAATGAAAAAGCATAAGGCTATTGTGTTACTTCAAGCAAATAAATAATTTTATGATACATTTCAATACATTGTTCATATAATTTATTGAATTTGTGTCATTGATTAATTTGAAATGCAATTGTCAGCAGTTCTATTATTTTATGGATGAATAGATGTAAATAAGAAATCTATTTTTTTTAATATTGCTATCGATTTGAGCATAATTGTAAATAGAATATTT
Source organism: Phymastichus coffea (assembly GCF_024137745.1). Classification (NCBI taxonomy): domain Eukaryota; kingdom Metazoa; phylum Arthropoda; class Insecta; order Hymenoptera; family Eulophidae; genus Phymastichus; species Phymastichus coffea. The sequence goes on along the minus strand of NW_026706878.1, from coordinate 946,079 downwards.
TATATATTTCATTTATAACCTAAAATTAATTCTGTTTGTTTGATTGTGTTCTAAAACATTATATGAAATATAATTGAAAATTTATCATGAAATGTCATATAATACATTTATAATAAAAAAATGTTAAAATTAAAACGCAGTTTAAATATTATGGCTAGCATATATAGTATAAAACAAAATCCAAAAGTTTAGTACGCTCTGGATGGAAAACTTTGACAAGTTGTAAGTCAACAAGAAAAACAAACTTTTCACAAACTCAACTCACTGAGAATATACTTACCATTATTAATTGTTTCATAGAAATTATTTGAACATATGCGCGAGAAGGAAAATGTTGTGTATTAGAAATTACTTCCAAGTTTAACGTTAATTTAACGAACTTATTTCGCGACCATGTGCGACATGAGTGTGAACACTGGTAATATTAGTCAATTGAAAATCCATATCGTCCCGATAGATGGAGTAATCGTGAAATTGTACGAATATTATTTCGGATTTAACTATAATTGAATGATTTTATTATATTTACAGACTATTACAGAGATTTTAGGAATTACCGGAAAGTTGTAAATAATTAATTGCGGCGGTTCTTTAAATAAATTAAATATTACATGTGTATAAAGAGAAAACGAAGGAAAAAAAGTAATAATAATAATGTCGTAATGTATAATTTGCCAAAAAATACCGCGTAAAGGTGGATATAGCAAAGCTTTATATAAATATATATTCTAAAAATGCGGAAAAAATACCCTTCCAAGCATATATGATATAGCAAGTCTCAACCCATACAATTTTGTAAAAAATGTGCCGAATAAAACCAAATATAATTTGTTCGCAGAATTCTTCGTTATTTGCTTGCATTCTTATGTCCCCAAAACGTTCTTCATATTTTTCTCTATTCGTTATATACTGCATGTGGTCATCAATAGGGTAATAAATAAGTTTACACAATATATTGTTCATGTATTGAAATTTTTCAATTACTACCATGTATTTATTTATACATGAAAATCTAACTATTTTTTATTGTCGGTGAGTAAATGTCGATACAACTTCAAAAAAGTAATACATATAATTATACGTCGTTTTTTACTGTTATGGCTACACATTTTGTTTGTTTTTACACAGAAACATGTAATATTTTTTTATGTTTATCGCTGAATATAAATATTAAAGTGACGCACAAGTTACATTACAATCTAAGTTAAATTCAAGTTACATCAATCAGTTAGATATATTATGTTAAATTATTTTTACAATGTTGTCGCTGCATAATAAGTTCGTTTATATAATATATTGATATAAGTTCGTTTATATAATATATTATTGAATATTACATAATTTTTATATAATAAATTAGGACATTACTTTAAATTCTATATTATTGAAATATAAAACATTTCGTGTGAATTATATTATTAGAATATATTTTACGATATATATATCGGTCATCACAGTTCAAAAACATTCACTCATGACTAATCCTAATATATATGTAGGAATTTACGATTTTTAAACAGTCTTAAGATTGTTTCCAATATTATTTGTAAAAAGATTATTATAAATTTAATATTTATTTGTTCACTGTTGGCATTATGTTTTATAAATTTAATGTGCATGTGTCTGTGTAAATCAAAAGGAGAGAAAGAGATTTAGCGCGTGTTTGAAAACCAGTGTTTTTCTGACATCGAACAAGTAACCGTGGTAATTTATAAATAATATAATAATCTTACAAATAACAATGGTTTCTTAGTATACATCGTGGACCCATACGTTACTTATCCCCTTACGAGTTAATGAGTTACTTATTCCCTTACGGGATAATAAACATGTCAACATTATATATAACACCTTGTGTTATTTATCCACGCAGTTTGTCATCACAGTGAATTTTTTTTTAGTACACTCAATCTTATTTTTTTTAATATAAAAAATACTAATATATCACGTAAGTTACTCTTTAAATTGTTAAAAGTAATGAACAGAGAATGTCTAATTATTATGTGTTGAAATGAAGAAATATTTATGTAAATTGTAGTAGTAATTCAATATTTCTAATTAGATTTTTTGAAAATGTTAAAGAAAAAAAATTTTTTTTTTAATGGTTATAATTATAATGTTGAAAAAGTATGATATTAATGTTTATCGTGCCATGACAAAGAACAAAAGTGAAAATAAAATTCAAAAATAAAAAACATAAGATGATGGCACACTTTAAATGTCAGTTTCCTGAAAGGTTTTCTTGGCTGGAGATTTACCTGATTCATCTGATTCCAGTGGACGTTTCAAAGTTTTGTTTGCTTTTCTAACTTTGTCTACATCAAGTGCTGGTTTATCAGCCAAAATTTTAACATATGAAATATCCGGACAATGAACACTAACAGGACCTAAACAAACAAATGATAATTAAATTAATAATGAAAGTCTGAATGTATAATTTATACAATTTTTACTTGATTTAAATTGCATAAAAAAAATTTATAATTTTAAAAAATTTGTATAGGCTTCATAGATTTATTAAAAATATACCTGTATTACTAACAGTGCCTCTTACAAGGACACAGATTCCTTTCTTGAAAGATGATCCATCTTTATCTGTGAACGAACCAATTTGAAGTGGAATCTTGAAATCTCCATCGGTTATTGTTCCAGATCCAAAGGACATCTTGCCAGATTTGTTGGAATTGACAGCTACAACAGTCTTGATATGGCATTCAACAACTAAAAAAAAATATAAAATGAATATTTAGTTTTGGTTATAAAATGACAATTAATTTTTATCTTGTTATACTTACGAACTTCTCCTGTAGCTCTTCCAAGATCTTTCACTAAGACAGTTTGCACTGGAGCAGGTGCTGCTTGTTCGACCACATGATATCCTTCGAAGTCAACAATTGTTTTCTTCTGGATAATCAATTCATAATTGACAATGTTTTGTTCCCTGTGGTGTTTTCGTTGCATCACAAGTTGTCCTTGAGCACCATCAAGATGTAAAATCTGAAAAAATTCATATAAACATATATACATGCATACACATAAAGAAATACATGGAGGGAAAGAGTGAGCGGAAAAGGGAAAGAGAGAGAGAGAGATAGAGAAAACCAGACAGACAGAGGCAAAAAAACATATTTAAAAATTTTAAGATACCCTATGATTTAAAAGTTCAGGAGTCAACTTGTCACTCCTGTATCCCAAATGAGTAACATTATTCTCAAATGTCCATTGGTAATGACAGCCTTGAATAAGTCGTACTCTTCGTTCTTTCCTACTTTGGTGCGACCAAAAACTTCGAGCAAGTAGCCAGTAAACTCCCTGAAACAATAATAATTTTGTAATATACACGCTAATCAATTGATTGAATACGAATTCTTAATTCGAAACTTACACACAATAGTCATTACCACCTTCCATAAGATCATGTATTTCCTCACTTGTCGTATAATCAACTACACGACCTTCTCTGTTAACAGGCATCTTATAATCTGTAATTATAATCAATACTATTATGCAAGTGAAGAAGAATGGTTAAAAGCTAATGATGAAAATACCAAAAAGGAATAAATTAATTTTAAAATAATGATTAGGCAACGACTAAAATAGTAAAAAAAAAACTTCATTTTTGTATTCAGTGTTCTCAACCGTTGAGATTTTGAATCTTCCTTGATTTTAATTTAAAAAATAATGAATCTATGATAATTACTGTATTGCATTGACAAACGAATTGTAAGGAGGATTGGAAAAAACGTTGGCAGAAGTGCATTATATCCGAGAGAGATCATTTTAAAGGAAATAAAATAGACATTCATGAATAAATAAATAATTTTTGAAAACATACAAAATTCGCGATACTTTTTGAACAGACTTCATATTTGACCATGTAGATACAAGTAATTAAAATACTCACTATACTGTTTTATCTTGAGGTAATAATGTAGCTACTACTCTATTGAATGTCATAGTATATACGTTTTTATTATTACTTTTAAAATGATACCAAAGAGTTACGTATAAAAAAGTTTTACCAGAACCACCTAGACCATATATAAAGAAACACTTACTCTTTTTCCACATTTAATCGATTAAATTATTATCATTTAAAATAACATTTTAAATTCTATTTCTTTTCATTTTTATTTATTGGTGGTATCGTTTACTATGGATAACTAAACAAGTATCTAAAATTTCATTATCATGTAAAATTTGATTACTTGAAACAAATTTTGAAGTTACTGAAATTCATCAATACTTTTATCTTCAACTTGAATTAAAATTAGTAATTCATAAATGCTTTAAAATAACTTTTATTTGTATTGAATTGACGTATAGAATCTTCAGACATGCATCTTTGAAATTCTGTTAAAGTTTAACAGGTTTAACAGAATCACAATGAATTAAAATTCGTCCGAATAAACGTCTTAGTTCTTTTGGCATCATACTCGTATATACTACAGCTTCTCTCATTGCACGTGTCCACTCTTTCAAGGACGCATAAGGACCCCAGGTGTACCTTACTGAGTTTCTTCATTTTTTTATATTTTGTAGTACATGGAAAAATATTTGATCTGTGTCTTTCCGTTCGTGCTAATTCGGTGATTTAAGAAGTAAAAACCACATCTGAAGTTCATCCCTAAAAATGATTTTTTCTACATTTCTCGAAAATTATTTCGAATTTTTCGGTGGAACAAAGTAAATATTATTTGTTATTCAAAAACAAGTATTTGTGTATTATTTTCATCAATAAGGGTCACATTACCTTGTTTTGATAAGTTTTAGGGGTGAACTTTAGAGGCGGTTTTCAGCTCTTAAACTGCCGAATAAGCACTAACAAAAAGAAACAGGTCAAATGTTTTTCAATATACTACGACATATAAAAAAATAAAGACAATCGGTGAGGTATACCTAACATATTTTCCATGTTAGTCGGTTTCAATAAAACCGTAAGTTAAACAAGTTGATGATAAAGTTGGACGAAGTTATCTATTTACTGTTTTTAATTGGTTAGTATTTATAGCTCCTTTTACTTTAAGTAATATAATTTTCAAATGAAATAATTCAAATTGACTTAGATAAACTATATTTATACGACCAATACACTTAATATTTTTCTTTTCCTAATCTGCCTATTTATTTCATTTCCGTCAACTACAATATTTTTAAAAACCTGCTTTTGATGAAATTCAGAAAATATTAATGTGCATTTGAATCCCGTTCGTTCGGATCAATATAATCCATTAACATCGATACCTGCAACCCTAATTTATTATCTATTTCTATTTCATCCATATTAACAGAATCTGTGCAAATGGTTACAACTTCTCTCTTTCTCTCTCTCTCTCTCTCTTTCTCTCTCTTCGACAACCACTGGTTCACTTTTTTTTGTCGACTACGAACTATACACCTTTTTTTTCAAAACACCAGCTAGCTATTCAAACTTTCTGATTTTAAGTTTAAACTTTTCCATTCCAAATTCAATTCAATCAATCTGTTAAAATCTCTAATATTCCTACTCTTTCGAGCAAGCCAACGATCGAGCACATAACCATATTGCACATAAATTGTTATGCACAGTAATATACGTGAAAATAATAAATTCACAATAAAAAAATGTTTAAAATAGTTATGTACACAATCGTCGGCTTGCCCACTCTACATCTTTTCGCGCTCACATTGCCATTACGCTCTCAACCAATCATACTCCCAAGAGAATGCTCACCAACTTGGTAACACTCTTAGAGCTGGCTCCCTTTGGAAGTCGGATTATGAAACTTTGATACGATGAAGCTAATTAATTTTTTATGCTATTAACGAAAAGTTACTAAAAAGTGCCGGATATCGTCGCCGTCCTACTGAAAAAAATCACATGATTTGTTACGTGAAAAGTCACATGTCATTAACGTGATTAATCATGATTTGTTATGTGATATCATGTAACTGTTTGTCAGAGCCCAAGGAATGGAAAAGTTACGTAATATCTCATAACAATAAAGCATGTATAATACCACAATAAATGATTAATATGTATCATAACTAAATTATTATAAAACAACATATCACGTTGCACGATAATTACCCTAAAATAAGAATAGCTGCTAACGGAATATACGGTAAATATTCGAAAATATTGTTAAAAAACTGACCGATAGTAAAATATTTTTAAATTATGTAAAAGTTAATATTACATTAAACTACACCAAATGTTTAAAAAATGAGAAATTTATTTGTATCAGATGCGAAGAAAATGATAAAATTTCGCTGGGTTTCAATTTAAAGACACGCGGTAAAAGGCTGCAACCTGCAATATTTCTCCCTACCATCTGACAGTGTGCTAGTACAAAGTCGTTAATTATTTACTCTTGCGTTTGACGATGAATGTGACGTATAATCTAATGGTACTTTGATTCGGATAGATAAAAAGAACAAATTTTTATATGTAATATCAAAACGCAAAGCGTGCTCGAGTGCAACGTAAAATAACAGTAGCTTACCTTTTTCGGTAGCAATCATTCGAAATGCTCTTTTTGAAGAAGTAGTGTGATGTAAATGCAATTAAATTTACAACATTAAAAATATTGTAATTATTTGATGAGTTATTATAGTAGAAATTTGATTAAATTATTGACATTGTACATAAAAATGTTGTCTTTTTAACTAGATTGTCAAATACGTCATCAGTACTTTTACCGCGTGTTACCGAATAAAAATATTGTTAGACTGTACGTCGCATTCTTCGTCAAACAAAAGAATAAAGAGTATATAATTAACGACTTTGTACTATAGCATACTATCAGATCATGGAGAGAACGATTGCAGGCTGTAGTTAAGTTTCGTGAAAAGTTGCCGCATGCCTTTAAATTTAAACGCAGCAAAATTTTCTCATTTTCTCCGCAAGAAATATATATAAATTCATCATTTTTTTCAAATTTGGTGTAGCTTGACGTAATATTAACTTTTACATAATCTATTTTCATATAAATCCATTATGAACTACTCGATAATTTTAAAACATCTTAATATCGGTTAGTTTTTGTACAATATTTTCGAATATTTCCTGTATAATCCATTAGCAGCTATTCTTATTTTAAAGTAATCTATCGTACAATGTGATATGTTGTTTTATAATAATTTAGTTATGATACAAATTAATCATTTAATTTGGTATAATACATACGTTATTGTTACGTTATATTTCGTAAGAAATCACGTTATACTCGTATCACTTTTCCATCCCTCGGGTTCTGACAAATAGTTACGTGATATCACGTAACAAATCATGTAATTTTTTCAATAGAGCGCGACACCATATAAATTCACTAAATAGCTTCTAGAATATTTTCTAATGAATATTAAGACTTCTAAACTAATATACATGCTTTAAAACCTTGTAAAACAACGTAGCATAAACAAATTTTTGATTTTCGAAAATTTACAACCGACTTTTATTGATAAAAGTTACGAATTTTGGCAATGTTCAGAGTATAATTTTTTGTAGACAAATGAAAGTAGATATCGAATTCGGCCAAATGAGTAATGACTATGAGAAACTAAATGTTATAAGGAGTACTTTCAAATTTTTTCATTTCAATCTATCAATAACTCTTTTACAACGAGCGAGTACAAGACAAAAAGTATTTATTTAATCACACGACTATCCGAAGTTGAGCACTTGGTAATAGAACTACCGTAAGATAGAGCTTAATGTTAAGGGAGTATGGTACGTACGTGGCTAGACAGTCGAAAGAACTGGCCGACTTGCGTTTAACTCGTGTAAGAGCGATCATAAATTTGGCAACGTTGCCCCGCTCTCTGCTACTATTACCGTGTCTCATTTACGTTGTATACTCTAACCTAAATTATGACTCGATGGCTGATGGTTATGAGTGACAATAATGACGAGAAACAAATTGAAAAATGGTTTTGAGTATGGAGAACAATCGAACACAATTAGAATTGAAGAGTCGCTTAGCAACGGTTGTTTAAGAAAAACGAATACGTGTGTTTATATCATTAATAAATATTATATATGAGTAAAGAGTGATTTTCATTGATATATCTAAATATTTGTTTGCGTTAATACATATACACAGTACCACAATTGGCGATAAGGATTTCTGAATTTACGTTGTAAACACACTTGATCGAGAGCTAAGCTGCGATCAAATGAGAGTAATTTGAGTTTAATGTAAGCGTATGGCTGTGAACCTAATTATTTTAAATAATATTAAAAGAACAAAAAAACTGTGTCAGACAGACGCGTCAGAAAGGGTTGTGAGCACCAAAAAGAAAAAAAAACGTGTAAGAGAGGGCTGTGAGCACCAGATCAACGTGTAAAAACGTGTGAGAAACTCAAGAGCGCAAGTTCCGTCCAGGCATATCGCTGCGACATAAAAATTTTGTCAATGAAAACTACAAAAACAAATTAAGTAAGACATCATTAGTTATAGTGTAAAACAATAAAAATAATTTTCTAGTAGTGGTTATGTTTACAAAAGTATACGCATATACTATATGTTATTATTTGCATTTCTAATTTTAAATTACTTGTTTGATAAATAATTAGAATTATACATTGTTATTAAATCATAGGTAAACATGAACGAAACTAGTATAAAACCATTTCTATGTAATGAAATTGATAAGGCTGTAATTGGTAGAGAATGAGAGAAATGGCTGAAAGCCCTGAAATTATATTTGATAGACGAAGAGATAACAGGTGATGTTGAGAAAAGAAATAAGCTGTTGCACTTAGGTGGTATACAATTACAAGAGGTTGCATATAATATACCTGCAGTCATAGTTGAAAGTGAGAATGGGAACGTTTTTGATATTTTGGTGGATAAACTTTCTGAATATTTTTCTCGAAAACAAAATTCTACTTTTAGAAAAATTTAGAAAAATCAAACCAAATGAGGACGAAAATGTTAACAAATTTTTATTAAAAATTAGACATTAAGCAAAACGCTGTTTTTTTTAGGTAAAACTGAAAAAGAAGCTAATAACATAAATTTGAAAGAGAATATTATTGATAATTAGGCATTCTCGAAATTGAAGAAGAAAATTATTGGAAAAGAGCACACTTTAGATGAAGTGATCGAACTTTGCTTACTATTTGAACACATAAATAATCAATTATTGGTTATGAATTCTAATGTTTCCAGTTCGATAACTCAATCTGACACTTCATTATCTATCAATAAAATAAATTTCCAAAATAGGGAGAGAAATGAGAAAAGTGAATCTTCTCAACGATGTGACAAATCTGATCACACTTACCATCAATATTCAGTTTTGTCCAGCAAAAGAAGCTAAGTGTAGGAAATATGGTTTTCAAGGCAATTTTTCCAGATGTTGTAGAACACGTATTAGTAAAAGAAAATCATTTACTTAAAAAGGGGAAGAACCAGATTCAAAACACTTCAAATCAAAAAGGTCTAGTTCTAAAGTGAACTTTATTGATATTGATGAGGAAAGTTCAATTGTTGGAAATTTTATGCGAAGTTTTAATTGTTTTAAAATAGTAATGACGGGGTGAGCAATTCGAATGATATTTCGGACGATGTCATTGAATATTTCACTGGCGACACACCGTTGAAGTTTCTCATAGGCTTAGAATGTAAAGTTAATATTATTAAAGATGAAGATTACTCTTCTACAAAATAAAGCAGTTATGTGGGATATTAATACACAACCAACAGAAATTCTGAAACCTTATGCTTCGACAACACCTTTGGATATTGCTTTGAGATTTGTTGCAGCTTTTTATTAGTCTCAGATTAGTTTAGCAAATGAAAAAGAGGTCATTACACCCTTTTATGTAGTTAGAAATGGAGACGTTTATATAGTTGGTAAAGATACCACTAAACAGTTAGAAATCTTGAAACTTAGTTTGAAAATTAATCGAGTTTTTTTTTTTTTTTTGAGGAGAGTCTGAATCCATTTACGGACAACTGACGGAAGCCCGCCAAGTGTCAGACTCAGTAGCTTAGGCCACCAATACCCACCAAACATATCTCTCCTTGTTCGTACCGTAACCAGCCCGGAACTGTTTATCACATTACTTCAGACTGGGCGGCTGTCATTGCGTGTCCAAGCACACATTCATCCCTTTAATACTCATTTATTCCCGAGTAGGCTCTGAAATGTTCTCATTCATTCAATTTTCTAAGCATCCATCCGTCTTTTTGTTTCGTAAGACATTCGAAACGTACAGCGCGATCTTACGCCATGCGTCAGCTGTTGTCAACATTACGTTCGTCACGTTTTCTGGCGTAATCGGCCCTAATTCTGTCTCCAGTCTCAATCTTTGCTTGGCCCAACGGTCGCACACGAAAACGTGTGCTCTGCGTCGTCCCAAGACCCCTTACAGTACACATAGTCTGGGGGAGTTACCTTACCCATTATTTGCAGGTACTTTCGGAAGTATCCGTGTCCGATCAAAAACTGAGTGAGATAGAAATCCACCTCCCCGTGTTTTCTGTCTTTCCATGGACCAACGTCTGGTATCAGTCTGTGGGTCCAGCGTCCTTGAATGTCTGTTATCCATTTTGTCTGCCATTATTCTGTCGTTTTCGTTCGTTCCTCTGTTGCAGCGTCGGCCCTCCCTACGGTCGCTCTTCGGTCGTAAATACGTTTCCTATCGCCTGCCAAGAGATCGATCGGGATAACACCCACGATCGCGAATATCGCGTTTTCCGAGACTGTTTGGTACGCGCACGCGATTCTTAGGGCTCCCGTTCTTTGTACGCTCGTTATAGTCTTTGCGCGTCTCCTCACTCGTAACGAGTTGGCCCATACCTCTGCTCCGTAAAGCATGATGGAGTGGGTTACGCCCATCAACAGTTTTCGTATACTCGGTCTCGGTCCTTTCGTGTTTGCCATCAGCCTACTCAAGGCCTTGGTCCTTTCGCTGGATCTGGCAGTCGCGTCTCGTATGTGGGGCCAAAAGTTCAGTTTCGTATCTAGAGTCACCCCCAGGTACTTTACCTCAGTTTTGGTCTCCAGTCGTTCTGTATCTATAGTTATCGGTATTATCGTGTCTATTCTCTGTCCCGTCAGTATCAGTAAGCCTGTCTTGAGCTGAGCCAGATTTGTGTCGCGGGCTGTTATTACGACTGCTATGTCGTCAGCGTAGGCGACCAGACGCGTGTCCGGGGGCATGTCGAGCTTTATTAGTCCGTCGTATAGTACGTTCCAGAGGTCGGGACCCAATATGGATCCTTGTGCCACACCCGCTGTAATTTTCCGGTACTTCCGTCCTTCCGTCATTTCATACGTCAGTCTTCAGTCCTTTAAGTAATCCTTCAAGACTCTTAGAAGGTAGGCGGGCATCTGAAAGCCGTCTAGTGCACTCAGAATATCCAGCCATCTAGCAGAGTTGAAGGCGTTCTTTACGTCTAATGTTACTAGGAGCGTTATGGGTCTGGCTCCGTAGCAAATCTCGTTCATTCTGTCAACTACCTGTCTCAGGTCTGTGATTGCTTCTATCGTTGAGCGTCCTTTCCGGAAGCCGTGTTGTCGGTCCGATAGGTCGCCAGCGGCTTGCACCGCCGCGTTCAGTCTTGGTCTCAGTAGAGTTCGTATAATTTGCCGGTCGTGTTGAGGAGGCTCAAGGGCCTATACGAATTCGGCTTATTGGGTCTCCCTTGCCTTTGCCAATGAGTACCAACCTCGCGTTCTTCCAGAGTTTATTGAAAACACCCGCTGTTAGGCACCCACTGTACAACTGCAAGAGTATGACGGGCCGTCGAGTCGCTACATACCGTAGCAGTTCACCCGGTATACCGTCTCGTCCAGGAGCCTTGTTCATCTTCAGCAAGGTTGTCGCTCGTATGAACTCATCCCTTGTGAAGCAAGGACATTCTATTTCTTCGTCTGTGTTCATGTCATCGATTCTGTCAAGATGTATTGGAAAAAGATCCTCAACTATCTTTTCCATTGTCCTAGCGTCTTTTGTCTCCGGTGGAGCTCGGACGCCTAGTTTCCGGGTCACAATTTTGTAACCCATCCCCCACGGGTCCCAGTCCACCTTGTCTATCAGTCATGTCCAGCATTGTCCTTTGTTGTCCGTTATAGCTTGTCTCAGCCTTTTTCTGGCAAGTTTTTATGCCTCTGAGGCTTCTTCGTCATGTCTGTTTCTTTGTCTTTGTGCCTGTCTACGTCGGCGGTGACATTCGCGTCCGATGTCTGCGATTTCTTGCGTCCACCAGTACATCTGTCACCGGTCGCGTCCGTATCGTTTTTTCGGCATCGTAGCGTCGCATAGGTGACGGAGGTATTTTTCCGCCTTCTCAGCTAACTTCTCCGCCGAGTCACGGTTCATACCACTTCGAGTGGTTTTCGTAAAAGGCTCTGCATTTTGCAGTAGTCTGTCGAGTTCTTTTCTGTCCAGGTGTTTCGTGTCCCATCGTAGAGGGGGTAAGACGTTACCTCTTCGTCTAGTCGCATTTTCGTCTGTCACTTCAAAGATGATGTATTGGTGATCACTGGCTGTATATTCCTCGATCATTTTCCATCCTCTAATTCGCGTCAGTAGTCTGTCTGTGGCCAAGGTCACGTCTGGTATAGATTGACTCCACCCCGGTCATCTAAATGTCGCCGTCTTTCCCTCGTTTACCACTACTAGTTCCAGCCTCGCGGCCATCTCTAGTAGTAGCCGTCCGCGTCTGTTTGTCGTGGGCATACCCCACTCAATCGCCCGCGCGTTAAAATCGCCCGCCACGATCATATTTCCGGATATATTCCTCACTGCGTCTTCGATATCTGTGAGTCTGTTGGCATACTCCAACGCGGAATAGTTCGGTGACAGGTATACACCGACGACAACGACAGTGCCCACCCTCACCCAAACATAGTCCGCCCCGGACCCGCTTGCCGAGACTCGCATCGCTTCGTTTCCGCGTACCCACACCGCTGTCGTGTTCGATTTGCTAGCGAACCACGATAGCTCAGGTCTGTTCCTGTATTGTTCGCTTATAACAGGCACGTCTGCGTTCATCTCCATCGCAATTTGAGGGAGGAGCATGTGTGCTACGCTACTCCTGTTCACATTGCACTGTAGTATCGTCAGGGTCATTTTTTCTGTTTCGTCTTCAGTTCCATCAGTGCTGCTCTGTATACAGCGCACCCACCTGATCCAGGCACGTGGGCCAGGTTCTGTCCTTCTATCCCCTTACAGAGGAAGCAGTCAGTAGTGTTTTTACACTCCTTGCCCACGTGACTCGTCTGTCCGCATTTTATGCAGCAATTCTTTCTGTCCGGCCCTTTACATTCTCTCCGCGTATTCCCATATGCGTTTGGCGCAAAGAGATGCACTTTCCGCTCTGAGTCCGTATTTAGTTCGTGATTTATTGCGTTCGCGATATCCTGTACCGTCGTAACGCAATCCAAGTCAGCAAAATCCAGCGTCACCCTGGAAGTTAAGTCTTTTACTGTCGCAGTCTGTCCTAATACTTTCTGAAGTGTCCTTTGGAAGTCCTGTCCTTGCGACTTTTCCAGCCGCATTAATACAGCACCGTCCTTGGTTTTTTTAATCGTCCAAACGTCTACCTTCTCTGTCTTGGGGTCTACCTTCGGTCTGATAGTCCGTAAGACATCGGCGCACAGTTGTCCTTCCGCCGGCTTGATCAGAATAATCCCGCGCCTGGTTTTCAGGTTGGGACACTCCGATCCTCGGCGTCTGTATCTGTCTGTCGTCTTTTGTACCGTCTCTTTGTCGGTCTTTTTCTTGTTCCTTTTCTTTTTCTTTTTTACGACGATGGCCCAGTCCTCTGTCACCTCTGCTCTCATCTCAACATCCTCCGAAGGGGTCTGTTGAGTGGTATGCCCCTCGTCAGGTGTCTCTTGGTTTCTGGCATTCACCCCCGGCGTTTGCTGTGTGGCAGCAACGTCTAGGAGCGTTCTCCGTCTTTCGTCATCTACTTGGTCTGGGCTTGGGGTCTGTTTTAGCCGTCACCTTTTATGTCCTGGAGTTTCCTCCATTACGTTCGCTCGTCTTTCCGTTACATTCGTCTTTTGTCTGATCTGTTGCATTCGCTTCAGTTCATATATACAAACTAGATATATACTAATATACGAATGAGATGGAACCTTATAAACGGGTATTTTTTTCCAAGAGGGTTATAAATGAGGGGGCTCTATAAACGGGCATCTCCCGAATGAATGTGAAACCAGATGAATGACGGATTAGTCGATCAGATACAAAGCAGAACTTTACCAGACGGTGGCGAGAGCAATCACGAGAGAGTTTACCCTAGATTGTGTGTGTGCCGACTCTGGAGGGTACAATCGTAAAACCAGTCTCGCACTCCTGGGCCGCCAGTAGTTGGAGGGGGTCGGACCCAGCTCAGCCAGCATGGGAGGCTTGCCCTTCACAATTGTAAAGCACCAGATAAGCGCCAAATCTCGTTCTCTGTAGTAATGCCGATTGGCGATCGGAAGGGCCCTTGCTGCAGGGAGGGGGAGAGGAACGGTCGAGGCCACCGTACTCTAGGCACGCTCGGTCAGGGGGTCTACTCAGGAAAGATTGCAGGACCCACTATACCTGGTAATTAGTTCTGACCACTAACACATAAAACACATAGTAGATGGAAGAAGATGAAAATGAGATGAAAGGTAAAGAAAATTTTGCAGGTACTAGAGTGCCGCCTGCGCCCATCGACTCAGGAGAGTCACTGGAGCTGCCCGGCTCCCCCGTTACACCAGTAGAAAACCTGACTGGTGGACGGATAATTGCGACAGGAAAAAGGACAGGGTCGACGTCACCAGAATCCTAGGACGCTGTGGAGAGTAAGATGCGAGAGCAACTGCTCACCATACACAGCGTCCTAGGACAAATGACGGAGAAGACGAACGTCCAAAGAGACGTGAGCTGCGTGATTACGAACGGTATGGCTGAGATATATGAGGCTGTAGAAGTTTGTATGTATTAACTGAAGCGAATGCGACAGATCAGGCAAATCAATCGAGTTGAGGTAAAAACAATTGTACCTGTTCCAAAAATTAAAGATTTTGTAGTAAAACTATCTATTGATCCAAATATTAAACCAGTCCCAACAGCCTGTAAGAAGAATTCCAATTGTAGTCGAATCTCTAGTTGAAACTAAATTAAATAAAGCTTTACGGCGTGGTATTATAGAAAAAATTACTGAAATGAATATAACCAATTGTCATCGCTTACAAATCATCAGGTGATATCCGTATTTATGTAGATAAGCGAAGAGCAAATATAACTATTTTGAGAGAAAACTATCTTATACCTACATTTGACTTTCATAACAAAATTGAGAAACATAAAATATTTTTCACGGTTAGATTTGAAGGATGCGTATCATCAGTTAGAATTAAACATTGATAGTCGTCTGATTACAACTTTTATTACTCACAAAGGTTTACATCGTTATGCACGATTGCTGTTTGATGTGAACTTGGTACCAGAGATTTTTCAAAAGATAATGGACCTTCATTCATGAATTGTTTGAATTTTTAGACGACATAATAGTATGTGGATCAACTGAAAAAGAGCACGATGAGTGCTTAAAAATGGTTTTGTTAGTACTTAAAAAAACAACGTAAGTTTGAATGATGAAAATTGCGTTTTCAAGGTACGCGAATTGAATTTTCTGGGACATAGATTATCAGATCAAGGTATAGATGTTGATTCCAAGAAAGTTGATAATATTTTGAATTTTCGATCACCAGATAGCAAAGAAGAATTGAGAAGTTTTCTTGGATTAGTTACATATATTAGGAAATTTATTTCTGATCTAGGAACAGAAACTGAGATTCTACGAAAATTAACTAAAATAGATGTGAAATTTGATTGGACAGAGGAACACGAACAACATTTTATCAAGTTAAAAAAATGTTTAGCTAATCTTCCTACTTTGGTACACTTTCACCCTGCGAAACGCACAAGACTTGTTGCTGATGCTAGTCCAGTAGCCCTCGAGGCTGTGTTATTGTAATTTGATAAAGAATTGGATCCAAGAGTCATATCATTTGCTAGCAAGAGTTTGCCGAACATTGAACGTCGATACTCTCAAACTGAAAAAGAAAGTTTCATTGTGGTTCGGGTAGTTGAAAGATTTTATTATTACTTAGTTAGACTTGAATTTGAGTTAGAAACCGATCACAAACCATTGAAAGCAATTTTCAAACCATTATCTAAACCTCCTGCTCGAATAGAAAGGTGGCTGCTTAGACTTCAATCTTTCAAATTCAAAGTAATTTATAAACCTGGCAAACTTAATATTACTGATTCATTATCAAGGCTTTGTAAATTTGAAAAAGAAAGTTCATATGATGTTGGAGGTGAATCTCACATTTTTAGAATTGTTGAGCAAAGTACTTCTTTAGCATTAAAAATTTCACAAATAGTCTTAGAAAGTCAAAAAGATCGAAATATACAAGATGCTATTTATAAAATTAATACTGAATCTTGGGCTTCAACAGATAAAAATATTTACTATCCTTTCAGAATGGAATCATCAATTTTTGGTTCACTAATGTTATGAGATAATAAAATTGTTATTTCAGAGGTAGTTACCAAACAAGTCTTGGAATTGGTATATGAGGAACATCCGGATGAAACAGTAATGAAATGTCGTTTGCAAGCAAAATTTTGGTGGCCAATAATTGACAAACAAGTTAAACAGTTCGATAAAAGCTGCAGGGATTGTTTGTTAGTGTACCAACCAAACAAACCTTCATTAATGTCAAGACATAAATTTCCTGATGGACTTTGGCAATATTTGATGGGGCCTTTGCGTAATAAACGAATAGTCTTTGTAGTAGTTAATTATTTTTCTAGATATCAAGAAATAAAGTTTCTCGCAAGTACGACTTCAACAATTATCATCAAACATTTGAGTGAAATCTTTTAACGTCTTGAAATTCCGAAAAGTATAAGAGCTGGTGATAGGCCTCAATTCGCCAGTGATGAATATAAGGATTTTGGTGATCAAAATAACATTGAGCTTATTTAAACTACACCTTATTGGCCCCAAGCTAACGGTGAAGTTGAAAACATGAATAAATCTATTTTCCAAATGAAATAATTATCAAGTTTTTGAAGTACAAAATTTTCTTTTGATGTACAATGTTACACCATACGGCACAACTGAAAAATCTCCTTCAGAACGCATGTTTCGTAGGAATATAAGAGACAAGATTCCATCCATAAATCATCTTGCATTGGACCAAATAGATGAAGAAACAAAGGATAATGACATAATTTAAAAACAAAAAGGAAAAAAGAAGGAAGATGAGGCTAGAGGAACCAAGTATTGCGACATTTATCCGGGTGATAAAGTTTTGGTTCAGAACATGGAGATTCCACATAAACTTTGTGCTCGTTTTGGAAGTGAAGAGTATGATGTTGTAGAGAGATAAGGCGATGAAGTATCCGTAATAAGAGATGGAAAAATCTTTAGAAGACAAATAACTCATTTAAAAAAAATTACTGACAGCTCGTCCACAGACAGACAACCACTTGCCTTTTCACTGACTTCACCTTCTATACCATCGAATTTCTCAAATTTTACCAAGAATATCATCCAGGAAATTGATCGTCACATCCAGCCAGCATATGAACTTTCAGATTGCCAGCAGGGAAGCTGTCCACCAACTTCCTCAACACCAAAAACTTGCAGCAATCGAACGTTGATCATTTCATCATCAAAAGTTATATCTTTGAAGTTAAAAAAGGAGGGATTGTGGAGAATAGTCGAATACAATTAGGATTGAAGAGACGCTTAGCAACGGTTATTTAAGAAAAACGAATACGTGTGTTTATATCATTAATAAATATCATATACGAGTAAAGAGTGATTTTCATTAATATATCTAAATATTTATTTGTTTGCGTTCATACATACACGCAGTACCATATTGGGAAAGGAAGAGAGTGATAAGAAAAGTTTATGACCTCAGATACAAGCAACGGCAATCCAAAATCCAAAAAGATCATAAAGCAAAGGAAAATGTTGACGAGTGCATAGCATCGACCACACCAACAAAACGATGCGAAATCGAAGGCCATCGAATCATTCATCCAAGTACTATGGCACGTAGATTGTTCTGCCAAAAATGTGGTTCAATTTTATTTTTGGTAGACTGTGTTCAGGAAAAACATCTTGGTTTAGCATCTATTCTTTACGTTCAATATCGATCGTGCAAAGCAATCATTGCAGTGAATTCTGACAAAACCCATGAAGTACCTGGTAAAAAAAGGCATCACGATATAAATACAAAAGCAGTCGTAGGTTTGTATAGTACGCATACATGTGCATTTTTTATAAATATGTTGAAAATAATTTATCAATTTAAAAATAAAAATATTATGTTGTAACAAGTTGCTTGAATGCTGGAATGGTCACTCAGATATCAATAAAATGTTCAGAGGAATGAATATTCCAGAATATAACTAGAAAACCTATAAAAATCATGAAAATGAAGTCAGATTAGGTGCTGAATAATTGGCTCGTGAGAGTTGTATCCGAGCAGTGGGTTTGGAAAAACAGTTGATGATTGATAATGCAGACATTATCGATTTTTTCAAACGTTCACAATGATCATGCATATCAAAAGATTTCTTAGTCATATATTCTTTCTGGTGTCAACGGATTTATTGTAAAAAGAAAAAGTGTATTTACTGCGAATCTATGGATTGTTGAGTTTATATTACAATATTTTTCAATTATTTTATATACATATTCATTGAAATGGATTGGAATTATATGTACGTATACAATAAATCTTTCTTCATCGCATAAATAAAGTTAATGACAATATTGTTTTTTTTCTTCAAATCACCTCATTTGGATAAATCATTAATTTTCCTTGATGCTCCAACCACGATTCCAATTTTTTTACTTACTAGTTAACACAAAGTTCATATAGCTGGATCATTCGATATGGAGTGGTTTATGAAATGATCTTACGATAGCTTGTCTGGAATAGCTTCCGTGATTATTTAACGTGCAGCACCTGCCCTTAGGCCTTATCACACAGCACGCCTACGTGCGTAACGAGGCTGGGATACGCCCAGCCAGCGCGACCCCGGAGTATTCCAGGGTCTACCGATTCCTGTGGAGGGGTATGCCTCCACGGGACCCTCGGTGGGGGTCGGGATTCATCTATATCCCTAACGGCTAAGCAGGCCGCTCTCCGAGTTGAGACTGCAACTCACACGTCGTAGCCCGAGGTGGTTTCCAGAGGCTGCTAATGCAAGCGGGCATTCCAAGCCCCTTTTAGCCACCCCAGGCTACTACCCCGCGATATAGGGTGTTAACCACTGCCACCACGAGACCTACCCAGCGACCGGGATGGGGCTCAATTTTTATGATACCGCGAAGGCTATGGAACCTTATACCGCATTGAAACTAACCATATATAACCAAACATGAACATAACCAAAGATAATGATATTTTAGCAACTAATAATGTTGAAGTAGGTGTTATAATTATCGACAACGATAGTACTGCGATATCTGCAATTCGCAACTAAATGATGAAATAATTAAGCAAGCAAATAAAAATCATACCAGCAAAGGAGTTTCTAGTGCGTTATATAAGGTAGAGAAAAAATTCAAAGAACTAACATCTGAAAGCATTAAATATGTAGAAAAATGCTTCAGTTATTACATTTTACAATATATCAACGAGCCCGAACTCATGGCACATGCTATACAAAACAAATCATATCAAGCTTTTAGCTTGCACCAAAACTGCGGTTCTTGGTGCCAATTCAGAAAAAATCCTAGTACTTACAGACATAAGGTAATCGATGAAGGCTTTAAACATCCTAATCTGTTTCAATCGTTGCAAGAAACTTTTAACAATTTAGCAGATTAAGCTCCACAGTATTCGGCAGGTATGTCTACTAACTCAAATGAGAGTATAAATGCTTCAATAGTTAGTAAAGCTGCAAAAAATAGGCTTTATAGCACAACTGCATCTGCTCACGCAAGAGGGTCACGTGCGACTCTGCAGATAAATGAAGGCGAAACATTTATATGTGATCTGAACTTGAAAGTACACTTTTCCCCGGGCAAATATAGTGATATATACAGTAAAAGAATGAACGTGAATTTTCAATATACATCCAACCAACTCAAGCCATCGATGATAAGGCAAGCTAAATCCATGGATTACGATTTAAAAATGATAACTTAGAGTGTAACGGCAAACTGGTTGAGACCGTCACACTGAGAGAAGGCATTATCGGTTTTTATGAGTTCTTCTTTAAGTTCAATAAAAAATGTATCTTAGCAGCGTACAACTGTAAATTCGATTATCAAAGACGGATTATCGCAATCAAAAAATTGTTCATGTTGGATCGATTTTAGTCTGTTGTCGAAGGATTCTCTGATACTTTACCCGTGATTTCAAAGTTTACTAAACAAAAGAGCAAAGATGCGAACACACTAGGAAACCTTGCAGCTATGTGTAAACTGAATGTAACAAATGTACATAACGCAGTAACGGATGTTGTTATGCTGTAAGATATTCTACTACATTTTGAGATCAACGATGGAAAATTGAATTTAATGTAATTATGTGGGGCCAAATTGCGAAAAAAGAAGTACAAACTTTGAAAAAAAAAGCTGATATAGAAAATATTATGGGAAAATTGAAAGCCTTTGAAAAATTAGATAATGCTTTGACAATCAGAATGAAAAAAAAATTATTTGTGCCAATATTACTACTCAAATGATTGAAGCAGCTCATAAAGAAAATAATTTTGATGGTCTGTATCAAAATTATTGTATCAAATTATTTTGAGAGAAAACGTTACTAAAAATAAAAAAGTGATTCGTAAACTAAGTGATTTTCTAGATAATATTCAAAACGACTTATGATTATGTTAAAATAATATATTCGAATTGTTTTTTTACATTTGTTTATATGAATGATTACAATAAATTTTGTTGTATTTGTGAATTTCAATTTTTATTAATGATTAATTTGATAAAATTACTTTCACCACATTACCTGTCTCACGTGATTTTTCATCTCAAACTTATCATAGAAACGTGAAGTAAAAGTGCGCACGTTGTTCGAAAAATCGCGCGTAACCGAGAGCATGCTTAAGACATGCGACGTTGCCACGTTCTCAATTCGCTCGCGTTACTCATTAATTTTTAATTGCAATCATTCAATTTCTCTTTTTACAGTCTCCTAATGATAAATTTAGAAGTACCAATAGATTAAAGATTTTTTTTACATGATTAAAAATTTTTTCAGATTTTTTTCATTTTTGAATATCTTAATAAGCGCCGAAAATTGCGTTTTTCCATAAGAGCCCATGTTAATTTCAATAATTAATTTCTCGTATTTAAATTTCTTGAAGGTCGCGAAATTTCGACAGTTTATTCAGTGCATTTAAGTACACATTTCCTTAAAAATTCAAACGATTGTCAGTTTTAGATCTCTTAGGTACCATACTTTCTTAAGTCGATAGTGTAGACCAATAAAAATACTGTCAACTCTGTCGACCAATAACGTGACACCAAACGCGCATAACACGCTTTTACCTTCGTTTTCATTTTTTGTTATATTGATTAACATAATTAATACAAACACTTTTTTATGAATTGAGTTTTTCTTTTTTCTTGTAAAACATACATCATAACCGAAAAATATGTACTAGTAAATGTACAAGTACTGCTGATAGTAGTTTCATACAATATGTATTAAATCAATAACAATATAGTTTTTTTTTACTTTCATTGTCTTTAAAATGACCAATATCAAGTATGATAAATTAAATTTTTATTATTAAATTCTCTACTTGACTCCATATATACACGTTTTTTTGCTGTCACATAACAGTAATATTACGTGACCATATCTCAGCCAATTAGATCACGAATAAAATGTTTCAAGATAGCATCCACCATTTTTCTATAAAGGAAAATGAGAGGATTAATGATTATACAATGCTGAACTTTACACTTTCAATAGTAGTGGTTACGGCCCCGATCTCACGAGTAATATATTTTATAATATATGTATGAGTAATACATTTAACATTGTGTGTTTTTAGTTGTTTTGTTGAAAATACTCATAAACATTCTTCAAATTTAACGGGTTTAATATTTTCATAATAAGTTATCGTTGTTCGCAGTCCTCTTAATTTATAATTCACAATTAACAGATAACAATATATTTTCTTGCATTTTATTTTATTACTTTCTTTTTTCTTCCAATCAAATTTTAAAACGACAATATTAATTTCAGTATCACAGATGATTATAAAATTATCAATTTGTAGTGATTTATTTATTAATGGCATTCTTGCAAATTTTCTATATTAATTATTGACAAATTGTATTTACTACTGAAATATAACTTGCATACTCCTAGATATGTAATACGAATATTTCAAAGCTGTATGTGATACAGCCAATAAAGTACTTCTCAAAGTGGTTCCGATATTACTTGCCAATAAATTATAGATCCAGTAACTGTAAAATCAAAATCTTGGTTAGCTGAAATAATTATAAAAAATTTAAAAATATTTGACTACAGAAACACACATACTTTGAAATTATGTTATAATACCGTAGTTTAACGGCATTTTGAAAATATCTCTTACGTACGTATAGGTAGTGTGCGAGATACCCCTAAAACCATTTCGCTGTATATAAATCTAAACACAGAATCAACTAACTCATTATGTAGTTTGTTTTATTTAATATAGATTATGTAATAAATAAATTAAATAACAAGTAATTTTTTCAAAATAAAATAATGTCTATTTAACTTTTTGCAAAGTTATGCTTATAATAAATCAACAATGAAAAATTATCATCTCGTTAGCATACCTTTTCTAATTAGCCCACCTTGATTGATATAAATCAGTGATCATCATGTCGTCAAAAGAAATTAGTTTAATTGTTCCAGAAATATGTGGAATCATACATAAAAAAATTTATGTCGAATATAGAACCTCCTCTTGGTTTAAAATCGACAAAAACTGTTTTATATGACTATAATTATCATTTTTATTTAAAATGTGAAAGTTTGACGTGATCTTATTCAGTGATACTACTTATAATGCTCTCTTTTCTATTCAGCCGTAGAGTGTTCTGTTTAAATAATGTAATAGCAGTCACTTTCATTGGAATGAAAATTGTAAATTGTAAAACTGACTGAGTTAAAAAGGAAGAACTATGTAACGTAGAGATAAGAGGTACAGACATAAGTAGATGACCAGGATTGATGATGGCAGAAAGCTTTGCATTGTATTAATATTTACCGACACTAAGTAGGTTTTGAATTCAGGATTAAGATTGTAATGTTGGTGAAAAGTCGCCACCGCATAAAGCTTTGCAAGTATTTCAAATAGACTAATTGACTGATATATTTGTCTTTTGGCGCTCTCATTTTTTCTTTATTTCCCTCTCTTCTCTTTTTCTACGGAAGAATGAAGATCTACTTACAAGATAATCAACTTCATTCTCTCTTATCGCCGACGGTTCTATTAATCAAAGTGATTGCGACCGATTATGCGATTGCGTTATAGTCCTCATTCTTTGTCATTACTTAAAGTTCTCTTACGACGTATCCTAAACTCTTGCTTCGTTTCCTTTTTTGTTAACTATCTTTGTTTTTTTTTTATTTTATTGATCATATGAATTTAAATTTCTTACTGTAGACTTACGATTATTTAATTGAATACGTACTTTATGCGAGCCTAATATCAATGTTCTGATGCTTAAATGGTATATATTTTTAGTAGAAGTTGGAATTACGTTTAACAGAACATTAGTTTTTTACTTGATTCAATTAGATTACAGTGATCCGCGATTATCAAAATTTCATTATTATCATTCAATTTTTAACGTTTGCAATTTACAAGGTCAGGTATTACAAAATTTTTAACATTTAATAGTATTAACGAAATTTATGAGGTAAATCGTTACCTGTGGTAACAGACTATCATTATCTTAAACTATGATAAATATTATGGCTTTTACGGTTTACTTTAACTTACTACATCACTGTAAATAAGCAAGGGATTTTTTATATGATTTAATATTTGATTTCCTAATATTCACCTAAAGAATATTTTATGATTGTGGCAATTCTTGGATTATAGATCTTTTATTTTATTTATTTTGTGTTTTGCTTATTTTTATAGTTAAAAATTGACATATTTTGTTACAAGCACGAATAAACCATATATTATTTAAATGCTCACTAAATTTAATTACAAGTGTTGACGTTAATAAAAATTAAATTTATACATATGTATCATATTCGCATCTAATGACCTCTGACAGCAAAATAATCAGTAATATTGAATTTTAAAATTAATCTTGTATTTTCAAATAAAAACAAAACAAAATCTTTACTTCAAGGTTTAGCCTCGAACAAAGATCATTGTGATATTATTTGATACAATAGGTTTTTAAAAAATATTGTTTGAAATTGAATTTTTGAAAGTATTATTTGAATTTAATTTTCAAATTGTTTAGCTTTATATTTTTATATAAATATGATTTCAAAACATTAACCAATAGTAAAATATTCCATCGGCATTTGCTTCTAGTTATGCAGGAATAATAGATTGGGTAAAAATTTTATGCTTCGGATGGGAATTATAACAAATTGTAATTTGCAATTAACTGGATAAAAAGGTAATTTTTGAGATGTTTGTTCCTAATTTTTTCTTTTACTACAATCATAAAATAAAAAGCGTCATTAAAGTGGTTTATCAGTAAACTAAAGCACGGGATATTGTCATGAAATATTGTAAGGTCGCTATTTAAGGTATGAAAAATCTCCTGCTGAATTTCCACCTTCTGTCAACATACAAAATCTTTATAACAAGCCTTTTAAATATCAAAATCTAAGGTGACTTATGAGAAACTAAACAGAAGTGAGGTTTCATTTATTAATTACTTTGTCGAAAAACGAGGAATCATTAACGTAAATGAACTGTATATAGATTATTTACTACAGATCCCAATAATGATATAAAAAAAGTTAACTATTAACAAGATTTTTGAAGAGATATTTAACAAATGTGGTAATTTCCTTGATTTGAAAAAATAAGATCTTTGTCATGCAGACAAGCCGACAGTGACAGACATTCGACGCATTATTTTATTAAACAATTCGTTCAGAACTTGCACGTCGATGGTCATATTTGAAGCGAAAAATAGTTTGTATCAAGCAAATAATCTTTAATCAGAGCATAGATTTAAAACTTTTTTTTCTCTCTGGGAAAATTCGTTCTAAAAATCTGTATGAATCAGCACAACCTTTCACAATTTTAGTGAATTCATTATACATGCCATATACAGGGTGTCCCATTTTAAAGGAACCACCCCGAAATTTTCGACGGTTGGTGTTCTACAAAAAAATTGTTCAGACAACAGTTATTTGGGACAATGAGGGCAACCTTTCTGTGAAATCCGATTTGACCTTGAGATTTATTTTCAAGGTCATTTGAAGGTCAAAGTAATTTTTTTAATAGGAACCCATATTTTTGATCCCGGATTCGGAAAGAGCGGAAAATTCTATGTTTAGATAACGTATTATGTGTGGGGTGCGGTTAACTCCCCCCCCTAAGGTCATGTAGAGGTCAAATTTATGATTTTCTTCATCTATGCACAGGGATGACTATCGGGCAAGAGTAAGGTTAATTGTAATAACCCAATAACTCGATAATCCAAATAATCCAATAATCCAATAACCCGATAACCCCATTAATTCAATAACCCCAATATCCCAAAAAAATTGTAGGGTCAAACAACAGTGACCTTGAGTTTAAACTTCAGGTTGATTTTCAAAGTCGACTTCATGTATTCAAAGCCTTCATGAGAAGTGTCATTTTTCATTTTGTGGGATAACATGTTTTTTCCATTCTTTTTTCTGGTGTGATCCCGGATAAGCCTACAAAGTTTCAACTAAATTGTTTAATAACACTTTTTTAGTATTGTTTATGACAATAGTGATTCGCGAACAGTCCTTCTCAGGATATTTCAAGTGTAATTTTCTTAGTCGACTTAAAAGGAGGGAATACGCCAGATTATTCGAGAAGCGAAATTGTTGATATTCTGTTGTCTCTGGGGGCATGTCAAGGCCGATATCGTGCTGCGGCAAGGTATTACCGCCAAAATTACCCAGGGAGCCTTCACTACCCGAACAACGTGAGAATCCGAATCATCAAGCAAAGAGAGAGACGTCGACGCCGAATACGCAGAAATCGTCGTCGCATTATGATGCCGAAAAACAATGATCCACGAATTCTCGTCGTTTTAGCAATGGGTGATTTGGATCATCATATCTCGTTGCGTGAAATTCAGAGACGTACTGGAATCCCAAGATCAACAGCCGCTAAATTTTTGCGGCTGTACAGATTTCATCCGTATCACATAACTTTAACTCAAGCTTTGATGCCAGATGATCTCCGCCGCAGACTCGAATTCTGCAATTGGGCACAAGCAAGGATTCGTGAAGATCCTGAATTTTTCAGATACGTCATGTTTTCGGACGAAGCTACATTTCATGGTAATGGGTAACTCAATCGCTATAATAGTCATTATTGGTCTATCCAGAACCCTCATTGGGTACGTCATGTTGATAATCAGCATAGATGGAGCCTCGTAGTTTAGTGCGCTATAATAAATGGTTATCTGATAGGACCTTATTTTTTCGATGGGAATGTCAACGGCGCAGCATATCTTGATTTCCTGCAGAATGAATTACCAGAATTATTGGAAAATTTGGACTTGGAATCCAGAAGACGATTATGGCTTCAACAGGATGGTGCACCGTGTCATCGCTCACTAATGGTTCGTCACTTTTTGAATCAACGATACCGAAGACGATGGATAGGCATTGGTAGTGACATTACTGAGTGGTGTCCAAGATCACCGGATCTGACAAGTCCAGATTTCTTTTTATGGGGCTATTTGAAAAATGTTGTTTATGCACAGCAACCAACAACACGACAAGATATGATGCAACGCATCATACAAGCTTGCAGAGCTATTCCGCGTCACGTTTTGATGTCCACAGTTGAAAATTTTGAACGTAGAATTCAACACTGCATAAATTTGAACGGGGGTATTTTTGAACATCTTATGAGATAAATGTTTGTGTTACAATCTTGACCATAATTTTATCTGTAGTCAACGTCTTGTCTTGATCGGCTGAGCATTCCCACCTTGCCTTCATTAGCTGGGTAATCAATACTTTGCCTTCACTGGCTGGGTAAGCAATACCTTATTAACCTCACCCTTGCCCCGGTGGGATGGGGGGGGGGGGGTGAACCGCTCCCCCAACATAATACTTTATCTAAACGTAGAATTTCCCGCTCTTTTCGTATCCGGGATAAAAAATGGGGGTCCTTATTCAAAATATCTCTTGGTTATTGGGGTATTGGGGTTATTGGGGTTATCGAGTTATTGGGTTATTACAATTAACCTTACCGTTGCCCGATCATCCCTGTGCATAGATGAAGAAAATCATAAATTTGACCTCTACATGACCTTAGGTGGGCGGGCGGGGGGGTTAACCGCACCCCACACATAATACGTTATCTAAACATAGAATTTTCCGCTCTTTCCGAATCCGGGATCAAAAATATGGGTTCCTATTCAAAAAATGATTTTGACCTTCAAATGACTTTGAAAATAAATCTCAAGGTCAAATATGATTTCACAGAAAGGTTGCCCCCATTGTCCCAAACAACTGTTGTCTGGACAATTTTTTTGTACAACGCCAACCGTCGAAAATTTCGGGGTGGTTCCTTTAAAATGGGACACCCTGTATATATTATTGTGTAACGTTAGATAACAAATAATATTGTATTTTGCTATCTAACTTATACTACAGTAAGAGTGCACCAAGTTGTACAAAATTTGGAATGCCATTGGAAAGCGAAAATACTTGGAAAGTATCTCTTCTCAAGGTTTACTCTGATTCCTAGAGAAGACAAGCTGACCAAATAACCAACCATTTGAAATATAGTTATAAAAAAAGGAAAGATTTACTACTTTGTTTTGTGCGTCCATTTACTGAGGGCGTCCTTGCGCTAATAGCATAGTCAGCCGATGCTGAAAGGCTATTCGGGAACACAAGGAGATGAAGAAAGATAAAACTTTTTTCACACGTTTCCTTACAAGATTTCATTTTTCTGTTTAGTACCATATAAAATTTTTACAATAAAAATTATGAATTTTTCAACTCAAATTAACCTGTTCAAAAGATGAAAACAAATTGATTCTAAGTTAGATTTTAAAACATAAATAAATAACATTTGACAATTAAAAAATAACTTTCAGATTATTATTTATCTATATTATGTTAATAGTAAATAGTTAAGTAATCAGAAATAATGTAAAGAACCTTGCACGTTAGAATATAATTAATAACGTTATTTTGCACTCGATTTGGCATGAGTAAATCCATCTGTGTTGGAAAACTTACAAGAAAAGTGTATCCTACAGTGTTTCTCACTCCTGCGGAAAAATTTCAACCAACCACTTTTAGAGTTTTCATGCCCAAATCCTTCAAAGCCTCTCGTACCCTTTTTTCGAAAAAGAGCGCATCCCGAGGGATTGTGCTAAACCACGCACGAACTGTCTGGCACTGCCACGCCATCCGCAGCTAAGACTGCCACGTTAACCAGGCTTTCTCTCTCTTATTTTAGTGGCAAGGACTAAGAAGTTTTTGGACGTCGAATACATTATATTTTCCAATTGTAAGCGTGCAAGGCTACATTAATAAGTTTGTTTTTCATTTGAAATTACGTAGAAGATTTTTATATAAAGAAAATAAGTAATTAAAAAAAAAAATTTTATCAGAATTGAAGGGCTCCATGCAATAAGGGGACCTTCGCTCGAAACCAGCGAAACGTGACGTCTTCGTTACCAAATTATCAAAGTTGTTTAACTGAATTTTAAAAAATACTAGCTTATAGCAAATGAAAAAACACAACTTTTATCCAATTACAATATTTTGATAAAATTTATACTTTTTAAGATAAAAATTCAAAACTTAAAATTTCTCAAACTCATTTTTAATAGATTTTCAAAACATAAACTGCTCTAACTTCGTCAATTATCGTCGAATTTTCACGAAACTTGGTACAGATGACTATTATATGCTAGCGCTGGACACGGTTTCATGATTGTGTCTAAATTTATTTATTTAACATCAAAATTTAATTACCAATCAATACAAATTCATTATTACATTTTTTTACTTTGGCGAAAAAAAGTATGCGGGGATGTTTTAGCAACGAGAAACTTCCAGTGAGACAATTGTTCCCTAATACTTGATAAAGTTTTGTAGAAAGTTTCAGATCGATTCGTAAATAATTCGTCGAAATAAAATAATTTTACGGATATGTCGCATCCGCCGCTCGCGCCAAACACCACGTGCACTTCGACTGCCATAAGAAAAATCCGATTGCTATAAATTGAAAGATATATATCTACTCCAGTTATTATATAATAAGCACAAGCAACGTTAAGCCGTGATAATACAGCAGATTTTTCTATATTTTGCGAGGTATTTTTTAACCTTATCATCAACGTTTTTTGTTCACTTTCCATCGTTGTGTTTACGATCAATCAAACATACTTTTGTTTATATCGAATATCATAAATATGTGAACGTAAACATTCCAATACAGTAGTCGTTTTTAGTTTCACAATACACTTTTTATATACATATTAAAAAATCCTGATAAAAGCTGTATTCTCATTAGACAAAGATCTTTTAATTTATAGCAATCGGATTTTTCTTACGGCAGTCGAAGTGCACGTGGTGTTTGGCGCGAGCGGCGGATGCGACATATCCGTAAAATTGTTCTATTTCGACGAATTATTTACGAATTGATCTGAAACTTTCTACAAAACTTTATCAAGTATTAGGGAACAATTATCTCACTGGAAGTTTTTCGTTGCTAAAACATCTCCGCATACTTTTTTCGCCAAAGTAAAAAAAATGTAATAATGAATTTGTATTAATTGGTAATTAAATTTTGATGTTAAATAAATAAATTTAGACACAATCATGAAACCGTGTCCAGCGCTAGCATATAATAGTC
The DNA here is from genome assembly GCF_024137745.1 of Phymastichus coffea. Taxonomy (NCBI): domain Eukaryota; kingdom Metazoa; phylum Arthropoda; class Insecta; order Hymenoptera; family Eulophidae; genus Phymastichus; species Phymastichus coffea. The sequence goes on along the minus strand of NW_026706878.1, from coordinate 916,009 downwards.
ATCTGTACCAAGTTTCGTGAAAATTCGATGATAATTGATGAAGTTAGAGCAGTTTATGTTTTGAAAATCTATTAAAAATGAGTTTGAGAAATTTTAAGTTTTGAATTTTTATCTTAAAAAGTATAAATTTTATCAAAATATTGTAATTGGATAAAAGTTGTGTTTTTTCATTTGCTATAAGCTAGTATTTTTTAAAATTCGGTTAAACAACTTTGATAATTTGGTAACGATGACGTCACGTTTTGCTGGTTTCAAGCGGAGGTCCCCTTATTGCATGGAGCCCTTCAATTAAGCATTTTCCAAAAATTCACGTTTCCCAATTTTGTATCGCTCGATCTTTTCGTTGCAAAACGAGTTGGATAGAATTGATACTTAGTTTAACGTTTTAAACGATCAATCGTTTTAAACGAAGATTATCAAACCTGAGCGAATAAAAAATTTTTTTTCAATAGACACACAATAACAATTAAGAACTTAAAATAGCAATGTACACGTATACGTACAAGAAACCATTATGGGCAACTAAAATTATAGGGTGTTGGAAACTGAAGATAATTTACAAATTTTTTACAAGCTTCTGTAACAGGCACGGACTGTACGGAATTTCCGTGTAAATTTAATTCACTACTAACAACGTGAAGTTCTGTCATGTCTGAAATTTTTTCTAAAAAATTATTTAGAGGGGATTATGTAAACGTTGAAAGACCTCTTATCCGTGTATAATTGAACAGCAATCTATAAAAATAAAAATATTTTCTTTTATCATTCTAATATCTTGTAATTAGAAAATTAACATTTGTTTGAGTTTATTTGAATAAATTCATTTTGCAATGAACAGCCAATTGTTTCCAAGTCGTAGAATAAAACTTTGCATGCTTAAAAATCAACGTTGTGTAGTGATAAAATTTCTGAACTACACTCGTATTCAGAAATAAAGTTCGACAGTTCATTCATTACAAAATCAGATTCATATATTACGACTTCTCTTCTGTCACAAGCAGTATTTTTCTATGAAAGATTTTTCTCAATTCCTGCCTTCGTTTTTTGATTGCAGTGTTGTTCATAGGATTGGCTGATATTTCTCGTAATATCTCTTTTCGTTTTTTGAATGTAATGCTGTTTTCACTTTGCGTTCAGGTAAATTTTTTAAAAACGCAACTCGCGTAATGGACACCAATATTCTTTTGACATACCCCAGCTTTCAAATGATAGCACAAAGACTTGGTACCAGAGTTATGTCGAGCTTTTGGTGCTTTTTGAGATAATAAGTTCATTTAAAGATTCATTAGCTTTACTTGAAGGATATTGCGCAAATTTCGAAAAATTATTTGCGTGACGATCTATCAACTCTATTAGTTAAATTTTCAAATTTTTCTCCACCAATGCTTTACCGTGTAGAAGATATTTATGCATATATGCTGCTTATAGTTGCATAAGTGCATACAGTTGTTTCGCACAAATCTCCACAATGAGACTGTTCACTGAATGCGTGCAGCACAATATGCTTTAAACAAAAAGTATTTATTTAATATCAAACAAAAGTATTTATTTATGCTTCTATAATTTTTACTGTATCTTCCTTATTTTGTTTCATCGTTATGAAAAAAATTCAATCAATGTTGCCGTAAATTTTGATACTAATAATAAATTTTAATAACCAGCTCGAGGATTGATGAAATTCGGGTGTAGGAGTTCGGGGTTAGAACGTGGCAGGGTAACCAGCTCGAGGGTTAAAGCAATTGAGGTTAAGAGTTTGGGGTTACAGCGTGGCAGGGTAACCAGCTCGAGGGTTGACGAAATTGTGGTGTAGGAGTTACAGGTTACAGCGTGGCAGGGTAACCAGCTCGAGGGTTGATGAAATTCGATAGTAGGAGTTCGAGGTTAGAGCGTGGCAGGGTAACCAGCTCGAGGGTTAAGGAAATTGAGGTGCAGGAGTTTGGGGTTACATCGTGGCAGGGTAACCAGCTCGAGGGTTAAGGAAATTCGGTAGTAGGAGTTCGGGATTAGAGCGTGGCAGGGCAACCAGCTCGAGGGTTAAGGAAATTGGGGTGTAGGAGTTTGGGGTTAAAGCGTGGCAGGGTAATCAGCTGAATGGTTAAGGAAATTGGGGTGTAGGAGTTCGGGGTTAGAAAGTGGCAGGGTAACCAGCTCGAGGGTTAAAGAAATTGAGGCTAAGAGTTTGGGGTTACAGCGTGGCAGGGTAACCAGCTCCAGGGTTGATGAAATTCGGTAGTAGGAGTTCGGGGTTAGAGCGTGGCAGGGTAACCAGCTCGAGGATTGATGAAATTCGGGTGTCGGAGTTCGGGGTTAGAGCGTGGCAGGGTAACCAGCTTGAGGGTTAAAGCAACCAAAATAATCAATCAATGTTACCGTAAATTTTAGTATATATAGATTACTTGTGAAGCTGGTTTTCACGTGAATAAAATCAGACCACTTTTCCACACTATATGTCGCTGGTCTTTTGATCGATGCGATTGTACAGATGTCTTCATCTCCGATTAATGTAATTACAATGGCCGATTTTTTCTACTGTTTTTAATTGATTTTTGAATGTGAAACTGGTCTTCACAAAAATCAGGAAAGGACGTTTCCGACGTAAAATTGTCTGAACTTTCGATCTACGTTGTCAGAATTTTGAAAAAAAATGCATATCAACACATTTATAATTGGTTATTTAACAAAAAATGCGAAATTTTGAGTGATAACAATTTTTAAATCCTTATTTTTCAGTTAAATCTCAATGTACGAGGTGTGTTCAAAAAATACCCGGAATTTTTAAATTTCGCGGGTCTGGAGAGTCCGATTGTCAAAATTTTTTTTTATTGTGTTGGTATACATGTCCCTGAAGTATGATAAAATTTTCAGCTATATTCACTGTTTACTTTGTCTGCGGTAGTCGCTAAGGTTTGACGTGTTTTTATGAGCTCGGCGATTTTCGTTTTTTAAAAGAAATGGATCAAACAATTTGTATTAAATTTTGCGTAAAAAATGAAATAAAGTGTAACAAAGTGTGTGAAATGTTACAAAAAGCCTATGGCGAGTCTGCTATGAAAAAAACAAGTGTTTACTAGTGGTATAAGCGTTTCCAAGATGGCCGCGAAGACGTTGAAGACGACGAACGCTCCGGTCGACCCAGCACGTCAACAATCGATGAAAATGTGAAAAAAGTGGAAAAAATGGTTCTGAATGATCGCCGAATCACAATTAGAGAAGTTGCTGATGAAGTTGGCATATCAATTGGCTCATGTCATATCATTTTTTCAAATGTTTTGGGCATGAAACGGGTGGCAGCAAAATTCATTCCAAATCTGCTGAACTTTAACCAAAAAAACAATCGCATGAACATCGCTCAGGAGCTGTTAAACGTCGTCAACGACGATTTAAGTTTGCTTGAAAGGGTCATAACTGGTGATGAAACATGGGTGTACGGTTATGATGTCGAAACCAAAGCACAATCGTCCACCTGGAAGCTTCAACGTCACCAAGAGCGAAAAAAGCTCGTCAAGTTCGATCAAATGTGAAGGTTTTGCTTACAGTTTTCTTTGACTGCAGGGGCGTGGTGCATCATGAGTTCTTATCACAAGGTCGTACGGTTAATAAGGAGTATTACCTTGAAGTCATGTGACGTTTGCGTGAAGCAATCCGAAAAAAAGCCCCGATTTATGGAAAAACAATTCATGGCTTTTGCATCACGATAACGCACCTGCTAATTCGTCGTTGCTTGTTCGTAATTTTTTGGCCAAAAACAATACCGTTGTCGTGCCCCAACCTCCATATTCACCAGATATGGCTCCGTGTGACTTTTTCCTGTTCCCAAAGTTGAAGAGACCCATGAAAGGACGGCATTTTTCCTCGATTGAAGAAATAAAGGCCGAATCGCTGAGAGTGCTCAAGGACATACCAAAAAGTGAATATCAAGAGTTCTTCCAAGATTGGAAAAAACGCTGACATAAGTGTATTATATCTGGGGGGGATTACTCTGAAGGGGACCACATTGATGTAAACGAATAAATAAATACTTTTTTTGGAAAAACGATAATTCCGGGTACTTTTTGAACATACCTCGTAGATCTTTATGAATAGCGGATAAAAGGGCTCCTCGAATTCTGGACTTTAAAGTTACAGGAATAGGTTTTTTTGAAATTCAAGATAGCGGATACAATATGGCGGCCGAAAATCTCAAAAAATGATTTTATGAAAATTGGTGTACAGGGGTATTTTTGATCGCTGATTATCAATTAATTATCAGATTTTGAAAATTCAAGATGGCAGATTCAATATGGATGCCGAAAATCTAAAAATATTTTTAGTTTTTAGTTAGTTTTTAATTTTGGTACTTAAAAGCTTGAAAATGTTGATGAATTTTACTTTTGACCATATTTTTTAACCAACAATTCGAAACTTCAGAAACTATTAGTGTATCCATGACATAAACCCAAAACACCCCTGTACATGCTTTTTCTTAGGTTAGAAAATTGTCAAATGTTGTAAATTTGACTACAAATCGTTAATCAGTGATTTAAAAGACCTACAGGTACCGATTTCTATAAAAAACTAAGAAAATTTTTGGATTTTCATCCGCCATATTGAATTCTCCATCTTAAATATTTAAAATCTGATAATTAGTTCGTAATCAGCTATCCAAAAAAACCCAACCCTTGTACACCAATTTTCATAAAAATCTGCCTTTTTGTAATTTTCAGCTGCCACATAGGATCCGCCATTTTAAGTTTTGAAAATCTGATTGTAAATTAATAATCAGCAACCCAAAAAACCCCTATACATGAAGTTTGATGAATATTGGTAAAAAAATATTGCTTTTCGAAAAAATATGAAAAGTAGCAAAAAATTTCCTTCTTTGAACTGCCATATTGCATGCCGCTATATTGAATTGAAAAAAACCTACCCCTATAAATTAAAGTCCAGGATTCGAGGACGTCTTTTATGCGTTATTCATTTAAAGATCTGCTGTGACAGCCGGTCGTAACTTAGTTTTTTATCCTAATTAATTAATAGAAATAAATATTAAGAACGGAGTGGGAACGTTCAAGATTTCCCATAATAAAAGCGCATCTGAGATAAGGTGTTTATATAAAACTTGATAGTGGCCCGACCCTGCGTACAATCGATGCTCTATCTTGCTTTGTCCCACACGCATGTGTTATCAGGAGCTTACGACCATCGCGTATATATCTTGAAGTGATATCGCGCCAATAAGAGGAGGGGGCCATAAAAATGCAATCCTTTCTTTTCCCATCGAATTTTCTCTTTGTAAGAAATTAAAAAAATTTACAAATGAATTCAATAATATAAAATTTTCCGAATCGCAGAATTTAATTTTCCATGTTAGATTATAAACACTTATGGTTCTCCCCATTCTTTTACCTAATTTTTATTTTTACTCCAAATAAAACCATAAAATTTAAGACTAAAAAAATATTGTAATTAATATTATGAAAGAAAACTAAATATTGTTTTAACAGCCATTATAGTTTCATAATTAATCGAATGAGTTAACAAATTTACCAAGGTAATTTATAATAAATAATCATAAGAATTCTGCATTTTTGCGTCATTTAAATTTATTATAGATTCCCTAGTCTTAAGTAACAGTGTAAAATTACAATTAAGTATTGTGACTAACACTTATATAATAATAATTTTGTCACTCTTGCTCACGAAAATGACACTCCAAGAGCCATCTCTGGAGGAAAGGGCCCAAGTTTGAAAAGGACCGCCCTCTTTCTCTCTCTCTGAAAATTCACGCCCACAGACCAATAAAGAAATCCTAGATATGATTAGAAAATTTTCCACCAATACAAAACTTGATCGTTATCGCTTCATGGGCCCGAGGAAAGGGCTTTCCACCCAACCACTCCTATCTATAAAAAGCTCTGTGCAAGTCTGCGCATCAAGTCGTTTCGTTCAGAAGTTCCGAAATTCGGAAGTGTAGAGGTCCAGAGGTGCAGAAGTCCAGAAATTTAGTTAGAAGAAGTGAAAAAGAGTCAACCTAAAAAGAATCATAAATTACCGATATATATATATATAATATATATATATATATATATATATATAGAGAGAGAGAGAGAGAGACCAGAGAGTAGAAAGCAAGAGTGACGGAAACATCATTTAAATCTAATAGAAATTAATAAAAAAGTAAGTAAAATCTTATATCAGGCTTTTCTTTCTCTAGTAGTTCTTTCTTTGGAAATTCATTAAACGAGAGTCTGATGAATTTTCATTAATGTCCCTTAAGAACACATTAAGCGAGTGTCTGGTGTGTTCGTAATAACATTTGGTTATTACATACCGCGCTAGCATACAGTTTTCTTCACGTAACAATATTGCTCGTCCCAGCTTATGTGTTACACGATAACCAAATCAGGGCAACCCTGAGTTTACGCTTACTCCAAGCGTACCTGAGATTGACCCCGACGTCACACTACATTGAAATTCATTTTGAAAACAAGGATTTAAAAGTTTTTATTACTAAAAATTTCGCATTTTTTGTTAAATAACCAATTATAAATGTTTTAATATGCATTTTTTTTCAAAATTCTGACAATGTAGATCGAATGTTCAGAAAATTTTACGTCGGAAACATCCTTTCTTGATTATTTTAAAGACCGATTTCACATTCAGAAAATGAATTGAAAACAATAGAAAAAAATTGTGCATTTGGGACTTAATGGATCAATATTTTCATCTTTGAATTATTGAGTATTTCCACATCCATATCAGCTTCCATCGCTTTGGCAGAATTTGTATAATTCTTTCGACAATTATGATCACTCTTAGTGTGCCCAAGCTTTAAATAACGGTAATCTTTACGTCGAATAGCACATTAATAACATATGTGAAAATTGATACACAGATATGCTGTGACATATTATATTGTGCACGGTATAATATGACACAGAATATCTACGTAATAATTTTTACGTATGTTACTGTGAACAACAATTTATGTGTAAAATAGTTATGTGCACAATCGTCGGCTTACCTGAATAATATCTTATAGCTGTCCATGGCCTAATTAACATAATGTTCACGAAAATATAAATATCGTTGAGATATAAACCATTTCCTAGAGAAAAATTTTGAGAAAGAGAGAGATAGGAAAAAAGAGAACATAGATATTGAATGATGATTGGTCATAACTTCTTGCTTTTACGGCCGTAAAGTTTGTGTATTTATTTCACTGAGCAATCACCGTCATAATAGAATGCTAATTAAAAGTACGCCTCTCGTTAAATAAAAATTCACTGAATAAATTAACGAATCAGCCAACAGACTACATATCTAGCACTAAAAAGCTCTAATAAATCATTTAGTTAACACAATAAAGTCACTACTATTTCACTGTCTGATCCATTAATCAGCGCATCATGTGTGTGTATAAAGATATAAATTATTTCCTATCACTCAAACTATTATATGAGCATCCAAGATTTTGTCGTAAGATGATTCCACCTACTGTAACTTATTCAATAAGTCAGGTTACGGAATCCCGATTTATTTACATAATAAACTATGAAAAGAAGGGATATTCGTAAGAAGGTCCCGTTGTACTAGCGTATAGCCTTGTCGCTTCGCCGTGGGATCACTAATTACGAATTAAGGAAGGATAACTGTGTTTTTGGTAATGGGTTCGTTCATTCTAGCAGTCACGGAAGAGCAGCGGAGCTCAAATTCTCTCTTTGACTCTGGCCGATAGAATCGATAGGTATCTTATACGTGTCTCTTGTTTAAAGATGACTACTTTCACACAATAGCAGAGAATATAACAACGACTATGGAGAATAGTCAGAATCAGAGTGCCCTGCCAAGCACATTCGTCCTTATACATACATTTTCCATATGTTTTATTATTTGACTTTGCCTAAATGGATTAATACGCATGTTAATAAGTCGAATAAATCCTACATCATGTCATTGACTCTATAATCCCTTATTTATTACTTGTGCACTGGTATTCAGGGTTTGTATATGTTACACTATATTGGTCCATCTATAGTTGTATTTTCCACTGTTGTATTTTGACATCTGCTGCTAAAAAATCTTTCCTTGAAAAATGATGGACAGAATTTTGTCGCCGACATGCGTCGTGATTGATCGAGCGTTCAAAAAGCGCGAAAGTTCAAATGGTTTTTATTTTAGTGTATAAATGATCAAATTTTTATTTTATTTTTTAAATAGAAAACAAAAAATATATCATTTAGATGGATAATGTAAGAAGTAAGAATATAAGAATGACATGAATTCGATGTAATTTATTTATTTACAAAAAATGATGAGTCACCGACATCCAACGTTAGGATTGATTGATGCTAAAAAAGAGCGCGAAATTTCTTTTTTTCCTATACTTTGAAATATTATTATTATATATTTAGTAGTGTGAGATTTATATTTCACCAGTAAATTCAATTTTGGAATAATTAACATGCATAATAAACTGCAAGAATGGAAATATGCCATTAATAAATATGTTTGAGAACGTAATACGTTATGTTTTGAAATTATCAATACAAATCGTTAATTTTATAGCCATCTGTAATACTGAAATCAATATCGTCGTGTTAAAATTTGGTCGAAAGTGAAAGAGAATAAATAGAATAAAATAGAAAATACTGTAACGGGGTGGTTATCTAACAAAATAGGAAATTTATTAACGCACAAACTCCCACGATGCAGAGCTAACCGCCGCTCCGTTAAACACGTATAGTTATACGTGTGTTCGCCTTTACGTTTGATACTTTAGTTTCGATGTCTTCTTTCCAACCGAGTTGAACTCACCTTAAGTCACTTCACTTGTGACACTCGATCTATCTTGGGTGTGAGTGACCTAATGCTTAATCCGACTAATCCTCAAGACGAAATCGGATTAAAACTTAATCCTTTATAGATCTGTTAAGCTATTAGGAAACGAAATGACGTAAACGGGGAATCAAATTAATAATGTTTAATTAATAAAAAACTACAGTCTTTGACGGGCCGAAAGACTAACGCACGCAAATAGAATTTACAATTATTGATAATAATTTGGTGAGAGAGAGGGAGAGAATTCGAACTTTGCCGCGAAAAATAACGCTCGCGCTAGACAAAATACTCTCGCTCGTATTTTGTCGCGCAATATAAGGGAGGTGCACCTACCCTGCGGTGCAATTACGGTAATCAGCCGTAATTGTTGAAGAGAATCAACGGTGCTCCTCAAATAGATCAGCTGCGCTGTCTCGTTCACAAATCGCTGCTGCTTTTGTTACTACTGCTGTAATAAATGCTGCTGCTGTGATGCTTCCTCGCTACACTCGCACGTATCAAACAGTCCAGGAAAACTTTATAAAAAACGGCGAAACACTGTGCAAAATAATTCGCGGAACTATCGCAAAAGCAGCTGAGTCTTAACTAACTATTTTCAAACTCTCGCGCGCCCTCTCTCTCTCTTTCTTAGTCGTTCGAACTAACATCGCGAGTGTACGAATCGCGAATGAATCGATTAATCGAATCGACTACCGTTGAAGCCCCCCCCCCCAAGTTCTGACTATCCGGGCGGGACGAATACCCACGATTCGCCGCCATTAGGATCTTGAAAAGAAAATAAAGAAAGGAACCAAATAAATTAAAAACTTCCCTCCTTTATTTAGGGCTACTTTATTATTAGCCCTCCAGGGCCTACATCACTTTTTGGCTACACCTGGTGCTCGATGTTTCGGCTAACGCGAGTATGTAGTCTTCTTCGGGCACTGCTGGGAGTTGGCTACCCCAGGTTCCCCACAGATATAGCAGCCCCTCCGCTGCGATCGGGATTGAGCTTCCCGATCGTTTTGGGTCTGCTCAGTAGACCGAGGGGTCTGCTGGGCGCTGACTCCCTGAAAGGTGGTGATGGTGACGCCTCCCACCGTGGCGGTCGCACGGCCATCCTGCGGATGACCTATCATTCCCCCGAAAGTGTTAACCCGAATATTCATTACCCCGAAAAAAATTCCGAATGATTATTCCCCCGAATGATAAATTACCCGAAAGCAGTTCCCCGAATGATGAATTCCCTGGAAAAATTGAAATCCCCCGAAATTGGAATCCGACGCTCAATTGTTATAAATAAACAGTCTTCTAACCTCGGTCGGGGCAGAGGGCACAATAAATTTTTTGTTAGTCAAAATTTTCAGTGGAAGGCACAAAAAATTTGTATTTAATCGAAATTTTCAGTGGAAAATAAAAAGAAAATAAATAAGGAACCGAAAATTGTAAACGGAGTTCGATTAATTTTAGACGGTTACATGTATGTAAAATCGCAATCGAAAGGAAATCATACGTTTTGGGACTGCAAAAAATTTCGGTGAAAGGAATGCAAAGCCCGAGCCATCACAACCGTGAGTGCACAAAATGAAGTTGTAGTTTTGAAAGGTCGATATCCCGCCATGTCTGTTCACGCGCATCCACCTAATCGCGAAGAAGCTGAGGCTGAAGAAAGAAAACTTAACTTTAAAACAAAAAACTGAAACACATCCTAATGTCCCTCCGCCTGCTCTGTTGAGAAAGGAACTAGCGAGAGTTTCATCGGGAGTACTCAGTCAGTTGCCGGAGAGAGAAAATTTAAAACAAGCGATACGTCGAGCACGAAAGAAAAATAAGACTTCTATCCCCACTTCAGTAGCAGATTTGGAAGAAATACCTGAAGAGTAATGTAAAACACTTACAAATGAAAACTTTTTTATTTATGATTCAAGAGACCACGGCGAGCCGGCAGATAGTAGAGTGCTTGTTTTTGCAACGCGCCGAAATCTAGAATCTCAATGTTATCGTCAAGTTCCACGTGGTTCTTAGATGGAACTTTTAAGGTGCGTGTAGCTACTATATATTGTAAAAAAATGCAATGTACATAGAAAAGTTTTTGTGTATGTATCTGTAGGTAGCTCCTCATATTTTTACGCAAGTAATCACCGTCATGGGAACAGTTACTAGGACATTGGAAAGAGGTGAGAAGGAAGTTGTAGCATTGCCGTTGGCGTACGCGCTGTTGTCTTCGAAGGAAAGTAAACAGTATGCGTCGGTTCTGCGTGCGATCATTGCAGCTGCCACCGAGTACGATATAGTAAATTGTCAACCACAATTAATAATGACCGACTTCGAGCTGGGAATCATCAATGCCTGTAAAGAAGTGTTTCCTTTCGCATCTATTTCTTGCTGCTTCTTTCACTTAAAGCAGAGCTTATATCGCAAAATTCAAGAGCAAGGGCTGCAAGTTGCGTATAATGATGCAGAAGACAAAACAGTGAAAGATTTTACGTACATGCTCGCAGCCTTAGCATACGTGCCGATTGGTGACGTAGAATACTATTTTGCCCGATTGAAAGGGACAGCATCCGAGCAGATGAAAGAGTATGTAAACTATTTTGATGCTACATACGTCAACGGTGTACCAACAAGAGGCAGAAGGAGAGCTGTACCAGCAAGGTACCCAATCCGCCCGTGGAATCAGTACAATGCAACCATAGAAGGGCAAGCAAGAATGAATAATGTGTCGGAGGGGTGGCACAACCGATTCCACTTACTGATGGCCAAAAACCACCTTGACTTATATTCTTTCATAACACATGTTATGAAAGAACAGGGAGACACAGAAATATCGGTCGTCGAAGTTTCACTGGGACGGAAAATTAAGACCGCTCCGAAAAAGGAGTGGGTTAAAGTTCAAACAAGAGTGCAAAGAATCGTTGTGAATTACGAAAATTATGAATTTTGGATTATTTGAAAGCTGTTGGACAGACCATTGTATTATAAAATTGATATAAATAAATTAAGTATAAAATTATATATAAATAAAATTTTTCGGAGGTTTGTTAAAATAATAGGTTCGGGGACATGATTTTCGGGGAATAATTGATTCGGGGGATTGTTTATTCGGGGAGACGCTTCCGGGGAAATGATCAGGAACAATCCTACGACCTGACCACGATTGTTGTGTCGGGAGCCACACGGCCATCCACGTGGACCGTGAGCATCGAAGCATTTCCCAGCACCAGTAGCTCCCGGGGCTCTCTTCTTCTGAGCCGTTGTCGGGAGCGCTGCGGCGGACTCCTGTCCCTGTTCCACCCGCAGTAGGGCCTCTCCGTAGGCCCTCTGGCGTTGCGCCACCTCTGCCCACTCTCCGAGCAGTTCTTCTGCGCCCTGGCGGTTCAGGAAGTCTCAGGTGCTTTTGCACCTGAGATTCTGGATGTCAGCTGCGAATCGTCAGGCACTCTCCACCTCGTTAATCTCCAGACGCACATGTCTGAAGTCGAGGAGGAGAGTTGGCTGCTTCGGGTTACGGGGGTGGTTGCAGCCCCCGTGCAATGCTCCACAGGTTTTCCTGGGTCCTGGGCACTGGCTCGCACTGTCCGACGTCTGGGGTACCCCGGACTTGAGGGTCTGCACCCCCTGGTCCACGGTGGACTTGGGACGCTCTTTCTTCTTTGGGGCAACACTTCTTCTACATTGCGTCCCGGAGAACGTCCGCCACCGATCCATTGTGGCGCTCCCTTCGGGCGGCCCCCTCCAACTGGACCCTACTGAAGCTACGCAGATCTTCTATTAACTGTGTCGCATCAGGGCCCAGCTGTAGATCTAGCAACATCTGCGTGACCACCTCGAAAGTCTCTTGCGCCACGACGATTCTCCAGTCTATCTATAACATCCAAAGCAAAAAAAATCTTGGATGAAACTTCTTGCGCGAAGAAAAAACCATATCAAATGCCACATCCCACCGAGTTATACGTTCTCTCGCTATTTATCGCGGGAACGCCCTGGCCCTCGTCGGTTACCGTTTGGGTTTATCGGCCCAACCGTCCTTTGCACGATGGGCACGGTCTTCGAGGCCATCTCTCCCTCTAGATTCCTTTAAGAGATAGTTGTCGCCTCTTGCCTGACCGGTGACCGCCTCTGGGACCTTTCGAGGTCGACCTCGACCTCTCTTGGTTGGGGCCGATACCAGTAAATCCGACGTCTCGGTGGGATCATTACCTATGGCCGTGGGGGCTGCTAAATCGATCCGCTCGCTCGACAAATCCCCCCTCAGATCTTCGCATGCTTTCGCGGATTCGGTCGCCTACAATGGCCTTTCTTCGTGCAGCTCGTGAGGATCGATGACGGTCGCTTCCTCGCTTTCCTCTTCCCCGGATCATAATACGGCTTAAGGTCCTTAATCTTCTAACGTCCTCTCTTAATCGTTCGCTCTAGCATCGCGGATGCTGCTGAATCGCGAACGTATCGATTGATCGAATCGACTACCATTGCACTATCGACGAACACTTTTCATTTTACATCATTCATTAATATCAAGAAACATACAATTAAACTTAAAATTTATGAAATACCAATATTTTACATGTTTTCTATTGCTTCATTCTTGAGCCAGTTCCTCTATAGCGATTCTAATTTGTCGTTCATATTTCTTTATTATTGGTAATGATACTACTGGTACATCAATAGCTGATTGATATAAGACTCACCAACACCAAAGTCAAGCATTCCTAAAATGTATATACAAATGAATACAACTACAAATTAGTTTTAGTACATAGCAAATAATATTAATTTAAATATTTTAACTTATCAAAATTTAATTTACCATTGTCTTCGTAACTTTCATTGTCTGAATTATATTGATTTGTATAAACATAATAGATTGCATTACATTTTATTCAGGTAAAATTAATACACTAACCAATCTTTTCTTTACTTCACTAGTTATATTTCTGAATGATAATGGAAGCTCCCCTCCCCCCTACACCTTTCAAGAAAGGTAAAAATGGCAGGCGACTAGGCAATGACATGTTATTATTATGCATATAATTTTCTATAACTTTATATTCATCTAAATAAATATTATTATATTTATTATTCCTTCACTATTTACAATATGATCTGCATACACTTATTAACCTGAAAATGTTTTGAAACTCAATATACATTAGCGAAATGAGATGCGAAAAATCCTGGTAAGGCAGGTGAAACTACATTAACTTTTAACTAAAGAACACTGTGAAATCATTTTTATACATTAGCAAGTAGAGTTATCGCATATAATTCCCATAAAGCATGAAAGATTTTTATTAATGTTTTTAAAATCTTTTATTAATGTTTCACTATTTTATGAATGTTTCCAAAATATTGTGGAAATATTTCAAAAAATTTCTATGAAATTTATTTAGAACATCTTTTCGTAAGGGTGTGGGAAATAATTTGTTATGTCGCGACTCCGTATCCGTGACACGTATTTATTGAAATTAATAAATTTTAATTAAGATAGTATAGTCGAGATATTATATATATATGTATATATATGTATATTAATGATGGCAGGACTTACTTGGGTTATTCGTTATCAATGAAATCGATTAATTATTATCTTATTTCCAACTTTTACTTTCGTTGATAAATATCAGTGTAAATTTTTATATTTGTTGTAGATATATATTTTACTATTTATCTTACTTTTTTATTTTTTTTATATTATTTCTCTTAAATTGATTTCGTAGTTATTGAGGATATCTCGTATGGAAGTTGTAGAAATAAACTGTAAATACAATATTTAAAGACACTAGTAAAATATTTCGCTTTATTTAATAAATGAAATTCACTCCGCGAGTGGCAAAGTAAATTAATACAGTGGAATTGTCGCGCGTCGCGAATCAACTAACTAAAAATCGATACGCTGTTTTACACATTTACTTATTAGCCTACATTAATTTGTCGAGTACCCAAGAAGTATTTTGGAAAGATGTAATAGTACATTGCGATACAAGAGTATTGTAATATAAAATAAAAAGAACAAAAAAAAAATAAAAAAAATAAATCAAAAGAAAAATCATAAAAAAATATGATCGAATATTCAAAGTGGGACCCTCCTTTATGTGCTACGTATAGTATGTTTTTTATTGGCTAGAACTTTTACAGTATAGGGCCACAGCACCAGTACAGTAGTATCACAAGTGGCACGAAAATACAATATCAACTTAAGTGATAGATACTAAATTTGAAACTTATTGACTAATACGAGGGTCGCTTGAAAAGTCCGTGCAAAAATAAAAACTGCTTAATTTTTTTTAATAAATCTTTTTTATTTTTAAACATAGTCTCCTTTTAGGCTTATACACTTCATCCAACGCTGCTCTAGTTTGTTAATCCCTTCCAAATAATAGGATTTGTCCAAGTCTGTAAAATAGGCATTCGTTTCTGCAATCACCTCCTCGTTTGAATAAAATCTTTTCCCCGCCAGCCATTTTTTCATATTAGGGAACAAATAGTAGTCCGACGGAGCCAAGTCTGGAGAATAGGGGGGATGTGAAACGAGTTGGAACCCTATCTCCATCAGTTTTGCGGCCATAACTGCTGAGGCGTGAGCTGGTGCATTGTCGTGGTGGAAGAGGACTTTTTTTTGGGCCAATCGTGGACGTTTCTAGCAACTCGGTTTTCAAACGATCCAATAACGATGAATAATATTCGCCTGTAATGGTTTTACCCTTTTTCCAGATAGTCGATGAAGATTATTCCTTGCGAATCCCAAATGACAGTCGCCATAACCTTTCCGGCCGAAGGAATTGTCTTCGCCTTTTTCGGAGCAGATTCCCCCTTGGCAACCCATTGTTAAGACTATTCTTTGGTCTCAGAAGTGTAGTGATGTATCTATGTTTCATCTACAGTGATGAAACGACGCTTAAAGTCTTGCGGATTTTGCTGGAATAGCTGCAAACCATTCTTGCAATTCTTCACACGATCTCGTTTTTTCATGTCCAAATGTTGGCGCAAAACATTATGTGCCCATTCCCTCGAGATGCCTACAGTACTACTAATCTCACGCACCTTCACTCTTCTGTCAGCCATCAACATATCATGGATTTTATCAATGATTTCTGAAGTGGTAACCTCAACAGGGCGTCCAGAACGTTCAGCGTCTTTTGTGCTCATATGGCCACTCCGAAAATTTTGAAACCACTTATAAACCATTCTAATCGAAGGTGCACAATCACCATAATGTTTATCAAGCTTCTGTTTAATCTCCTGAGGCGTTTTGCTTTTGAAAAAGTAATGTTTAATCAATACACGAAATTCTTTTTCGTCCATTTTTTTACAACCACTCGATTTCTTTGATTGAAACGAATGTAAAACGCAAAGTAATTGGCCGATCTGGCTGAAACTTGGTGTGTGCTCTGCCAATATATGCCACTAACTAAAAATAACCTTGATACGCACTAGTAGCGCCATCTCTCTGACTTTTCACGGACTTTTCAAACGACCCTCGTACATATAGTGACAAAGTATCTTTATCATTAGCGCTTATCAAATATTAATATCAATTTCTAGAATAAAATCAGATATAATATAGATTTTGTTATTTTTATAAATTTACGTAATCTTTTGATCATTTTATCTCTTCATTTAAATAAAAATTTACATTGCTAAAATATACGTTCTATGATGTCTTCATCTTTTTTTCATCTACATATTTTAGTATTGATAATGTTACATTTAAACAGAGAGCTATTAAGCGGCGTGTGGCCGCTTCTGATTCGATAAATAGAGGTAATTGATTTCCGAGGTAAATCTTGAAATTTAAAAAACCATAGCTTTTTTCAATCTGTGAAGTAATTCTCAAAATAAAAGACGCCTATAGTTTTACTTTATGACAACAAGATTTTTGAGGATTCTAAGTGACATTCTGACTTGAATTTATTTACGATATCGGTATGAGGTATATTAATATCTAACCACAAGCCGAATTCGGCCGGACGTTTAGCAATATTGTCAACGATTTCATTACCTATAATGCCCTTATGCGAAGGGATACAATACAATTTGACCGTTTTGTCGAGTTTTTTACTTTGAAGTAATTTATAACGTAGTAATAAAACAAGTAGAGACGAATAAGAGCTTGAGTTGTTCAGTAACGCTTTTAGTGCGCTTTTAGAGTCAGTGAAGATTCTAAAGTTTTTATTTTTGTTAGAGATAATTTTGTCGACGCAAAAAATCAGAGCTAGAGTTTGCACAGTGAAGATGGAGGCCAAGTTAAATATTTTAAAAGCAAAATTAAAATAGGGTTCACAACACCAAGTGGCCAAGCTAATATGATGAGTGTTATTTGTTTTTATTTTTGAACCGTCTGTGAATATGTTTATTGAACTTTGTTCCTTGTTAAAATTTTTTTTCTAAGGTTTCAAGAGGATTTTCTGATTTAGAATTGTTTTACCCAAGATTAAATCAACGTCGAAATTGGCAAAAAACTGTCAAAGGATTGTGCGCATTTAAAAAATAAATCAGATCTGATGATAATATCAGAGTAAGAATAATTTGAAAATTTGAACTAGTAAAGATTTTTTATAATTAAAGTTATATTAGAAGTTGTCTGCTAGTTCTAAGAGTTTTTCGATATTATGAATTGTAGGATTGTTGTTAACGGAAAGACATTTGAGTAGATATTTATATCCAAGATATTTAAATCTAGATGATAGATAGTATTAGATATTAAGGAATTTTTAATTCACCTACGATAACGTTGATTGGGGTACTTTATCTATAGCCTAAGGCTACTCTCAGTGCTGAGTTTAGGATTTTCTAAAGTTTTTCAAAGATTGATGAAGAGTAAGGGAAGATTAAAAAGCTGCAATATTTGAGTCTAGACCTAACTAATGATTGGTAGAGTAGTATTAAAATGTTGGAATCAACACCCCACCAGGTAACTCTTAACTCATTTCTTCCCAATCAACCATGAGGCTACCGATTGGTTTATCGTCTTCTAAAATGGGTAGGATCGCTTGAAATCGACATGCAAAATACCATTTCCGAAGCAAAAGGACTTGCTCTTTCCGAATCTGCAAACAGATTTTCAAAATTTCGCGATCCAAAAACAATATGGCGACTCAAACTTAGTGAAAATTTCATTTTTTATTTTAACTGTATTTCCTTTTTTTTCGAGTAAAGTATGTAACGTATACCTAATAAACAATTTTATTTCACTATCAGTATGGTTGTAGAACTTCTGTTATCGATGATTGATATTTTTGAAAATCCAAAATTTAAAATAGCGGACGAAAAATTGAAAAATTCTGAAAAATGAAGGAAAATGAGAAAATATATATTTCTTGTGTTTTTGAGGGTGCTGATTTGATATCTGGTGTTGATTTTTGAAAATTCTTGCACCGAAAATAAATATGGCGCATTCAAAATGGCTGCCAAATTGAATTGTTTCGAAAAATCAAAGTTTTTCGCCAAAATACATTCTCTTTGCGTTTTTGAGGGTGCTGATTTGATATTTTATGTTACTTTTTGAAAATTCTTGCATCGAAAATCAATATCGAGCATTCGAAATGGCTAATAAACTTAATTTTTTTTTACTTGAGTTTTTTTTTATAAAGTACACATTTTTATATGCTTTTGAAGCTAACAAATTGATATTTCATTATATATAGTTATAAATCATTTTCAGAGTAAAAATTATGTTCACTGAATAGTAGTAGTAAATAATTGAGTTACTGAGATGCTGAAAAAGTATGATCATAATTGTCAAAACATTTACAACATATGTATTTATCGCATTTTTCGCAAAAGTTATTAGTACGTTGGTTATCATACTTTTCTCCTGATTTACATGTTTGTTGTGTATATTTTTGAGAACTTTGATGCAAACCATGGTAGGATCTGAAACATTGAACACAATAATGTTCTTTACAATCATAACAATAATAAGTAGTTCGATCTTTACATACCTTATATACTTTGCGTGCCTTAGAAATCATGTCGAGTGAATGTTGAGATAGTGATTCTTCGCTTCGTTTCAAGTATACTCTTATGACATTCGAGACAAACTCTTTAGCTGATATTTTCTTACTATGCACTAAATTATATAAGACCATACCATTAGTTAGTGATGATCGTATAAACCTACAAAACATAGGCCATGTGCACTTTTTACCATGAATAGTTGGTCGAAAATCACTGCAATGTTGATCATGAAGATTTGAGTAGATAAACAATTGTTATGTATTCTCCTCTGATTTCGAACGAAATACGTTGCTAAGCGATTTTGTTAGTTTCTTTTGTTCGCTTTGTTTTCTCAGAGTATGTTTTGCATTGAGACGATAAACATATAATTGTGGTTATTTTAAATAAATACATTCTCGTTCTTTTTATAACAAAGTTATTATTATTATTTTGTGTGAGTGTATGTGTGAGCGTAACATTTTTGGGGGCTCGTCCGGGATATTTCGAGATGTCAGGAAAAACGCCGCGTACACCAACGCATGTACCATTCCAGACAAAAACAAAAGCACAAATTGCCGCGGATGAACAAGCCGCTGCAGTTGCTATTACCAGTGCCGAGATTGTTGCCATGGCCGACGTTGTGCTTGTTAACAATGACACCGCTGCTCCTATTGAACATCGACCGGAAAAACAAACAAGACCTACTAAAAATACAGGTACTGTTGCTCGCACTAATACTAAAACTGCTCATGTCGATTCAGGGGACGACTCGACGGCTGACGGCTCGCGCTCAGGGAGCAATGTCCGGGTAGTGATTGCGGACGTTTTGCCAACACCGCCGATGGTCGCAAATGCCTCGGGTACACTGACCGATGAGTTGCGGGCGGTGACTGAACCCGTCCTTGCGCCTACAGTGACCGATATCCCGTTTTCACAAGCTACTCTCCAGGAAGCGCTGTTAGCACTTAACGATGCAAGGGTTGAACTCGATAAGTACCGAAGACAACTGGAGGTTATACAAACCGAACGAGAGGCCGAGCGAACATATAGTAGACAATTAGAAGAAAGATTACAACATCGCAGCGTCGAAGAACAAAACGCTACGACGGAGCTTCGTCTACGCGATGCTACTGTTGTCGATCATCATCGAACCATTGAGAATCTACAGTCACAACATTGTCTTCTTGAACAACAACTGACCCAGTTCCGTCAACAACTAAACCAGATAAGCTCCTCTTCCTACCTTACTACACAAATTACACCAACAACAAATACAGCGAATACAAGTAACACGTGTACACAAGAGATAGGGTTAGATAATAGAACAAATAGGGAGGTAAATACACCTATTGTAAACTCAACCAGATCAATTGAAGAAGGGTTAGGCTATAACTACAAACCTGACACTTATGATGGTACAACTCCTCTATGTGAATACTTAAATCAATTTAATTTAATTGCAAGAGCTAACGGGTGGGATGATGAAAAAAAAATGATAGCATTAGCAGCTTCGTTACGTGATAAGGCAAAAGGTGTATTGAGTAGCTTTACCGATATGGAAGTTTTGAATTTGAAATCATTATTGGAGAAACTAGAAGCACGATTCGGTGAACATTTAGAATCAAATAGTTATTTCTTGTTTCAAAATAGAAGACAGAAAATAGGCGAAGATCTTCCAACATTAGCTGCTGATATCGAGAAACTGGCATCGTTAGCTTATCCTGAATGTTCATTAGAGATTCGCGACAAAATTGCTTGTGCTCAATTTATTATAGGTATCTATCATACTGGGGTTAGGGAAGTTCTTCAATTAGAGCGTATCACTTCTTTGAAAATAGCTTTAGCTCGCGCTCTAGAAGTGAAATCGATCAAAGAAAGAAACAAGATTCCCGTCTTTCGAAATGCGCGAAATTTCCAAAATAACCCAAATTCTTCAGAAAATAAATTTCAAAATGAAGCAAATAGTATAGATAATAGCAAACAGAGTCAACCCTTCGATTCTCGAGAATGGTTGAAGAATATTGAATGCTATCATTGTCATAAAAAAGGACATACACGCTCTCGATGCCCGGAGCAGGGAAACTAGGATGTGTCGAACTTTCAGGAGCGGGTTTGACATTTAGTGAACAAGCTCCTTCCAATAATGATTTGTCGAATATGCGCGTTCGTAGAGTTCTTAGAAATTTGAAAACTTTTAGGTTTGAGGGTAGTATAGACAGACAGTTATGCGTTTTTAAATTAGATACAGGCTCAGACGTGACGATCGTCAATCTTCGATTTGTTGATCCTCATTATCATAAAATTTTCTATGATGCTCCGAATGTGAGGTACCCCACTGGTGAAGAAGTTCCTATCCAATTCAGAACAATTGTCCGCGTTAATTTGGGTTGATATTCAATCTTGATGACAGTTTTTGTTGCAGACATTACTGACGACTGTATACTTGGGTGTGATTTTTTGAATAAGACCGGAATTACAGAATCAATAAGTGACATTTTTAAGAGTACTACAGGTATGGTTGTCAGTGATGCTACCGCAGAATGTTGTAGAATGATAGAATATGTTAAAGAAGTACCAGAGTTCTTACTAGACCTCTTCGAAAATAACATTAGTAATTTAGATCCTTCACAAAAGAAGAAATTTGCTCAACTTCTGACTGATTTCCAAGACATTTTTCAAGATGATGATGTTGCGGGAAAATGTAATTTAATAGAACATAAAATTGAGCTGAGCGATCCTCATCCTATTAAACAACCGGTTCGTCCGGTTCCTTTTCATATCCAAACAGATATTAATCAAATGATTACTGATATGCAAAAGCAGGGTATTATCGAAGAATCTTCTAGTTCTTGGCGTTCTCCAGTAGTTTAAAAAAAAAAAGGATAAAACTTGGAGATTTTGTGTAGATTTTCTGAAGTTGAATGAAAAAACACTTAAAGATTCACATCCATTACCTAAGATCGACCATATTTTAGATAAATTAGCTGAAAAATCTTGGTTCTCGACTTTAGATCTCAAAAGTGGATATTGGCAGGTGAAGATTCGTCCGGAAGATAGAGAGAAAACAGCCTTCTCAATTGGAAATGGTTTGTGGCAGTTCATCGTTATGGCTTTTGGCTTATGTAATGCTCCGGCTACTTTTGAAAGGTTAATGGAGAAATTGCTCCGAGATCTTTTAAATGAAATCTGTTTAATTTATCTTGATGATGTTATGGTTATGGCAAAATTATTCGATGAGATGTTAGCCAATTTACGCAGAGTTTTTTTGAGGATACGTGACGCTAATTTAAAATTGAATAGAAAAAAATGTGTTTTCTTCCAACACGAGATAGAATACTTAGGACACATTGTTTCAGAAAACGGAAAAAAAACTGATCCCAAAAAGATAGAGGCTATGGTTACATGGCCTGTCCCTCGGTGTAAGAAACACGTGAAAAGTTTCACTGGATTATGCTCTTATTATAGACGGTTCATTAAAGGATTTTCTTCTATTGCTAAACCTCTGTATCGCTTAACTAAAAAGGGAACCAAATTCAATTGGACAAGTGATTGCCAAAATTCATTTGTGAAATTAAAAGAAGTTTTAACAACTCCACCTATTTTAGCTTTTCCTCGTACCGATTTACCTTTTATTTTAGACACAGATGCTTCAGATCATGGGATAGGAGCTGTTTTGTCACAAGCTTAGGATGGGGTAGAGAGAGTAATAGGTTATTATAGTCGTGTTCTAACAAAAGCCGAGAGAAATTATTGTGTTACTCGTCGTGAATTATTGGCAGTAGTAGATACAACTAAACATTTTCATTACTACTTATGTGGTAGAGCTTTCTTCATTCGTACCGATCATTCGGCGTTATCATGGCTTCTTTCTTTTAGGGATTTGGATGGTCAATTAGCTAGATGGTTAGGAAAATTAGCTCAATATAATTTCAAAATTTTACACCGCAAAGGTACATCACATGGTAATGCAGATGGTTGTTCTAGACGACCCTGTAGTAATTCTTCGTGTAGATACTGTTTTAATATAGAATCACAGTATGCACAGGGTGATTGTGTAGGGCGGATTGTCTTTGAAGAAACTCCTCATTCAGTTTGGAAAGATAGTCAATTTCAGGATGATGTCATTCGTACTATTTTAAATAGTAAAAAGAAAGGTAAAAGATTATCATGGCAAGATATTTCTTCTGAAGATGAATACATGAAAATATATACATCTCAATGGGACTTCTTAGTTATTTTGGATGACATTTTGTACAGAGAATGGATCTCTTCTAATTTGAAGTCAAAAGTTCTTCAATTAATAGTACCTAGGAATTATATTAACACGGTTTTAGAAGAGGCTCATGATTCCCCTTCCGATGGTTATTTTGGTGTTAATAAAACACTACAGAAGGTACGGAAAAGATTTTATTGGGCTTTTTGTAAGAAAGATGATGAAAATTAGTGTAGATCTTGCTCGAAGTGTATAGCGAGAAAGGGACCTTCAGATAAAGGTCACAGTAAGATGAAGATCTACAACGTTGGATTACCTTTCGAAAGGGTTCAAATGGATATTTTAGGCCCTTTTCCGATTTCTTCTTTAGGAAATAAATACCTCTTAGTCGTAACAGATTGTTTTACAAAATGGGTAGAAGTTTTTCCACTCTCTAATATGAGAACAAAAACTATCGCCGAGATATTTGTTCGTGAAATTGTATGTAGATACGGAGTTCCTCTTGAAGTTCATACTGACCAGGGTCGTAATTTTGACGCTACACTAATCAAACAACTATCCCAATTGTTAGGTATACAAAAGACTAGAACAACACCATTACACCCACAATCAGATGGTCAAGTAGAAAGACAGAATAGGACAATACTTGACTACTTAGCTAAATACATATCAGATAATCAAAAAGATTGGGATCGTTGGATTGCCTTGTACCTTTTAGCTTACAGATCTTCTGTTCATGCCACAACTGGAGTTAATCCAGCGGAAATGTACACCGGTTCAGACCTGAGACTTCCCTTAGATTTGATGCGCGGACGTCTTCCTGAAGTAGAGACTCCTCATACACGAGAAAACTACATACACAAACTCAAAAACAAAATCGACAAAATACATCATTTTGCAAGAACACGCATCAAGATTACATCACAACGATCGAAGAAATATTACGATAGAACAGGTCGACACATAAATTTCACAAACAACCAAAAAGTATGGTTTTTCAACCCTCGACGGCTCAAAGGAAGGACACCAAAACTCCAGAGTAATTGGGAAGGTCCTTTTACAATTATCAAGAAGATCAATGATGTAGTCTTCTGTATCCAGAAGACTCCACGACATAAAGAAAGATTGTCCACATCGACCGCGATAGGTAGATTCTTCTGCTCCGCTCACGGTTTTTGAGTCGTGGTTTTCCCGTGAGCTGTAGAGCGAATGCTGGAGCAGGGATGAAGTTGCGGTATCACGACAAGTTTACCCCCCCCCCCACTTCTATCCAAGAATTACCTAAAAGATAGATGTTCATCGATGATACCCTGATGTTACCTGGATTTGATGATTCTATATTTTAAGAGGCGGGTCCTGTAACCAGATAAGTCAAGGATTAACCCGCTTAAAAATAGAAGATTTTTAAGATTTCACGATTTCAAGTTGATGATACGCTAATTTCAAGAATGAAGATGGATCATCTTTTCAAGAGACGGGTCCTTTGGCCGTGTGAGTCAAGGATCAACCCGCTTGAAGAGGACGGTCTTTCTTTCGTTTGTGAGATTGTCGGGACGATAATCTAAAAGAGGGGGAATAATGTTATGTATTCTCCTCTGATTTCGAACGAAATACGTTGCTAAGCGATTTTGTTAGTTTGTTTTGTTCGCTTTGTTTTCTCAGAGTATGTTTTGCATTGAGACGATAAACAAATAATTGTGGTTATTTTAAATAAATACATTCTCGTTCTTTTTATAATAAAGTTATTATTATTATTTTGTGTGAGTGTACGTGTGAGCGTAACAATATTATAAGTTATAAAAACCAAAGGAAACTAGTGGAATTTTTTTTTATACTTTTATCAGTTCTTTGCACTTCAGATCGTGGTGTAACACAGCTTGCAGTTGAAATGATAGAAACATTTTTAGAATCCTTTACTGTAACATAGTTTATGCCACTATTTACTTCGTGAGTCACTACATAAGTACCACGCTCAGATTTTTTATCGATGGTATATATTTTTTTTAAAGTATCAAGTTCGGAAACTACTTCTTGTTTGTTAGCTTTCTGTTTTGTTTGCTTGCCTGCTTTCAAAGTTGATTTTTTCTTTGTTAGATTATTTATTTTGTTTTTTTCATTTTTTGCATTATTTTTTTTCGTTGCTTTCGTATATTTTTCTTTTACTTTTTTAGCTGCTTGTTTTTTAGCTGTTTGTTTTTTAGCTGATTGTTTTCTAGCTGTTTGTTTGTTAGTCAATCTTTTAACAGTTTTAACTTTATTTGTAATTAGAGACTTTGTTTTTCTTTTATTTTTCTCTTGATTAGAAGCTAATAATTCTTTGAACATATCTTTAGTAAAAACTCGCTCGTCTCTTACTGTCCCAGTTGCTCTGAGACTATATTTTTTCAATCGCACGAGTAAATCAGGTGAACTAAAATAATTGTCAAAACTGACGTGGTATTTCAAAATTTCATCTGCCGACTTTCTCTGAAAAAATTCTTTTAACATTTTTGTCACTACTCTAGAACCCAAAGCACATTTTTCTTCGCTACTTGAATCGTGACCACAGTAAACATCAAAATTTAATAAATATCCCTGAATTGTACAAAGCGCCCAAAACTTTATTCCAAATCGTACAGGTTTATTTCTTATAAATTGTTTGAGTACGGTACGACCAAAAAATTTAACCATCATCTCATCGATCGAAAGGGCAGAACAAAAAAAATCAAATTGCTAAATATTTTTTCGAAAAATGTTTATTATTTTTCTGACTCTCCATACTCTATCTGCATCATTTCTATCTTCTTTTTTATTCATTTTAAATTTATTTTTTATATTTTCAAATTTATTACGCGACATGGTTTCAGAAACTGTATCGGAATGGTACACGGTGGTACTGAAGTAGGTTTAAATCGAAGGTCCTTGCACTCTCAAAATTCCAACGGGATATCTTTTTAGGATATTTCCTGAGCAGTTTGAGCTCAAAACGAAAATCGATGATTGGGCCATTTTTGAAAAAACCATTTTTTAAATTTTCAATGCAAAAATAATTCATTTTTTATCAGTATCTATTCAAATACACAATTCATGCTACTTTAAATTATATTATTAGTATAGGTCACTAGAATTTCGGATTTATAATTAATAAGGCTATAATAACACCGTCACACAAAATAAAACGAAGTGTCTGACCTAGGTAAGCGACACATGTATTCCTATGTACTTTGGCTCGCTGAACACGAATCCGGCCTCAGAATTGCTCCATCACCCTCCAGTTTTTTTTAAATTGCAAGTATTGATTAGTGAATCTGAGAAATGGGATTTTTGGACAATTTATCGATATTTACTAAATTTATGATATAATATTGTATTAAGAATACATTTTTCTTATGTATTTTGACCTGCTGAATACAAATCTACAGTCAGATTTGATCCAAGACCCTGGATTTTCTTTTTAAAGTGAAAATTCATCAAAAAAAATGGAAGAAATCGTCTTTTTTCATTATTTTTGTGTTGTTTATTAAGTTTAAAACTTGAATTATTCATCAGACAGAGGTTTTTTCAGTTCAATTTGAGTCTCTGAGTATGATTTTATAGTCAAATTTAATCCATGACCCATACATTCTTCTTCATAATCGAAAAATTAATGAAATAACTGGAAATTGTACACATAAAATGTTATACCGTATCTTGTTTTGCAGCGTCCGCAGCTTTTTATTGGTTGGCAACTTGGCTGATAGAAAGACACCATTTCATACAAGAAGAAACTTGAAAGTTATGGCAGGTACAACAGAAAATGAATCACTTACGATGCAAGGATTAGGAGACCTAGTATCGGCGGCTGGTCAGGGTGGGAAAGCGGGCCCGCAGTCGTCGTCATCCAGCGACCGTAGCTCTCTATCGGTTGGCAACTTGGCCGCTGGAGAGTATAGAATTACAAGAAGAAGGAATAGGCCACTCCACATTTGTGCCAAGGATAAAGACGTATTTTGTTACGTCTGTGGAAAGTTTGAAGTAAGTAAATTACGCAAAGAAATGAATGATACGTTGATAGGTATATACGTTGATAGGTATATACCTGCCATAACTTTCAAGTTTCTTCTTGTATGAAATGGTATCTTTCTATCAGCCAAGTTGCCAACCAATAAAAAGCTGCGGACGCTGCAATACAAGATACGGTATAACATTTTATGTGTACAATTTCCAGTTATTTCATTAATTTTTCGATTATGAAAAAGAATGTATGGGTCATGGATTAAATTTGACTATAAAATCATACTCAGAGACTCAAATTGAACTGAAAAAACCTCTGTCTAATGAATAATTCAAGTTTTAAACTTAATAAACAACACAAAAATGATGAAAAAAGACGATTTCTTCCATTTTTTTTGATGAATTTTCACTTTAAAAAGAAAATCCAGGGTCTTGGATCAAATCTGACTAGATTTGTATTCAGCAGGTCAAAATACATAAGAAAAATGTATTCTTAATACAATATTATATCATAAATTTAGTAAATATCGATAAATTGTCCAAAAACCCCATTTCTCAGATTCACTAATCAATACTTGCAATTTAAAAAAAACTGGAGGGTGATGGAGCAATTCTGAGGCCGGATTCGTGTTCAGCAAGCCAAAATACATAGGAATACATGTGTCGCTTACCTAGGTCAGACACTTCGTTTTATTTTGTGTGACGGTGTAAATAATTTTATAAAAAAAAATTTATTTCTCAACAATAGGAAAAATTAATATTCACAAAAAAATCATACATGATGTGAATTGTATTCAAATACAGCTCTCAACAATTGTTTTTCATAATTCGAGTTGCTACTTGAAACTTTGTACTTGTCCCAGGTCTTAGAAAAGTCAGAGTGCACAGACTCCATGGCCTGTTCACTGTAATAACCCAAACCCTTTTGCATTTCTACACAAAAATCGCGCACATGAAAAAAAACTGCATGAATATTTGGTGTCACTGGGATACCTACTGCTAAATAACTCTGTTAAAAATCAGAAATACATTTTTCAAATTCAGGTTGTAAATGCACGCCAAAACAGGCTTCTACAACATTATTGAATGTTTGAAACGCCTTAACGAATTTGAGACACCCTATACTGCAAAGCGATCTTAGAACATCTACTTTACTTAGTAAGATTTTACATGAATTGCCTTTGAAACCTGAGTTTCCTTGCGTTATTTCACGTTCCACATGACATGACTTGGCCCATTTCTCAGCATCATTTTCAAATTGCTTAAGCATATGATCATACAAAGTATTCGCTACCCCTAACATTAAATGCAATTCTGGAGGCGGTATCACTTCTAAAACCAGTTTATCTTCTTTAGTTTGTATAATAGGAACATTCGTGCAGTTCTTGTACTCTTTTCCTTTTTTTTCTTACCCCCTGATTTTATCCAATTTGCATAATTTTCAAAAATATTCCCTATAGTTCTATGAATTCCAATTTCATCCAATTTTTTTTTTTCTGCATAGCACCATGTACATGACAACTTACTTGCATGCGTCATTATTCCAATAATAATATTAGCAAGTTTAAGATCTGTTGCTATCGTTCCCTCAAAATTATTAATCTTCAACTCAGACCACAACTGATAAACATTAGCATAGTTTTCTTGCGTGTAAGGCGCCAATGCAAGTATAAATATTTTTTTTACACTTGAGTCCTTAAATTTTTTAGCGGCGATGCTATCTTTGTAAGATTGACGAGTATTTTTTTTCTCGGACGTCTGTGCCGCTGATTGGGATTTCGACTGAACGGAAAGACAAACTTTCAAAAATCCGCGTCCTCCATCAATACCAAATTTTAAAAGTACATCGTCAACT
Organism: Phymastichus coffea; assembly: GCF_024137745.1. NCBI lineage: Eukaryota > Metazoa > Arthropoda > Insecta > Hymenoptera > Eulophidae > Phymastichus > Phymastichus coffea. The sequence goes on along the minus strand of NW_026706878.1, from coordinate 887,234 downwards.
TCGCGTGATTCTTTGACATGTTCAATCAATTTTTTTACATTATTACAATATACCACAGATTCAAACTTTTCAGTAACTTCATCATCTTTATTCTTAACAAATTCGAACTTTTTTGCGTCAAAATAGTCATCTACGGAGTGATTATTCAATAGCAGCTTATTTTTCAAATTAGGTTCGATGATTTTACGATCTTTCAAAGCAATCCAAATACAAAAGGCGATACCACATACAGTTTTGTAACTGATATTGTAATTAGTTTGAATTTTAAGAAAATCATCAGCACTCAATATACACTATTTTTTTTGTTTCTCGAACTTTGCTATATTGTTATTTTTTCCTATAGCCACTTGAAGTTTTTTCCCTCATCTTTGAGATAATAACACTACACGTTCGTTTGATTTATCACTCGATTTACTTTTATCACTTTCAATATTTTTCAAAATTAGCGCAGTAAGTTGTTCCTTTTCCTGTGAATTACACGACTCTTTGATGGAATTACTCAAATTAGGTATACGATTAGATTTCTTACAGACATGACTTTTGCCTTTTGCAATTACTCCGAAATATTCACATTGACATATTTTATTTTCACGAGATCTAGTACTGTTCCTGATGTCGAACTTTGGAAAAACAATTTGCTAAACTTGTTGCTTTGAGTCAAAGCGGTAAAGATTTCTCTTGCAACTGGCACAAATCACATGCGGGAGGCATTCATTTGTAGAATCGTAATTATCGAACAAATTTTCTATTTTTTTTGTATCACAGTCGTAATATTCACCATCACATTTTTCTTGTCAAAGCATAATAAACAGACCATATCACGATTTTCTTGGTGTGAGCGCAAATGCGATTTACTTTTATGCAACATCGTAGCGCGAAAGAATATCACTAACCGAATGTTATTTCGTAGATTGACTTCTTACGACTGTCAAATAATATTGACCTCGCAAATTTTCAGATCGAGTCAATACTGAAAATTCCAAGAAAACCGTACGCGTGAACTATCGAGGTTTCGCGCTCTGTTTACAAACAACCCATGTATAATGCGTCGAAGTCAAATCTGTATTCAGAAGTTGAATTAAATTTGGAAGCAAATAATATTAATCCCTTTGTCAAGTAAAATATATCAAAACGTAATAACTCATTATTTATAAGAATAAATTAAATTTCATATATTAATTATAATTGAAATATTTTTTTTGCATGAACACATTTTTTATCTGTGAACGCACATTAATGAAAAGAGACGATAATTCAACATAGGAAGGCATACATTTGTATTTCAATAGATAAATTTCACATATTCATAAAAAAATGAATTATTTTTGCATTGAAAACATTGAAAGTATCCCTGCGTATTCGCATCTCTCTCTCGCCTCACTCACCGTACATCCGTACAGAAGGATAATTACATACGCAGACATAGATAATAAATGGATACAAACATAATAAATTCATAAATACGTAAGATAAGTTCGGAAGAATGTGTCATATTTACATATCGTTACTAGGGAGAGAGATATATAACGAGTTTGCTATGTGACGAGAGCAAGCAGTACGCTTGCTCCTCGTCTGCCCTTCTTCTCTCTCTCCCTCTTATCACTCGGCATGGCGACGTGGTCAGCGTTCGGCGCATATATTTATTGCGCCTAACCACTGGCCTTTATGTTTTTCCAGCCGCCGAAGATTGCCGAGCAAAATTGAGAGCGCCCGAAGAAACAAGAGCGCAGCGACTATGAGGTAGAGAGAGACGGAGAGAGAGTGAGAAAGAGAGAGAGAGAGAGTATTAGGCCCATGCAGGGATTGGCAGGCGCGCAACGCGTGACCGATAAGCGACGCGTCGCGTGCCGCCTAACTAATAGGTCAAGGTAGGGAGAGGAGCGAGCGCCGCTGAGCGACTGCAAGATGCGCGCAAGAATTAGTGCGTGAGAGAGTCGCAGCCGAGCCTTACTAGAGTGAGGCAGTTCCCGAAAGAAAGTTGAGGAGAGAAGTTGGAAGTAACAGCGCAATGAGAGAAGAAGTACACGTGCAGCAGTGACCAGACCAGGGCGAGCCGAGGCAACGTGTGGAGGCAACACCTGCAGCAGGGCATTTAGTGTCACCCTCGCCGCCATGCACGGCATGACTTCCAGGGGGTTCACCACGTGCTACGCCAAGGAAGACGTCCAGCCTGCGGCCAGGTCAACTCCCCGTTGCCGGCTCATCGCCAAGGACAAAGGTCAGGTTATCTCTCTCCCCCGGTGTTTCTCTCTCTCATGGTGATGCGCGGCCGCGTAGGAACGATACGTAGCCAGGCGATCACTTGCCGGCTACGCTCATCGTAATGCGGTAGAGAGGTTTCAACGTATTCTTTCCTTTGTAAGGAGGTAAATGGCCAAGGCGATTTAGTCGCCGGGCCATTCGTCCTCCCGCGTTAGTTTAAGTTGTTCTGTATATGTGCGCGTGGTGTAAACGTTATTGTAACTGATTTTGTATTTGTTTGTCTGAATAGATTTAAGTTGTATGTTCCAAGTAAAGAAAATTATTTATTCGTTCGACCTATCCTCTCGTTCCCCGATTGTTAAAGAGCGAAAGTGCCTCTCTTACTCTCCCCTTTATAAATTAGTGACGTCAGTGCCGAATAAGGCGCTGCCCCCGTTACAGCTATTTCACTCGTTATAGCGTAACAAATTGTAGTGAAGATAGGCTCATTAAACGTACCAGAATCAGCTATTTAAGACACGAAAACGCGTGCGCTTGACGCGGATTTTAGACATGTAGTGCTGTAAAATCTATTTTATGGAATATTTGAAAAATAATATTTCGGGAAATATTATGAAACGATTTTTAATGTGGACAATCCCATATTTTGTTAATGTTTTATGACATATTTTGGCAATATTTTCAACCTTTTATGAAATATTTCATAAATAATTCAAAAATATTTCATGCTCTCGATGGTGGCAAATAAATATCTATAGGAAAATAGAATGTTCTGAAATCAATTTTACTAAGGCGAGTACATAAAATGAAAAATGAATTTATCGCATTTGATATCGAATAGGTTATTGCACGAACGTAGAGAATGTAGTGAAATCAATGTTTTAAAGGCAATGTAATAATTCGAACTCTAATTACTGATAGTATTCCTTTAATAAACGCCATGAAAATACTCGTCAGACCCATGGCTAAGAAAATCAGGACGATCCAAAATACTTCAAATTGTTTCCAACCGGATTGTATATACATTAATTTCTACAAATCTATGGATAATTTATAAAACGGTTTTTCTATAAAATGAATATATCATTACTAACTATACATAATTAGTATCGTCTTAGCAAAATTGATTTGAGAACACTCTCTATTTTCCTGTAGTAATTTATTTGCCACCAAATAAATTACTGAAGAGCACGAAATATTTTCGAATCATTAATGAAATATTTCATAAACGATTGGAAATATTGCCAGAATATTTTATAAAACATTTACAACATATGGGAATGTCCGCATTAAACATCGTTTCCTAATATTTCCCGAAGAATTATTGTTCAAATATTCCATAAAATAGATTTTATATCACTCCGTGTCTTAAATGCGCGTCAAGCGCACGCGTTTGTGTGTCATAAATAGCTGATTCTGGCACGTTTAATGAGCCTATCTTCATTACGATTCGCTACGCAAAGACTGTTTCAGTGCACGTATATATCTACGTAATATAGAACTGAAACTGGACTACATGTTTTGAGATTTAAGGATATAGTGAAATATACTTAATAAAGCAGCGCAAACATTATAAAATATATTAGTTACTGAAATAATTGTACTCGAAAAATATCAACAAATGTAAAGCTTTGAGGTCTCTCATAAGTCATATACAGATAGGCCTTCAGATAGCGACATTGCAGGAACCAGTATCGTAAAAGAAGGTCCTACTTTGAATATTCGATCATATTTTTTAATGATTTTTCTTTTTATTTTATTTTTTATTTTTGTTTATTCTTTTTTTTATTATAAAACTTCAAATCTACAATAAAAATTTATTTGCTATACAAAATTATTTAATAACTGAATTACTAAATTACAATTTTACGTTACACTTGTTTAAAAATTCTAGGATGAACTTAGCTGCTGGGACATTAGGTTTCGGTAGAACTACTGACTTTTTCATTGAGAGTTATAAACTTAATTTTGTAATGTTGAAAATCAGCAGTGAACGCTGGTTATTTAAGAGCGGGTATTGCCAAATAACGTGATCTAAGTCCTGAATGATTTCTTGATCAGAACAATTGGGTTCAGTAACTAAGTTCATTCTAGCTAAATAGGCATTGAGATTGTAATGATCAGACCGACATCGATTAATTGTGACAATGAGTTATCTAGAAAGGCTTAGATTGCGGAACCAAATGTGTGAGGATTCTTTATTATAATGCCGAAAGTAGTTTTTACCTTTTTCTTGATTCAAATCTAAGATATATTTTTTGGTGTTGACATACATTATTTTTTTATATTTTTCTATCAAATCAGTAAAAGTATGTTAAGCTTTTCGAGGGTCTCAGGGTTACTTGGAGTGTTTTTAGCTAAAAAGTTAGCAGATTCATTGCCATTAATGCCGTAGTGAGAAGGAATTCAACAAAATTGGATTGAGAACTTGCCTTTGGTAGCTTTAGAGAAACGAAGATATTTATTTTTAATTTGTAATATGTAGGGATTAGTTTTAATATCTACATTTTGTTTATTCAAACATTGCCAAACGCTTAGAGAATCAGTAAATATATGTATATTCTTATCCAAGCTTTTTAATGCAATGCATCATTTATGGCAATGCTTTCGGCAGTAAAGATTAATGATAGGAATCGCACTGTACAAAATTTTATAATCGACTTTGAAAGGTTCGTACAAATCAGACTTAATGATAGGTAGATGTGCGTTAAGCAGGACCGAAATACATTCTTCGAAAAGCCTTTTATGTTTATTCTTAGTTTTCTTTAAAACTTTTTTAAATTATCGTTTTACATTTTTAAAGACTAGTAGATTTTCATTGGTCAATATCTTGGATAGAAAGAAATAACATAGGAATCTGGCTCTTTCTTTGATTAACGATAATTTTGATTCTGCAAGCAAGATATAAGTTGCCCAGAGCCAAGCGAATAATAGCATATTGAATCTTTTCAAGTTTACTACTCAGTTCTTCTCTGGTCGGGAAATATATAAAGCTGTTATAATCAATAATTGAGTGGACTAAGCTTTTATAGAAGGTGAGCAGAACAGAAAAGTGAGAGCACCAAAATGCCTTTAGGTACTCGTGAATATTCAAAGCTCTACGACACTTGTTTTTAACAAATCCTATTTATGTTAGAAAGATAAATTATAGTCAAACATTACTTCTAAGAATTTAGCAGAGTCGCTTGATTTAATAGTGCATTCATTATTTATTTTGAGAAAAGTTTTGTCGGGAAGGATACCATTTTGGGGAGCGAACTCAAGGCCTAATAAAGAAAGTTTTCTGTTGAAGGATTTGATAACTTTGAGGGGGGAGTTCAAATTTGTAGAGAATAGAGCAATATCATCAGCAAAGTGGAAGATATTGATAATCCGTGGGATTTTGGTTACTATTCCTGATACATATATTAAGTAAAGCAAAGGGCTTAAAACGCCACCTTAAGGAACTCCCTTATACGTATGAGAGCACTCATCTTGGATTTCAAAATATATTGTAGAATATTTGTTTGGTACGATTTATTACCAAGTTCACTGTTGTTCGTATCTCTTGTGTTGTTTTTATCTTTGAACTAGTTAGTCGATTTGTTGACGCTAGTGTGTTAATCTGGTTGAATAAATTAACGTCTTTTTAAGAACTGTCTTGATTATTATTAATTGTTTGAGTGGTTATATCATATTGGGGGTTCGTCCAAAACTATTTTGCCGTGACCATGAGTGACACACAAAAATTACAGAAGACAAAGAGGACGTCGATCAAAGTGCCATTCCAGATACAAACGAAGGCATAAGTGGCTGTCACTATTGTTGCTGTTGGGACTGCTTATACAAGCGGAATGGATATTCTTGATACAGATGTTGCAAGCCCTACATCAACAACTTGCTCAGTTAAAAGAATAATTAAACCAAATAAGTTATGATTCACATATCTCAATTCAAATAGTTCTGGTAGTATAGGGTTAGGTTATAATCTCAAATCTGACATTTATGACGGTACAACTTCTTTGTTGGAATAGTTAAATCAATTCAATTTAATTGCAAAAGCAAGTAGTTGGAGTGTTGACAAGAAAATAATAGCATTAGCTGCATCTTTGGGCGATAAAGCAAAAAGTGTGTTGACTAGTTTCAAAGACACAGAGGTTATAGATTTTAAGTCATTTTTGGAAAAATTAAAAGCTCGTTTTGGTGAACATTTAGAATCAAATAGTTACTCTTTATTTCAGCATAAGCGACAAAGGTAGATGAGGATCTCCCTACGTTAGTTGCTGATGTTGAAAAATTGGCAGCATTAGCTTATCCTGAATGCTCGTTGGAAATTCAAGACAAGATAGCTTGTACTCATCTTATATCGGGTATTTTTCATACGGGGATCAGAGAACTTCTTCAATTAGAACGTATTACTGCAGACGGATTTTCACATGTATATCCTAGTGAAGGAACTGTTTGATACTCTCGAGTATCTTGTATGTTTATTAGTGGTAGTTAGGTGTGAGAACCTCTTAGAAATACGTCGGGAGATTGGCAGAGTATCGTTAATGACCCTCCTCTTTGCATATGAAGCATGTGAGCTTATCGCTGGATAGGTTAATCCGTAAGTCTGTATTATCGAAATTTATTTGGAGAATTTCTGGTAACTTGCTAACGTCGTCCGGGTTGACATACATTTCTCTACGGATGCTAAAATGTATGAGTACTTAGAATCGTTAATACCAGCTCTTAGAAAGGTAATCTGTGAAGACGGTATAACGTTGATAACATTTCTGTGATTAAATTTCATAGGAATGTTTTGAAATATTTCTACAATATTTTGGAAACTATTCATATATATTAGTGAATCATTAATAAAAGATTCTTTTTAAATCTTTCATGCTCTGTGGGAATTATATGCGATAAGTCTACTTGCCTGTATAAAAATGATTTCATAGAGTTCTTTAGTTAAAAATTTATGTGGATTCACCCGCCTTGTTAGGATTTTTAGCATTTCATTTCGCTTAAGTATATTGTAGTTTCAAAACATTTTCAGTATTATAAGTATATGCAGATCATATTGTAAATAATGAAGGAATAATACGTATAATAATAAGTATAATAATTCTCATATAGATGAATATAAAGTTATAACACAATAGTATCTATTATTTATCTTTATTTTTGATATTGGTATATCTTTCAGTTTGATATCAGTACCAATGAATTGTATAATACGAGTAAGTAAGCTTTTGACAAAAGAAATATTTTAACTCTTTGATTCATTGTAGATATACAGAGACTTTCACAAAGCGCTTCTGTTTGTAACCAATTGCCTAGATTGAAATCAATAATTTCTGTAACGTATGCATACTTGAACACTATTAGGTGCATGGAGTTTTACTATATAATTATAGTTCCTAACTGTCTCCTCTCATTTATTACATGAAAAACATTTTCTTATAGTATATAGTTTATGAGGGAAAAATATTTGGAATATTTCAAATTTCTAACATAAGCTTAGTAAAAACGGCGAGGTATCATGTACTATTCGAAGCCAATATACTTGACTGATGAAATCTCTTAATTATTTTATATTCCTAGAATCTTCAGCCAGGTATCGATTAAAGAAAGATTTTATAATGTATAAATTTTCCTACTCTATTACTTTAAATCTTATTTAATCACCATACTTTGGATACACACAATTGCATATGGTGAAACATTATCTTGATTTGCAAGTCCCTTCAAGTTTTCCTAATAATGATCAAAAATTCTGTTTGTTTGATTATTAGATTGAACTAATAATTGTTGTAGTGGCACGCTCCATTTATTATCACCAACTATAAATTCTTTATTTTCATTTTTATTTAGAATTTTTATTTATAGATAGGTATCAATTTAGAATGAGATCTAGTAATTTTTTGGATTCTATTATATTCAATTACTGAAGGGGGTTTCGACTCGTGGAAGGGAGTGGACGTGTCTTGGCTGTGAGTGCGAGTTTTGGTGAGAAAGTGTTTGAGGAGAGAGATAGAAGTTAAAAGAGCGTGGAGGCGGAAGAGAAGTAGAGTAGAGAGAGAGAGAAAGAGAGAGAGAGAGAGAGAGGCTTGGAGAAGAGCAGGAAAAAGCAGAAAGAGAGGAATAAAGGAAAAAGAAAAGTTGAGTTTAAGAGAGAAAATTAGAAAGCGGGAAAGGTAAGTACAGAGGAGGGGTGGTAAGAAGTAAAGGCGGAGACAGAAAAGGTAAGACAGGGAATAAATATACTGGGAAAAATAGACTGGGATCACGAGCAGAATTAGAGAGACGAATTAAGGCGTACGAGATAGTGATGGAAAGATTTGTGACAACAAAAAAAAAGAGATAAAGATGGAAGGATGGATAAGAAAGGCCCAGAAGAGGAAAAGAAGAAAAGAGTAAAGGTGATGAGGGGCAGAGAGAGCGGAGAGGGGCTGAGGGAGAATATTAGAGGAGAAATGAGAGAGGCAAAAAGATGCAAGAGTTGAAGTGAGGGGAGCGAGATGGATGGGGAGGGGGGAAAGGGAGTGGACAACACAATAAGAGAAGTGGAAAAAAGTAGTGGTGCAGAAGATATAATGGAAAAGATACGGGCAGATATAAGGGATTTAAGAGAGGATGAAAGGAAAGAATGGACAGAAATGTTTAAAGAAATAATAGAAAAAATGGAAAGAATGAAGGCAGAGGGGAAAAGAAGAGAAGAAAAATGGGAGAAAGAAATAGGAAAAGTTAGGAGAGACAAGAGAGAGAGAGAGAGAGAAGAAAGAAAGAAAGAGACAAAAGAAGAAAGGGAAAAAGCAGAACGTAGAGAAAAGAAACTGCAGGAAAAATGGGGAGAGAGGATGAACCAATTGGAAGAAGAGTGTGTGAAACTAAAAGAAAGTATAGAAGGAGGAAACCAGAAGCAAAGAGGAACAAAAGTAGGTAATAAGGAAGAAATAGAGTATATGAGAGAAAAAATTGATAGAGAAAGTAGGATAAACAATATAATAGTGACAGACATAGAAGGTGGGTTAAGATGGGAAAAGAAGGTAGAGGCAGAGGACTGGTTAAGGGAGGAACTAGAAATGAAAGGGGAGATAATGAATCTGAGAAGAATAGGAGGGACAGCGGGGAGGGATGATCTGAGAGAAAGAGGAAAAAAGATGTGGCAAATTAGATGCGCTTCATGGAAACAAAAAGAAGGAATTATGAAGAGGAAAAAGAAGCTGAGACAGAAAAAGATATACATAGATCAGGATTGGACGTGGAAGCAGAGGAAGATAAGAGAGAAAGTAAGAAGGAAAGCGAGAGAAATAAAAAGTAAAGGTAAAGAGGTAAAGATGTGGTATAACGGGGTGAAGTCAGAGGAATAAGAATGGTGGTGGAGCGAGAAAGAGGGAAAAATGGTAGGAAAAAAGGCGCAGGGTTTCGAAAACAATAGGTAAAAAAGAGAGAGAAAGAGGAGGGAAGGGAGAGAGAGGTAAGAAAGGCAGTAAAGATACTATTCTGAAATGTGGCAGGGATTAGGAGCATGGAGGAAGACGACTGGGAATATGTTAGGGAATTCGATATGATAGGGCTAACGTAAACTTGGGTAAAGAAGCAAGGGGCAAAAACTGGAGTGGAGAAGCAACTGAAAGGGTATAACATAGAGTAGAGAGACTCAAGAAGGGAAGGAAGAAGGGGGAGATAAATAGTGGGAGGAATAAGGGCTGTAAGAGAGAGGAAAGGGATGGATAAGGTTGAATGGAAGAAAGAAAGGGCAAGTGAGGTAATAGCAGCAGAAATAAAGATCGGAGGGAGGAAATACATGATAGCAACGGTGTATATGCAACATGAGAAAAAGGAAAACTATGAATACCTAAACGAAGAGATAGAGGAGAATAGAGGAAAAATAATAATTATAGGAGACTTCAACGCAAGAACAGGAAATGAAGGGAGAGAATGGGAGACAGAAGAAAACCTAGAAGAAATAAAGGCCAAGGATAAAGTGTTAAACGCAGAGGGAGAAGAAATGATAAAATGGCTAGGAGAAATGGGTTTAGTAATAACGAATGGGAGAAAAGAAGGAGATAAAGAGGGAGAAATAACATATGTAGGAGCGAGAGGAATGTCAACGATAGATTATGCAGTAGGTAACGAGGAAGGTGATGAGGCAATAAAAAGGGTTTATATAAAGGAGAGGGTAAAGTCGGACCACTTACCAGTAGAAGTGGAATTGGAAGACAAAATAGCAGAAGAAAGAAAAGAAAAGGAAGAAAGAATGATAAACGACTGGAGCGAAGAATGTATAAGAGAGTATCAGAGATGGATAGACGCAATAGAGGGAACAGAAAAATGGAAATAGACAAAAAATAAAGTGAGGAACGCAGTCGTAAAAAAGAAGATAAGGAAAAAAAAGGATCGAAAAATAGCTGGTAAGAGAAAAATGTAGGATAAAAAGGGCTAGGGTGATGGCAGAGTTAAATAAGGTAAGAAAAGAGGAAGGAGACAGAGGCAAATACCTAGAAGCAAAGAGAGAATACAGAGAGGAAATAAGAAAAAGCGAAAGAAGCTGAGGGAAAAAGAGCGGCGGAAGAAATAAGAAAAGATAAGACGAGAAAAAAATTCTGGGATAAAGTGAATTGCAATAGGAAGAAAAGAATTGGATTAGATGAAAATATAGGAAAAGAAGAATGGTTAAAGCACTTCAAGGGACAACTGGGAGAGAAAGAAAAGGAAGAAAGCAAAGTGGAAGAAACCGAAGACAGCGAAGGAGAGGAAGATGAAGAAATCAAAGAGAAGTAAAAGAAGTAATAAGAAAAATGAAAAAGAAAAAGGCGACAGGAGAAGATGGTATAGCCAATGAAGCGTAGATGGAAGGCACGGAAGAAGATATGACAAAATGCTTAAACGGAATATGGAACGGAGAAGGATATCCGGAAGAATGGAGAAAGCTAATAATAGTACCAATATATAAGAAAGGGAGGAAAGAAGAAGTAGAAAACTATAGAGGAATAACGCTGATGGACACGGGATATAAAATATATGCGGAAATACTAAGGAAAAAGCTGTAAAGAGAAGTAGATGCAAAAGAAACGCTAAGCGATACGCAGATGGAATTTAGGAAGAAAAGAGGAACAATGGACGCAATATATATATATATTAAAAACAATAATAGGGAAAGAAATAAGGGAAAAAGGAGGAGAACTGTATGTATTCTTTGCCGACATGAAGGCTGCTTTTGATAAGATAAAGAGGAAGAAAATATGGGAAATGATGAAAGAGAAAGGGATAAATGGGAAAATCAGGAAAAGAATAGAAGAAATATATAAGAAAACAGAGAGTAAAGTAAAAGTTGGAGGAGAAATAATTGGGGAGTTTAAGACTTATAAAGGCGTAAGACAAGGGTGCCCTTTGAGCACCACGCTATTTAATCTTGCCTTCGCCGACCTAAAAGTGAAGATCAAACAGGTGCAAGAAGGAGGGGTAGTGATAGAAAGGAAGAAAATATGGACATTAGGATATGCAGATGATATAGTGATGATGACAAAGAGTGAAAGTGGAATGAAAGCGATGCTGGAAAAATTAAAAAGATACATGGAAGAAAGGGGATTAGAGCTAAATGTAGGAAAATTAAAGATGATGAAATGCAGGAAAGGAGGAGGAAGGAGGAACGAAGAAGAATTCGAATGGGAAGGTGAGAAGATAGAGATGGTTAAAGAGTACAACTACTTGGGATATGTGATAAGCAGAAATTACGAAAATAAAAAGCAGAGAAAGAAGGTAGAAGGGAAAATAAATATGAGACTCGGAAGACTATGGGGGCTAGAAGAAAAGCTATTTAGAGAAAATTGGGAGCTAAGGATGAACCTGTTCGACGCACTGACGAAAAGGGTGATTATGTATGGAGCTGAAATCTGGGGATGGAAGAAATATGAAGAAATAGAGAGATTACAACTAAAATACATAAAGTGGGTATTGGGATTAGATAGAAACACGCCAAGTTACCTAATACAATGGGAAACAGGAAGACAAGAAATGAAAGAAACAGCATTAGAAAGAGCAATGCGGTATGAAAACAAAATAAGAGAAGAAAGAGATGGCTCAATAAAAAAAGAAGCTAACTAAAGAAAAGGGAAAGAAATGAAAAAGATAAATAGGGCAAGAAGGAGGAGAGAGAGGAAAGGCTAGAAAAAAGTAAAATATACAGAGAGAGAGTAAGAGGGAGACGAAAAGAGAGAAGCGTTCTGGGAAGAAATAAGAGAAGAGCTAAAGAAAAAAGAAGAAAAGCTATAAACGTCAAGATACATAAAGAAGTGGAAAGAACTGAAAAAAGAAATGAAAAAGTATAGATTAAAGGAGAGGGAAGAATAAAAGGTCAACAAATAAGGGAAAGGTTTAGGTTAGGTAATGAAACGAGAGGAAGCAGGTATTGGGAAAAAGAAGAAAATAAATGATGCAGAAATGTATGAAAGAGGAAGAAAATTGGAAGCACATAGTAGAAAAATGTGAAAAAAGTAAAAAGAAAGGTGAAGAATGGGAAAAAATAATAATCGGAAGCAAAGAAAAGATAGCGTGGATGCTGGAGCTAAAATGAAAAAGAAGAAGAAAGGAAGAGGAGAAAGAAAAAGAAAAACAAGAAGACGAAATTTTAAGACCCTAAGGACAGATGGAAACAGAAGACAGAGACACAAGACTTGCAGACACATCTACATACGCACACATACACACAAAACACGCGCACACATACGCAAACATACACATACACATGCACGCTTACACACACATAAAATACAAGTACTAGCAACTACACCAGTGAGAGGAAGCAGGTATGGAGCAAAAATGGAAAAGAAGAAGAATCGAAGAAGAGAAAGAAAAAGGAAAACAAGAAGATAATAAAGATATTAAGGAAAATAAGTGAGGCTGAGGAAATGAAAGGCAGAGGGAACAATAGGAAATGAGAAAAAGGTGTCCAAGCCCTAATAAGGAGAAAGACAGATAAAATGATTAGCAAGAAAGAGAGCAAAAGCAAAGGAAAGGCAAATGTTAAAAGACAAAAGAAAGTAGCAAAGAAAGAAGTCGAAAAGAAAATAAGCAAGAAAGAGAAAAACAGAAGAGCGGAAAAGGTAGATCTCGGAGAGAGAGAGAAGAAGAGAAGATTAAGCAACAGAAAAAATGGGAAGAAAAGCTGAACAGACAGACGCAGAAGACAGAGGCACAAGATTTGCAGACACACCTACATACGTACACATATACACAAAACACACACACACAAGCACATACACACACAAAACACATACATTATTAACTACACAAACTGGACACGAGACACAAATAGTGAAGTAAGATATGTAAACCAAATGTAACATAATTTGTAAATAAATATATATATATATATTTAATTACCGCAGACTCTTTCGCAAATATACTAAAAGGATTAAAGTTTATCAAATGAAATCCTTGTAACTTTGTTACTCTGGATAAAGCGACGTACGTTTATCCTGCACTAAATATGTCATTTCCTGCTTCAATAACAGCATTTCTAAATTCAAACCTTGAGATTTGTGGACTGTAATTCCAAAACTACAATAGATTGAAAATTGCTACCTAGTTATGAATACATTTTTTATAATGATGAATTGATAGTCGAGCCTTGATATAAAGTACTCTTGTCCGTTTATTAAACAATGTTTGATGTTGGTTATATTTTTCACATCGTCTTTAGAAACTAATATTACCGTACCAATTGTTCCATTGACCAAGCCTATAGAAACATCAATATTTCTCTGAATCATTATTTTACATACAATTTTAATCTTTATAATGCGTTCTATTTCGCATTCATTACTATCATCTTTATGAAGTAAGTTTTCGACCTTTTTTCGTAAATACTTTGGACATTGGAAACAATCATTAGCTACAAAAATAATTTCTTCAGAATCGATTCTATGTAACATGGCATCATTCAAGTTTTTGCACATATTTCTAGTCGGTAATAAAATAAAAAAGTCGGTAAACAACAATAACAACGGCATTAGACAGTAATTTTTCTAACGATTTGTGACGAGAGCAGGCCGTGTGCCGGTCTGTCGTCTGCGTTTCTCCCTTCTCTACTCGGCAAGGCGTGGTGGCCAACGTTGGGCGCATTAAAGTATGCGCCTAACACTTGGCCTTTTTGTTTTAGCGCCGAGGACGGGCCAGCGGAGCTGAGCGCGGGAATAAGTTGAGGAGCACGGAGGAGTGAGAAAAAGAGAGAGAGAGAGAGAGAGAGAGAGAGAGAGTTTGGGATAGCTGAAAAGAAAGCCAACCCTACCGGCAACAGCTTTATCTACGACTACAGCCAGCCCCACCTGCAAGGAGAGCCAACGTAGCCTGCAGATACTTGGCCAGCGACAACAGCCAGCATTTAGCAACAATCTGACCAGCAGCGACGACCGATACTTCTTGCAGCAGCACATCGCTCGAAATTCACGACGTTGCGAGGAGTAGTGGATAAAAGATCAAGCCTTCTTTTCTTCTTTCTCTCTACACTCTCTCTCTCTGGTGATGCGACGACTGGTACGCGTTGAATAAGATAGCCAGGCATTCACGTGCCGGCTATCTAAAGGTTCGCGCTTAAGTTTAATTCGTAGTAATGTAAATTGTGACCGGCGAATTGTCCAGGCGCCCACGTGCCGGGCAATTCATCCGGTATAGGTTCGCGTAATTTTTAAGTAAGTTTGTAATAGGTTAAGTGCGCGATTAGGTATTAGGATGAAATGCGAAATATTTATTTGTGATTATTTTAAGTAGTTTACTGTTCTATTTTGTAGTTAGTTGGTCAATAATTTAGATTATGTTATGCGCGCGTATGTTTAGTGTGAATAATTATTAATAATAATGGGTTAAGTTTAATATGATTTCTGTCATTGCATAATTTATTTATTGACCTCCTCTCTCTTTCCTCCCTCAATTACCTTGAGCGAAAGTGCCTTACTTACCCCGCAAAAGAATTGGTGACAAAAGGGGAAAATTTTGTCACATGGCATCCCTTGTGAGTCTGGTAATTGAGAGACAAATGAGAGAAATAGTTTGGTAATAAATTTTAGAAATAACGATTAACTGATTTTCTTTGTGAACTAAGGGCAAAGAGTGCGCGTAAAAGAATTTCGAGTTTTCGGTATTTTAAATTCTTTGTTAATGGTTGCCAGTGACCTTTCTTAATAGCGGTCTCGGATGACACCGGTGCGTCATTGAGTCGCTTTGACGCTAGATGACTACGTTCTTTTCTCGCTTCAGTTTTTTGTTTTCTTTTTCTTTATTTTAAGAGTTTTACCAAACTGCCTATTCAATAATTACGGTAAGTAAATTTTGATAAATTATAATTTCTTTCTATAGGCGTAAGCAAGGCGATTTCTTGCCGGCTTATAGTTTGGAAAGAAATTAGTTAGTAAGGTATCAGGTTACACGGACCGGTCGAGACTTGCTTAGCCCCCATAAGCTCGCGTCGTAGTCAAGTTACGGATTTTTATTTTTAGAAATAACAATGTCGCTAGCGTATAGAGATCAAATAGTCATGCGCAGATTATTACGCGATGCGTATGCGAAAAAATTAAAATTGATTCAACAGAACCGGCTGTTCTGTTGGAATTAATGCGCTATCGCGAACTTAGCTTACACGGTGATCTTGAGGAGTTATAAACCCGGTATTTCCGATATATGCTGTTAAGAGAGCGGCCAGATTTACAGCTACCGTTGCGCTCGGGCGATTTTGCGTCAGGCCGAATCCCGGAAAAGCTGTACGACGAACAGCAAGAAACAACGGTAAGCAGCGCGCGGAACGCGAACCTGGGCGATGAATTCGCGGTAGCTGCAGCGCCTTTGGCGGACGAATTATTATGTGAACAAGAGCAGGTGACACAGGCAAGAGCAGGTGTTGCCACTCCTTGTGAACAAATTCGACCACCGGGCGAAAATGCAGTCGCGCTCGGTAATAACGACGTGTTACCGATGGCGGCTCGCTCGCCGTCGGACAGCAGGACTGAACGCGCACGCAAATAAGTCGCGCAAAACCATAGTACGAAAGAAAAGCCATGCAATTTTAATAATGTACGAATATATAAAGTTTATGTACGTGTCAATGTACAGGGCGGTTCGGAGAGAGCGGCGAGATAGGCAAAACGAGAGAGAGATCTAAGGAACGGTCGATACTTACATTAATCAAAGCCCTTCAATTACACCTTGGCACGATTGCGGAATTCGCCTAACAGTGCAGTCGCTTGTCGCGAAGGAGAAGTATCGCACGCACAGTTGCACTTCTCTCACTTATCACAGTCAAATATCTCTCTGTTGCCACGAGGCGTTTCTCAAACAAAAATGCTAATACAAACGCACGCACGCACCTCTGCACGGCTCGCGAGCTATCGGCTAATTGCTGGCCCTTCGTCATGCGGCGCGCGGCGCGCGATTCGTCATACCAGTCGCTAAGCCTACACGCGCACGCGGTCTCTCTCTGCCGGTGCTCTCTCTTATCTTCTTCGTAGTCATCGTCTGCTGGAGAAATATAGTTCAAATAATATAACATTATGAATATATGATATTCTTAATATTATGGCTATATACGAGGGAGAGAGACATAACGAGTTGATGTCAAACTCGTTATAACCATTACAAGAGTTTATCCGTTTAGGAAAAGACAAATCTGATTTATTAGACAACACTGGTATTGTCTACAGTTTTAACTGCAAACAATCTTCAGAGGTCTATATAGGTGAAAATAAATGTTCATTAAAAACTAGATTAAACAAACACAAAAAAAACATTGATTCAGATACAGTAATAGCTACACATAGAAGAACGTTCTCACACGAATTTGACTGGAAAAAAGCTAAGATATTGGATTATGAAAAGAATTACAAGAAACGAAGAATATCCGAAATGTTACACATTGGCTTACATAAAAATACGTTAAATTAAAAAGAGGATATACAATATCTTAGTCACACCTATAAGCCTTTATTAAGATCGATGAGGAAGGGACAATAGATGAAGGGTATATATATGAGTTGAAATACTTGATTTCTCACTTTAATTTTGAGTGTGCTACGATTTATTCGTTTTAGCCTATAATAATTTGACTACGAGAAAAATCAGGTATACACATATACTTATAATTATATATTGTGTATAAATACGCTGATTATTGCACAGGCTGGCATTCACTCCAAGCCTTTCAAAGTGAGCGCATGAGATTGAATAAACTTGGCTAATACCTAAGTTCTTTCTCTCATTGTAATTAACTAAGCAAATCCTCTGCTTTACTATTATAATTCATGCTCGACTTATAGAACACTTCGCGCTATAAGAAACTTGGGCTGAATTATATCCTTTATAAAAAAGACTTAAGCTCTGCTTATAGGACAATTCGCACCATAAGAAACTAGGGCAAAGTCTGAATTTCCTTGAAATTGTACATATATTCGTATATACTTGATTTATTGATTTATTTCATATTAATAACACAGGCCTGCAAAATAGAGAGTCGTCACTGTTCTTTTACAACTTACGGTCATTTCCGAAGTAATTTTTTGCGTAGAATTCGAATCCGTCGTCAGAATTGCTTCATCACGTCAGGTTTTTGAGTAATCGTCCCCTAAAGGTCGAAAAAACACGTTTTTTGGCCATATTCAAGGCTTGATTATATCGTGAGTTTATATTCTTTTCAAAAACGGTTGACGGCATCTTAAAGAAGTACTCTTACCCTTCAAAACCCATTTTTCAAATTTAAGATATTTTTTTTCATCAAGATATCATCAATTGAAGTTTGCCATTTTTGAGGTTTCACCATGAGCTTAAAAGTTCGGCCAATTTTCCTGGAAGAATACGATATATTTCTTAGTTTTTTTTTTTTTATAATGATTCTAGAATCATTATCCAAAAAATACTAAGAAATATATCGTATTCTTCCAGGACAATTGGCCGAATTTTTAAGCTCATGGTGAAACCTCAAAAATGGCAAACTTCAATTGATGATATCTTGATGAAAAAAAATATCTTAAATTTGAAAAATGGGTTTTGAAGGGTAAAAGTGCTTATTTAAGATGCCGTCAACCGTTTTTGAAAAGAATATAAACTCACGATGTAATCAAGCCTTGAATATGGCCAAAAAACGTGTTTTTTCGACCTTTAGGGGACGATTACTCAAAAACCTGACGTGATGAAGCAATTCTGACGACGGATTCGAATTCTACGCCAAAAATTACTTCGGAAATGACCCTCAGTTGCAAAAGAACAAAACCTTGCAGGCCTGTGTAATTAAAGTAAATTTGAAAAGAAACGAATTCTTACTCATTAACTGACAAGACCACGAGAGTACAAATATTAATATATTATAAGTGATACGAATATCACAATGATATAACGAAATATAAACCTGATCTAGATAACTTTGCACTTGTAGAGTCATATGTGCTGGAGCACCGTCATACATGAAAACCATGTTCGCTTGTTCTTTTAGTGCCAGAACTTTATTAAATAAATTAGGCAATTCATATTTATAAAAGGTAAGGCACTCTTCTTTATTCCGATTTTGAAGTGACTGAAGGGATCCTATATAATAATCACCCATCATTCTCGCTCAAACATTGACAGACTAGCGTTACTGTGTTCGATCTTTAATTGATTGAAAATATATTACCAATTCTACGAATGCCATAATTTGGTACCGTTGTTTTCCTTACCGGAATTTCAAGGTGAAGGCTCTTAATTTTTCTATTTTATAACTATAGTAAATATAGTTCACATAAAAATAACTCGATTCATCACCACACGAACTTGTAAGAGCTTTATTTTGCCTATAATAGTACAGCTATGAATCAAACCGAAAACAATCTTTGCAGTCACTATAAGTTTAATAATAAACTTTCAATAATATCGTTAACTGATTTGAAACTTGGATTCGATAGATTAAAATACAACGGAAAAATGTATTGTTCTTTCCTTCTCTAAATTTTATGAGCTTTAAAAACACGTACAACTCATTAGATATGCTAAATGTTAATAAGTGTTACTTGAGTGCTGATTAAAGCCGCGTAGTATTTTAAAATAATTAAAAAAATAACCTTTTCATTTTGATAACAGAAATAAAAATAATCATATTTTCCAGTGCTGAACTTTTCTAACATCAACTTTTATTAAAATTATAAAGTCAAATTTGGTATGAGAAACTATATTCTAACGAATGCAAGCGCTTTCAAAAAGTTAGAAATCGAATAATCAAACGATATGATACGCATGAAAGTAACTCGACCTTCTCGTACCAAAAGCTGATTTTCATGACCCCAGGAGTGTTCATTGTGCTGGTTGAACATAACAATATCTTCAAATGTCGATTCGTCTGTCCATAAAGTTCTATCAAGTATCTCTTAATTCTACTTAATTTCGTTCAAAAGCCAGTGGTTAAATTATAGGTGCATTGCGTGACCGATAAACGTCGCGTCGCATGCCGCCTAAAAAATAGATCAGGTGGGGAGGAGAGCGAGCGCAAATGGGCGGCCGCGAGAAGGCCAGCGCTAAGAAAAAGTGCGTGCGCGATTAGTGCAGTTTCAGCAGTCAGCCTGTAAGAGAGGGAGCAAGAAGAAGAAGAGGAAGGCACAAAGTTGACGCCTGAAATCGACCGGCAACAGTTAGCTGGACATCACCGGCAACTGCCAGTCCGACATCAGTGGCAACAGCCAGTTCGACATCACTATCAGCAACCAGCCCAGCTTCGTGCGGCGACGTGCTGCCGGACGTCAAGATGTAGGATAGCAACATCGCCACCAGCAGATCTCCCAGGACAACAGCCTCGCCAACAGTAGCTCTTCCCCAAGAGGCGAGCGGTTCAGCATCCAACCAGGTCAAGTTTCTTTTGTCTTCTGAATCTTTCTCTCGGTATAACCTTTCTCTCGTAATACGGCGACAAGTGGATGTTTACGTAGATAGCAAGGCGCTAACGTGCTGGCTATCTCGAGGTTTAAGATAGTCTTACGTTAGTTATAATTAGTATTAAATCAGTGAATTGTCCTGGTATTCACTTGCCAATCAATTTCTCAGTTTCTTCGCGCGTTACAAGATGTTATCGCGGTTACTTATGAATAAATTAACAATCTTATTTTGATTGTTATAGAGCGTATAGAATATGTTCGTGATTAGGCTAAGTTATTTTATTGTTCGACATGAATAAGAATAGAGATTAGATTAAGCTATGGCGCGAGTTTGGTTCTGTTACTAATAATAAGATTGCGAGTTTATTAAGGTATAGATACTGAGTTATTTATTTAATAACCTTTCTTCTCTTTCCCTCCTTAGTTGCCATGAGCGATAGCGCCTCACTTACTTGAGGTAATAAAGAATTAGTGGCAACGTATGATTTTGTCACATATTTTAATGAAAAAAATTCTTTAAAAGGTTTTATTTATTTTTAATATTACTTTGAACTGAATTAGTTCGATGTGATGAATAGGACAGTTATTATACACTAACAATAAAAAGCCAAATAAAGCTATAAACTTATATAATATTTATGAAAAAAAAATTTTTTCAACCTTATCAGTACATAGTTATTATTTATTAATTACACATGCCAAAAATAAAGTGAAGTTTCACATTCATCAATAAAACATTAGTATTTTTATGTATTTTTTTATCACTGAATCCGAATTCGGCGTATGTTTCATTTTAGCATCTGAAGTTCGAGGACATTTGTCGGTAAAATTAGAAAAAATAGCAATGAGGTTAATAGCAAATAGGTCGGTGGGATATAATAAATATGATGGCAGAATTCTGTTGGATGTTGAAAAGAGATATTCTTAACAAAAAGAAGTAAAAGCGGAGTTCATAACACAAATAATGTAACAAAAGAATAAGAAAAAGCAGAAAATCATGAGTTCTATGATAACTTACATTATGACTATCAAGCTCTTACTATTTTGACTCTCAAGGTATACGGTATCTTAACCTTCTGGTTAAGATATTTTCCAATTACAAAATCAAAACTCTCCTACTAACACATTTATTTTACGGTGTGATCCTCAAATAATACTCTGAAAACCTAACTTGTAACATTAAACTAACTACGAATTCAGATTCAGTGATTCCCTAAACAGATTGATGTAGTAGTCTAGTTTTATGAGGCTACATTTTCTATTTTTGCAATTGTGTATGAAATTTCTAGATAATAACATAAAGTGACCTTTATATGACCTTTGAAGTCATTAAAAAAAATTAATAAAATACATATATGAACGTAAAATGTTTTTTCAGAATGTGGAGTCAAAAATTCATTTTTTGCAGTATATATAAATTTGATCTTTAAATGCCTTTGAATCCGATATGTTGCGATGAAACGGACACCGGATTCAGATTCAGCGGAAAAAATATAGGAATACTGCGGTTTTATTGATGGACACGTAATCACATTGAGCTACATCAGTTTAGGTAAAAAATAATTTTTTACATGGTTTTATCTTTTTTTCTTAGTGATATCAAAAATAAATAAAACACATATTTAGAAATAAAAAAAATATATTTCGGCTGCAAATAGTCACAATAATTTTTTTTATAACGTTTGAAAAAATATGAGTAACAAGATGTCGTACATATGAATTTCAAACAAGGAAAATTAAAACAGTAATTTTAAATTAAAAGCACATTTTTTAAAAGAAGTTTTAGATATTTTAAGTTTTCAATAATATGTGATTACAATTCTTGTTTGAATATTGTAACAAGCACACAAACAATCTTAGCATTTTTACCGAAGAAAAAGGACCGGATTTAGGTTTTTTCCACTGGTTTTTATGGCTTTCTTTTCGCGGCCAAGAAATTCCAAAGGATAAGCGACCACGGCTAATATACGACTAGTCGATATTTCAGTGGAAGTTGCAAATAGGCGTTCACATTAAATTCAGTATTTTTATTTATACGAGGTGTGTTCAAAAAGTAAGGTGGATTTTTAAATTGGGCGGGCTACATAGATTCGATCATCGATATTCTTTTTTATAATGTTGGTATACATGTCCCTCATATATGCTCACAGTTTCAGCCAGTTGCAAAGGTAGTCGATTTAATTAATCGAACCGTTCGCGATTCTGCTTCTCGCGCGTTAGTTCTAATAGTTAAGAGAGAGAGGGGGCGCGCGATATTTTGAATAGGCAGTTTCGCTTCAGCTGTTCACGAGAGTTTACAGCCGTTTTGTGTTTTGCACTTTGTTTCGCAAAAGTAAAGTTTTCTTGGGATCAATTACGTGCGTGAGTGCAACGGCATTTTCGTAACAGATAATAGCAGCAGTACAGAAGCAGCAACAAAGATATATTGAGGCAGATCGAGGCAGCGCAGTTGATAATAGAGGGGCAGCGGCAGTTGAAATTTTTACAACAATTACTACTGATCACCGTAATTGCAACCGCATGGTATGTGCACCTCCCGTCATATTAAGCGATACAAAATACTTTCGATATTTTGTATATTCGTGATATTGTTATTTTTTGTATTCGCGCCGAGCGTTAGTTCGCGGTAATATTCGAATCTTCTCTCTCTCTCTTTCTCACGGAAAATAGTTAATTGTAAAATCCTATTCGCGAGCGTTAGTCTTTCGGCCCTACAAAGACTGTAGTAATTTTTGTTAATTAAAGTTTATTAAATTTATTCGCCGCCTACTTCATTTGACTTTCCTAGTAGCTTAAGTAATTGGAAAAGGCTTAGGTTTTAATCTGATTAACTCTAGGGGATTTAGAAGATTAGGAGTAAAGTCGCTCACACTTAAAACTCGTCGAGTGTCACATGACACGTGACTTAAGGTGAGTTCAACTCCGTTTAATAGAAGACAACTAGGATAAATCATCTGACGTTAAGGCGAATACACGTATTATCATACGTGTTTAACGGAGCGGCGGTTTGCTCTGCATCGTGGGAATTTGTTCTTAAATAAATTTCTCATTTTTCAGATTTATCTCCCCCGTTACACAGTTTATATGTTTACTTTTTTTTGCGAGACAGAAACGTTAGATGTGTTTTTTGTGCTCGGCGATTTTCTGCTGTCGAAAACAATGAATCAAATAGTTTGCATAAAATTTTGTGTAAAAAATAGAATTGAGTGCTGCGAAACCCTTGAAATGTTGATAGTGTCATTCGGTGAGTCTACTTTTCGTCAAAAAAATGTTTAAAAGTGGTATAAGCTCTTTCAAGATGGCCGAGAAGACACCGACGTCGAATCTCGCTCTGAACGTCCCAGCACTTCAATAACTGATGAATGTGTTGAAGAAGTGAAACAAATGGTGTTAAAAAATCGTCGAATCACTATTAGAGAAGTGGCTGAAGACGTCGACATCTCTGTTGGCTCGTGCCATGCAATTTTTTTCGAAGTTTTGGGCATGAAACATGTAGCAGCAAAATTTTTTCCGAAACTGCTTAATTTTGAACAAAAGGACCGTCGAAAAAGCATAGCTCAAGAGCTGTTAAACGATGTGAATAATAATCCTGATATGCTCAAAAGAATCATAACTGATGACGAATCATGGGTTTATGGTTTTGACATCAAAATTAAAGCCCAATCGTCCCAATGGATCCAGAAAAGCCAAGACCGAAAATAGCACGCCAAGTTCGATCAAATGTCAAGGTTTTGCTCACTGTCTTCTTTAATTACCGTGGCATAGTTCATCAGGAATTCTTAACATAAGGTCGTGCGGTCGATAAAGAGTATTACCTTGAAGTTATGCACCGTTTGCGAGAAGCAATACAAAAAAAATGTCCGGAATTGTGGGAAAACAATTTATGGATTTTGCATCACGATAATGCACCAGCTCACTTGTCGTTGCTTGTGTCGAACTTTTTGTCCAAAAACACAACCACAATCATGCCTCAGGCACCATATTCACCGGATATGGCCCCCTGCAACTTTTTCCTGTTCCTAAAACTCAAGAAACCCATGAAAGCACGGAGGTTTGGAACGATTGAGGAGATAAAGACAAAATCGTTGTAAGAACTTAAAAAATGATTTTTTTAAGTGCTTCGAGGATTGGAAAAATCGTTGGTACAAGTGTATTATATCTGAGGGGGATTACTTTGAAGGAGACAACATAAATATTTTTTCATAAAAATAAAAATTCACCTTACTTTTTACCTCGTAAAGTGTATATTATCTAAACAATCTAAGAGAGTTCTAGTTTTAAATTTAAGTGCATATTTACGTACTGCATTACGTGATACTTTAATTATTGTATTATTCGCTACCAGCATCTATATTATTAATACAGTTTTACTTAACAATTCATCAAGGTTATTAATAAATAATAACAATTCTTAATGAACAAAATAGGCTGATGATGATCTCCCACCTAAACGTGACTATTTTGCTATAGCACTTTTTTGGCAAAAATCGTTATATCTTGATGAATAATAAATATGTTTTAATTCTTTAACGAAGTATTTCTTTGTGTACTAAGAGTGTCTCAAATAATAGTTAAGGTTTGTTAGCATAATGAAAAGATATAAATACATAAAAGCATAATGAAAATGAAAAGTTAGCATGTCCTAAAAAATTTATATTTTATCAATTAAAAAAATATATCTTAAAAATTAAGAAATGCACGTTAATACGCCAATATTTCAACTGATAGTTCTTTTTAATGCGTAATTTTTTCCTATTTAACAATTTTTTATTGTAACGATATATTTTGAAACATTCTGAAAAAACCAGTTTTTGGAACTACAAAATATTTTTGTAAATTTCTGATTAAGCTGTCGAGTTAAAAATGATGAACCTTATATTATTTTTTGTCTCCTATATGACTATATTTTGTATTTTTAATGATAAGTTTTGATAGAATATTTGAATTAACATGCAGTGGAATGCAACTGTATAGGAACGGTGCCTTAACTGAGTTATTAACTTATCTCGTGGATCACATATTAGCAAAAAGGATAATACAATGGTTCGAGCTGTCAATAATGTATGCCATATTTCACGCCATACACTACATATTTACCAATTAAGTGCAATCTGTATGTAAATCAAATATGTCTTCGCCAAGTTTATAAAAATTTTTAAACACCGTGGTCTGTACTTGCGTTGCTTGTTGCTTCAGCCTCATAATGCTCTACGCTTAAAAAATATCATTCCATACCGCACATAAATAACTAGTAAGGACTCGCAACGTTAGAAATACAACATTGCACTCCCAGCATTTAAGATCCAGTGTTGCATTCTCCAGGGCATTAGAGGTCCAACGCTGTATCTTAAATGTTACATGTCCTACGATGTAATTCCAATTCGTAAGTATTAAGTGCTTACTGTATAAATGCGTGTTACGCGCTTTAAATATTTATATCGATCTTAGAAAGTAGAAATATAAAATAAATCAGTTTAACAAATTACAACTCATTAAAAAAAATTAATAAGTCCGAGTACAAGTCGATATTTGAAAAATCACATTGCAATATTGAGTGCAATCCTACCTTAATAAATATGCAAAATTCCTGAATGTGTGTTAAATGAAGGATCGAGTTTTTTGTTGTGAGTTCAAGAAAACAATTGATAATAAGTAATAATAATGTTAATTTCAGATTAATGGGAATGGAGTATTGTCATTCTTGAGACCGATGAGTAGGTTCTTCAACATTCCATTTCCACTGGATGATCCTGTAATAGCTCCCTTGTATACGCACGTTGATATTCGTGCTTCCGGGAGTATATATTATGAAGAAACTAATGCATCTGACGTAATTTCACGAGCAAGTAATCTTGTGAGAAGCTCTTTTAAAAACGCTAGTAATTTTGTGCCTACACATATATTTATTGCAACGTGGCTTGACGTGGGATATTTTCATGAAAAGAAAGATAAGGTTCTAATACAAAATATTTATATTTCCATTAGAATACTAAAGCACATTGGACATTTCTAATTTATGATTTTTACTATTGCATGAAACAATTGTAGATCAATTCTTTTCAAGTTGCAATTTCCTCTAACGGTAATGAATCATATGCTGAACTGCTTTATCCAGACAATGGAATCCAGTGGATTCAAGGAGAATCTCATCCAAATGGATTACCGGATGCAAAAGCTCAAGCTGGTATTATGGGAGGTGCTCAATTATACGCACTCATGGGATCTGGTACTGACCAAATTCAAAATATTGACAAGTACGTTTTATGGTTATTCTTTCAATAACGCTTAACTTAGATTCACCGACGCCGTACATTTGCTTACTTGATGTTATATGATTAATGCTATTGGATTAACATTATTAATAGATGTATTACATAAATGGTTTTGCTCAATTTTACTCTATGCTAATAAAAGTAAAAGAAAAAAAATTTTATCCGTAAAGGTTTCAAAATAATAATTTTATATGAGTACAGATGGTCCAATGTACAACGACCTGGTCAATGGATCTTTCATATTGGACCGATTACTGAAGGACAGAATATTAAATTACCGGACAACATAGATGGTAAGTCTAGTAACGTATTCTTATTCTAAACGTTTCTGCTAAAATACCTTGTAGAAACTGCACAATTAGCTTAAAGCTCCCTCCTTCTTTTAAATCAATATGTAAGCAGTGCCATATAATTGTTATGTGAATTTGAAGTGTAGACGCTCTTATTTTTCAATCTTGTTATTCTACAATATGTTGCTCGTACTAGGTGCAAAAAATTCGATATTTTTTAAACTGTATATTATACGTGTGGGTAGGTGAGCCGGAAAGGGAGAGGGTATTAGACTGGCGCAGTCCTTCGGTCTATAATAAATGAAAGAACATATATTTTAAAAATTTTAAAGAATTTTTAAAAAACTTAAATTTGATATTTACGTAAATAAGATATTTATTGAAAAAAATTATATCTTAAAAATTATATATTTAGTTTGTGTGATAAATAGTCATTATTTGTTGTTTATTATAGACATATCAATACTTCGGTCTATCAGAAAAATTAAGCTTCTTTACTTTCGAAACCAACACTCAATTTGTTCAAAAATGCTGTTAAATTAATATAATTTTTAAAATCAAAATTATCGTACGTCTTGATAGCAACAATATTGACTAACCCGATCACAACGTTAACAGTGCAAATATTTTCTTCAATTCTGCGATATATGCTAGGAAAACCTTTTCCATAAACAAATGTATATTTTTAGATCATCGCTACTTTTGAAAGTTATTGTAAACTTGTGTGTACTTTTGGAGCATCTGGTAATAAATTTAAAACTATTGTTGAACAGCTTCTGCAATTTCTGCAGGTACTTCATACGTATCACTTAACCAACTCTCGGAACTAGACATTTTTATTTTAGTAACCGTGAAAGTACAACTGAATTAATTACTGCGTGGAGCAATAAAGGATCGCACTATGCATTAGAGAAATTTTTACTTTGGGTTTTTACAGAATGATTCTGATATTTGTCAAATGAGTATAACATGACTAAACTACTGCGCAGCCATCTGTGCACAGGCTAGTTTTATAGGGATAAGAGACATGTATTTTGAAAACAAAAATGAACAATTATGAAAAACACGTAATTTAAATAATAAATGTAAATCTCAAATAAGTAATGTTAAGTACTATTAATTTTACATCAAAACTACTTAATTAAAAATCTGTATATATTAATTGATTTACGTGTTTCTCATAATTATTCATTTTTGTTTTAAAAATGCGCGCCTCTTATAGATCCATATATAACTAGCCCATGCACGGATGGTTACGTAGTAGTCTAGTAAAGTATTAGAATTCATATTACGAGTACTTTGGAAGTCTTAGAAACGTTCTATAAACATACTTTCTCGATTTTTGCACGCTGAACTGTGCAGATGTAAGCCATTCTCGTGCGCTATTGATCAGGTCTGTCTGTTCGACAATCCGACAACATACAGGAATAATTTTCGCCTACGTAGTTCAATTTTCAAGAAATCGTGCGAGAATCAGAGCCTTTGCTCACAGAAAAAAATGCGCATAACTGAAAATGGCATAAAAAATCTAGTTTATTGTTGACCAAAGACAGAGAAAATAATAGAAAAGAAACGAAAGGCAACGTTAGCAAATGACGCGTACATGTATGTAGCAATGTAGCGGATCATTGCGACAGTGCGGATGCACTCTATATTCACTCACTATGCAAACGGCGCGATCGCTTAATAACAAGAAATTGATCATTCCCAACACAGAGCATGCAAACACACATGGAAGTTCGTGGACGCACTGCAATGGAAATCACGGTAAATTTAGTTGAGTTATCTCAAAGAGACAACTCTGGCCTTGCGCAGGTGAAGGTTGACTTGAGTTTATGTGGTTGCAATAGCCAACACTGCGTCACACGTGGCTGCAATAGCCGATGAGACGCAACAAACGTACATACAATACATTCGCGCAAGAAAGACAGAAATCGAACGTACAACAAACTTTGCACACTCATAAAAACGACACACACAAAAAATGACGGCACGCTACTCACGTATTCATGACACAAGGTACACTGGATGACTGCTCTGCCACTGTCGATGGAAGGTTCTGCTCTGCTGCTATCGATGGAAGGCTCTGCTCTGCTGCTTTCTGAAAAGGTTATGCAATGCGTTTTTTCGCGTCTTTTGCTGGAATGAAGAAGAGAAATCACGGGTGATTTTTTATGCGATGCTTCCGCTAGAAGCTATAACCAGGAACTGACTAGCTTGGTGGAAATGCACGAGAGAGGGGAATCGACATGTGTCAGTGCTGCCAACCGTTCTTGTACAAATTCACCAAATTCAGTCGACAAGCTGGAGTCTCTACTGTGACAACAGAATAGATACCGTAAATTATTTTCAAAAATATTTTTCTTATTACTCAAACTTAATTTACAATTGATCTATTAAATTTTAATAATAAGTAAATGTAATTACTATGATAATAAGTTAATATGATATGCAGCAGAAGTAATCTGTAGTGAGTAATCGTCAGTGTATCTGTGTATGTTTTTTGATTATTTGTATATTATATAGATTTTGGTTTGAACATTATATAGATTTTGGTTTATCTATATTTTAATCAATTTATGATTCTTGAGTTTCGTTGTCTTGAGAAGATTGCTGATGAGTTTATTTGGTTTATTTGGTAGTTTTATAATCTGGTGTTATATTTTGCGTAAAACTATTTAATTTCTTTTTTTACTGATGATATCTGTAGGTCATTTTATATGATTTTGTTTGTTGGTAACCATAGAACCTATATAATATTTGTAACGGAGAATTTGCGACCGTTCCCGTCTGGGTAGCTCGCGGCCGTCCACATAAATTATTTATTTGAGGATTCGAGAAGCAAAAGACGTTCCCACGACTGAATAACGCGTCGAGCAAAACCACGTTAACCCTTTAGCCTATAGCCACGAGTCTGACTCGTGGTAAAGAATTTGTGCCATAAGCGAAAACAACGAGTCTGACTCGTGGTAAACACGGCGCGCGAACGAATTTCTTGCGTATTATAGCTCGCGCAATTGGTAGATATCGTGTAGGCTAAGGGGTTAAACGCACAGATTCAAAGTCGGGATGAGGAGTGATACAGCGGCGAATAAATACAACACCGGATTAAAACACTAATCCTTTAATCGTCAACAATCGACTACAAGACGGCGATTTTACGCCTACGTACTACGAGCGGCACAATAATAAACGGGAACGCGAAGATGAATCGGTAGCTGGTCAGCCTGCCGATTCCCTGTTTAAAACTAGTTATTACAGCAAATGTCCGACAAACACTTTCCGCCGTTATTTCATCAACGGGGTAGCCAGCAGATCTGCCGCGCTACCACCCATCAGCTAGCGCCCAAACATGCAAAAGAGAGAAACAAGAGAAAAAACGGCACCGACCTCGACCTTCAACCTCTCTGACGGCTATAATGCTTTGCAGTATGACGTCACTGGTGCGCTCCTTCTCGCTGACCGTCTCGCTGATGTTATTGTCGTCACTGTTTGTTCTCTCGCTCGTCCTCTCGTTCGCTCTATCAATACTGCTGCCTCAATCTGTTGTTCGCTCGTTAATTGTTGTTGTTGTTGCTTCCGCTGATTGTTGCCGTTGTTCCCGCTACCCTTCGGTTGCTCGGTACTGCGGCAGTGACGAAGACTGCTCACGCACGCCCCCGCGCATCTCGCCGGTTACCTACATGCACCGGTGCCGGGTATCACTCAGGACACGGCTGGGCGCGACTCAGCCACACACTCTAATTCTCGTCCGTGCACTAGGCGTATCTCCGAAAACGAAACGTTAACGAGATCGCGGGGCCAATTCCGGAAAACCGTTAACTTCGGTTTAAATCCGCGCGCGTGACTTTTTCTCCGCTAAAGCCCAGCAGATACTCTCTTTAAATTTTCCGCGATGAACCGCAACTAGAGCTCTCTCTCTCTCTCTATCTCTCTTTCTTTTCCTCTTTCACGCCATCTCGATCGCTCCAGCCGTCAGCTCACCCCGTACACAGCACCTCAAAACAAAAACCAAGCATGAGTGTACGTGCCACACGCGCACACTTTCAGCTTGGCGCGGCGCGCGGACATTTGCGAGAGCCAAAGGGACGAAATCGGCCTAGCCGAGATTCTCCGTTACATATTTCATAGAAATTTTAACTGAAATCTTTCCAAGATTTCTATATTCTAACTTGAAGTAGCAGATGGGTTTATAACTTCGTAAACAGTATTTTATTTTCGATTGTAAGCTCCGATTTCCCTCCTATGAATCAGTATATTTTTCTCTATTATAAAGTCTCAGCTTTTTACGTTTTCTAAATATATACTTCTTTCATGTGAGTCTCTGGTCTAAATGTACTAAAAAGGGAACGTTACCTAACCTCTGCCTCCGATTTTACTGCAATTTAGATTTGTTATAGCTTATTGAAACATAAAAGATGCTTGTTTTTTATCGGCGAAAAAAGCTTTCTAAGGTGTGAAAATCACTCCTCAGAGCAGTTTTCTACCAATATTTTTGGTTTCAATTAAAATTTTTCAATGAAACAAAATAAAAGTCAGTTTTTTTTTTGAGAAGCAAACTTTTTCCATTTTTTTTCATAAATAAATATTAAGTGAAACCAAAAATATTGATAGAAAACTGCTCTGAGGTGTATTTTTCAAGGGTGGCTTTCATATCTTAGAGAATTTTTTCCACCGATAAAAAGAACAACCCTTATAAGTAATTTACATGGTTACTTTGTTATGTATTTGTTGTTGAGTTTCATAGATGAGCAAGTGTCTGTTCTGAGTATGAACGTTACTTTTAATTGGTTTGATTTTCCATGAGTTTAGCCAATTTTGTAAATAATTATTTATATAATTTTGTAATTTTCCATGATGCTTTTGCATCCAAGTACCATGTGATCATGACTGTATCATCTGCGGATGTTGCTGCCATGATGTTTAGAAACTTTGGCAGATCATTCGTAAAGAGCAAGTATATTTTTGGTTCTAGTCCTATTCCTACTTTTATTAACTACAATTTTCATATTTTTTTTTATTTTGACTTAAAATGTTCTATTTTGTAAAAGTATGATTGTCGAAGCTCATAGTGTTTCTTCAAAAAACGTCTTTTGAGTTTATGCAGAAGTTCTTTATGCTACACATTATCTAATATATCTGTGATCTTAAGGAATATGCCGGTACAATATTATAATCAAATCAATCAAAGGAAATTTATAAATTTCCTTGCGCCTTTTATTTTTGTGATGCAGCGGGTGCTGTATTTTTCCCCTACTTCTTTATTTTTCCTGAGTCACTCTCTCACTCTGTCGCTCTTCTCACTCTTATTCTACCGAGGGTATTGTTGCATTTCACCACGATTCTCTTTCACCTGACTCTTTAACGACACCAGCATGTGAGTGCTCTGCTATCAAAGCGACGTTCAGTCGCTGCGTCCATGCAAGGTGAGTACCGCGCACAGAGTCAGCGAATTTTGCAATAGCTCTGTCACAAATTAAACGAACGTACCTAAGAGAAGTTCAATTATAATTGTATAAAGCGCCTTTTTCGAAGTCTTCACGCTCAGCTACCGAGTCGGTAGCACTCATGCACCGAGCGTGGCTGCTTTCACTCCGCATATAGTCTTTCTCTCGGCTCTCGTACAGGAGTGCTGGTATTATACCGTATTAAAATCTAATACATATATTACATTCTCATTTACACAATGCCAAAAATATTTAGGTAAAACGGTTGGAGAAAAACAATGGCTTCAAAAAATTCTTCCTGGAAAGTACGTATGAGCAATGACTGAACAAAGTATAGTTACTAGCATTTTATAATTATAGAAATATCTTGGATCTTGAAAGTGATATGAGATGTCCTCCATTGGAAAAATTACCTCGACCGCTAGAAATACCTTGTATATATCAGTACCGAAATCGAGCAAACTTTGCATGTGCTATTCAAAATATAAAAAAATTAATGGTTTGGATTAAAGAAAGACAAAAGTAATTTGAATCGGAAGGCATAGATGTTGTCGATCATGACGTGTATAAAAATTTAACTCAATACTTTAAAATAACTGTCAAGTGCTGAAAATAAAGACTACAAAGTGTTCTTTAATTAATGTATAATTAAAAAAAATATAATAACTAAATTAATTTATCATGCCTATTAATTAATTTTATCAATGAAAATCAATGAAATTCAACTACTCTACTAACAGGGAAAGCTCCCGAGATAATAATCGCCAAGAGAGGTCTTATAAGGTAAAAAGAATTCTATGTGGTACTCACATTAAGGTTTTATTAATTAGGGACCTATAATAGCTCGGTCGGTAAGGTGACGGACTCGCACCCGGCAGGCCCTGGTTCGATTTCCAGTCTCTGTTGATTGATACAAGCATCACTGAAAAAAGTTTCATGTGCTTTGTTCTCAAACACATTGCAAGCCTCCGTTGCTGATTAGCACTGATGGAGCATAAATAGAGCGACATTAAACAAAATAAAAAAAAAAGTTTTACCTATCCTAATGTGACGTCGGTTGACGAAACAATTCTCAGGCGCACTTTTTGGTCTATCCTTGCGGACAATAACCGGGACGTGCGTTACCACTATCGCGGGAAATTCCTTTTTTCGGCGACGGAGGATCGAAGCTTTGCTGTACCACACGCTAGGCAATATAGCAGTACTTCGCGTTATTTTACCACACTCTTGGCAATAAAATAACGTAAAAGGAGCCTATCTAATATGCACTCGACCACACGCTTGGCAATCGAGTGTAACTATCTAAGAAAGAAAATCCCGTATGCGAAACTAGGAAGAGTAAGGAGAGAGAAGTTAAAGGAGAGTAGTTAGAATGTAAAAAAAATTTTATTTAATTTTTCTTACTCACTTTTATAATGGTTTTCCCACACACACACTAAAAGATTAACTGGGTCTGGACGAACTTGAAGAATAGCTAACGAATTCAAATAAATTGTACGAACTAAATCTGAGCTACTAACTTTGAACGAACTGAATTTCGAAAAAAAATAATAATGTAATGCCTGAATTTTCGTGAAAAGATCTCTTTTATACTTTTTTACAAGAGACTCCCACTCGAAAATCTTTGTCATTTTTGGGCAGGAAGAACTAAAATTTTCTCGACTTAATTGGTTGGAAAATTTGGGGAGTATCTCAGCATAAGCAAGGTTCGAATCCTAATTGGCCGGGGGCGGAGTGTGCGGGTGTGGCTTCATTTTAGTGTTTTGGGCCCTCTTCGCATAGATGGCCCTCTATGTACTATTCTGGCCTTTATCTATTTAAACTAATTTTATTTAAAATTAATTATGTGTGTGGTACTCTAATTTTACAAAAATGTTTCTTAATCTATAATAAAACTAAATGATAGAACAAAAGTTAAGAATTACATTTATCTAAGAACAATTAGGATATTAATAGTTTTAACTATTAATTGATTATTAAAAAGTTTTGAGAAATGTTGAAAAAAAATCAGAGTTAATTGAAACAAACATAATTAATAACTTTCATTCAAGTCATTCTTAATTTGTCTAACGCAAAGTTGAGCGCATCCAACAATTATATATACGAAACTCGTAAAGAAAATGAACCAATAAATACGGGAAGACAAATTTCGCAATTTTTCGAGAGACCTGCAAGCAAATCTGTTTCCTTTAATTTAAAATAAATTAGCAAAAATGAAAATAAATTATTTAAAATAAAATAATAGTACTGTTGGCAGGATGCACATGTGCGCTACAGATCTCTTCTTTCTAAACATGCGCGCAATCTGACTACTCCGGATGACGTGATCGTAAAATCACCCTGATAATCTCCAGTACCCGAAAGTCGCCAGATGCACGAGCCGAAAACTGCCGTTCACAGGAAAAATCGTTTTTATTCATCCGCACGCAGTTTTTCATCTTAATTTACGAGCTAAATGTGTGGTCGGTATTTTTTTCTTTATTCTCTCTTTTTTTGAACCGCCGTTACACTAACCTCTATATTTTTGATATTTTTATGTTCGAGACTCTCGGCTTGCATTTCCCAATTTTCCCCTTAACATCGGTATTTTGTGTGGCTGGCTTCTTTCTCGCTCAAATCAGCGAGTCCACAGTAAACAATTTGTGACGTCATGGCCTTATAAACATTAAGTGTAAACGTTTGGTTTCGTCTCTTATCTCGCCCACAACAACGGCAGATCGAGTCTTGTTTCTTGTTAACTTTCAACACGATTTTTGATGATCTTGTTTTATATTTAGGATTACAAGTAGCAACTGGAATAAAATTTTCTCTGACGTCACAAATTCACCTAGAACTGAACTCAGAACCTACCAGAGCGTGACTCATTATGGACCATCTTGTCTCTTCTCCCAAAATTCAACATAGTTGGAAAGAGCATTCTGAGCTCTCTGAACAAAAGTTTATTTATAAACATAAAGTTTATACTTTATTAGCTCAACCAACTTCAGATATCTCTGAAGCCCTCCAGCCTTCTATCAGGGATAGAAGTTGATCTTTGATTACTAGTGCCTTCTGCCAAACTATGAGAGTTTCCAGAGACTTTTCCAATGACCATTCCAGAGGTTTTTTCAGTGGCCTTTCCAGAGGCTTTTCCAGTGACCTTTCCAGAGTCTTTTTTAGTGACTTGTTCAGGAAGATCGCCTGTGACTACCAGTACCTACTGCCAAGTCAAGAAAATTTCCTGAAGCTTTTCCGGGAAGATCGCTTGTAAATACCACAACCTGCTATCAAGTCAAGATAGTTTCCAGAAGCTTTACCAGTCGGCTTTCCTGAGGCCTTTTATTATCATTTTCCAAAGCTTTTCCTATAAGATTGCCTTGAACTATCAATTTTTGCTGCCAAGCCTAGAACGTTTTCTGAGGTTTTGCCAGTTGATTTTCTAAAGGTTTTCCCAGTGAAATAACAAAAATGATCAGTAGGAGTATCCATCCTGTTTAACCCTTTTCCTCCCAAATAACAGAAATTTTTTCTTAACTTTCATCCTCATATCTTTTAATGAAAAAATCGTATGAAAAATTTATCAAGCATCACATCTTGTAGATTTTGACCTCCTCTTTCGAATGACGTTGACAAAATTTACCTAAATTGTAAGCCGGAAACGTTATAGGCCGGTTTTCCGGAAAATTCACAAATTTTTCGCGTTTTTTTTTCTAAAAAAAGTATATTTTGAAATGGAAAAAGTTTGCACACACCATTGGAAACACTGTTATCGGTGTTATAGATGTCTTTTCTTTCAAGTGCTGTTGGATTTTTTCCGAAATTCAAAATGGCGAACACAAAATGGCGTTCGAAAGGAACAAATTTTTTTTTAACTTGACGAATTTTTTTCTCAAAAACTATCAAGTTTAGTGAAAAATTTCTAAGAACAAAAATGTCTTAAAATTAGTCAAAAAATACTCTCAAATTTTTTCAGATTTTTTTACAGCGAATTTGGAAATTTCGATTTTCCGATTTTCCACGAATTTGAAAATTAACTCGGAAAATTCTGAAAAAAATTGAGAGTACTTCTTGGGAAATTTTAAGACTCTTTTGTTATTATGAATTTTTTTATTGAGTTAATAGTTTTTGAGTAAAAAATTAATAAATTTTATTCCTAGTATACATTTTTTTCAAATTGGTTTCACAAAATTAAAAAAAATTTCAAGTCTAACAATTATTTTTTTTTGATACCCTCGCTAAAAGTCGATTTTCCTGATCGCGACGCGATAGGACTTTAGGCGAGAGAGTTAATTTTCGAATTCGTGGAAAATCGGAAAATCGAAATTTCCAAATTCGCTGTAAAAAAATCTGAAAAAATTTTAGAATATTTCTTGACTAATTTTAAGACATTTTTGTTCTTAGAAATTTTTCACTAAACTTGATAGTTTTGGAGAAAAAAATTCGTCAAGTTTAAAAAAAAATTTTTCCTTTCGAACGCCATTTTGTGTTCGCCATTTTGAATTCCGGAAAATATCCAACGGCATTTGAAAGAAAAGACATCTATAACACCGATAACAGTGTTTCCAATGGTGTGTGCAAACTTTTTCCATCTCAAAATATACTTTTTTTAGAAAAAAAAACGCGAAAAATTTGTGAATTTTCCGGAAAACCGGCCTATAACGTTTCCGGCTTACAATTTAGGTAAATTTTGTTAACGGCATTCGAAAGAGGAGGTCAAAATCTACAAGATGTGATGCTTGATAAATTTTTCATACGATTTTTTCATTAAAAGATATGAGGATGAAAGTTAAGAAAAAATTTGTGTTATTTGGGAGGAAAAGAGTTAATTTAACCGTTCTTAACTCAATTATCCAAGATTTGTTTTTCTTTCATCTTCACAAAGACTCAATCTGGTGATAACAAAGTTACATCAGACAGTCTTGATAGTGAACAGTTACTAGATGTGATAATAAATGAAAACACTCAAATAAGCTCTTTAACATATTTAATATATTGTAGAATATTTGTTTAGCTCGATTTATTACCAACTTCACTGTTGTTTGTATCTCTGTTGTTCTTTTCTTACAGCTAGTTAGTCGTTTTTATTGACGCTAGCGTATTAACCTGGTTAAATGAACTAACACCTTTCTAACAATTGTATCTTTATTATTTATTGTTTGAGTGTTTGTTACATTTTGGGGGCTCATCCGGGATCAGTCTTTTTACCATCTTCTGAAATGTTATGTCCTAAATATTCAATTTCATGCTGAAAGAAAGTACACTTCTTTCTATTCAACTTCAAAGTAGCTGCTCTTAGTCTTATGAAAATCTTCCGCAAGTTATCTAACATCTCATCGAATGATTTAGCCATAACAATAACATTATCTAAATAAATCAAACAGATATCATCCAGAAGATTCCCAAGTACTTGTGCCATTGATCGTTTAAAAGTGTCCGGAGCATTACACAAACCAAAACCCATAACAATGAACTACCATAGACCATTACTGATAGAAAAAGCGGTTTTCTCTCTATCTTCTGGACGAATCTTAACCTGCCAATATCCACTCTTAAGATTTAATGTTGAAAACCAAGATTTACCAGCTAATTTATCTAAAATTTGGCTTATTCTAGGTAATGGATACGAATCTTTGATCGTCCTATCATTTAGTTTTCTAAGATCAACACAAAATCTCCAAGTTTTGTTCTTCTTTTGTTTTAAAATTATTGGAGAACACCAAGAACTAGAAGATTCTTCAATAATTTTCTGCTCCTGCATTTCTTTGATCATTTGATTGATTTTAGCTTGTAAATGAAACGGAAGAGGATGAATAGGTTGTTTAATAGGACGTGAATCATTTAGTTGTATGGAATGTTCTACAAGTGTACATTTTCTAGCAACATGACCATCTTCGAAAATATCCACAAATTCAGTTAAGAGTCGAGCAAATTTCTCTTTTTGTGAAGCATCTAATTTTTGAGAATTATTCTCAAAAACTTCTTTCAACAAATCTGGTAATTCCTGTTCAAAATCTACAATCTTATTACATGTCGACTCGTTGACATTGTTAGGAATAGGAGTATGGTCAAAAATTTTATATATAGATTCTAAAATACCAGTTTTATTTAGGAAATCACATCCAAGAATACAATCATCAGTAATGTCAGTAATGAAAACAATCATCCGGATCAAATGCTGACCTAATCTAATGTTGACAATCGATCTACATTTAACAGAAACATTTTCATCGGTGGGGTATTTTAATGGTTTTCCATCAAGAGGAATTTTTCTACTATTAGAATCAAGAAATGCTGAGTTGCAAATGGTAACATCTGATCCTGAATCAACTTTCAAAATACAGGGTTTGGTTGGGTTGGGTTTATTGTTAATTTAACCATCAAATTCGAAAGATTTTAAATTCTGAAAAATTCTACGAACACGCGTATTCGAAGGAGCTCTATTCTTATATGCTAAACCCACTCCTCGAAGTTTAACATTATTCAGTTTCCCTGTTCTGGAGAGAATATGACCCTTCTTATGGCAACTGTAACATTCGATATCTTTCAACCATTCTCGAGAATCAAATGGTTCATCTTGTTTGGTATTAATTGCATTACCATTTTGTGACTTACTGTCCGAAAGATTTAAATTTTGAGATCTTACATTTCGTGATATAGAAATCCTATTCCGTTCTTTAATAGACTTCAATTCTAACGCACGAGCTAAAGCAACTCTCAAAGAAGTAATACGTTCTAATTGAAGAACTTCTCTAACCCTCCTGTGAAAAATACCCGCTATAAATTGAGGACAAGCTATTTTGTCTCGAATTTCCAACGAGCATTCAGGATAAGCTAATGCTGCCAATTTTTTAATATCAGCAGCTAACGTAGGGGATTCTCACCTACTCTCTGTCACCTATTCAGAAATAAAGAGTAACTAGTTGATCCTAAATGTTCACCAAAACGAGCTTCTAATTTTTTCAACAATGACTTAAAATCTAAAACCTCTGTGTCTTTGAAACTAGTCGATACACTTTTTGCTTTATCGTGTGAAGATGCAGCTAATGCTATCATTTTCTTGTCATCACTCCAACTATTTGCTTTTGCAATTAAATTGAAATAATTTAAGTATTCCGACGAAGGAGTTTTACCGTCATAAACGTCAGATTTGAGATTATAACCTAACCCTATACTAGAAAAACTATTTAAACTGGTAAACGGTAATGGTGGAAGCATATTTAAATCACTAATTAACCTGTTTGAGGACGTAGTTGTGTTGTCATGTGTAGAGATATGTGAATCATGAATTATCTGGTTTAATTGTTCTTTTAACTGAGCGAGTTGTTGATTAGGGACTTGTTGTTGTTCTGTTTGCAGTTTTTCAATCGTTCGGCGACCTTCGATAATGTCCGCATTCTGTGCACGTAACTCAGCTACAAGAACCTTTTTTTTGTAGTACGAAGTTCGAGGATCTTCTCAAGTTCTCTCCGGTGTTCTCACTCAGCTTTATGTTCAGCTCGGATGTCGTTCAGCTCACAGTGAAAATCATCTAGCTCATCCTCGTCTCGTTCAGCTCGAGGAGCGCTTCATAAAGTGCAGGCGGTGGAAGAGTGGTTAACGTTGGCAAATGTACGTCATTTTAAGAATGTACTTCGGCAACCACCGTATGCGAAGTATCATCGACACTACCTAAAGTAAGAATAGCCGGCTCAGAAACGGAAGGGTTAGCTGCACTTGCCCGACAGCAACAACAGTTACAACTACTTCCGTCCTCATTTGCATCTGGAACGGCACTTTTGTCGACGTCCTCTTTGTCTTCTGTGATTTTTCTGTGTCAGTTACTTTATTTAACCAGGTTAATACGCTGGCGTCAACAAAAACGATTAACTAGCTGTAAGAAAAGAACAACAACAGAAATACAAACAACAGTGAAGTTGGTAATAAATAGAACCAAACAAATATTCTACAATATAGTATTATATACAATATTATTTAAAAAGAAATTGTTTTAAGTATACTATACAACAAAATGTTTCATCGAAAAATTGCTATTTTTCAAATTTTTGTAACTCCGTCAATTCTTATCATATCTACATGGATGATTTTTTTTTATTTAATAGAAAATTGTGTGTACTATTAGAAAAAAGGCATGTAAAATAGATGCGAGTTAATACCATACTTCTATGTCTTGATCGGACCTAACAACTATGTTTTTTGAAAAACTTGATAGCTTAAACGTTTACATGGATCACCCAATATTTTTATAAAATAATACATATACTATTCTGAAGTGCACTTTTCAACGAACAATTAGAAATGAAGTCAATTCTCTAAAATTTCTTTTGATCGAGTTATGCCACATTGAAAATATTTCATTGTATTGGCAAATACCACTATAATTATCATTATCCGATGCCTACAGCGAGGAGTCTTATTTTTATCAAACATCGTGATCTGTGAAAATTTGAAACATTTTGAGGCATGGGGTGGTGTTTTTGGATCACAGATTTGTAATCAACGACCCTAAAAACACAAAGAATCACTTTTCTATTCGTTATTTGATTTAAAAATTGTATCCATGAAAAGTATAACTATATTTGAAATAGCTCTATTGTGTTTTCATCTTAATATTAACTTTAATATTGTTTATTGCGTAGTGCTCGAGCGTAGGCTGTTCGCAAAATACACTATTTTATGAACAACCGTTGTTCGCGCTTATCGCGCTCCTTAACATTAGAATACGTAGATCGTGTCTATTCCATTTGTTGTCATCCTAGCAGCAAGATGCTACACGATTTCCCCTTTGGGTAGTAAAAAAAAAAAAGTGCGCTAAACTAGACATATTTTCGCAACATGTTTTTTTACTACAATTTGAGGAAAACCCCCTTCAAACCTTTAACCGCGAATTAGTTTATAGTTTAAGATGCGTCGCTTTAGTGCGCATCATAAATCACATGCAGCACTAACAATAACCCTCACTATTAGCGAGGATGGTCCAGGTGGGTTATACTACGCGTGGGTCAGCCAAAACTTCCATTGACCTTCGCTAAGGGTCTAAAAAGGAGTAGGGATGTATTCGGCGAGTTTTCGTGTTAAAGAGAACTCGGAGACGAAGTTAGTTCCGTTCAGGAAATCGTTCGGTAAGTCTCGCTCTAAGACTCTTCTGACTAATCTGCCTTTCGACTCCTTCCGCTACCGTTAAGTCTTGCAATCCGGTTGTTCTGCGATAACTATCGGCTGGAGACGATACCTGCGTGTATTCATACGAAGAATTTGAGCGGCTTTGTGTGTGTACAACAGTGCAGACATGCATTTACGTTCATTGCTTGAGGGAACCGGCGACGAGCGCAGGGCTAAGGACAGAACTGCCTGCTGTTTTAGTAGAGGAAGCGCTACTTCCTCTAGAGTGTGCTCCACGTTGCCAACCTCATCAACTGCAGAACGCTAGCGAGGGCTATCCCCGTTGGAGCTACATTCTTGCTATCCGTGGGGGCACTTCCCTCCTCAATCTCACCTTGAAGCATCGTCTGGTAAGCGAAATACATCGAATGGCCATTCAATAACGTAGGGTTTTATATAAGTAAGCGAGACCAATATCTTTCCGCCGCCTTTAAGGCATTTTTGTTATAATTAATATTGTCTTATATATCTAACGCTATATGTATGTATGAATATATCTTCAGTGTATTAAAAATTATTGTTGTTTTAAACCCTGATACTTCTTTTGTACATCAAGCACCTGGCGCTCCCGGACTTAATAATTGTTTGTGAGACTTATCAAAATAATATACTTGGTTTAAAATTTAACTATCTAACTTCCACATTTTTCTTAATTTGCTGAATTAAACTACTCTATTTTTCATTTATTTTGCACTAACATTTTATTTGTTGATTCTAAAATATTTTATTACAAACTACTATTATCTCTAAAATTATTTAAATGATATACATAATAAGATATGTGTGTGTACTCTAGAAAAAAATAATATACATTCATACCTCTTAACTTCCCGATTATTTTTGAAATTGCTTAATTTTCACCTTTGAGTATTGACGGTCAATGCATAGCAATAATAACAATATCATATAAAATAAATAGAAAACAAAATTTTAATTTAACTATTTATAAATAATTAAATATTTTAATACTTAACCTTTAACTTGCACACCTCATTTTGGCCACGTAACTGCTCGCTGGGGTAAATCTACCCCAGCCCGAAAAACATTGAATAAATCAGAGAATTTTAGATATTTTGCTATGAAAATTTTTTCTAGTATATTTCAAACCTTCCACTACAAAAAAAATATTCAGTTTAACAATTGTTAATGTTACACACACTGAAAAAAATTGTTAAAAAA
This sequence comes from Phymastichus coffea, assembly GCF_024137745.1. Lineage (NCBI taxonomy): Eukaryota > Metazoa > Arthropoda > Insecta > Hymenoptera > Eulophidae > Phymastichus > Phymastichus coffea. The sequence goes on along the minus strand of NW_026706878.1, from coordinate 844,857 downwards.
ATAAATAAATTTTATTTATTGTTAAAAATTGTCTGGGGTAAATCTATCCCACATTGCAGTTAAGGGTTAACTGAAAAAAAACGTAGTGAGAGTATTCTGTTCTTTAATTGCATTCTTATGTATTTCTAGGAATATCGGGACACTTATAGTTATTAGTACAGAAGCTACATTTGATATATCTTGTTACTTCGTGTGTAATATCAGAAGTATTGATTATTTAAAGTAGACGGTATTAAAAGGAAACACTAAACTACAATAAATTATACTACTTACTTATTAATAGAATTTTTTAAGAACAATACCATGGAGGTACATCCACATACCATTTTTTATCTTTTTAAATTAGAGTTTGAAAAAAATTATAGGTATCTTAATATACCTAGTTTGCGAAATCCAAACAGTGTTGATTCTAATATCGCTACTCAATTATTCAAATTGTTTAAAACTTTGTGCCATGAATCGATGGAAATAACAATAGAAGATTCTTTGGAAATTGAAAACTTAAATAAAGAAGATTGCAATGAATTAGGAGAATCTTTATCTGAAGAATTTAATTCTCAAGTAAGTATTATAGACTCTTCAGAATCATGATCTGCCTCGGAACCTGCACCAAAGAAAAGAAAAATTGAAGCCGATGGTTATGACTTTAGTTTTGAAGTAAAACCTCATAAAAGTAGTCAATTTTTAATGGAAACTATAAGAAAAATTATTGAACTAAAAGATGTAAAAAATTAAAAATATATTGCCATCCAACAATTAATATTCTTGCTTACAACCTATGCAGATAAATAGGTGTAGAATATACAGTGCCGCTCACGCACTTTTACCCTCCCGCGGGCAAAATCAGTCTAACTTCAAAGTTTTATATCTCTGGTAGAAATTAACGTACAGAGATGCGCGTGGGTGCGTTTGAAAGGTCTTTCGGAGAGCTTTCAAATGATATGACTCACGGTTGCCATCGACTGTTTTTTTAAATTTTGCAACAATTATGCAAAATTGAAAATTCTGAAATTTTTTTATTATTTTTGACAATTAACCAATTTTGGAAAAAAAATCGTACGAAAATTTGAAGTACACCATTTTTTAGCTATTACCAAGCCCTATCTGAATCACTCATCAAAAATTTATTTTCGTCAAATATGACGCGCGCACGGGCATTTTTTCCTGGAAGTGACAGTTTTTTTCAACATTTTTTATCTCCGTCAAATTGTAACAATCGAAAAAAATTTATAGGAGAAAAAATGTTTGTTGTTTCACGTAGAATACTGCAATAATTTTTTTTTTGGTTTTTCGAAAAATTTTTTTTTTCGGTTTAAATTATTTTTCAAGGTCGAAAAAAGAAAGATTTTTTTTTTATGTAATTTACGATACTTGTTATGTAGTATTATTGAATGGGTGGAAAAAAATTTTTTTTTTGTGATTTCTCATCTTTTTAGCGTACCGACTGTGAGAAAAAAAAATTGAAAAAAACCGAAAAAAAAAATTTTTCGAAAAACCAAAAAAAAAATTATTGCAGTATTCTACGTGAAAAAACAAACATTTTTTCTCCTATAAATTTTTTTCGATTGTTACAATTTGACGGAGATAAAAAATGTTGAAAAAAACTGTCACTTCCAGGAAAAAATGCCCGTGCGCGCGTCATATTTGACGAAAATAAATTTTTGATGAGTGATTCAGATAGGGCTTGGTAATAGCTAAAAAATGGTGTACTTCAAATTTTCGTACGATTTTTTTTCCAAAATTGGCTAATTGTCAAAAATAATAAAAAAATTTCAGAATTTTCAATTTTGCATAATTGTTGCAAAATTTAAAAAAACAATCGATGGCAACCGTGAGTCATATCATTTGAAAGCTCTCCGAAAGACCTTTCAAACGCACCCCCGCGCGTCTCTGTACGTTAATTTCTACCAGAGATATAAAACTTTGAAGTTAGACTGATTTTGCCCGTGAGGGGGTGCGTGAGCGGCACTGTACATCGACAACAGTGGAAAATGTTCATTTAAGATGTAGGAACTAGAACAATGATAAAGCATCTATTTATTGAAAAAAGAGAAAGATTTTTACCAGTTCGTGATATTAATCTTCGTCGATGGACTATTGACTATTGACTATTGACTTATTGAAGAAGCAAGAAAAATTGGATTGAATAAATTTAAAGTAAGCCCTCATTTCATTAAAAATTTGAAACTTCGATTTTTTATTTCTTCAAGAAAAGTAAAGAAACTTGTAACTTGAAAGCATTTAGAAAAAATTTAAATTGAAAAGCGCAAGTCCGCTTACTTACAAATTTCGAATAGTAAAATACCTCAATATAATCTTGATTTTGCCATAAACTGTGCCCAGTCTAGATTTTCAAAAGAGTACTTTTCTACTGTGACGAGAGCAAGCCGTACACTTGCTCCTTATCTATATTTCTCCCTCCTTCCCTCTTTCGGCAAGGCGTAGTGGCCAACGTTGGGTGCATTTAAGAATGCGCCTAACACTTGGCCTTTGTTTTTCAACGTCAAAGACTTACCAGCGGAATCGAGCGCGTTCGAATTTCAAGAGAGCGGGGAAGAAAGAGAATTTTAGAAGAGCGGGGAAGAGAGAGAGAGAGAGAATTGGTATATGTAGGTTAGGCGGGCGTGCGATGGGTGACCGATAAGCGGCGCGTCGCGTGCGGTCTAAGAAATAGGTCAAGTAGGGATGTAAGCGAGCACAAGCGAGCGGCCGCGAGAAGACCAGTGCTGAGAAAATACGTGCACGAGACAGTTAGTGTATGCGTTGTTCATACTTTTCCGTTTTGGGGGTGGCACAGCGTAATCAAATATTACCACCCCTATCCCTGGGCGCCAATAGGTTGTCATAGCCCACTGTGTTTTACTCCTTCGCTTTTAAATACTTTGGAGATCCGGAAGTCAAGTTTGCTACGACATCCCTGACACTCACACTGAGTCGGAGCCTTTTTAATCTAAGGCGGCGACCTCCTCGAAAAGAGTACCGATTTTTTCAAAGTTCGACGCTCAAGGAGAGCGGAACTAAAGGCTTGACCCTCGGTTTGGGCGCGACGGGACTCTAGTTGCCCCAACGTCTACCGTGTCGGAAGCACGCGGCGTACAAATCTTACGAGATTTGCTTGATCTAGTACCACTGTTGGTAGAGGCCAACCCAAATTGGGATGTCAGAAGAGAGACCCAGCTAGGACAGCCAGAGGAAATTCCTAAGACGATCAACCAGGTAAGCCTCCCCTCCTGGGATCTCGTTCAAAACATCCCATCCTGCGTACCTGTATTAAGGGATTGCTCCCACGACTCACAGATCCATCGCTTTGACGTACCGTGGCACGTCTCCCCATTGCGTTTCGGTCATTCCCGCTCACGCTGGTGGGTATCCGTTATTCGAAAAGTTGTTTTCTAATTTTCGCCCGAATTTTGGATTTCGATTTCTATGGAAGGCTTTATGACTCGCTGATATTGATCTCTGCTCTTTCGATTAATATTTTCTGACTTGGTTAAGGGTCGGGGTCTCACCTAGCCGACAAGGCGACTCCCCAGGCAGTTTTCTATATTCGTGCCAGTCATGCCATTCATTCGAATCAATTTCCGAAATTTAGGCTTACATCAGGCGTTTTATTAGCGTTCGAAATTAGCGTTCAAATTGTATTCTCTCGCACAATGATGTCGGGCCTTACTCAAGGAGCTCGAGGCAAAGAACTCTGGGTGGCTGCTATGACCACGGCCGCGACTCTTTACCCACAGTAGTGGCACCTACCGATTGCTAGTTGATAGGGAGTAATTTGTTATCTACCCGAATTAGATTCGGATTGCCGGGACCATTGGCGGTTGCAATCACGACGCTCTCAGGAAGCTCGATTATAATCCGCTTAGCAAAAACATAGATGATGCACATAGTGCACCATATGGCCAGCCGCGAGGATGGGCAGGTCACTTTGTGAAAAAATCTTTTGTCAAAGCGGCGGACAGTAATTGTCTTCCTAAACAGAGAACGGAGACTTCTCAAACAAACAATTCGTTGTTTTGGGAGAGAACGTCGTAAACTTCTCTTTTCTGTACGGGCATATGCAAATGCAAATGCTGAAGTACAAAATGCTTCACCGATTGCCCTCGACAAGCAACTAATGCTAGCCGACCCGAAGTGAATGCAATGTATATTTGAACGAAGACTTGCAATCACAAGTGCGGATGTGTGTACCTTCACGTGGTGGGGCTGAAAACGCTGTCTCTGTAAAGAAACAGTAGGCAAAACACACAACGCTTATCCTTATTTGAACACCGAACATCTGAATTAAACTCCGAAGTTCGATGTTTTGAACGCGAATTAGAATACCCGATTTAGCCTAATATTGGAAATTGATTCGAATGAGTGGCATGACTGGCACGAATATTGAAAATTGCCTGGGGAGTCGCCTTGTCGGCTAAGCGAGACCCCGCCCCTGACCCAAGTCAGAAAATATCAATCAAAAGAGCAGAGATCAATATCAGCGAGTCATAAAGCCTTCCATAGAAAGCGAAATCCGAAATTCGGGCGAAAATTAGAAAACAACTTTTCGAATAACGGATACCCACCAGCGTGAGCGGGTATGACCGAAACGCAATGGGGAGACGCGCCATGGCACGTCGAAACGATGAACCTGTAAGTCGTGGGAGCAATCCCTTAATACAGGTACGCAGGGTGGGATGTTTGAACGAGAGCCCAGGAGGGGAGGCTTAGCTGGTTGATCGTCTTAGGAATTTCCTCTGGCTGTCCTAGCTGAGTCTCTCTTCTGACATCCCAATTTGGGTTGGCCTCTGCGGGGTAGTGGTACCAGGTCAAGCAAATCTCGTAAGAGTTGTATGCCGCGTGCTTCCGACGCGATAGACGTTGGGGCAACTAGAGTCCCGTCGCGCCCAAACCAAGGGTCAAGCCTTTAGTTCCGCTCTCCTTGAGCGTCGAACAGTGAAAAGATCGGTACTCCTTTCGAGGAGGTCGCCGCCTTCGATCAAAAAGGCTCCGACTCGCTGTGTGCGTCAGAGATGTCGTAGCAAACTTGACTTCCGGATCTCCAAAGTGTTTGAAAGCGAAGGAGTGAAAGACAGTGGGCTATGCCAACCTATTAGCGCCCAGAGAGAGAGAGGTGGTAATGTTTGATTACGCTATGCTACCCTCAAAACGGAAAAGTATGAACCAACGCAGACACTCACAGCCGGGACCATTGGTCCTCTGCAACTAACTCCCGGAGCGGTCTCCCGTCCTCTAAGAGGGCGCGCGGTACCACAATCCCGAGAGATTTCCCCTCAAGTGATTCCCGGATTTAGGTTTTTCTGGGCTCGAGTTGAGCTCTTGGGGTGTTGTAGACTCCATGTTGAATGTTTGGGCGTTTACAGGTCTCACCTCACCACGTGTTGTCATGGTCCGTGTTGTTTATATTTTATTTGGCCGGTTTGCCTATTGCCCTAGGGGCAAGCGTTGTGTATTTTGCCTACTGTTTCTTTACAGAGACAGCGTTTTCAGCTCCACCGCGTGAAGGTAGACACATCCGCACTTGTGATTGCAAGTCTTCGTTCAAATACACATTGCATTCACTTCGGGTCGGCTAGCATTAGTTGCTTGTCGAGGGCAATCGGTGACGCATTTTGTACATCAGTATTTGTATTTGCATATGTCCGTACAGAAAAGAGAAGTTTACAACATCCTCTCCCAAAATAACGAATTGTTTGTTTGAGAAGTCTCCATTCTCTGTTGAGGAAGACAATTATTATCCGCCGCTTTAACAAAACGATTTTTGCACAAAGTGACCTGGCACAAGTCTACGGCCATATGATGTACTGTGTGCATCATCTATGTTTTTGCTAAGTGGATCATAATCGAGCTTCCTAAGAGCGTCGTGATTGCAACCGCCATGTGCATGAGACAGTAGAGTTTGGGTAGTTAGCAGGAGAGAGAGCGAAAGGTGCTCGAAGTCGCCGTCATACTACAATCAACTTCGCCTGCAGCAACAGCCAACTCCTCCCGTGGCGGTTCTCTGCGACCCTTTGCCAAAGGCCTAGGACAGCAGCCTCGCCAACAGCAGCTTTCCACCAAGTACCCAGCGGCTCACCATCCAACAGGGTCGAGTTTCGTTGTTCCCTCAATCTTTCTCTTGAACGATACTCTTTTTCTCTCTCACCGGTAATGCGAATACGTGTGTGCGTTTGAGTAAGGTAGCCAGGCATAACGTGTCGGCTATCTTGAGGTTCGCACCTAGTTTAATTTATTTGTCTTACTGTTAGTTGCGACCGGCGAATAGTGAAGGCATTCATTTACCGGGCAATTCCCAGGTATATTCTCCTATAAACTCGCTATATATTCTCCTGTGTTATTGTTAATTTTGTTGTAATAAGGTAAGACATATATATATAAAGACTATATATATATATGTGTGTGTGTGTGTGTGTGTGTGTGTGTGTGTGTGTGTGTGTGTGTGTGTGTGTGTGTGTGTGTGTGTGTGTGTGTGTGTGTGTGTGTGTGTGTGTGTGTGTGTGTGTGTGTGTGTGTGTGTGTGTGTGTGTGTGTGTGTGTATGTATATATATATATGGGTAATTCCATAGAATTTTTAACATTCGGAATTCCGGGGGGTCACCGATCCTGCCCGAGGCCTTGATTTGTTGTTGTACATGCAAAAAAAGAACTTTTGGCTATCTCAGTTTTTTTTTAAATATATATAGCCAGTTATGTATATAAATAGGTAAAAAAAGAGCCTTTTTTTGGCCATGTTTGAAGGATCGTAACTCCGCGAGTTTTTAAGATACCGGGACGGGCGACCTCGCATTCGATTCGTCTTTTCACGTACTTCTCCAAACATTACGGTCCAAAACCTGCAAGAACAGTTCCCTAAGCGCCCGCTCAATGTAAACGAATGGTATCCGGCTACGGTAATGGTCATATTCAAGGACCCGTAGCTCCGTCAATTTTGATTTTTTCGAAAAACGGCAAGAGACTTTTCTGTTCGTCTTGAAAAGACCTTTAATTTGCGACCCCGCCCATTTCGTTAGCTTCATTTGGACCAGAAATACAGCTATTTGAAATTAGCTATTTTTCCAAAAATAGCAAAAATTCAAATTTTCAAAGTGGATTTAAAAAAAACCTATTTAATTTTTCGTATATATTTTTTTTAATTTATAGTGCATAGTATGTAGAACGTCCTCCTAAAATTTGGTGAGGGTACTTTGCTTTATTTTCGAGAAAAAAATGTTTGAAAATCTCACTTTTTTAATTGTCGAAAAAAACACCGTTTTCCAGCCCACTCATCTCTGGTTCTAAAACGCCCAACAAAAGTCTGAACAACGAAATTGAAACTCTTATGAAAGCCAAAGAACTTCTACTAACTTCATTCAGAAAGACTCAAATACAAATAACTTACATGCATTGAAAGTTGTTTCCAAAATTATGTGATTCTGGCCGTCTATCGAATTTTCTCGTAACTAGATCAGGCATCATGTCATATCATACACAAGACAATTTGTTTTCGAGTTTAATTTAATTAGATTTATAATAGTTTCGATTGAGCGAGAAATCACATCTAAGACTAAAAAGAGAATTTTTCAATATGCGTCAGCGTTGTCACTGAATAGATGATAGACAATGTCAGATAATTTTTTATAATTATTTTGAAGTTATCAATGACAATGACTGATAAATACAATAAATACAATTATTTATGTACACTACATTTTTTTATGTATTTGAATTATTTTGACATTTACGAAAGCCTAATATAATATTCGCGATCGAAAAGTTGACTGCAGCACTGAATGCTTTCGATAGCAGCGGATGGTTAAAACTACTTCAACAGCATGTTTGCTGCTGTTAAATTCAGTCATTTTCCCATGTTAATTGAATGGGCTGGCGAACGAAGCGCCCCCTCGATTTCATTGCGATCGCGAATAGGACTCCATCTTGGTAGTTACATGACTTGTCAACAAGACTGTGTATATTGTGTAGTAGCCAGGAAAGTTTTTGTCAATTACACACATTAAAAGATAGCGCACAAAAACGTCTAATGAATTTTTGAAATAGAAGATTAAAAGCACTATTGAATGGTGCAAATGGTTTTTCAAATATTCAATTTTATTGATTTTGAGGTACTGACATCAGAAGTCCTTTTTCCACCTTGTAAAGTAGACCCGTTTATTTGTTGTTGCCGCTGTTGCTAAGTAGCTAATAAGTATTAGTCATAACAAAAAACTGTATTAAAACATGAAATATGAAATACCACAAAAGTAATTGACGAACGATTGTTAGAAAATATGTCAGTACATACTACGCCTTTTTTAACTTTTTAAATGTTCAGTTTATATGTTGATATAGACTTTTGGTGTGACATGATAATCCGCTTGTGGGTAACTTGAAAGTATAATTCTGGAATATCATTCTGAATTTGCATATAGTATTAAGGTATAAATAAATTTATCGTTATATAGTCAGCAAATATATTACATTTTATGAAAACACATTTTTCTTCATTTTTATAGAAAAATATCTCTACACATTTTAAAAAAAATATTTCTGTAAAGATAGATATTATATATTTTATGATGGTAAACGTCAAATTAGCGCTGATTATTTAACTTAATTGCTGTCTGTGAGGGCAGCACCTCCCGGGAGGACGAAATAGGTAACGAAGGAATTCGGCACGCGAGCAGACGGAACGCGCGCGATAGAATTCGAACTAGTGAAGCTTAGACCATCATAGTGTCCGCCCGCTTTCGCTATTGTTATCGCCGATTCACGTGCCCTTGACGACTACACGCCAGATCAGTGATATTCAGCTTGTGTCAGATAGCCGTGACAGCTACCACCGAGGTGCCAGACATCCACTGGCTTGTTTGCAGAGGAAGGAGAGCACGAGCTGTCGGAAGTGTGTGTGAGGTTTCGCCATCGAGGGCGAAACCACAACGTGCGCGAACTCGCGACTCGCGAAAGAAACAATAAAAACAGTTCCGCTCTGTGCGAGGTATTTGTGACTTCTCCGATCGCCTGCAAGTATAAGGTAAGCTGGCCAGCTTAATCTCGCGATCGCGGTTATCTAATTGACGAATAAATATCATTCTCAAAGCGTGCATGTAATAGCGTCTCTATTAACGAAGAACAGCGAGTGTACCGGCAAAGCGTGTTGCCGATGAGCGAGCGTGAACGTAAACAAACGCGCGGGCCGACCTTCTGTAGAGTATGAGGGATAATAAAAGATCCAATTTATATTACTAACAAGTGTTTTCTTTGATTCTCTCATATCTTATAGCTTCCACTCACTCCCGATTGATTATAGGTTATTTACACTTTCCTTCGATAAGACGACTTACTGGTTGACTGGCGACTATCTTTACATGCTCTCCGGTTTGCGTACTGAGCATAATTAATTACGCGCGTCCTTTTAGAGTATATACGCGCATAAAATAATTAAACGGTTTTACCCAGTTACAATTTATTCTTTAATTTTTAGAAAAATATTAATGTAATTCGAAAAAATATATCTATGTCATATATTGTCTGTCTTGTAATTTGAATACTATTTCATGATCTATTATGCTTATTTATGAAAATTATCATTTTGTATTTGACTTTATTTGGATGGTGATTATGCTCAAAAAAACTTTCTTATTATTACTAAATAATTGTCGGATTTGACAAACACTACAGCTCTGACTGTTCATGTTATCAAAAATTTATTCAAACCACCAAGACAATTAAATTCCTTTGAATATTATACGTTTAAGGGATCTAGCCATTGTTAAATCTGAAATTCAACAACAGTTAAATGAAAAAAATAACAAAATTTTCTAAATTTCTTTAAAATTTATAGACATTTTTGATTCTAAGTAATGTAGCAATACGGTTATGAATAATCCTTGAAAATTTTGCCACACGCTTATTTGTATAAATTTTATTAAAACCAACAATTTCATATCTCTCGGCATGTTTTTTGAAAAACTTCAGTACTTTGTTCAGTTTATTCTTATTGAAATTCTCTTACATGAAACCTGTCAAGTGTCAGATAAAATTTATGAAAAATCACAATTTAATAATAGCATTATAAAAAATATTAGAGATACTTATTCAAAAAAAGATAGGATGTTTTTTTATTGAATTTCTTTTCTTGCCCACTCACTCTTTTATTTGAGGTTTCAACGAAACAGAAATATCACTCATATACAATCGTTATCAAGTTTACACAGAACTGAAGATAACAATAAGTATCAAAAACCAACAACCTTTATTGGTACTGTCATTCACTGCGTCATGACATTTGATTTACACTAAGTACTTTTATACAAGTCAAATCAGATATGAGATTATTTTGTATTTAGTCTTTGTCGCTCAAACATAATTTTATTTTTGTTATCATAATACTTTTTTAATAATATGTTATTTTCTTAATACAAATATATAAAATGTAAAGTTTAGTTTCAAATGGTTGTAAAAAGTTAAAGAATAAATAATTGTAACCAAACAATGAAAAATCTTTTACAACATGAGTTAATACTTTTAGAGAATAAAAGTAGCTTACTATTTGATGACAAAAATGTTTATAAGCCAAAGAGAAGTGAAAGTTGGTATTTTACAAAAAATAGCGTAATAAACTGTTCTACAATGATGCGTATAACTGAAGCACTGGCTGGTCCTCAATATAATTCTGCGTTTATTACAATTTTTTACATTAAATTTACAAAAAATATGATGATATGTTCAAATTCCAGGTTTTATTTTTGAAAGTATAAGAATCTTACGACTATTGAAGAATTTGTCATTTTTATTCAACATGGATAATGAAAGATGCTTAGTAGGACGTTTATTAGATACTAAATGTGGAAATAATTTATTTATAAAAGAATCAGTTAATCTGAAAGACTTGTGCGAGGAGGATTTAAAAGCTCTTCAATATCGAGTGCCAAACTGTCCACCAAATCCAAGTGGAGTAATTTGCCCTTTGCACAATAATTATATGCTAAAAAATTATGCTATGTACCAGAAGAAATGTTTTGATCCTTATGAAAAACATAAAGCTATCATTAAAACTTGTTTGAAAGAAATTTCTCTACAAAAATGTGAAGATTTTTATAAAGCCAGTAACATTTTAATACCACCTGGCAACAAAGTGTGTGCAAAATGCGGAATATTAATTTCAGAAGCAATTACAAAGTGGGAAAACGAACAAAATGAACTCATAGATAAAGATGAATCTGTCTCTTTTACTTGTACTGAAAGTGAGCCGGATTCACAAGTTATTTCGGCAATAAGTAGTGTAGGTGATAATAGCAACTCGACTAATACGCCGACTAGTACACCGTCTACATCTGGAGGCAGCTTAGGATTTCAACCTGAAAGCCAAGAGCAAATGCAAAAAGAGCAAAATCTAAAAAGAATTCTTAATGCTGTAGAGTTACCTTTGCCAAAACGACAAAAATTATCCGATGTAAGTCGAGAAAACTTGACTCTGGAAATGGCTCATAGTGTTTGTGAGCAGGTTGTAGATCAAATGAATGGTGTTTTTGGTACAAATATAGAAATTCCAGAATTATCAAAGTTGCAAAAAGATAGTAAGTCGCTTGAATCAATATTAGAAAATATAAAAGATGCTTATGATAAACAAACTGCAAGTCGGGAGAGAATAAGAATTTTAACTTTATTCCCAAAAAATTGAACACATGATCAAGTTCAACAACATGTTGATTGCTCTAGTTATATGATCAGAAAAGCTAATATAGTACGAGAAGAAAATGGTAATTTTTTTTACTAGTAAACGTTTATAATTTATAACGATTGTTAACTCTTACTTGACACACTTCTGTAAATTCCCGATATCGTGCAAAAATTTTTATAACAAATCACCGATTGCGTATTTTCAAAAATACAACTTATACAATTAAAAATGAAGACTTATGTACAGTGACAAAATCAAAATATGTATAAAAAAATGAGTAAACCATATTTTTTATAAAAAAATTGAAACTTTCCTGGTTTCTAGTGTGATGTCTATAGTTTGAAAGGGCAATGGATTTTTTTAAACTTAAGTGCTTAGATTAACTGGAAACATGGCTTTCAAACCTTGGGTTGATTAAAGTTGAACGGTTGATTACCCTAGTGTGTCAAACAGGGGTTGATATGTATTCACCTATTGATGTAAAAATTGATAAATTAATTAATGCATGAATACATTTCTTTGCTTGAACACTAAATAAGATTGTTATTTTTTAAATTTCGACTAAGTATTGATTTAAATATATTTGAAGGTGTGCTTGGAGATCCTGGGCGTAAAAAACCTTGTCATTATTCTGATGAATTGATAGATTCTATTCAAGATTTTTATAGAACAAATAGTAGAATGTGTGCTGGTGCTAAAGAATATGTCTCTATTTTGAACGAAAAAACTAATAAGAAAGAAAAAGTACAGAAAAAGCTTCTTCTTTATACCATTAAAGAATTATATGACAAGTGGATTAACGACAATAAGGACGACCTTCAAAAATATCCTGGATTTTCATATTTCGCTAGTTTGAGGCCTAAGGACTGTAAAACAGCAGGTGAGCCTGGTACTCACTCTATTTGTGTTTGTGGTGAGCACCAGAATGTAAAATTAAAATGTAGAGCATGTTCAATTACTTTGAAATACAGAGTATTAATGGCATTGTCAGTATGTTCTGTTGAAAATGAAAGATGTATGCTTCATGATTGCCCAAACTGCCCAGGTCCAGATGCCATTCGAGAGTATTTAGAAGAAAACAATTTAATCAAAATTAGTGGCTCAGTAAAGTATTATACTTGGTTGTCAGTTGATATTAATAACAAAAGTAATGAAGGGACACAAAGTAACAGTCGCGTAACACTGCAATCAGTGATTGAAGATGCAGATACATTTTATGATAACTTGATTATGGATGTATGGAACTTGAAGAAGCACCATTTTGTTAATGAATACCAGAAAAATTATTTTGAATACACAAAGAACAATTTAGAATATGACACAGGTCTTATTATGATGGATTTCGCAGAGAACTACACTTTCATAGCTCAAGATTCCACCCAGACATTTTACTATAATAATAGCCAAGCAACATTGCATCCATTTTTGTTGTACTACAGAGATAGCGATGATAAACTAAAACATGCAAGTTTTTATGTCGTTAGCGACTATTTAAAACATAATGCCTATGTTGTTCATCTTTTCCAACAAAAAGTCATGGAAATTTTAAAAGAAAATTTTCCGTGGATTAAAAAGCTCATATACTTCTCTGACGGAGCTCCAACGCAATACAAGAACAAGTATGTAATTTTCTTGATAGAATTTGAAATAAATGAATTTATTTGAAAAAAATTTTGGTAATGTTAAATAATCTCAAATGTTACAGAAATAATTTCGCCAATACTTGTACACATGTCAAAGATTTTGGTATTGAAGTTGTGTCATACAACTTTTTCCCCACGGCCCATGGAAAAGGACCATGTGACGGCATTGGAGCTGTAGCCAAACGCAGTGTGAGAGAAGCTTCTTTGAGGCTGCCGCCTGAACAACAAATTGTCACTCCCCTGAGCATGTATGAATTTTTGAGCGAGTACATGATTTCAACAAGGTAAGTAAAAATAATTATGATATTCATACACTGTTGAAATTAACATACTTCGAATTATCACAGATTTCTATGGGTCAATGGTACAGAATGTGAACAAAGGGAACGAAAATTGAAAAAACGTTTTGACTCAGCATGCACAGTCGAAGGTACTAGAACATATCACTGCATGAGGCAAATTGATGAGAAACACGCAGAGTTCAAAATTACCTCACTATCTGAAACATCAAAAGTCGAAACTGTTACGAAATAATTAAAATTTTACTTTGAGTTTCTTTTTTAATGTTCAAAGATTTGTTAAATAATAGTGACAGTAATAAAATTTTAATAAAACAGAATTTTTGAATTATCCAAACTTACGTTTGAAAAATAACTTTACAACAAATAGTACAACAATATTCCCTATTTTGGTGCGAAAGTTACCTTTGAGAACATGTAGCTCTATTGTTTTCAAATTTAATTAAATGTTGCTTGATCCAGTTCCAAGAAGATTTGATGCCTGATCTAGTTACGAGAAAATTCGATAGACGGCCAGAATCACATAATTTTGGAAACAACTTTCAATGCATGTAAGTTATTTGTATTTGAGTCTTTCTGAATGAAGTTAGTAGAAGTTCTTTGGCTTTCATAAGAGTTTCAATTTCGTTGTTCAGACTTTTGTTGGGCGTTTTAGAACCAGAGATGAGTGGGCTGGAAAACGGTGTTTTTTTCGACAATTAAAAAAGTGAGATTTTCAAACATTTTTTTCTCGAAAATAAAGCAAAGTACCCTCACCAAATTTTAGGAGGACGTTCTACATACTATGCACTATAAATTAAAAAAAATATATACGAAAAATTAAATAGGTTTTTTTTAAATCCACTTTGAAAATTTGAATTTTTGCTATTTTTGGAAAAATAGCTAATTTCAAATAGCTGTATTTCTGGTCCAAATGAAGCTAACGAAATGGGCGGGGTCGCAAATTAAAGGTCTTTTCAAGACGAACAGAAAAGTCTCTTGCCGTTTTTCGAAAAAATCAAAATTGACGGAGCTACGGGTCCTTGAATATGACCATTACCGTAGCCGGATACCATTCGTTTACATTGAGCGGGCGCTTAGGGAACTGTTCTTGCAGGTTTTGGACCGTAATGTTTGGAGAAGTACGTGAAAAGACGAATCGAATGCGAGGTCGCCCGTCCCGGTATCTTAAAAACTCGCGGAGTTACGATCCTTCAAACATGGCCAAAAAAAGGCTCTTTTTTTACCTATTTATATACATAACTGGCTATATATATTTAAAAAAAAACTGAGATAGCCAAAAGTTCTTTTTTTGCATGTACAACAACAAATCAAGGCCTCGGGCAGGATCGGTGACCCCCCGGAATTCCGAATGTTAAAAATTCTATGGAATTACCCATATATATATATATATATATATATATATATATATATATATATATATATATATATAGTTTGGTGAGAAAGATTCTGTAATATTCATTTGTAATTAAATTAAGTTGTTTCTTCCGGTTTTGGTGTGACGAGAGCAAGCGTTGCGCTTGTTCTCGTCGGAATTTTCCCAAATTCCCCTCTCTCTCGGCAAGGCACGGTAACCGGCGTTAGGCGCATTTAATAGTGTGTCTAATGCATGGTCTCTGTTTTAGCTGACGGAGATTGCCGAGCGGGGCCGAGCAGGCCCGAAGCTGCTACGCTGGTGACAGAGAGTATAGAGGTGTTAGAGAGAGAGAGAGAGAGAGAAATAGTCGGAGGCGTGCGTGCCCTACGCAAGATTAGGCAGACGCGCGTTTTGAACCAATTAGCACATTGGTCGCGCAGCGCCTGATAAGTAGGTCAAGTGAAAAGAGAAAAAGAACGACGAAGAAGCTGTAGATCGCAAGGAAAAACGAGTGACACAGACGGTAGTAAGTCGAGGGCAGAGTCAGAAGGTTTTCCGAGTCGATCGGAGCAAGACGGTGGACGGCTGGCGGTGAAAAAGTCAGAAGTGCAACCGAGGACAAAGAGCCGAGAAGAAAATCGAGATGAGAAGACGACTTGGTCCTGCGTTTGCTCGGGACGCTACCTGGGAAACTGGCAGGAATTGCCCAGCGACGACCTGCAACATCGTGCGCAGGGCGCAGCCAGGACTCCCGTTCCAGCATCAAAGGTCAAGTTCGCAAATCAATTTCTCTCTTTCTCTGTCTCTTCAACGACGGTACTGTGCGTAAATTTAAATATTAGGTGGGTAGCAAGTCGTACACACGTCGACTACCTGCCCTAATTACGGTCTGGTAATAAATCGCCAGGCGATCCCTCGCCGGGCGACTTTCTCTTTTAGCTAAGTAGCCTAAGTCGGTTCGTCGTCAAGGCGATCATCTGCCGGGCGACACGCGTTGTTTTGTATAGATTTGTAGGCGCGATTAGTTAATTAACTTGCTCTCTTTTGTAATAGGTGTTAAGAACGTCATTGTGTTTATTAGATGAAGAGTTTGTGTAATGCGGCTTATTCTTATGCGATTTGTTAATGTGCGGTATTGCGAAGTTCAAGTGGAATGTAACTTTTATTTGATTTGATTAGATTTGTTAAAATACGAATTTGTATTATGTGTGTATAATTTATTAACCACTTTCATTTCTTTGCCTCTTCCCCCTTCCCGCTTCCATTACTATGAGCGAGTGCGCCTCACTTGCCCACCTTTAAATAATGGTTAACGAACGAGCTTTTTTTACATTGGTAATAAATAAGATAGCTAATAGTTTCTATCATGTAGTGTTCGCGCATATTACGCGTTTAATTTATGTTATTAATAATAAGGTAAAATTGATCCGATGTTGTAGTTATTGCGTTAGTTATTCTATCACCATTTCCCTCCTGCCTCCTCGATTGCCATGAGCGAGGGCGCCTCACTGGCCCATGTAATATTAGAAAATAGTGGCAACAAGAGATTTTGTCACACAACAACAACAAGTAATCGAAATGAAAAAGATACTTTGCAATTAGTGTTGGAAATGTACATATCATATTGTTCAGTGGAGCATGCGAGCTCCCACTCCTAGCCAAAATACGTGGCTCACGGACACAAACATATGTGCGCCCCACTACTATATATCACGGTGTGTGAGCAGCGACGAACACACAATAGCACCGCGCGGTAAGCGAGGCTCTCTTCAAGCTGTACACGTATAGAACATACATTAATTATACCTGTATATTACTAAATAATCCTTGTGTAATATTTATTCACCACCTCTATTTTAACATGATAGCAGAGCGTGGTTTATAATAAACTAAATGCTGGCTTTCTTTTACGTAACCTTTGGGAAACGTAAAAGAAGTATAAGTGCCGCAATAGTCAAGAGCACGAAGGAACGTTCGAGACGAAGAAAAGCATCACATTGGAAGAAGCGGCGGAAATCAAGCAAGAAGAATCCGAATACGAAGGAAAATTCGAGATTAAAGAAGAAATGGACAGAAAATGTGAAATTAAAATTCCAGTATTCGATGGACAAGAGTACAGCATGTGGAAAAAACGAATATTATTATATTTGAAGCTTAAAGAATGTGATGAAGTAATAAAAAGAAGGAAAATGACTACAGATAAAGAGAAATGGGACAAAAAGGATTTAAAGGCTATGAATCACATTTATAGTGCTATAACTAATAAGCAATTAGAATTTGTTGGAGACGAAGAAACAGCCTATGGAATAATGAGTAAGTTTGATCAGATGTATTTGAAGGAGTCAACGGCTTTACAAATTGTTTGTAGAAACAAATTAGATAGAATAAGACTTGAAAAATATAGTGATTCAGAATCATTTTTCAACGAATTTGAAAAGCTAGTCAATGAGTTGAAAAGCGCGGGTGCAAGAGTTGGCGAAAAGGAAAAATTGAATTATATACTGAACGCATTACCGGAGTCCTATTGCTACATTGGTGATTTACACCTTAAAGGAAGAAGAACAAACAGCAGACTATATCAGAAGTAAAATCAAATTGGCAGAGATGAAGAGTTAAAAAGAAATAACAGATGGAAATTCAAACGTATTCAACGTGAATAGAGAAGGATGCTACAATGAAAACCAAGAAGGTCACAAAAGCGGCAGAGGACGCGGAGGAAGCGGCCGAAGGAAATACGGCAGAGGTTACAACAGCGGCAGAGGTCATAACAGAGGCAGAGGTCACTACAGCGGCAGAGAACAACGAGGAGTCGACACGAGCAAACAAAGTAGCGAAGAGGTCAACGCATGGGTAGTGTCTACGGCACACACAACGCAGAGCGATAACATACACAAGGTAAATAATTTTGATATAGAGTGGTTGCTAGACAGCGGTTGTTCAGACCACATTATTAACAATGACGCCATTTTTGAAAAATTTATAAATTTAAAAGAGCCGGTGAATATTTATCTTGGCGATAATAGATCCATAAAAGCGACTAAGATAGGCACTGTATCCCTTTATTTCGCTACCGTCGAGAAACGAAATAGAGTTAATATAAATAATGTTTACTTTGCTAAAGAAATGAATGCAAATTTGATAAGTGTCGGAAAACTAACAAATAATAAAAATACGGTAATTTTGGAAGGAAATAATGCAAAAATTATAGATAGCTATAACAAAGTAACGGCAACAGCTTATAAAATCAATGATACATATAAATTGAAAAGTAAGTTAGTAAGAAATATAAACTGCGTTAACAGTGCCGAGCGAAATAATATGAGTCAAAAGGAAAAGTGGCATAGAATGCTAGGTCATGTAAATTTTGGATATTTGAATACGATTTGTAAACAAAAATTACTTGACGGTATTCCAAGTGAACTTGAAACAGAATTTATGAAATGTAAAATTTGCATTGAAAATAAAATGCACAATTTGCCGTTCAAAAATAAGAGAACTAGAGCAAAGGAAATTTTGGAAATTATTCATACTGATGTTTGTGGTAAGTTTAGAACTACAGAGTTTAATGGAGAAAGATATTTTGTGTCTTTTATCGATGATTATAGTAAAATAGCTAAAGTTTATTGCATAAAATCGAAAGATGAAGTTTTTGATTGCTTAGTTAAACACATAAATGAAATGGAAAATATAACTGGAAAGAAAGTGAAATATTTGAGATGTGATAACGGAAAGGAATATATGAACAATCGGTTTTATAAATTCGCGAGAGAAAAAGGTATTATTTTGAATAACTGTCCTTCGTACGTACACGAGTTAAACGGCACCGCGGAGCGGTTTAACAGAACTATTATAGATATGGCACGATGTTTACTAGCTGAAGCACAAGTACACAAACAATACTGGCCCGAGATAGTTTGCGCGGCAGCGTACTTGAAAAATCGAACGGTGACAAATACGATAGAAAAGAAAACACCATTTGAGATTTTCTTTAATAAAAAACCAAACGTCGAACATTTAAGATTATATGGCAGTAAAGTGTTTGTAAGAAATCCAGAACAAAAAAGATTTTCAAAATAGGATAAAAAATCAAATATGGGAATTTTATTGGGTTACAGCGAAGTCGGATATAGAGTACTTTTAAATAATAAAATTGTAGTTGCAAGACACGTAGAGTGTGTCGAGGAAACAGTACAATGCATAGGTCTCGACGGAAACGAAAACGAAAATATACTTGAATGTACGTCTACTTTAGGGGAAAGCAGAGACAGAGTTAGTGACAGCGAGAATGATTCAAATGATAATGTATTTGAAAGCGCAGATGAATCAGGTGAGGAAAATGTAAATAGAGAAAGGTTAAAGCAAAAACCTTTGCGTAGATCTGAAAGAGTAAGAAAAGGTACCACACGATATCCAAACCCAGAAACGCGTAATATTTTTGTAAACTATAGTAGAATAGATACGCCTAGTATGTTTGAGGAGGCAATGAGTAGTAAAGATAGTGGAAAATGGAAAAAGGCCATGAATAAAGAAATTGAGTGTATTATTAAAAATAAAACTTGGAAATTAATTGATAAATTAGAAAATAAAAAGGTATTAGACGTTAAGTGGATTTATACACGTAAATCAGATAATAGATATAAGGCAAGATTAGTTGTAAGAGGTTTTCAGCAAACCGATTTAATTGATGATATATACTCCCCTGTTGCTAATAATCAAACCTTAAAAATACTTTTTTCATATTGTTGTCAAAATGGATTAATAATTGAGCAAATGGATGTAGAAACTGCTTTCTTAAATGGAAAAGTGACAACGGAAGTATATGTCAATCAACCTAAGGGGTATGAAGATGGCACAGGTAGAGTGTTAAAATTATCCAAAGCATTGTATGGACTAAGAGAAAGTCCGAGAGATTGGTATAAATGCTTTGATGAGTATATAACAAAAATAGGGTTTAAGAAAAATAATGTTGAATTATGTCTATATGTTCTTGATGAAGGAGCAGATACTATTTATTTACTCATATACGTGGATGATTTATTAATTTGTCAAAAGGTTAAAAAATTATTGTCAGATAAATTTGAAATGAAAAATTTAGGCGAGATAAAAGAGTATTTAGGAATTACTGTAAATCATGATTATCTTAAAGGAGAAATGAAGTTAAATCAAACGAAATATATAGAGTCACTAGCGGAAAAATGCAATATAATTAATAGTAAGTTATATAAAACTCCTATGGAAACAAGCTTAAAGCTAGATAAGGTTGAAGCATGTAGAGATGATATAAAATATAAAAACATAATTGGCGCTTTATTGTACATAAGTTCTGGTACACGACCGGACATAAGCTACAGTGTAAATTACCTAAGTAGATATCAAAATTGTTATAACGAAACTCATTATAAGTATGCTTTGCGTGTACTAAAATATTTGTATTTAACGAAAGATTTGAATTTATGTTTTCAACGAAATGATAATACTGAAATAATGAAATGTTATGTAGACGCTGATTGGGCAGGCGATTGTACTGACAGAAAATCGACCTCAGGATATGTTATTAGTTTGTATGGAAATGTAGTTGATTGGAAAACGCGAAAACAAAAATGTGTAACTAAAGCTTCAACATATGCTGAGTATGTAGCGTTATCAGAAGTTGTAAGCGAATTAAAATACATAAGAGAATTACTGAAGGTATTTAATATAAATACTAAAGAACCAATAAGAATTTATGAGGATAACTCCAGCGCAATAAATATAGCGAACCATGGTAATTTCACTAAAAACTCGAAACATATAGAAATTCATTATCATTATGTACACGAAAGCATAAATAAAAAGGAAATTGAAATTGTAAAAGTAGATTCAAACGATAATGTAGCGGATATATTTACAAAAGCACTGTGTAAAGAAAAATTCATTGTATTTAGAAAATTACTAAATGTAAAATAGCAATGTACAATATGAATGTAAGGAGGCATGTTGGAAATGTACATATCATATTGTTCAGTGGAGCATGCGAGCTCCCACTCCTAGCCAAAATACGTGGCTCACGGACACACACATATGTGCGCCCCACTACTATATATCACGGTGTATGAGCAGCGACGAACACACAATAGCACCGCGCGGTAAGCGAGGCTCTCTTCAAGCTGTACACGTATAGAACATACATTAATTATACCTGTATATTACTAAATAATCCTTGTGTAATATTTATTCACCACCTCTATTTTAACAATTAGTAAAAAACATTATTAATACAACTTATTCATATACAACTCAGCCAATAATTACAGTATCTGGTAAACTTTAGAAGCAGTATTTTACCGATGAAACAAGAAAATGGACAATGTCAAGTATGTCAGAAAATAGATCATAGTGTCTTAAATTGTAGTTTATTTGTAGTTTATTTAAGAAACCGAAAACACTGTGATTACTGCAATAAGAAAGGGCATGAAGAAGAATATTGTCATGCAAAAATTTCAAGAAATAATATAAATGTATGCCAAATATGTAATAAGAAAGAACATACTGCTACTGAATGTAAAGAACATTAAAAATTTCCAATTGGCAATAAAAGTAAGTATGTTGCTAAAGATGATAGGGCAAGAACTGTACAAATAAATGCAATAACTAAGATTAAATGTGCATCTTTCCCGCACGCTCGGTAGAAAACGTGCGCTGAAAATCGCACTATCCACACGTCGTATAAAAGAATACGGTATGGCACATGTTCGGAAAAGAGTTTCTCATCTCGTATATCTATCCACCCTCGTTTCGCTCGGGCGTAAACGCCACACGAGACAAGAATCTACTTTTTCGCACTTGTATCGTAATGTATTATTTTTGTATTGGAAGTATTTGAGCTTGAGAAACTTTTGAAATCTGACAAAAAGCTAAAAAAACTCGAGGTTAAGCTTGAAGATCTGTTAGCCTTCCTCTGTTCTGGTGAGGAGGATTTTTTAGAAAATTTCTTAAAATTGGAGAAGGTGTGGAGATTATTATTGATTGGGAACAATAGGGTTTTCTTTGCCTATTTTTGGATAGTGATTTGCATATGGAACTATTATTCTATCTATTATTTAATTTTTTAGTCGTTATTTTGATTCTGTACATATGCCTTATAATGGGAACATTTAAGTATATGTTTGTGTAAGTGTGTTAAATTTATGTCTGTGTGACGTCGGGGTCACTCTCAGGTACGCTTAGAGTAAGCGTAAGCTCAGGGTTGCTTTGATTTGGCTTGCGTGCAACGCTTAAGCCGGGAAGAGCAATATTGTTGCGCAGAGAAACTACTAACCAGGAAATAATAACTGTGTGTTCTTATTGAACACGTCAAACTCTCATTCAATGTTTTCTTAAGGGACTCTAAGGCAAATGCGCCAGACTCACGCTTAACGAATTTCCAGAAAGAAAGGGGAACTAGAGAGAAAGAAAAGAAAAGATAGCCACATTGTAACGGGGTGTGAATTCCGTTTTAATTTCTTTGTCTCGCTCGATGCGCAGTCGTACCGGAATGCGCTCGGCGAGATAGAAATAATCAATTCTATTTACTAACCGGAGAGCAGGAGAGGACAGGTGTCAGTCAACCAACTTACTAATAGCAAAGACAACAATAGATTGTCGTTTCAATCATACATGGACTAGTTTATTTATCATGTAATCTACAACGCACTTGGTCCGCGCATTTACGCTTATACGAGGTGCGCGACAATCTTACATATCGTCATTTCATTTACGATCGTTCGGTCAAGTTATTCGCTTGCATGCTCGCTCGCCGCCGTTTTTCTTGTATTCGCAGGTGTGAGGGGAGAGCAAAGATGTTACGCGCGGTCGCTTATCGAAACAATAACGCGAAGCTGGCCAGCTTACCTTATGCGATTAGTCGCGCTGTCAAGGGGAGCAGTTCTACGTCGCCTTTTAGCGTGTCGCTCAGGTTGCCACTGTTCCGGATTAAAGACGAGGCTCTCTCTGTCATCGTGCTGCTTCCGTCGGACGGATTCAGCAATCCCGTGGCTGGCCTCCGATGTCGTCTCAGCTAGCCACTCGTACTCGCAGTGATAGCAAAGAACTATAGGCCGTCTAACGTTTACACTCCTTGTGGCGTTCACATACACGCACGTTATAGCCGATGCTAAAGGCACTCCTAGGTTCGGCCACGCTATTCGCGACTTTCGGGTAACTGAACAACTCTACTGTACAACTCTACGGTACTACAACTACACTACACTACTGATCCTTCTCAAAAAAATTTTCTATCCTACTGTGTTTCCTCTAGCACTGTTCCCGCAGTCTTGTACAGAGCTTTCTATAAGCAGTGGGTGGAAATCCCCTTCTTCCGGTCCATGACATGATGACGATTAAAATTTTCTGTATTGGTGGGAAAATTTTCTTATTTGATTTGTACTTGGTCGGGGGGCGGGAGTTTTCAGAGAGAGATAGGGTGGACCTTTCTTAACTTGGGCCTTTTTCTCCAGAGGTGACTCTTGGAGTGCCACTTTCGAGAGCAAAACTGATGCTATGATTTATAATTATTTACACAAAATCGTACTAGACTTAGTTAATTTTAACGATACATAATGATTATTAAATAACTATAAATTACAATAATTTAATAATTAACTATTATAAACATGTAGAAAAATCCAAAAATTTCTAAGAGTTATTATAAAATGCATTACGGTTCTATTGTTGTTTTCGTTTAAAACATGAAATTATTTATTAGTTATTTTGTTCTTGCAAGGGATAAATAATATATTATTAAAAGGTGCGTATTATGGTACGTTGGTTATTAGAATAATCACTATTTGATAGTAACTTACAAAATTGATTATAACCTATTTAATATTACGGATATTCTCTTAGTGTTTTCAATTATAGATTTCAGGAAGCCATTATCTATTAATAAGAAAAATGTCCGTATCTTAATAATTTTATTTTAATTGATTTCAATGGTAAATCGCAAAGTTTCTTACGAAGAGAAAATTCGATGGGAAAAAAGATAGATTGTATTTTTATGGTCCCTCTTCTTATCGGTAGGATAGTGCTTCAAAATAATTCGTAAGCTCCTGTCAACACATGCGAGTGGGACAAAGCAAGATAAGGCAGCGATTGTAAGGCTGAGTACACAGGTTTAAGCCTCTATTAGGTTTTATATCAACACTTTATTCCAGATGCGCTTTCCTCATGGGAAATTTTATTAGTAGCGACTCTCAATCCTGCTCTTTTTATATAATTTGAAGGTTTTCATTCTGTTCTTAATATTGATTTCTATTAACGATTTAGAATTTAAAACATAACTAAATTTCGGCCTGACGTCACATCTGTTTTTACATCACTTTTTTTTGGTTTTAGATTTTTATTGTGTCATTTTTGTCATTGAATTTTTATTCGTTTTTTTCGAACTTGTCTTTATAAATATTATTTGGTGATAGTGAAGATAATATTTGTAATAAGGTGAACATCACTATTGATCGGAAATTACAATAATATTATCCTTACTACTGATAACTATAATATTACCCTTATTACTGCTATTTTACTGATTGAATCATCATCTCTATATATTAGACTAACTTCCTTCTACATCAAACTCAAAAATGTCAGTCTTATATCTTCTAATAATTTTAACCGAGTAAACATATGCTTTGAATAATAACTTAGTGCGCATTTGTACTTGCTTGGCATCTGATGAAATTTATAAACTTTTCTATAGTTTTTATAATTATCAAGTTTTTCTTCAGCAAACATAATTTTTTTTTCTCGATAAAATTTACACTGAATCTCATCGTAGTAAGGGTAATATTTTTTATCAAGATTTTTATTATTTTGTGTATCTATTCAATTTTCATGGTTCAATAATAGTCGGAAGTAAAGATATATACAGGATGAACAATTTTAATCGAGGTGGCCAATTATTTCATTCCGGAAGCATGATAGCGAAAAGTAGTTTGGATAAAAGTTTTAGAGTTTGGAGGGAGTCAGCCGATGGTGACCTCCAACATGATCATAAGCTTGAGTTTCAAGGTAATTTGAAAGTTCACTTTGTTTATTAAATGGAAACCACTATATATTATCCCAGATTCGGATATCGCGAGAAATTTTACGCTCAGATAAGGTATGACTTGTGGGGTCCGGGCCCTTAACCCCCAAGCCCCAGATCCTTATCCCCCCAACGCCTTGTAACCTGGGAGTCTGTAGACCAGAAGCCTTCATCCCCGAGCCTTGAGGGGCTATAACGAGCCGAACAACCCCCTAAATAACCTCCTATCCCTGTGGGGGAGCGATGTGCGGCGGAGGGGGGGGGGGGGGGTAAAGAGACAGAGAAAGCGCGGGGTTATTGTGGGGTGATGTTTGCGTCATATTCATGTCTGTGTGTATCAGTGTGCGTGTAGTGGTGGGTGGTTGAGTGTGTGTGCGTGTGTGTGTGTGGGTGGTCTAAATGTGTGTGTGTGTGTGTGGGTGGTCTAAATGTGTATGTGGATGTGGGGGTGGTGTAAATGAGTGTGTGTCAGTGTGGGTGGTGTAAATGTTACTGTGTGTGTGGTGAGTGACATGGGGGGGGGGTAAAAATGTGTGTGACTGCGTGTGGTGTATTATGTAATGTGTGTGTGTGGAGAGTTATTTGCATGTGTGTATATGTATATATGAGTATGTATATTGGGAGGGTTTTACGTGTGTGGTTGGTGGGGTGGCTTGTCGGAAAGGGAGGAGGGATGAAGTGTTTTTGTGGGTTATTATGTAAATGTATGTGCGCGCGTGCGTTTGTGTGAGTGTGTGTGCGTATGTGTGTGGAGTTATGTGTGTGAACGTAAATGTGCGCGTGTGTGTATGGGGGGTGTAAATGGGCGTATATGGGTGTGTGTATGGGGGTGTATATGAGCGTATGTGGGTGTGTGTGTGCGGTGGGTGTATATGAGCGTATGTGGGTGTGCGTGTCCGGTGGGTGTAAATGGGTGCATGTAGGTGTGTGTGTGTGTGGGGGGGAGACAGAGTAGTGGGTGGTGTAAATGTGTGTGTGTGTCTGCGTTTGTGCATTTGCGCGAAGGTTGTTGTGTGCATATGTCTGTGTTTGTGTATAGTGTGCTGAATGATTATTTTATTCAACTATTTAACAAGTGCTCAAAATTTCCTCCATTAGCTTGAATACACAAATAAAGTCTTCTTTGAAATTATCTGACTGTGCTCAGTAGAATATTTTTTGGTATGGCAGCACACGTTTCTCGGATTCGCTCCATCATATGTTCCCTTGTCGTTGGTTCTACTTGGTAAACGACATCTTTTAGATATCCCCACAAATAGAAATCAGGTGATGTCATATCGGACGAACGAGCTGGTCACGCAACTGGCCCGCCACGTCCAATCCATCTCTGAGAATATTCGTTATCGAGGAAATTGCGCACTATGCTTGCTAAATGTGGTGATGCTCCATCTAATTGTATTAACATTCTCTGTCTAGTAACTAGATCTACATCTTCTAGTAGCGCAGGCAAATGATTTTAGAGAAATTCCAAGAAATTCTGTCCATTTACGTTGCCATCAAAGAAGTAACGTCCAATGAAATGACCATTCACAATGCCACACCAGACATTGATACTCCAGCGATGCTGGTGATCAGTTGGTCGAAACCAATGAGGGTTTTCATCTGACTAATAATGACAGTTATACATATTCAATTTTCCATTACTTCTAAATGTTGCTTCATCAGAAAAAAGGACAAATTTAAAAAAATTTAGATCGAACTCAACCATTTGTAAGGCCCAACGACAAAAACGAATACGTTATACCATATCATCTGGAGTTAAAGCTTGAGTGAGGGTAATATAATATGGGTGATATTTCATGACTCGTAAAATCCTGATAATGGTTGATTGGGGAATGACAGTTTCTCTGGTTATCTGACGCGATCTTATGTACGGAGTCATGTGAATGTGTGCTAATGTTACCAAAACACGAACGTTATTTCCACCATACTCATGGTGCTGCCGGTTGGCAGCGCAAATTATCATTCTGTGCTCGTCTTTTCAGAGTCTAAATGGTATTGGCATTTGGATGACGTCTAGCCGGGTATCTCTGTGTATATAGCACTTCAGTTTCTACATGATTACCGTGACATTCTCCCCTAATCAACAGCATGTCAACAATTTCAGCCGGAGTTTAGTCAACCATGTTGAAAATGATTGTGCACAATGTACTCTAGCATGAAAAATAGAAATTTCATATAATTCTATCTCTTAACCTGTTAACCGGGGAAATCCCTTTCTAATTACGCAACATATAACGGGCGCGTCCTTTTCCACTAAGACGTGTATGAATGACGTATTACCATAGTAGTAGTAAAATATACGTTTCGTCCGTTCCAGGGCGCAATATAAATATCGAGGACGTATTCATATGTCCTACCCGTACCCGATATTGTTTACTTTGGACGTATTTATACGTCCCGCTCGGTTAACAGGTTAACTTTCTAAATAATAAAAAATAAAATGTCTTTCATTTTTTTTCTCTCTACTTACTTATGACTTCGGTAAAGTTTAGCGGCAAAATTTTTCAGCTGAAATTGCTTATCTCAAACTGATCTGAAATATCTGGAAAATGGTTGCGTACAATGTACTCTACAATGAACAATAAGAATTTCAAAAGCTGACATTTCTCACAAAAAAAATTCAAAGGAATTCTGCTTTTTTTTCTATACTTTTCGTTTACTTCTATATTTTTAACTAATACTTTTCCCCCTAGACGTGACCTAAGGCATCAATAAGTATACATAGAAAAAAAAGCAGAATTCATTTGAATTTTTTTTTTTTTTTTTTGTGTGAGAAATTTCAGCTTTTTAAATGATAAAATTTGTAATAATGGAAAGAAGGGAATTAGTGAGAGCTGGAAATTCACTTAATTTTAATTATATTCAGAAACGTTTCGTCAGCACATTTGCTGACCTCTTCTGGCTGATTTCTCTCGTAGTCAAATTATTATAGGCTAAAACGAATAGCTTGTAGCCAGTCACGTTACAATACCGTATTTTAGCCTATAATAATTTGACTGCCAGCGAAATCAGCCTGAAGAGGTCAACAAATGTGTTGATGTAACGTTGCTGAATATAATTAAAATTAAATGAATTTCCAGCACTCACTATTTCCCTTCTTTCCATTATTACAAATTTCATCATTTAAGAAAACTATAAAGAAATCAAAACAGTATGTTACGTATTCAGCTTTTTAAATTCTTATTATTCATTGTAGACTACATTCACACCACCCACACATACACAGACACACATTTAAACCTCCCACACATATACACACGCACTTATACACATGCACATAACGCATCATACGCACGCATTTACACAATTAACCCTACGCGCGCGCACACACACACACACACAATTCTAACCCCTCCTCTGTCACCCTCCACATACCCACATACGCCCATTTACACGCCCCTCCACACACCCACAAGCTCATTTACACCCACCCCATACACACAAACACACATTTAAACACATGCACAACTCTCCATACACACACACACACACACACACACACACGTGCACTCATGCATATGTACATGTACAAACCTTCTCACTCCCACATTCCTTTCACACACGCATACACATATTTACGCACATGCACATAACTCGAAAAACATACCTTAGGTTAACCTGTTGTAGGCTTAGGGCTCACAGGTTATTGCGCACTAAGGTTAAACTGTCGTAGATTTAGGGCTTACAGGTTACTGCGCACTAAGGTTCACCTGTCGTAGGTTTAGGGCTTGCAAGTTATTGCCCACTTAGGTTAACATATCGTAGTGTTGTTTTTGCAGGTTACTGTGTTACACCACTTCCCCATACACACACATACACACAGACACAATCCACAACACACACATTGATACACACAAAGACACGAATATGAGCAAACATCACCCCACAATAACCCCGCGCTTTCTCTGTCTGTTTACCCCCCTCCACCGCACATCGCTCCCCCTACAGGGATAGGTGGTTATTTAGGGGGTTATTCGGCCGGTTATAGCACCTCAAGGCTCGGGGATGAAGGCTTCTGGTCTACAGACTCCCAGGTTACAAGGCGTTGGGGGATAAGGATCTGGGACTTGGAGGTTAAGGGCCCGGACCCCACAATTCATACCTTATCTGAACGTAAAATTTCCCGCGATATCCGAATCTGGGATAATATATAGTGGTTTCCATTTAAAAAAACAAAGTTAACTTTCAAATTACCTTGAAACTCTAGTTTAAGGTCAAGTTGGAGGTCACCATCGGCTGTCCCCTCCAAACCCTAAAACTTTTATCCAAACTATTTTTCGCTATCATGCTTCCGAAACGAAATAATTGGTACCTCGATTAAAATGGTTCACCCTGTACATGTATAAGTCGAGACCTGCAATGGCTCGGTCGGTAGAATGACGGACTCGCACACGTTAGGCCCAGGTTTGATTCCTAGTCCCTGCTAATTGATACAAGCACCACTGAAAAAAGTTTTATGTACTTTGTTCTCAAACACATTGCAAGCGCCCGTCATTGATTAGCGCTGATGGAGCATAAATAGAGTGACGTTAAACAAAAAAAAATATGTATAATTCTCATAACAAAATAAAGTTCAGTAGGTTGAGAAGGTGTGTGCAATTAATAAATAATAAGACTGAGGTTTAGTGTAACACAATCGTAGCTTTAATCGAATAATGAAAGTGAATCGTACTTATCCGGTATAAAAAACCCTCGTCACATGTTAGGGTAAAACCATCGAAATACAAACTAAATTAAACAATTAATAAAATATAAAATATTAACAAGGTTAGATCAAACGAATATGGCAGATAGGAGACTTACAATCCAGATATACTTTACGATACGCGAAGCTCGCAGAGTCTAAAAAAGTCACACGCCTGAATGGTTATTCAGGTTGTTTATTTCTTACCAGTGCTCGCCCACGCTACAGATTTAGAAGATGAACGTGCCGCCCCACACACACACGCTGGTACACCACAGTCTCGATGTCTTGGGCACACAATCACACTGCGGTGGCATCTAGGTTGCCGATCTGATGGGCGGAGGGTAGAATCTTAGTAACGTGAAGACGTTGCCAGTTAATGCAGTTAGCCCTTTGAAGTGACGGCACTGATAATGCTGAGGTCACACACTTACACATGCTCGGGCACACACTTTCATTGAAGTTAAGCACAGAATCCCTTATCTAGTTGATGCGCAACGAAGCGCTCGCATACACACACATATATACACGTGACATGTTGACGGGATTAGTGCAATGTGATGTACTAGGTATACGCGCAGCGCGTAACTTTGCGAGAGCGACCGAGAGAAACAATGTGAAGCAAAGATGGTCGAACTACTTAGAATATTTCGACCGTAGCTGTCAATTTCCCAGACGGAATTAACTCGCGATACTTTGATATGGCAAGGATGAAGCTAAAAATAAATTCCCCACTCTTCAAGCTCATCACCCGGACCAGCCATAACTTAGCGGCCAGGGAGAGCGAAAAACTCAAGCTGTATTAGCCACCCGCTGGTGGTCGGCAGCTGATTCCTTTCCTATATTACTCCTGCCTTCCAATTTAACGCATTTGTCATCAAGCAGTCTGGGTCTCTCCAGACGTGCCGAGACTCAAGATTACCCAGAGAACGAATATGTGTTTGCTACCTTCGTATTTTGAGAAAGAAGAAAAACCATAACGCGCAGCAACTCGCGGCATTTAGCCAGGCAATGCACAAATGTACGACAGTCGCCCTTTCACGTATAAGCATCGCAAACTCTCTCTTGGTACGCATATTCTTGATAACCGCTACGAAGACTAGCAATCATCCTGGGATTCACTATCACTATCACTGCGACTCATTGACTGTCAATGCATTGCTAGACACTTTCTACGTTCTCGAAGTTCTCGAAGTTCTCGAAGCTCGAAGCTTACGCATGCATTTTGCATAACTCTCTCTTTCTCCTATATTTGGAACGCAAATACGAATAGTATCATATTCTCGAATTCTGAAGTTAAGTATAATGTGAACTACTTGATTTTGTTTCTTATCACTTAAAGAATTAATAATCACTTCGGTATTTTAAACGTGTTTTGAACTTTCAGTTGAACACATATGCCTTTTTCCTTAACATAATTCTACTAAATACTTTTTACAAATTTTCAATACGTTTTTGTCGATCTCACTACTTTATTTTTCTCACTTATTTTTTACGTAACCTATTGTGAAGTGCCAAATAAGCCTTTGTTTTTATCAATGATACTGTTGCCAACTGTTCATGACTTTTGCTTTTTAATACTTTAGTGTATTTTATGGAATTTGATGTTATACATACGTACCGATTACAGTTTTTTACATTATTTGAATTTCATGTATCAGCACATAATTTGATGTCTTCATAATTCGATATGATATAATTTTCATCTAGTATTCTGATTTATATTTTAGCCACTTTTATTCTTTTTCGTTGAAGATTTATAATGAGTTAGAACTAATCGACTAGTACCATAAATACTTATTCGAAATTTTAAATAAGACAAGTCGAAATTAGGATAGCTCTCTTGAATTATTTTAAGCAAATTTAAATTTATACAAAAACTGTCTAATTTCTTTTTATTAAGGATGATTTTTTGCCTACAAGGAGCACATACCTTCTTTCGATTTTGTGTATTATCACACTTGTTTGTAAGCATTATACTTCAAAAATTCTATATTTCAAAACAGTTTCCTGTTGTCTATCCTAGTTTAGATTAATTTTTGAAAAGTAGACAAAAGAAAAATTGAAATCTATATTTAGCAAGGGGGAATTGTATTTGAATATTTACTTTAATAATATTTTGTATTTTGTAAATCTTGTAATGATTCTTATAAAATTCAATTTTTTTGTTATCTTTGAGTTTTGTACTTTCGGACATTTATTCATTTTAGAAATAGATAATAAAATTTATTTTTTACTCTAAAATTAAGTACAATTTATTAGCATTTTACAATAACTGAAAAATCTGTGGAATTATAGTTTCCCCGATTGTATTTCATATAAGAATTTCTATTTAGAAAACAAAATTGATCTTGAAATGACATTGAAGATGACTCCAAGGCCACGGTTAAGGTCAACATAATATATCCCCTTCATATTCTAGCAACTTTAGTCTTAAATATTTCTTGGTAAACCTTAACCTTACCCGGATATTTACGTGAAAAGATTAAGAAATGAATAATACTCTGACCCTCCCGTTTTTTTCAAATCTGGGATTAAAAATAGAGTTTCTTATTTAAAAAAGCAAAACTAATTTTGAGGTAAGCTGGAAGATGACCCTCAAGGTCATAGGAAAGGTAACCAAAACATATCCTCCTTAGATTCCAAAAATTTTAGTATAAAAAATTTTTTAACAAACTTTACCAAAGCGGAGAAATCTGGGCGTGTATGTATGTGTGTATAACTTATAGTACTTTCTACGGTTTTCTATTATTATATAAGAAAATGATGTTAAATACAATAATTGGACTAAGTACTGAGGGTTTCTTAATTTATGAATTTTCTATAGTGTATGATTCGTATATGCTATTTCACTATCATTTTACTGACAAAATCGGTGGCTTCCAGATAATCAAGTCAAAAATCAATCGCAAACCTGCAAAACGGGTGGCTCCACCTACTGTCACAGTAAAGCCTCATGTGTCGACTATGAAAAGGGCTTTTGCTGTGCTTGCAAGCCAGGTTATTTCGGAAATGGTCGATCCTGTCAGCCGGACGGTATGTTTTTTCACTAAGACTTACATCGTATCAATTGGATAAATATATAAGAATTTTTGGTATATTATTTTGTGATTAACGAATAACATTGCTCAACTTTTGAACAAAAAGCTCTCTAATGATGCAAGGTGACATTTTTTAGGATATTATGTTAATAAAGCGAATGGTTTTATGCACTGAGTTTAACTGGATTGCTGAATTATC
This sequence comes from Phymastichus coffea, assembly GCF_024137745.1. Taxonomy (NCBI): domain Eukaryota; kingdom Metazoa; phylum Arthropoda; class Insecta; order Hymenoptera; family Eulophidae; genus Phymastichus; species Phymastichus coffea. Next base: position 811,935 of record NW_026706878.1, on the reverse strand, counting down.
AAAAATTTTCAAATCATACGAAAAAGTAACCTCGCGATCGGTATAAGTTTAAAGGTTTTTAGCCATAGTTTGATTGAGATTATATTGAGAATAATTTGGCAGATATACCATTACGGGCGATCGGCAAGATATCAGGCAAAATAAATGACGTCGAGTTTATGGATAGAGATCTACAGTGTTACGTGCAGACGAAGGATGGCAGGACGTACATGGCGCTGGCGCGTATACCGGAGAGCATCGGTACGCGATTCCAACTGCTGAACCCCATGAGCGGCGTGATCGGCTGGCTGTTTGCCAAAAGCAGTGGCGACTTGAAGAACGGCTACAAGCTGACCGGTAAGGTTCACGAAGCGTAAAAGAAGTTGGGGTTGAGCGACGATCGAGCGCGTTAACGGGTCATTACAGGAGGCGTGTTTAATCACACCATGGAGCTGATATTCAAGTCGACGGGTGATAAGCTGACGATTCGTAACAAATACTTGGGGCTGGATGTATTTGGCCAGCTAAAGCTCGAGTCCGAGATAATGGGTTACCTTCCATGGGTGGAGGAGGGCGCACGCGTCGACTACGGCGACTACGAGCAGCTGCTGACACGTGCCCAGCCCGGCGTAATCCGCTCTAACACAGAGCGTAGCTACAGTTTTGCTACCTCACCATCTATCAAGTACTCGTTTACCGAGGATCAAACGATCGTCTACGAAGAGTGCAGCTACGCGCCACTATCGGCGGATACTGAAGTCACCAGCAAGCTCAAGTTCTCGCGGGGTATTACAACCTATGAAAGTCGTGAGAACATCGTGCGCTTCGCCGTCAATTCCAAGATTGTGCCTCTCGAGGAGCAGGATCCGTGTATTCAGGGCCGAGCCACTTGTGGTTATCATAGTTCTTGCATCATTGACGTCAACACTTTCAGATGTGTCTGCGATCCCGGGTATCAATCGTACCAGTCAGCTCCTTATCTGACTCGCTAGCGATACCTCGCCTATACTCTAACGTTTACTAAATTTTACTTTCAGGTATCAAACGCTGTACCATGAAGATGGTTCTTCGAGTTGCGTCGACATCAATGAGTGCACTGTCGGCAATCACGCCTGCTCATCGGATGCACACTGCGTGAATACAGAAGGTAGTCACGTTTGCCAATGTAAACCTGGATTCTCCGGCGATGGACGTACTTGCGACAGTAAGCCCTACTTAAAAATACACAGCTTAATCGATCGGAAAATACCTATAGAAGTGAGATAACTGCATTGCGCTGTACATTCGGTAATTCTGAATCAACCATTTTAGAATATAGAGAAATTTTCCGTATCGAAATATAGCTTCCTGGAATATATTATTATTATATATTATACGGTATCTATTATATAGAATCTTCTAATAATATCTGCTTTTAAATGGAGTTGGACTCTTGAAATCAGTTGTATAGTACCAGAGATTTGCGCAAACATACATAAAAAATTCAAGTCGAATGCAGAACCTTTCCCTTTTATAAGTTTGTAAACATGGGCCCTATCGTGGTATAAATGCGATTCGCTATAAAGTCACCGTTTTAATTAAAGCATATACTTAATTCAATTAACAAAATAAATTATATTATCTTGAATATTAAAACTTCAAAATTAAAATAATGGTAATTTTCTACAGCCTAGATCACTTGAGAGCAATAGAAATTATCAAATTTTAGTCAAGCAATATTGAACGCTTATCTACTCTTCGGAATACGATTTGCTGAACTTAGTATACTCTATTATAACTTATTACAATATAAAGATTCGAACTCTGAAATTATTGCAATGTTATTTTTCGAGATTGAGTAAAAATTTGACTTAAGATGCGTTACTCTACTGTTTTTATTTGAATTTTTAATAATATTCGTTGACAGACAGGCAGCACAATTAGAATGATGAAATTTAAGCTAAAATTTCAAAACAGAGGTTTGAGGCAGAGGAGTCAATTGTTCTTATGCAACAAGCTATAGTTTCAGGCCAAAATATTTAGAAATTGGCAATTCCAGGTTACTACTATTAAGACAAAATTTCTCCATATCAGCGTCACCAGGAATATACGAATTTCCGTAGTAACTTTTATAATTTCATCAGTGAACTTGAGAACGTAGTTTAAGAAAATAAAATTCTCAATCTCAAAGCGCTGTGTGATATTTTAGTAAGTCCCATCATATCTGTTAGTGAAAAAATGTCGCGGAAATATTGCCAACATGCTACTAAGAGATTTTCACACAGGAACACGAATATGTAATTTTTTTTTCTAAACCGATGACGAGTCCGAGAAAATGGAAGATGTTTTCGTTTTCGGCGTTTTCTCTGCAAACAGTAGTATTTACAGGACTATAAAGTAAACCATCTCATAAAGGGTAAGATTTTACATTAAAGATGATATGTTTCACCATCTCGTCGTTGTAAACAATATTTACAACAACGCGAAATAAATACTATGAAAATTTTGAAAGGCGACGCCGTTGTGATTCTTCGCGTGCAGCATGGATTTGAAAGACACAGCTTGCAAACTGGTTTTTTGTCGATATTAGCCGGTAATGGCTAACTATCAACAGCATTCCAAATTATATTCGGAGCATTTTGACGGTGAAGCATTTGAAGTATACGATCTTTAAATTTCAATTAATATTTTTCATAATCTGATAGGTTAAAATTCGCGCGAGGCGAATTTATCCCGTGCGTAGGCCTTTAACAGTCGAGCGGCCTTTGACTCGGACGGCAGTCAGGCTCTCGGGCACCCCGTCCCGTTCGCGCGTCAATAACGAAATCTTCGTAGATTTGATCCGGGCTCCCAATACCGCGATCGTGAGATATTCGATGGGACGTATTCGTATATATTTATCCGTAATCGGTTATATATAAAATAAACAATAACGGGGAAGCATATGGATATACTCAAGCGCGGTTAATAGGAATTATAAAATTTATTTTATAAAGCTCAAGTACATGAATAAATCATCGAGCGAAAATAGAAAGATATATATATATATATATATATATATATATATATATATATATATATATATATATAGACACGTGTATGTATATATATTTATTATACTTTATATATATATATTATTATACTTTATATATATATATATATATAGACACGTGTTCTTCGCCTCGCGTTATCTATTATTCATAAACAAATAGTACTCACTTATTTTCTTAATAAAGTTATTGGCGTTCGGTCCTTTATGTATTATTATTGTTTTTTTTATTTATATGATCTTCCTTCCTTTTGTTTTTAAATGGATTGTATGGTCCGTGAAATGTAAGCGTATATATGTATGTGTCCAATTGATACAGTGGATTAATATATTTCCTTGGTCCTAACGGCGTGAACGATTTGCCTGTATGGTTGCTATCTTTCTTTGGCTTTTATTAACACTCAAGCTCTGATGAAGTAAACCGAAACAAACTTTCAATTAGGTAAAAGAATAATACCGGATAACTCGGACAAATTAAATTGCACTGAATTTATATTTCAATTGGCGAGATAAACTCTGAACTCGGAAATATTGCGGGCTTCTTGCTTCGGCGCTTCGTCCTGACTAACTAAAAAAAGGTGCCGTCGTCGTTTTCACCAGTTCGTTATATATCCTTTGTCCCTCGCACTCCGTCTCTCTCTAGCGCGTACACTTCAGACACTTACGCGTTTCTAATCGGCTCGTATTACTGAGCCAAGCACGCTGACTGCAGCATGCTGTCGCAGCATGCTGCAGCAGTGTGAATCAGCTTCTCCCGCTCATTCCCACCGAGCCGCGCACACAAATACTGCTAGCTATGGTGTTTTATCGCTATAACCTTGGCCTTAGCGCAACACGAACGGGACTCTCGAAGGCGAAATTTTAATCGTAAAATATAACAAATGATACGTCACGTAACATAATCAAATGAACAAAAGTGCTTTTAGACTTTCATTTAATATGTTCAACTCTATTTTATATATGTATAGGCTATAGAGGGTGTCCCATTTTAAAGGAACCACCCCGAAATTTTCTACGGTTGGCATTACACAAAAAAATTGTTCAGACGAAAGTTGTTTGGGACAATGAGGAATATCTTTCCCAGAAATTGGATTAGAAACGGATTCGGAAACAGCGAGAAATTCTACGTTTAGATAAGGTTTTATGTGGAGGTGCGGTTAACCCCCCCTTCCGTGTAAGCTCATGTAGGGGTCAAATTTCTTATTTTCTTCATTTATGCATAGGGATGATCAGGCAAGGGTAAGATTTTAATAACCCAAAAACTCAAATAACCCAATAACCCAATAAACCAACCTCAATAATCCCAATAACCAAATAACCAAGTGATTTTTTTAATAAGAACCCCTATTTTTTATCATGGATTCGGAAAGAGCGGGAAATTCTACGTTCAGGTAAGGTATTATGTTTGGGGTGCGGTCAACCCACCCTCCTATCCTACCGGGGCGAGGGTGAGGGTAATAATAATAATAATAATAATAATAATAATGATAATAATAATAATCTAATACCCAACATAAATAAAAGTTCGATTATCAAGATCGTTTTTTGTTTAATCATTACGTGTGTTCGTGCCACATTTAGTAACGTGAACCAATCTAACCAATGTACATAAAGAGGGAGTGTCCAGTCTATCTAGGCAAGGTGAAAATGCCGAGACGATCAAGACAAGATGTTGGTTACTCAGCTAATGAAGGCAAGGTATTAATTACCAGCTAATTAAGGCAAGGTGGGAATACCCAGCCAATGAAAGCGAGGTATTAATTACCCAACTAATTAAGGAAGGTGGGAATGCCCAGCCAATGAAGGCGAGGTATTGATTACTCAGCCAATTAAGGCAAGGTAGGAATGCCCAGCCAATGAAGGCGAGGTATTGATTACTCAGCGAATTAAGGCAAGGTGGGAATACCTAGCCAATGAAGGCGAGCTATTGATTACCCAGCCAATTAAGGCAAGGTGGGAATGTCCAGACAATGAAGACAAGACGATGACTACAGATAGAGTTATGGTCAAGGTTGTAACACAAACATTTATCTCGTAAAATGTTCAAAAATACCGCCGTTCAAATTTATGCAGTGTTGTTCGACATAAGAAGTTTTCAACTGTGGGCAGCAAAATGTGACGCGGAATAGCTCTACAAGCTTGCATGATGCGTTGCATCATACCTTGCCGTGTTGTTGGTTGTTGTGTATAAGCAATACCTTTCAAATAGCGCCATAAAAAGAAATGTGGACTTGTTAGATCTGGTCATCTTGGACACCACTCAGTAATGTCACTACCAATGCCTATTCATCGTCTTCGGTATCGTTGGTTCAAGAAGTGACGAACTATTAGTGAGCGATGATACGCTGCACCGTCCTGTTGAAGCCATAATCTTGTTTCCAAGTCGACATCTTCCAATAATTCTGGTAAATTATTCTGCAGGAAATTAAGATATGCTGCGCCGTTTACATTTCCATCGAAAAAATAAGGTCCTATCAGATAACCATTTATTATACCGCACAAAACTACGAGGCTCCATCTATGCTGATTATCAACATGACGTACCCAATGAGGGTTCTGGATAGACCAATAATGACTATTATGGCGATTGAGTTGCCCATTACTATGAAATGTAGCTTCGTCCGAAAACATTACGTATCTGAAAAATTCAGGATCTTCACGAATTCTTGCTTCTGCTCAATTACAGAATTCGAGTCTGCAGCGGAGATCATCTGGCATCAAAGTTTAAGTCAAAGTTATGTGGTACGGATGAAATCTATGAAGCCGCAAAATTCTACCGGCTGTTGTTCTTGGGATTCCAGTACATCTCTGAATTTCACGGAAAGAGATATGATGATCCAAATCAACCATTTCCAAAACAACGAGAATTCGTGGTTCATCGTTGTTCTGTCTCATAATGTGACGATTTCTGCGTATTCGTGGTCGAAGCGGCGCGTCGCGTGCCGTCTAACTAATAGGTTAGGAAGGGATGGGAGTGAGCGCCGCTGAGCGTCGCGAGAAAAAATGCGTGCGCGAGTCCAGTCCAGTTTGAGCAGTGAGTGCAGTTTTGGGATAGCTAGAAAGAAGGCCAATTCTACCGGCAACAGCTTTATCTACGACTACAGCCAGCCCCATCTGCAAGGAGAGCCAACAGCGCCTGCAGATACATCGTCTGCAGATACTGGGCCTGCGGCAATGACCAACGTCGCCTGCAGATACTTGGCCAGCAACAACAGCCAGCATCGCTAGCTGTTGTCTACATTCTGACCAGCAGTGACGACCGGTATTTCCTGCAGCAGCACATCGCTTGGAATCCACGACGTTGCGAGGAGCATTGGATAAAAGGTCAAGCCTTCTTTCTTTCTCTCTACACTCTCCCTCTCTCTCTGGTGATGCAACGACCGGTGCGCATTTAGTAAGGTAGCCAGGCATTCACGTACCGGCTATCTAGAGGTTCGCGCTTAGTTTTATTTTGTATTAGTGCTAGTTGCGACCAGCGAATTGTCAAGGTGCTCAAGTGCCGGGCAATTCATCCGGTACAGGTTTTCGTAAAATTTAAGTAAATTTGTAATAGGATAAGTGTGCGATTAGTTATTAGTTAGGATAGACCGAGAAATATTTATTTGTGATTATTCTAAGTTGCTCTTTCGTTCTATTTCTTAGTTAGTTGGTCAATAATTTTATATTATATTATGCGCGCGTATGTTTAGATGTGAATGTTTTTTGGTCATTATAAGCCGTAAGTTTAATCTAAATTTGACACAGTGTAAATTATTTTATGACCTTCCCTCTCTTTTCTCCCTCAATCACCGTGAGCGAAAGTGCCTCACTTACCCCGCAAAAGAATTGGTGATAGCGAGAGAATTTTGTCACACGTTCAATGATTCGGAATCTCACGTAGTTTGGGTACCGAAGCCTCCCTGGGTAATTTTGACGGTAATATCTTGCTGCAACACGATATCGGCTTTGACATGCCCCGAGAGGTAACAGAATGTCAATAATTTCGTTTCTCAAATAATCTGGCATATTTGGCCTTTTTGAATCGCTAGATACTAAGAAATGTCCATGTGAACTATCCTGAGAAGGACTGTTCACGATTCACCTCTTTCATAAATAATACTAAAAAAGTTTTATTTTCCGATTTAGTTGAAACTCTTGTCCGGAATCATGCCAGAAAAGAGAGTAAAAATTATTTGTTTTCCTATAAAATTATTTTCAAAAATTGATTCTACGGGAAAAAACATGAAAGAAACGTATGTAACGTTTTTTTGTCAGATTTCAAACGATTACCTTTCGATAATTTGTTTAAATAACTTTTGATAAATAATTGTAAATGGCAAAATAAAAAAAACGGGTATTTTTTTTTCGATTTACCTACGATTGGCATAGTTAGTTTAGCGCTATCTTGCCCGGTTTGGCAAGGGCCTTAATGGATTAAGATAATGTGGTAGTGACCAGTTTAACTTTCTTTCCAAATCCGAAATAAAAAAATGAGGTGTTTTGAGTAGCCGACTTGGTAGCCAGCCAAGTTAGGCAAACTTGTTAATAATAACGGAAGCTTATTTTCCATTTTTTATCCATTTTTCAAGGCTTTATTCAAGGATTCACTCAAGATTTATTGAAGATTACGTACAATTTTATTTAATTTAATTAACGAAAGCTTATTTTCCATTTTTTAGCTTAGACGCCATGTAAACTTCCTAATTGTTGACATTCTGTTATTTCTCGGGGCGTATTCGTGGTCGACGTCTCTCTCTTCATTTAATGATTCGGATTCTCACGTGGTTTGGGTACCGAAGCCTCCCTGGGTAATTTTGACGGTCAAGGCCGATATCGTGCTGCAGCAAGATATTACCATCTAGTTCTTGGGTTGGGGGAGGGGGGCAAGATATTACCAGCAAATTATTGGGTTATTAAAATTAATCTTACCCTTGCCTGATCATCCCTGTGATGAAGAAAATAATAAATTTGACCCCTACATGACCTTACGCGGAGGAAGGTTAACCGCACCCCACACATAATATCTTATCTGAACGTAGAATTTCTCGCTCTTTCCGAATCCGGGACCAAATTATAGGTTCCTATTCAAAAAATGACTTTGACCTTCAAATGACCTTGGATATAAATCTCCAGGTCAAATCCGATTTCTGGGAAAGGTGTCCCTCATTGTCCCAAATAACTTTTGTCTGAACAATTTATTTGTAGAACACCAACCGTAGAAAATTTCGGGGTGGTTCCTTTAAAATGGTACACCCTGTATACAGGGTGGCCCATTTTAAGTGATCCACTCAGATATCTAGATTGGAGTGAGTTTTATCGAAAAAAGTTTCAGACAAAAGTTACTCAACTTTGAGGGGGCCATGTTTCTATGACCTTGGATTTGACCTTGGAGGTCATGTTCAAGGTCATTTCAAGGTCAACTTTGTTTTTTTAAATAGGAACCCCCATTTTTGACCCCGGATTCGGAAAGAGCGGGAAATTTTACGTCCAAAACGGTATTTTTAAATTTTTTTTCATGGCCTTGAGAAGGTCGATTTAAGGTCAAATGCTTGAAAAACTGCATAAAAGCGTTTTTTTAATTTTTAAGATATCGAAAAATGACCTCTACAAAATTTGTTCAGAACAGAGTGGGCCACCCAATGCACCAAAAACCTTTGACCTTTAACCTCATTTTGAAGGTCATTTCAAGGTCGAAGTGTTTTTTGTAATGAAAATCCCTCTTTTTAACCCCGGATACGCACATAGCGCGAAATCCGACGTTTGGATAAGGTATTGTGTTGAGTTTCGCGCTATGTGCGAATCCGGGGTCAAAAAGAGGGGTTTCCATTACAAAAAACACTTCGACCTTGAAATGACCTTCAAAATGAGGTTAAAGGTCAAAGGTTTTTGGTGCATTGGGTGGCCCACTCTGTTCTGAACAAATTTTGTAGAGGTCATTTTTCGATATCTTAAAAATTAAAAAAACGCTTTTATGCAGTTTTTCAAGCATTTGACCTTAAATCGACCTTCTCTAGGCCATGAAAAAAAATTTAAAAATACCGTTTTGGACGTAAAATTTCCCGCTCTTTCCGAATCCGGGGTCAAAAATGGGGGTTCCTATTTAAAAAAACAAAGTTGACCTTGAAATGACCTTGAACATGACCTCCAAGGTCAAATCCAAGGTCATAGAAACATGGCCCCCTCAAAGTTGAGTAACTTTTGTCTGAAACTTTTTTCGATAAAACTCACTCCAATCTAGATATCTGAGTGGATCACTTAAAATGGGCCACCCTGTATATACACACATACATAGTTATCTATACTAATTAGCCGATTTTCGAATATTGCCAACATATTGAAAATTCATGGGCTCTACGGCATGACATAAGGCTAGAGACGCAGGCTCGGTGGTTTTCAAACACACACACATACACATATATATATATGTATATATATATGGAGCACATGAATTTTCAAAATGTTGGCAATATTCAAAAATCAGCTAATTTGTATGGATGACTATTTTATCCTGCCCTAAGACGTTTAAATGTTGGATAAAACTTGAAGATACCATTCAGAATAATTTTAATTAATTTATTTATCTAGACATACATTTTTATCCATTTACTATAAGCAAAAATATAAAAAATTAAAAAAACAGTGTTTTTCGTAGTTTTATCTAAATCCCAAAAATTCCCTCTTAATACTACTTGAATGGAAAGTTCGTTAAACTATCTTTAATTTAATCTATTTATGAACCTATTTTGGATACCTGCGAGCCGAAAAAATTATCGTTTGAAAAATATACGATATTGTTAAATATTGCTAAATATTGTTGAATATTATTGAATATTGTCAATTTTGAACGAATCATAAAATTTATACGACCTGAATGTTGTTTCTTATTATAGTAGACCTTTAAATTAAGCTTCAGATCAGCTCTTTAGATTCTTCTAGAGCCAAGCAATGAATTATTTTAATGTTAAAAATTTCAAATATGTAAATAATGAATCGTCATTTTCTTAAATTCTGGATTCTTACTCAAAAGTTATGTAAAATTGCTCTCATAGCATCTATAAACTTTCACAGAAAGTCAAAACGAAATTCATAAACCCTACTTTGTCCAATGATGAAGCATTTGTTTGTTGTTTATAACGCTGAAAAGAATTGAAATACATAGACATTTTTAACTATTAGAACTTTATTAATATTTTTTCATTATTAATGTTTTTTTTACCTTTTTTGAATTTTATAAAAAATTTATCTCACTGTTAAGAAAATTGTGACAGTAGATTGCGCATAACGTTTGGAACCTTTCGTCAGTTAATTAAAAAAATTCATCTTATTATTATAAAAATTGTACTTAATTGGTTACGCATAACTTCTAAAAAGTTCCAGCAATGAGTTTATCAAATTTATTTTATTGTTAAAAAAGTTATTTGTTACAAATAAAATGAGAAGAAAATATGATTGATTCAACGGAATTTCTGCTGTTGAAATAGAGTAATCAAATTCTACGTGTTGCAATAAGAACACTTGGCATATCAGTTTTATAGCGGATTTGCTGTTGAATTGATTAGACACGGCTGTTGAATTGACTACACATAGTTCGATTCATTCTATAAATGGATGCTGTTAAATTAAATACGTACATTGAGTTCATTTAACAGAGCTTAACTTGTTGCCGTAACTGTCTACTGTACATAAATCAACATAATGATAAAAATTCTAAATTAAAAAAATTTTCTTTTTCAATCCTCTGTGTACGGATTGCAACGGTAGTCGATTCGATTAATCGATCCGTTCGCGATTCGTATACTCGCGATGTTAGATCGAACGACTAAGAGAGAGAGAGAGAGAGGGAGAGAGAGAGAGAGAGGGAGAGAGAGAGAGAGAGAGAGGGGGGGACGCGCGAGGGCTTAAATATTCAGTTAAGCCTCAGCTGCTTTTGAGAAAGTACCGCCGATTTAGTTTGCACTGTGTTCTGCCATGTCGATAAAAATTGTTTCCTGAATTTTTTGGACTTGTACAAGTGATAGCAAGCAGCATCACAGCAGCAGTATTACAGCAGCAGCAATTAGAGCAGCAGCAACAAAAGCAGCAGATATTTGTGAGCGAAGCAGCGCAGCAGATTGATTCAAGGAGCACCGTTGATTATCTTCAACAATTACGGCTGATCACCGTAATTGCACGGTAGGGTAGGTGCATATCCTTTATATTACGCAACAAAATACGAGCGAGAGTATTTTGTATATCGCGAGCGTTATTTTTGTATTCGCGCCGAGCGTTAGATTTCGCGGCATAGTTCGAATTCTCTCTCTTTCTCTCTCTCTCTCACCGAATTATTATCAATAATTGTAAATCCTATTTCGCGTGCGTTAGTCTTTCGGCCCAATTAATTAAACATCAGCAATATTATTCGCAGTTTACGTCATTTCGTTCCCTAATAGCTTAACAGATCTATAAAGGATTAAGTTTTAATCCGATTTCGTGTAGGTGATTAGTTGGATTGAGCATTAGCTCACTCACACCTAAGATAGATCGAATGTCACAAGTCAAGTGACTTAAGGTGAGTTCAACTCGGTTGGAAAGAAGACACTGAAACGAAAGTATCAAACGTAAAGGCGAACACACGTATACTATACGTGTTTAACGGAGGGGCGGTTAGATCTGCATCGTGGGAGTTTGTGTTCAATAAATTCCCTACTTTGTTAGTTAACCACCATGTTACAAGACATAAAAATGTGTTTATATCACTAATTATTAATTTATCACTATTGGACGTACACTATGAACATGTACAATGAGTATATTGTGAATATTTATTACATATCTCTCGCAAATCGCAGGCTAATCGCATACACATCACTGCCATGAATGACATATAGTTGGCATATTTCGTATTTAATTATGTAGCAGAAAGTTAAATTTTCTTATCTAGTAATCGGAAGGTTTCCTATACACTTGCGGGGCAGATTCTAAATTAGCTGTAGCCACCTAGAGTCACAATCCTCAATTTGCATTCATAAGAAAAGGGCTTTGGCGGGAAATTTTGATCCTAGCAAAATTAAAATTTGATCAGGTACTAATACAGATATAAATGACAGAAAAAAACAAAATGAATAAACTACAATAAATAGTAAAGTGACCCAACTTTTGAATGAAAAATACGAAAAATATTTTTAATATTCATTCAATTTAATAATTTGTTTTTCATAATATTTTATTACTACTAGTCTACTTTAGTCTACTTTTTAATACTGTTATGATTGCTACATCTACAGATAAATTACTTTCATCAAAGACTGATTCTTTTGAAGTCACTTGTACAGATTCTGCTTGTACTTCAGATAGATCACTTTGTAACTCAACTTTTCCAAACTAAGATTTCGCGTGATTTAAAAATGTAGATCTTTTCATAAATGTTCTTGAACAGTTAGCTTTTTTGCATGAAAATTTAGACGATCTTTGATAAAATACTTTTAAATGTCACGAAAAATCCTGTAATGCAGTAAAAGTATGCTCGCATAAAGAACATTCTAAAATATCCATATTAATATTAAGTAATTAACGGTTTGAACACAGATAGTAAATAAGTTATATAACAATACATTGCAAAGTGTTAAAAATTAATTAAAACCCAATTGGTTTTATGCAAAGGTTTACTCATAATCTACAAGTCCAAAAAAGGTAAAGACATGTTTACATCATTTAAAAGTTCAGTCACGTTTAAAGCTAATAAATTCCAGCGCGTACGAAATTCATAGATGGCATGTTAAATCAGTAACCACTAATATTTGCTTTGTAGTGAATATTGAGCACAAAAATTCGTGGAAAGACTTGATATAGTAATCATTGCTCACTAAAAGATGATATCTAATACGTATTATCATCAATGATCAAATAAACTGAATCGACTTTGAAGTTAGATTCTCCAACCACTATAATATATGGTCGTAGTGTGATATGTGTACTCTTAGCGAAGATGCGTATGTCTTCTTTATTTTTTTGAATATTACCATTTATCTGTAATTTTTTTTAACCAAAAGTTTAATATATAAAACTAAACGGAAAAGTTTTTCTATGAATTCCGCTATACGATGCTTTTAAAAACCTTGATATGAGTGACTATGCCCTTAAAACTTTTTAGACAGGATGGTTTTTATGCTTTTCTACTCCTTGAGGAATTCTGACATTTGATTTCAACACATAACTAAAATCGCATAGTGCTCTACGCGCGCCTTATTTATTTACTATTTGTTTGGGACAAAGGAGCAGGGATCAATTAACTCATTAACACTGTATTAATTTACTTTTATTTTAATATTACAAGGGAGTGGTAGCCGCGTACTTAATAATCGAACAATGTTTCATGTTACAATTTACAAAGAGAGCGGCTTCTTCGAGGGCAAGCAGTAAACTAAACTGCCGCGCGCAACGCTGCAGATGCATCGTTGCGACCGTCAGGCCCCGACCAATCCACGGCCGCGCGCGCCTCCGCTCCTTCCCTGCGCCCCGCTCATAGGTTGCTAGGCCGCCTCGAATTCGCCCTTGTGCGATATCCGAGCGGTGTGACCGCTTCCAGGTTTCTCCAGGTCGTATCAGCCTCGGGTTTTATTCCCGAGCTGTAAGCATACGGCCGTGGCTGCCATATGACAACCATACCGTCACGATGAGCGGAACAGCAAACAAAGGAGCGCAGCACTACCCGGGCGGATCGGTTCACAAACATCGATTTTTTTGTTTCGCAAAAAAGACGGTCTACGTGAGACACTAGTACATGTTCGCTGTCTGGCCGCGGTACGCTCGTTACCAACCGGGACTTTTTCCTTCTTTTTTTTTTTTTGATGCTCGGATTTTCCTCGATGCCAAACAAATTACCCGCGTCTGCCGGCAACATCTTCCCCCCATCAAAACTATGCAGCTTTTGATTGCGTGGATTCGCAGATTTTTATGAGCTTGTGGACAGGTCGGGTTATGTCCTTAGTACCGACACGAACTTTCACTACTCGTATAACTCCATCGCTGTTGTTGGGATAAACCTCGATTACTTTGCCTTTTCGCCATGAGTTTCGAGGGGCTTGAAAGTCGATCACAAGCACGAAGTCGCCAACATTTAACGATGGTTCCGAAACGTTCCACTTCTTTCGCGGTAGCAACATCGGCAAGTATTCGCGGAGCCACCGCTTCCAGAAGGCTTTTGCGAGTTGTTGTATGATCTCGAAATGCTTTCGTGGCGTCAAAATTTGGTCGTTATACCTATCAAGTCTTAAATGTCCCGACGACGACCCGATGAGAAAGTGATTCGGCGTTAAAGCCTCCTCATCACGAGGGTCGACTGACACGTGAGTTAATGGCCGCGAATTCACCATGTGCTCAATTTCCACGAGTAACGTATGTAATTGTTCTTCGTAAAGTACCTGCTCGTTCAACGACTGTTGCATGGCGGTTTTGACGGATCTGATTAGTCGTTCCCACGCTCCCCCCATGTGAGGTGCGTCCGGCGGGTTAAAGTGCCAATTTATTCCGCGTTCTTCCGCGAATTTTTCTTGTTCCTTAACATCGAGTCGACTAATCGCGGCCTGTAATTCCTTGTTCGCCTTCGTGAAGTTGGTTCCATTATCGCTATAGACGTGAAGCGGAAATCCCCGTCTGCCCGCGAATCTTTTTATTGCCATTATCGCTGAACTCGCAGTCAAACTACTTGCCAATTCTAAATGGATCGCACGTATCGTCATGCACGTGAACAAGACTCCCCATCGTTTTTTGCGTCGTCTTCCAATTTTCACTGCGACTGGGCCGAAGTAGTCCACTCCGCAGTGAGTGAAGGGCCTCAACGAATACGCCACTCGGCAGCTAAGCAAATCGGCCATCATCGGGTTCGACGGTTTCCCACGGCGAAAACGGCATGTGATGCATCGTTTCGCGTACGAGCGCAGTCTTGTTCTTAAACCGAAGATATAATACGTGGCTCGTAATTCGTTGACGACGGTTTCATTGTTCGCGTGGTCGTACCTTCTGTGGTATGATTCGATCAACCGATTAGTGGCGAAATGGCGAGCATCTAAAATGATTGGCTGAAAGTTCACGCTCTTGTCCCCTATCCTTTTTATTCACCCGTTTGCCCTCAATATCCCATTAACGTCCAAAAATGGCTGCAGCCCGAACAACCGACTTTCTCTGTGCACCGAGCGACCGTGTCGCAATTCATGAATCTCGTCCGAAAAATACGCAGATTGCACGATTTTATACCAAAAACGTGCCCCAACGTTCCATTTTTCGTTGTTTGACGATTGCCCGAACGAGTCGTCGGACAGCGGAAACGACTGCTGATATGTTTCTTTCATTTTCCTCTCGCGCCATTGGAGTAGATACATCCGCATTCGGTTAGCTAAGGCTATCATACCAAACCACCCAAGTTTCATAGCACTCCCCGACTCTTTGCCAATATTCGCGTTCGTCATCCCTATAAATTCACCGCGCGACTCCATGCTGTCGATTTCTCGAGTTTCCGCTGCACACAACTTCTTCTGAGTCGGCCATGTGTCTGGGGGTCCACGGAGGAATTCTGGGCCGACTAGCCACCTGTCGTTTGATCGCATTGGTGTTTTCGCCCGGCGTGTAGCGTCATCCGCGGGGTTCGAATGCGTTGGGACCCATCGCCACTCTGTGGTCCGAGTTATCTCGTTGATCTTCGCCAATCTATTACGCACGTATACTTGCTTTAACCTCGGTCCGGCTCGAATCCATTGCAACACTGTTGTGGAGTCTGACCAAAAAACTCGTTCCGTAATATTAATGTCAAGTTCGGAGCAAATAGTTGCCGCTAGGCGGGCCCCGAGGACGGCAGCTTGCAACTCCAACCGTGGCACGGTCATCGGTCGAACCGGAGTAACGCGCGTCTTTGCCATGATGATGGCCAGATGTATTTTTCCATTGCGGGATACGGTGCGTAGATAAGCGACGACGGCATAAGCTTGAGTACTCGCGTCGCAGAAGATATGGAGTTGCTCTTGCGCATAGTCCGCGTCGCGAGATATGAAACATCGTGGGATGCTGACTTTTTTAATTTCGCCGAGCTGTTCTAGCCACAATTTCCACGCCTCATATTCCTGGGTTTGTATCTTCGTATCCCACCCCACACCGCTACGCCATATATCCTGCATCGTTAATTTCGCGCCTAAAAGGAAGGGCGACAAGATGCCGAGTGGGTCATAAACGGACATCACTACTGCGAAATAATTACGTTTTGTCGGCGCCGATAGCCCTTCACGAACGCCACTAGGAATTTTCTCTAACCCGACGTTGAATCGTATTTTATCGGTCTCATGGTCCCAATAAGTTCCCAAGATGCGCTTTTCTGTCTGGCATAATCCCGGTTTTTTGCTTTCGGACGATTTGTTTTTCTCAGACACGTCGCGTATGATGTCGGAATCATTCGCCGTCCAACCGTGCATTTCAAAATTCGCCTCTCCATTAATATAGCAAACGTCGTTTACCAACGCTCTCAGTTCTTCCACGCTCTTTCCACTAACGAGATAGTCATCCATGTAACTATTCCTTATTATACTTTTAGCAGCCGCGGGCCTCGAGTTGGCGAACCTTTCAGCATTGCAATTTTTGACGTAAAGCGCACTGCACGGAGATGATTTCGACCCGAAAAGCAGACACGTCATTTCGCATACGTCTGGCTCTCGTCTCCGATCTTCTCGACGATACAAGAAGCGTTGGGACTCCCGATCACGTTCAATAACTTTCACGCGCAAATACATATCTTTGATGTCGGCGGTGGCAGCGAAAGGGTGTTCCCGAAAGCGAGATAATACGCCAATGAGCGACTCCAGCAAATCTGGGCCCGTGTCAAGCAGGTCGTTCAGACTGATACCGTCGGTTTTTTCGGCCGAGTCGAAGACCACGCGCACTCGGTCCGGCTTATTTACGTTTCGTACGCCAAAGTGCGATATGTATCGTTCTTGCGACGATCTTTTATGGCTTACAACTTTCACCGCGAACCCGTTATCGAATAGTCGATCTACTTCTTTGTAATATAATGCCGCGAATTTTGGATCTTGATCGAGTTTTCGCTCCAGCGAATACAGTCGTCTCATTGCGGTTCTTCTTGTATTTAAGTTAGGCCGCTCGTCGCTTTTCCACAGAAGGCCCGTTTCCCAGGTTTTTCCGACTCGCCTCGTAGTCTGCTTTAGCATCTTTGTAGCTCGATCTATCTCCCCGTTATTTGTTGATGACTCGTTGACTCCCAGGCCTTCGAGTTCAAAGTGTTGTCGAATCAGCCTATCAAGTTCTGTTGAACAAATTTCCTCGGACTGTTTGTTCACGCCCCACGTGGCGCGCGCGTGTAGGCCGCAAGCCTGGTTTTTTGTGTCTTCGAAATAGCCGTGTATGGACCAACCCAAGAGCGACCGTGAAATTACTAAGCCTGTGCCGTGCACTTGTATCGATTCTCTTTGAGCTATTAGTCGGTAGTTATCTTGCCCGAGTAGGATTTGCGGACGCGCGTTTTGTTGTTTGGACAAGTCAATTCGCAGTTGCTGTTTTACCCGTTTTACAATCTCTGATCTTTTACAATCTCTGATCTTTTACAATCTCTACGCAATATCGCTTGCGTTGGTAGGTTTAACAGAGGCACGGTCAAGGCGTGCTCGATTATTTGCGCCCCCCACGCACCCTCTACTACACACATTATCCTCTCACAGTGAGTGTGAGCTATCCCGCCCCAAAGGCCTCTCACCGATATTTCGACGCGTTCCCCATGCATACCTACTTTTTTGGCCAGTTTTCCATCTATTATGCTAATCGTCGCACCTCCGTCTAACAACGCGAACGTGTCGACCGCCGCACCCTCGATTCCCCGTATTCTGATTGGTACTATTTTCAAGAGTCCCTGTCTCACGGTTAGTCATGCCTGACTGTCGTCGGCCGTCTTGTCTTTACGGGAGGGCGACTCAGCGCGATCGTCTCGTTCTTGGCGTTGTGACCGTTTCTTCATTTCGCCGCGTTCGCGATCGGACATGTGCAGTTTTGCGTGATGTCCTCGTTTGCATACATCGCAAACAGCTCGTGTGGGGCATGCGCGCGCGAAGTGGTCTCCTCTTAAACACCTAAAACAAAGACGTAGGTGTTTAACCAATGCGTGTCGCCGATGCATCGCTTCTTCAGCAAATCGCTTGCACTCGGCTATCATATGCGATGTACGACGACAGTAGGCACATTCTTCTTCGCGACGGGAACTTTCTTCACGTTGCGAATCTTCTTTCGACTGCTGACTTCTCTCACGACGATGACCTCTTTCCTGGTGGTGGTTTCTCTCTGAGCTTCGCGATCTTGACCGTTTTGTTGTTAAGTATACAGCCGCCTCTCGCGATGATCTACGACGTCGGCTAGGATCATCGCGATTTCTACCTCTTCGAATGTCTTCTTTGGCTCTTGGTGACTCGAGTTCCAGTGCGCCTGAGTTTATAGCATTCGAGTGGATTATGGGAGGAACGTTTTATATGAAGAGAGTTTGGTGATTGCAAATGGGTGGTAAGATATGAGAGATGTGAAAGACAAACTGTTTTATAGGCAAAAAGGATTAATCTAATGTTTCTGTAAGATTCAAGGGAGAGCCATCTAAGACGTAGCCTATGAAAGGTGACGGCGGTTTCAATGTCAGGGGATGGGATGAAAGGGATAAAATCAGTAGCGAAACGGATACAGACGTTGTGAGTAAGTTGTAGAGCAGGCCGCCTCATTTTATCCAGGTTGTGAAAGGCAATAGAAGCGTAAGTGAAGTGAGGGATGGTGAGGGTTTTGATTAGGTAGGATCTGGTGGTAATCGCTAGAGATTTCCTGTAAAACTTAAGCGAATGGAAATTCATGTAGATCTTTTTGAGTGTATTATTGATGTGAGTTTTCTAGTGTAAGGATGAGAATATCTCGAGTCCAAGGCTTTTAACGGATGAGGTAAATGGAATGATGATGTTATTGATAGAGATTTGTGGGAGAGAATCAAGATGTAGAGAGGATAGATAAAGCTCACTGTCGATCACAATGACACGGGTCTTGGCAACATTCAGTTGCAAACCATTTGAAGCAGCCCATTCCGCGACTGCCTAGGCATCGAGTTGAACTTTGGTGAGAGCCAGAATGATTTCAAAAGGAAAACAATGATGATAAATCTGAGTGTCGTCATCTATATATCATATGCTGACAAAATGCAATGCCATGGGATGAAAATAGAAAATAAGAGAGGATCAAGGACGCTGCCCTGGGGCACTTCAGAACGAACGCGTAGCCAGCTGAATAATGAGCCATCCCGATCAACCACAGCCTGCAACCGTTCTGATAGGTAGCTAAAAAACCAGCGAAATATCGAGTCTGCCAGGTTACAGGCTCGTAGTTTTCGGATGAGCAAGTCATGAGGAATACTGTCAAACGCTTTGGAGAAGTCGAACAACACAAGAATCGTGAGCTGACGCACCTCAACAGTGCAGCTGACATTCTCCAACAGACCAACCAGGGCAGTCTCGGTAGAATGCCCCCTGCGTAAATCAGCCTGCCTTGAATCAAAAAAATTGCTAATCTCCAGATAGTTCGAGAGCTGCTTATGAAGTAAGCGCTTCAGGACCTTGATAATGGTGCATTTCCAGGCTGAAGAAAAAGCTGAGGTGAGGATGGATTGATTTATAATGAGAGTGAGTAGGAGAACTAAGGAGATAAAACCAAGTTTAAGCATTTGAGCGGAGAGGTCATCGCTATCCTTGCCTTTGGAGGGAAGGGCCAAAACCTCGGACTCAACTTCACGTTGAGAGACAGTAGAGAAGGTGAAAGGTTGTGAAAATTGAGAAGGAATCGGTTCAAAAATCGGAGCATTAATTATGTCATCGAAAGCTTGATTAGTTAAAGCCGAGTGACGATTGGCCACTAAAACGTAGTGATCATTCAGGACGTCGGGGGAGAAGAAGAGTAGTGGAGAAGGTAGAGGGTTGGTAGCTACACCTATGTCACGGAGAGCTCCCCATTTGTGAGTGATAGACTTTGCATTGTGAATGGTATTATAAATGAAAGAATTCTTTGCAGTATCTAAGGAATTTGAAATTTGATTGCGAAGTGATCGGTATTGGGACAGTTCTTCAATAGAACCTCTTCTTTTGTAGCAGGAGAAAAGGTGGTCACGTGTGCGCATCTTGACTCGAAGCTCTTCCGAAACCCAGGGCTTTTTCTTAGATGGGATAGCAATCTTGCGAAGTGGAGCAAGCTGATCAAAAGCGGCAAGTACTGTGAGAGTGAAAACAGACTCGAGTTGATCAAGTGAAGGTCCCGGCAAAGGTCCGGAGGAAAAAACTGAAAGATCGGTAGTGATTAACGAGTTAAGGACTGAGGGATCAATGTGATGGAGAGGACGGGAGGAAAAGGTTTTCCTGGTATTTTTGATATATGAAGATGAGATTTGATAGCAATTAAGTCATGATAGGGAACAAAAGGTGAATGAGACTGAGAAAACTGTATGATATTAGTTGAGTGGTTGGTAATAAATAAGTCAAGGGTAGTATGTGTGATTTCTCTGGTAGTTGAGATAGGATGATGTGTAGGTTCGGTGGAAACAACCCTCAAAGCAAGAAAGTCCAGCTGGACACGAAAAGCACGAACATGGGGAAGATCAGAGGTGAGATCGCAATTAAAATCACCTGTGATGAGGACATCATTATAGTAAGGAAGGAAAGTAGAGATGGAGTTAAAAAAGAAGGAGGGGGAGAGGCTGAGGGACGTTGATAAACAACAGCGAAAAGTAGTTTATTATGGTGATTCAGTTGAATATGAGCTATTATGAATTCTAGAGTCTTGTCATAAACAGGATCGGACTCAGCTAGTATTTTGATCATTAGAGAGTTCCACGCATAGAATCCAACATCTCCACCCTCCCTGCCCACACGATCAAGCCGTACAAAATTATAATCTGAGAGAGAAAGGTGCACATCTGGTACAAATTCATTGAGTTTGGTTTCGGAGATCGCTATTAGGTCATAAGGGACAGCTTGGACTTTAGCTTCGAGAAGAAAGAAATGTGAAGGTATATTTAATCCATTTATATTGACGTGCACAACAGTGAAGCATGAGATTGGCTAAGCTAAAATGTTGCATGTATGCGAATATCAGACTGGATTATTGTTGATTTGAAGGAGGAAAAAAGGTGGGGGCGACGGTCATCTGTGGTTTTGAGTTGACTGAGAGGGTGGTCTCACAGCAGGTGGAATTACGCATTTGAGAGGCACGAGCCCGCGGAGGTCAGCCTCAGTAAAAATAAGGATCAGCTCTGAGTGTTGAGTCTGCCTACAAAACACCCTCAGGTTACGAACCACCGATCAGGCATAACTAAGCTCAGCACTGACCTTTCTCGCTTTTGTAAGAAGATCGAAAACTGGCTTCGGCTGGAGTACCAGTACCAAAAATTGACTGGGCAGTGTGCTTCTTCAATTTTGGAAAGAAGCGAAGGATCTTTTCACGGATCACGGGAGAGCCAACTAGAAATGTGAAAGAGCGAGTGGACTGACGAGCAGTGCCAGGAGGCCGTCGGTGATTAGAGGGTGAGAGTGTATTTTGGAGAGAGATGGAGGAAGGGCTCCATTCACGCGTGTAAATGATATGCTTAAGATTGTGCGTCCCACCAAAACCAAGCGCAACAAGCAATGAGGTGGCGGCTTGAAATAGTGTGCCTTGATAGTTAAGGGGAAGGCCGTGGACGAGAAGTTCGGACTCATTCGTAATAGCGAAGAGAACATCTCTAACCTGCTGGCATTTAGTTGAGCCTCTCGCTTGAACCACTCAGTATATATCATATATATGATATATATCATATATATCATATACCTTATCCGCCATAGTATTTGAATGATCTATGCCTTGGTGTCTATGAGAAATTGAGCGCAACGACGATTGGTGATCATCTTGATTTTCGTTAAAGTTTCGTTAGAGGTTCAAATTTCATCAATCAATTATCAATTTAATTTGTCAGATTATTTGTCGCTTATTATTAATACACTTAAGGGATCCTAGCGGTCGCATACAAGTATTTTCTAATTTATTTTAGTATGTTTCATATTCTTAATCACATCGCTAGATATTTTGCAATGATACAATAGTTGTATGTCGATTTTATCTTTGTAGCGCCCTCATCATCGCGTTTGCGTTCAAATTAGTATAGTATTTATTCTAGTTCGCTCGCTTTCATATGGTCTGTCTCGCTTGCTCTCGTCCAGTCCATCTCGCTCGCTCTCGTTTAGTCTGTATCGCTCTTTAAGATGGCTGCCTTCGCTTCCGCGTGTAAACCTCGTGTTCTGTTGCCGGTCTCCGAAACGCCTCCTGGAGTGATCCCCTTCGGTCGCGTGATGCAAGTGTGTGCCCGGGTGTTGTGTGTGTATCGCCGGGTGTTGTCAGTGATCGGCAGCAGTGTCAGTGTGTGTGGTGCTCAGGATGTCGCCGATGTTACGCCACAGCCTGACACAGCTGATTGACAGCTGCCGCTTCATCAACGATTTCCTGGTCGCCCAAGAGTGTCAGCTTCTTCGAAGTGTCCGTGTTAGTGTCTGGGAGTGTAACGAGTCTGCATGTATCGCTAACATACATTCCCGTTGCATTTCCCAGTCAAGTTTTCCGCGTTTTTCTTCTAATCGGCAACACGTGGTCGGGAGTGTGTGTGTGCGTGCGCTCTATTTTTCTCGTCGTGCGCTCCATTTTTCGCTCATCCGTCGGATCGCGTTCTTCGACTTGTTGCATCGATTTCTCGGATATGGGTAGACGGAAATAAAAATAAATTAGTGTCTGGATTAGGGCTCGCATCGGTCATAATTATCCGGCTAGTTACGGAGCGTCAAGGGACGGGGATCGTTTCTCTGAGGTGTTACAAATAGTGCAACTCTCTCAGGTAACGCCTTGTAATGCATCGCATTACAATGCATACATATGAGGCCTGCAATGGCTCGGTCGGTAGGGCGACGGACTCGCACCCGGTAGGCCTGGGTTCGATTCCCAGTCCCTGCTGATTGATACAAGCACCACTGAAAAAAGTTTCATGTGCTTTGTTCTCAAACACATTGCAAGCCTCCGTCGCTGATTAGCACTGATGGAGCATAAATAGAGCGACGTTAAATAAAATAAAAAAAAAAAAAAAAACAATGCATACATATAATTTTATATGTATGTCGTACAGTTGGATCGCTATCTCACAATGCAATTTTAATTGTTTAAATAAATTATAAATTTTTTATTTATTAATATTTATGAATACTCAGTTAAAAATCAGTTACCAAAGTATCAAATTCTTGCTTCTCTTTCTTAAGGTGTTAGGATCGCTGTTGTATATTCGAATTGGTATCATATTTATTTGTTGCAAAACTACTAGCGATATTTCTTACAAATTAGATTAAGTTAAGAAATACATATTGAATGATTATAATAATTCGAGATTCGAGAATAGCGCATGGAAATTGACTGAAAAATGTTTCTGTTCGTTAAAAAAAACTTTGCAATTATTGAATTTGCATTGTAAACAATGAATTTCCCACGCTCGTAACGTTATGCTCCTTATATGGTCTTAATTTTTGACGAACTGCCCTAACACATTTACGCATACATGTGAAGTATCACCTTAGTTCTGATACCGCTTTTCTTCAGTTTTCTTATGCATGACGGGTTGCTGTTTCGCAGTGGAAAGCGAAAGAAAAGGCAGATAAGACTGGACCATTACTCTCTATACAAATAAAATCACAAAATACAAATAAATTAACAAATAATTATCCATAAAACAAACACAATAATAAATAATTATACATATGTTGTCTTATCTTTATCTGTTAAATTGTCGAAAACATCATCTTGCGAGAATTCGATTGCATTATTTATACTTACATTCTTTTTGTTTTTATTCATATTTGTTGTCTCTATAACATAAAATCAATAGCATTGTCACAAAACACAAACTCATAATAAAAAAATATGCAATTATTTACAAATTTACAAAGCTTAGAAGTTTATATGAAGGTTCAATGGAAAAAAAATATTTGCACATATACGAGGTGTGTTAAAAAAATAACGAGAATTTTCGTTTTATGAAAAAAATATTTATTTATTCATCTACATTAATGTTGTCGCCTTCAAAGTAGTCCCCTTCGGATATAATACACTTATGCCAACGCTTTTTCCAATCCTCGAATCACTTTTGAAACTCGATCTTTGTAATAGCTTTTAGCTCTTTCAGAGATTCGCTTTTCATGTCATCTATGCTTGTAAAACGACGGCCTTTTAATGTTCTCTTTATTTTTGGAAATAGAAAAAAGTCACATGGAGCCATATCTGGCGAATATGGAGGCTGAGGCATCGTTACAGTTTCGTTTTTGGCCAAAAATTCACGAACAAGCAATGAAGTGTGAGCAGGCGCATTATCGTGGTGCAAAGCCATGAATTGTTTTGCCACAAATCCGGGCGTTTTTTTCGGATTGCTTCACGCAAACGACGTTGAACTTGTAGGTAGTACTGCTTATTGATTGTTTGACCTTGTGGCAAGAATTCATAATGCACTATGCCATTAAAATCGAAGAACACAGTGAGCATAACCTTCACATTTGACCGCACTTGTCGAGCCTTTTTCGGTCTTGGCGATCCAGAATGCCTTCACTGGGACGATTGAGCCTTAGTTTCGACATCATATCCGTAAACCCATGTTTCGTCACCTGTTATAACACATTTTAGTAATTCTGCATCGTTATTGACTTCATTTAGCGACTCCTGAGCAACTTCCATTCGCCGCTGTTTTTGTTCGAAATTCAACAATTTTGGAACAAATTTTGCTGCCACACGTTTCATACCCAAAACATTCGAAAAAATTTGATGGCATGAGCCAACTGATATGCCAACATCATCAGCGACTTCTCTGATTGTGATTCGGCGATCGTTCATAACCATTTCTTTCACTTTTTTCACGTTTTCATCGGTTGTTGATGTGCTAGGGCGTCCGGGTCGTTCGTCATCTTCAACGTTTTCGTGGCCATCTTGGAAACGCTTATACCACTCATAAATCCTTGCTTTACTCATAGCAGACTCACTATATGCCTTTGTTAACATTTGACAAACTTTACTACACTTTATTTCATTTTTTACGCAAAATTTAATACAAATTCTTTGATCCATTTTTTTTCACAAACGAAAATCGCCGAGCTCGAAAAACACGTCTAACGTTAGCGGCTGCCACTTAAAAAGTAAGCAATGAATATTGCTGAAAATTTTATCGTACTTCAGGGGCATGTGTACCAACATAATAAAAAAAAATTTTATACAAGCGGACTCTCCAAACCCGCGAAATTTAAAAATTCTCGTTAATTTTTGAACACACCTCGTATATAATTCTGTTAACGCCTTCGACCATATATATTGTAACGGGATTGGGTTGCTACAGTTTAATTATTTTATTCGGACGATCGCGTAGATGGGTGCGCGTGATCACCTATATCAAATACGAAAGTCGGAGAGCAAGAGGGAACGGGTGTCAGTCAACCAACAAATCTACAGGAGTGGAACCAATACGGAATAAACACGTCGAAAGTACTGGTTAATATCACGAACGAAAACTCTTTATTGTCCTCTCTGAATGTTACACTAGAATTGGCCCGTGTGTTTATGTTTAAAGTGGCGCTCGCACGACGACAACATACAGTGTCGGATCGCTCGCCGCTCTTTGTTAGCAGAGCTATTACATGCACGCTTCGCTTCGAGTATGGAAAATAGATTATCCAGCATGCAATCGCGGTCGCGAGATTAAGCTGGCCAACTTACTTTTAATTTGCAGACGTATGAAGACGAAAGGAACGATTCGTACTCTCACTGCGGGAAAGTCTGTCTGTTCTATGTTGCGGATCACGAGTTCGCGCGCACACGGGTTTCGCTCTCGATGGCGAAACCTCACCCACACACACTTGATGCCGCAGGGAACGACGCTACTTCACCTGGCTCAGGTCTGCACCCCGTATAGCTCGGTGTCAACTATTCGATGAACTCTGGGACACGTACGGGCAATTAGGTCGCGAAGCTCAACTTTTGTGGCCTCCGTATCGGTAGCTGATTCTTCACTATTGGCTAGGCGTGTCGATGGCCGATCCTTCACTTGCGGCTGTCCGTATCGGTAGCTAGTCTCATACTGGATCGTTTTCACTCGCGCGTGTTCCGTCTGCTCGCGTGCCGAATTCCGTCGTTACATTTTTCGTTTCTCGGTAAGTGCTGCCCCCGCAGGCAGCCACTAGGTTAGGCAATTAGCGCTAATTTGACGTTTACCGTGACAATATAATATTGTAGCGTTATAGTTTGTGGCTTTATAATTCTTATTTGTGCAATATTACCATGTAATGCACCACGAGTTTATTTTGAGGTTAAAATATTCTAAATGAATTTTGTAATAATTTCTTTTCACGTTTTATATAAAATTAATAAAAATATCACGGACGATGAAAATATCATTTCTTAATAATTATAATGAAATTAAAACTTACCTTAGTATTACACAGAAAAAAGCAGCTTTGATGGATATAGTCCGACTGAACGTGAGCACTCTTCAACGAATAGACTAGAAAAAAGGCCGACTGCAAAAGCCAAAATGCAAACTACGTCATTTTGATTTTAACCATCCTCATAAATCGTTGTCAGTTCGCGTTTCGTATTTGGCTATTCAAGAATGAGGGAAAAACATCAAGCGTAATTCACTTCGATGGATGTCGAATGGTCGTTTTCGTTTGTCGTGTACAGTCGTGATGTAAAACGAGAGATCGACAAAAAGGTTTTACGAGAACGAGCTAGTCAAATCTCACACTCGTGAGGTAAGAAGGAAGAACGTGGTTGGTAAGGCAGTAGCGATTCGTCCCGATGTTATCGTCTGGACTCGTCAGTGAGACTTGAAACCGATTCATACACTCGGAATGATTGGGCCAGTTTGTGGACTTATACAGGGTGTCTCAGACCACCCGTCCACCCCCCAAAGTGTGCCGAAAAAAATTTTTTTTTCAAAAATTGATAACGCAATTATATATAAATCGAGTACGCTCTATCGATTGGACGTAAAATCAAGTTCCGGTTCCAACCGGAAATGGCCTATTCAGACCGGAAGTGCATGAAAATCCATTTTTTAAATGGAACATGCATACTTTTTATTCAGATTCTACGGTAAAAAATATGAAAATTTCATAAGAAGAATTTTTTGAAAAAAGTTGATATTTGACCTCTAATTGACGTCTGAAGGCTGTAATCCACCAGTTCGTACTCAAGCTACGAATATGCACGTTTTAACAATGGAATAGGATAATGTGGCTCCTCTAAGAAGTTTTCGGGGTCGCTGAGTCCGAATCCAAGGTGAGTTTGATCTTATCAGGTCATTTTGAGGTCAATTCAAGGTCATTTAGAGGTAAAACAAAAAAAAATATTAGATTAATCAAGAATGAAGTACTTTTAAAATTTTAGCCTTAATATTACAAAAATATGAATCTCGTCGTTTTTTCATTTATTCTTGTTATTATTAATCTATGTATTTACATAGCGTACTTTTATGAAATTAGGGGAAATGAAATTCCAAAACAAATTAGTTTAGCGAGATAAAAATCTTTATTCTTAAAACATAATAGATTTCGTTGCAGTAGCAAAATTTGTTTATAATAACATAAATAATGATAATTTGTTTTATTAGAACCTAACATAATGAAAATTTTTATAACATAATTAGATTTTATCTTCTATTGTTCTGTAAATAAAATTTTTTTATGAATAACGCTGAAATAACTGTGCGAAAATAGACGGTGAAGATTTGACAAAAACTTTAATGTTCAAAATGCGCTCCGCCTTGAAAAATACATGCTTGAACTCTTCTTTGGTAATTATCAACAGCTCTTCTAATTTCTGCTGCCTACAGCGACCGAATTGCATCCGTGATTCTGCTAATCATATTGGCTCTCGTTGTCGGACGTTCTTGGTAAACTATGTCCTTTACTCTTCCCCACAAATAGTAATTCAGGATAGTCAGATCTGGGGATCGAGGTGGATAACTGATAGGACCAAACCTTCCAATCCACCTATTGGGGAACATACGATTCAAACTATTTCGGCAAATATGTGCCGTATGTGCGGGACATGCATCTTGCTGAAACCACATGTCACGCCGTAACTGCAGCGGGAGGTTTTCCAAGAGAACAGGTAACTCATTTTCAATGAGATTCACGTATCTGAACCGATTTAGATTCTCATTAAAAAAAATTGGACCTACTATTTGGTTATCAATAATTCCGCACCATACATTGACTTTCCAAACCCGCTGGTGATCTATAGTTCTCAACCAGTGGGGATTTTGTGGTGACCAATAACGATAATTCCACGTATTAACTTCTGCATCTCTCTTGAAGGTACATTCATCCGAAAATAGAACAGATCTGTGAAACTCATCTCTTTGGCGGATTGACCAGTTGCAAAAGTCAAGTCGTTGGCGAATATCATTGTCGTCCAGATCCTGATGCAATTCCATTCGTTAAGGATGGAATTTTTCGGCATTAAGAATACGCTGAATTGTGTCTTTACTAATGCCAGAATCAAGTTCCCGGCGTCTTAAAGAATCTCGTTGTTCAATGATTGCAGATGCGATAATATCCGCTGAACTTTCATCCTGAACTCGCCGCCGAATAACCCTTCCTTTATTATGATGCGGTTGAACAATTCCCTCAGTTCTAATTCTTCTAGACAGTCGACTAAAAACCTTTCGAGAATGAGGAAATCTGTCAGGGTAGCGTCGTCGCCACAATTGTTCAGCAGCGGCAAATGATCCTGCTTGAAAGTAAACTTGTAACATGTCGTGTGCTTCTTCATTAGAGTAAACCATATTTGCAACTTGTTTCTTTTAACTCTGTGTGAAAAAATGATTGTACAATTAGTTTTAAAATCGATATTAAATGCGCGTTTAATTGAATCAACAAACATTTTTAGTCGAAACCTACCTTAGCAAAAATTGATGAGCCTGTATGCCGCCCTACATGTCAAGAGAAAATGTACTAAATATGATAATAAATTACGTAGGCATTAAAAAATCAGCATACTTTATCTAATGTTATGTAATTCAAACTCTGCGATCGCGTTATACAAGATAGGTCTTAAAAAGCAGCTTTGAAAATTTTCGCCAACGACTTGAGTTTTGCAACTGGTCAATCCGCCAAAGAGATGAGTTTCACAGATCTGTTCTATTTTCGGATGAACGTACCTTCAAGAGTGATGCAGAAGTTAATACGTGGAATTGTCGTTATTGGTCACCACAAAATCCCCGGAAAACCTCCCGCTGCAGTTACGGCGTGACATGTGGTTTCAGCAAGATGCATGTCCTGCACATACGGCACATATCTGCCGAAATAGTTTGAATCGTATGTTCCCTAATAGATGGATTTGAAGGTTTGGTCCTGTCAATTATCCACCTCGATCCCCAGATCTGACTGTCCTGGATTACTATTTGTGGGGAAGAGTAAAGGACATAGTTTACCAAGAACGTCCGATAACGAGAGCCAATATGATTGACAGAATCACGGATGTCATTCGGTCGCTGCAGGCAGCAGAAATTAGAAGAGCTGTTGATGATTTCCAAAGAAGAGTTCAAGCATGTATTTTTCAAGGCGGAGCGCATTTTGAACATTAAAGTTTTTGTCAAATCTTCACCGTCTATTTTCGCACAGTTATTTCAGCGTTATTCATAAAAAAATTTTATTTACAGAACAATAGAAGATAAAATCTAATTATGTTATAAAAATTTTCATTATGTTAGGTTCTAATAAAACAAATTATCATTATTTATGTTATTATAAACAAATTTTGCTACTGCAACGAAATCTATTATGTTTTAAGAATAAAGATTTTTATCTCGCTAAACTAATTTGTTTTGGAATTTCATTTCCCCTAATTTCATAAAAGTACGCTATGTAAATACATAGATTAATAATAACAAGAATAAATGAAAAAACGACGAGATTCATATTTTTGTAATATTAAGGCTAAAATTTTAAAAGTACTTCATTCTTGATAAATCTAATATTTTTTTTTTGTTTTACCTCTAAATGACCTTGAATTGACCTCAAAATGACCTGATAAGATCAAACTCACCTTGGATTCGGACTCAGCGACCCCGAAAACTTCTTAGAGGAGCCACATTATCCTATTCCATTGTTAAAACGTGCATATTCGTAGCTTGAGTACGAACTGGTGGGTTACAGCCTTCAGACGTCAATTAGAGGTCAAATATCAACTTTTTTCAAAAAATTCTTCTTATGAAATTTTCGTATTTTTTACCGCAGAATCTGAATAAAAAGTATGCATGTTCCATTTAAAAAATGGATTTTCATGCACTTCCGGTCTGAATAGGCCATTTCCGGTTGGAACCGGAACTTGATTTTACGTCCAATCGATAGAGCGTACTCGATTTATATATAATTGCGTTATTAATTTTTGAAAAAAAAATTTTTTTCGACACACTTTGGGGAGTGGACGGGTGGTCTGAGACACCTTGTATATTCAAAGAGCGAGATTCCTGTCGCTTGTGGATGACCGCTATCATTTAGTGAGAAAATAGGTGGACAACGAAATTGCCACCGATAGGTTATCTATTAGGCAATAGGTCAAATTTGAATTTTTAAATATTATCGTAATAATTTGATTAAAAAATTATACAGGGCAACAAAAAAAATGAACTTGTATGTCCATCGACAAAAGCTATGTACTCCTATGTATTTTTACGCGCTAAGTCCGAATCTTGCATTCGTTTAACCTTAGCACGTCAGGTTCAAGGGCATTTGAAGGTCAAATTGCAGAAATCAGCAATAACCAATACAAGATATCTGTATGTTAAGTTTTGAGGGCGCTAAATCCAAATCCGTTTTTTTTTCTCCATGAGGTAAGTTTGAAGGTAAGTTCAAGGTCAAAGCTGTTTACTCTAGGAAAAATGAATTTTTGACTGCAGATTCTGACAGAGCGGGAAATTTTACGTCCAGATAGATATTCAATTTTTTTTTAATATAACCCTCAAGGTCATGTGAAGGTCACTTAATCTTGTTGAATGGAGGATTCGTATAACAATAAAATAATGGATTTTCATGGGGCACACTATAATGTCGTTATGTTCTCATGGTCGCCGAATCCAAATCCGGTGTCCGTTTGTCTCCATCAGGCTGGAGTGGAGGTCATTTGAAGGTGAAATTCTTGACAATTAGTGAAATCGAGTCAAGTTATCTTCCTTATATATTTTTTCGGCCGCTAAATCCAAATATACGAGGTCTGTCCGGAAAGTATCGGGCCTACGTTTATATCTTCGCGCCATAGTGTTCGAGCGACCTCTACCGTACAGAAACGTCAACAGTAAAGCCTCACGAATCTATTAGTTACTTACTGACACCTGTCGGACGTATAGTTTATGCGCAGCGTGTCTTTGCTTACAGTGCCTTTTTCGCGTTCGTCGGATTTTGATATTGTCAAAAATGACTGAAAAACAAGATCAACGAATTTGCATCAAATTTTGCTTTCAACTCGGAAAAACGAGTTCGGAAACTATTGAAATGATGCATAAGGCCTTCGGAAGAGAGTGTATGAGAAAAACACGAATAAAAGAGTGGTATAAACGGTTCAAGGATGGTCGCACTTCTGTTGATAGTGATTCTCGTTCCAACCGACCTTCGACGACAAAAACCGCAGATAATATTGAGCGGGTGCGACTTGCAATCGAACAAGATCGTCGTATGACTGTGCGAGAACTAGAAGAAGACCTTGGGATACCAAAAACTATCATTTCAGAAATTTTAACCGAAAATTTAGGAATGAAACGCGTGGGTGCGAAATTCATCTCAAAATTGCTCACAGCAGAGCACAAGAACATTCGCTTAGAAATCGCTCTGGACAATCTGGAAATGGTCAATAATGATGATAATGTACTTAGAAAAATTATTATAGGTGATGAATCATGGGTTTATGGTTATGATCCTGAAACAAAACAACAATCTTCACAGTGGAAGCATTCTGAATCGCCAAGACCAAAAAAAGCACGTCAAAGTCGGAGCAATGTTAAGTCAATGTTGATTGTTTTTTTTGATTGTGAAGGTGTTGTACATCACGAATATGCATCAACAGGTCAGACAATCAATAAAGAATACTACATTCAAATTTTGAAACGTTTGCGTGATGCAGTAAGAAGTAAACGGCCGCACTTTTGGGAAAGTGGTGACTGGCTTCTCCATCACGATAATGCGCCAGCGCATTCATCCAATCTTGTGCAGCAGTTTTTGAGCAAACAAAATATCGCATTGCTTCGACAACCTCCATACAGTCCCGACATATGTAGTCCCTTGTAACTTTTGGCTGTTTCGAAAACCAAAAAACCACTCAAAGGACACCGATTCGATAACAAAACAACGGTTGAAAACAATGCGACGAGTGTACTTAAGGCTATCCCTAAAAGTCCAGGACTATTTTGAAAAGTGGAAACATCGATGGAACCGTGTTATTCAATCAAGTGGGGATTACTTTGAAGGATGCCACCCACCAGATGATAAAGAATAACGCTAGCAGGAAAATATAAAGGTAGGCCCGATACTTTCCGGACAGACCTCGTAAAGACCGCTTAGTCAGAGTCAAAGTCAAGGTCATCTCAAGGTCAAATATACATTTTTTTATTGAAAAAGGAAATTTTAACCACAGATTCAGGAAAAATGGAATATTTTACATCTTAATGAATGATGTACAATAATTAATATTTGAGAAAAAAAGTGAAAATGACCAACTATCGTATGACAAACAGCCACACACGGAGACATGGGTATCGTGTATTACAAAACTCATGATTTTCTTTTTTTTTCTTGTTCCACTACGTCCTTGAAGCTAATCCATGCTGCTTTCTCTTTATCGTCTATCTTGTCTATGAATGCTTTATCCTTTAACAATGTGCGAATTTGGGGACCGTCAAATATACCTTCTTTCAATTTAGCGTTAGATATTCCTGCAAATTTTGTTCCCAGGTACG
The DNA here is from genome assembly GCF_024137745.1 of Phymastichus coffea. Taxonomy (NCBI): domain Eukaryota; kingdom Metazoa; phylum Arthropoda; class Insecta; order Hymenoptera; family Eulophidae; genus Phymastichus; species Phymastichus coffea. Next base: position 778,909 of record NW_026706878.1, on the reverse strand, counting down.
AGAAACATTGACCTTCTTTATGTAACGCTTTGATAAATTGTTTTATTAAACCAAGATTAATATGGAGAGGAGGGAGAAGGACCCTGGATGGCTCTACTAATCGTTTGTTAATGATGTTATCCTTACGAGGTTCGAACGTTATTCTAGCAGGCCATTCTGCTTTTACATAATGAATCTTACAATCCCTGCTATCTCACATGCATAAGAAACATGGAAACTTTATGAAGCCGGATTACTGACCTAGCATGATGGTATGAATTTTGAGATCACCAGAGATTAGCCAGTTGTGTTCCTTGTAATGTATTTTATTTAATACCAACTCAATATTTTTGTAATTTTTTTTCAAGGTAACCAAATAGACCATAGGTATTGGAGAATATTTATTAATGTTGTGTAATAGTACAGCCTTCAGACTTCGCTTAGAAGAATCCAGAAATAATCTCCATTCCTCAGATTTATAAACATCCTTCTTAAATTCATTAATCAGACCCTTAACATTGTTGTAATGTACGAGATCATTCTCCGCAGAGAAATATTTTCTGAAGTCTTTTTCTCTATTCCGACAGTAAGAACATTTAGTACCTTTCATTAGTAAATTTTTTTCCTTCAACCTCGAAGCAAGTAACTTTGCTCCCTCCTTTGATAAGCCTAACTCTCTAACTAGGTCATTAAGTTCTTTCTGATCAAATTCTCCTTTTATCTTTGTTTGTGATCCAGATGATACATACTCGTCATTACTCTCGTCCGTTTCTTCTCTTTCATTCTCTGCTTCATCATACCTATAAACCTTTAATTCAGTAAATACAAATGAAAGGTCACTTTCTACATCTGTATCTCTTTCTTCTATTGGAGCTATAAACGGGTTCACCACAGTAGATACACTCGCGTACACAATTTTGTGGACATTAGATGAGTTAAAACCTTTAGTTTTTATCATACAAAAATAACAAAAAACATAAAATACAAAAACATACAATAAACTATAGGTTTGACAAATTTTAATGGAGTTTTGTTCTTTTTGTACTAGCTAAACATCAGCCTACAGCTATTGCATATCTTTTGTGGCAGCCAATCTTGCTTACTACCAGTGACTTTACAACCGAAACACTCATCGTATACTAATTTCAAATCATCTGTAAATTGCCGAAGATCCGACTTTTTCAAAAAGTATTTGCCACATACATAGCAAAAGGAATTAACTTTTTGCTTACAACTATGAGAATTAGAGCGTATTCTTGAACTGTTGTACTCTACAGAGGCCAAGTTTCCAACCACTGTAGAGCTGCAGTCGCATGATGACGACGATTGCGGACCTGCTTGCTCATCCTGACCAGTCGCCGATACTAGGCATTCGAAACCTTGCATCGTACCTCTTCGTGTGCCGACCACGACGGCATCATTCCTTCACCCCAGGGTTTTGCCGGAAAACAAAAAGCGAAAAAAAAGCCGTTTTCCGCCGTCACCACGTGGAGGTATCCTGGGTTGGGTTGCGGCACACGATTATTTCAGGATTATGATAAAAAATGAGAAGTAAAGGTCACAGCTAGGTGTAAAATTTTCCATTTTTCCTGAATCTGTGGTTAAACTTTCCTTTTTTAGTAAAAAATTTATTTTTAACCCAGTGGTACTAATTGGTCTTTATATTTGAATTTAGCGGCCGAAAAAATATGTAAGGAAGATAACTTGACTCGATTCCACTAATTGTCGAGGATTTGATCTTCAAATGACCTCCAATCCGGCGTGATGGAGACAAATGGACACCGGATTTTAATTCGGCGACCATAAAAACATAACAACATAATAGTTTGCCCCATGAAAATCCATTATTGTATTATCATACGAATCTTCCATCCAACAAGATTAAGTGACCTTCATATGACCTTGAGGGTTATATTAAAAAAAAATTGAATATCTGTCTGTACGTAAAATTTCCCGCTCTGTCAGAATCTGCAGTCAAAAATTCATTTTTCCTAGAGTAAACAGCTTTGACCTTGAATTTACCTTCAAACTTACCTCATCGAGAAAAACAAATACCGGATTTGGATTTAGCGCCCCCAAAACTTAACAGACAGATATCTTGTATTGGTTATTGTTGATTTCTGCAATTTGACCTTCAGATGCCCTTGAACCTGACGTGCTGAGGTTAAACGAATACAAGATTCGGACTCAGCGCGCAAAAATACATAAGAGTACATAGCTTTTGTCGATGGACATACGAGTTCATTTTTTTTGTGGGCCTGTGTTATATAATGTTTAATCATTTAAAATAAACAATACAATATAATAATTTATTGTACATTATTATTCCGTTGAAAAGTGGAAATAGAATAAACTGCATTTAATTAAAATTTGATTCTCCTGCTTATTTTTTACTACAACCAATCAGAAACAGAATAAAAAATTTCAATATAGTTCCATTACTTTTGTATAAAAGGGATAATAATAAGTTTATAAATACTTTAGAATCTAAAAAAAAATGTTATTAGCTTTAAAAATACAAGTGTCACAATCGAATAAAAAAAGCTTTCAATTCGAGAAAGCAAAAAACAGTCTTTTATTCAAATCATCTTCTTTTTCTAATTTATCTTTCAATGTATTGCAAAAATCTTTATTTGAAATTGTCTGAACTTCTGTTACTTTCGCATAAAAACTATTAAAATTTTTGAAGAAATTTTTTATTTAGCATATTTCACTCAAATTAAAATTAAAATCAATTAGTTCATAACTAAGAGCACACTTTAGAATATTCTAAATATCAAAGGTGCAACAAACAAGTTTTTGTGGTTGATCTGTTTTATCTTATATAATTGTATTCTTCCAATGTAACTTTGCTGTTTCCGAAGAGTTTTCTTGTGTACGAAGCCACACTATCTTTTTCTTCTTCAGATTGTTCTACATCACTGCCGTCTGAGTTGCATGTTGCTCAAGAAGGTTGATATACGTCATTTGGAATTCTCTGTAAATTATTATATTTGTTTAATAACTTTCCAGTAGTTCTTCGGGCTTTTCCATTTTTTGATTTATTTTTAGGTACAGCTGTTATAATAAATACGTGATATTTTGGTGGGAAATACTTAAAAAATTTTCCTACCAATGACTAAGAAATCAGCCTCTTCAATTTTCCTAAATATATAAATTAGTTTAGCTCAAGAATATTACCAAATATTTGAAACTATTACGACACTTGAATTATACGACAGCTTGCCTCTGAATTAATCTAAGAACAACGGACATCTCAATATGTAAAATTTTTTTTTCTCAGTTGCCATTAAGCTCTTCTTGTTCATATACCAATCTAAAATATTCAGTTCTTCAAAGGTATCACTTAAAATTTTATGAACATCTATATTCTCCGTTGAGAAAATTCTATTCTTTTATTCTGAATATTTGTAATATTTGCTAGTGTAGGTTTTGATTTATTTAAGCCATTTGTTGTTTGAGATGTAAATGCCCTGGCTTAAAATAACAAAAGAATACTTATTGAGTATAAAATTGAAAAAGCTATTGTTCAATCAAATTCAAAGTTTTTCTATGATTTGTTGCAAAATAATTTTGTTTTTAAAATATTAATTTGACTCACCTCAAGCAATTTATATTAACTTTGTGACGGAGAATCTCGGTTAGGCCGATTTCGTCCATTTGGCTATCACCAATGTCCGTGCGCCACGCCAAGCTGAGAGTGTATATGTGACACGCACAATCGTGCTTGGATTTTATGTTCAAGGTGTAGCGTACGGACTGGGCAGACGGATGGAACGATTGAGATGGCGTGGAAGATAGAAGAGGAGAGAGAGAGAGCGAGAGAGAGAGAGAGAGCGAGAGAGAGAGAGAGAGAGCGAGAGAGAGAGAGATAGAGAGCGCGCTCCAGTTGCAGATCTTTGCGCCAATTTTGAGAGAATACCTGCTGGATATTAGAAGAGATCGTCACGCGCAAAGATTTAACCAAATTTGTAACGGTTTTTCCGAGTCGTCCCCGAGACCTCCCCAACAATGTTTTGTTTTCGGAGGCACGCCCGGTGCGCGGATGGGAAGCAGGGTGTTGTGGCTGGGTCGCGCCCAGCCGTGTCCCGAAGGCGAAGGATACTCGGTACCAGTGCGTGTGGGTGGTTACCCAGGTACGTGGGTGCGCGCGTGAACGGTCATTGTCACTGCTGCAATCACCGAGCGAGCGAACGACAGCAGGAATAGCAATCGCAGCGGAACCAACAACATCGATTTTTAGGTTAGCAATTTTTGTGAAGCGAGCGGAAGGTCGAGCGAGAACGAAGAGCAACGACAATAACACCAGTGTTTTAGCCGTCAGAGAGGCTGACGGTCGAGGTTGGTGCCGTGTTCTCTCTTTTTTCTCTCTCTGGCATGTTCGGACGCCAGCTAATCTGGGTGGGTAATGTGGCAGATCTGCCAGCTACCTTGTCGGCCAAGTTAACGACGAAATTGTTTATCGGTTATTGATTGTAATAAGTAGGTTCAAAAGGTAGTCTGACCAGCCACCGACTTACCTTCGCGCTCACGATTTGTTGTGCCGCTCGTAGCGTCTATCATCGTGAGATCATCGTCTTGTAAGTTATTATTGACGAGTAAAGGATTAGTGGGTTAATCCGCTTATCTGTTTATTCACCGCTGTGTTGCTGTTCATTCCGAATCCTAATCCGTGCGTTTAACGTGGTTTTGCTTGACACGTTATTCAGATGTGGGAATATCTTTTGCTTCTCGAATCCTCGAAATAAATAATTTATGCAGACGGCCGCGAGCTATCCAGGTGGGCACGGCCAATTCTCTGTTACACGGCATCCCTTGTGGGGATTTCGCGGGACGCATAAGATTTTGTGTGAGGTTCAATTGAGAAGTAACGGTTGCTCGGGCGCGTGATCAAGTCGGGTGATCAGGAGAATGAAAGATCGTGATTCATATGCGTAAGCACGGTAGTGTCGTGAGAGCGATTTTTCTCCTAGTGTGGCGGTGAGCTCCAGTAGGCTGCCTGAGTGCAGGGGTGATCTGAACACGATTAGTTGCGTGGTGCAATCTTTTCAATTAGTCGAGCGAGCGAGATATGCGCGTTGGAATGTGGACCAAACGATTCCGATGGTCTAAAATTAATGGACCTAGAAGACCTAGAATGGACCTAGTAAATACTTACATTGTATTGAAGAATCTGGAAGTGAAAACAAAAGAACCTTAATGATTTTTGAAACAACTACGCAAAAAACTACTAAGGGATCGGAGACGGGCTTGATATGGAAGTCGAGCCTGATGTCACGAGTCAACAGCAGAGCTACAACTTTAAATCGCTTGAAAGCTCTGGAGAGAAAGCTCGATCGCAATCCCAATTTTGCGACGTGCTACTACGACGAAATGAAGCGTTTGATCAAGAACGGGTACGCGGTAAAAGTACCAAACGACGCAATTAGGCCTCGAAAGTTTTACGTACCGCATCACGGGGTGATCAACCGGAACAAACCGAACAAAGTCAGATTAATTTTTGACGCTGCGGCTAAAACGTCGGGAATCTCATTAAACGACCTACTTGAGGCCGGCTCAAAGCTTTTGGAGTCTTTGATAGGTGTTCTTTCGCGATTTAGATTATTTCCGGTAGCCGTAAAAGTGAATATTAAGGATATGTATCTGAGGATAAATCTAATAGAAAGAGATCGTGGCGCACAGATGTTTCTTTGGCGTGGTGCAAATCGAGATAGAGAACCCGAGGAATATGAGAACGCGAGTTTTATGTTTCGATCGAAATCTTCACCGTACAGCGCGATCTACGTGAAAAATAGGAACGTGGGAAGATTTAAACATTATATTCAATTCGGCGCAAAGCATAATTAAAAATAGTAACATGGACGATTATTTTGCGTCGAAAAAAACTATCACATAAAAATAAAAAAAAGAAAGAGTATCAAACGACACAGAAAGCTTCTACTTTGTTCCCTCACCCTCGCCCCTTTCAGTGTTCTAATAAAACAACTGAACCACTATTGTGACCAAAATATAAATTTGTGGTGTCACATAATGCAACTTGAACAATTTTTGAACATCCCTATTCTAATATTACGTTATGTATTGCATAAGATATTGAGTTATCTTTTGAATTTTCTAAAGTTGAAACATGAATTAATTTTATAATTGGACCACTATTCAATTGATCAATTTATTTAAATTAGTTATCTATGAATTTGTCTAATCGTTATTCTTAGAAACTAGATTAATGCCAGATAGTTAATAAAAATATTTTAGTATGCGCATTAATATAATTAAATATTAATTTTAATATTAATTTTCATTGTTTACCTTGTACAAATGAAATCACGCTCTTCGCTGTAATCAGATATATATTATTAATAGATTTCTAATTTTTTAATTTTGTTCTTAATTTGACAATGAAAAATATTCAAAACATTTTTTGAAACGATTTCAAAATTTTGTTTGTTTTTCCTGTTTCTACATTTATCTAGTGATTTTTGAAGAATTTTATATTGTGAGTACCTACATAGTACAAAATATTTCACAGAAAGATTCAATGAAATATTTCCGAACAACATTGCAAAAACACTACAGAAAAGTTTTTGGAACAAACTAAAAATGTTTTAATATAATCTTTCATATAATATTTCCCAAATATTACGAAAACAATTCACTGAAATGTTTCTTGAAAGCTTTGAAAACATTTTATACAAACTTTCCTATAACTTACCAGAAATATTGCGAATTACATTTCAAGGAAATGTTTTCTTCGTCGAAAAGTTCAAAACAAAATCTTATTTAGAAATCTTTCACATCCTTGCAGTTGTGACGTCGCGTTGACGTATTCTCAGATACGCTCTTTTTAGATCATGCCCGCACGTGTAAACTGGGATGAGCGTGTATATTGCAGAGAAAGTTTAGAAAGTTTTCAGCGCGCGTGATTCTAACCTCGGTAAAGTACGGATTGAACGCAACAATACCACGAATGCAAAGGGAAAAAGAAGTGCAACTCTTGCCACAGCAACTTTTGAAGGGGAAAACAACTTTCGCAATAAAACATGAACTTTGAACCATATTTATTGTTAAAACTGATTAATATTAATTACACAGCGTTTATTGTTAAGGGACTGCTTTAAAAACATAATCTTACAATAGAACTTTTTAGAGAAAAGTGTAAGGATAATGATAACTATGCTAGATTATAAAATATCCACTTTGAATGGACATATAAATGAATATAATTGAATATTGATAATGATACCGCGTGAATTGGATATAAATGAAACAAAACTTAAAATGTACGCTCATATTTTCCTATTTTCCCAACTTAACTATACTTTGGAATAAAAACTTGAAGAAAGATAATTAAACGGCATAGTTGCGATCTATTAAATGTCATAAAGCTAGTTAATGTATTGCAAAATTAATTTCTTTTTTTATTTCAATGTTAAAAATTAGGAGGCTTAGAAAGCAAGGTTTTGAAGGAAGAACATAGAAACAGGATGCAGATTACGTTTTTACGACCTGCATGTGGTGCGACCGAGCGTGTGGTCTGATCAGCCCGGGTTTTTTTCATGTAGGCTTTTCAAATGGCCTTTGACTCGGTCTCCTTAATTCAGACACTGGAAAGTTTCGATTATACGGTTCTTAACTCATTTTCCTTTTTGATATTTTTTCTTTTGAAAAAGAGACTCTTAACATTATTATCTATTTGTCCATTGAATTTATCATAAAACTTAAAATTTAGAGATAATAAAACGAATTTTGCTAAAAATAAAATAAGATGTCTGTTGTTATACAGTAATAGAAAATCATTTCAACTAAATGTTCTAGAAACTTTTTACATTGGTTTCAACACTGTTTCCTTCGTCGAAAAATTCGAAACAAATTGATGGGTGACAACTCGCGCGAGGCGAGTTTGTCCCGTACGAAGGCTTTTCAACAGCCGAGCGGCCTTTGACTCGGGATATGATAAAATAAGCAATAACGGGGAAGCATATGGATATATTCAAGCGCGTTTTATAGCACTTATAAAATTTATTTTATAAAGCTCAAGTACATGAATAAATCATCGAGCGAAAATAGAAAGATATATATATATATATATATATATATAGACGCGTGTTCTTCGCCTCGCGTTGTCTATTATTCATAAACAAATAGTACTCACTTATTTTCTTAATAAAGTTTTTGACAATCGGTCCTTTATATATTATTTCCTATTTATTGGTCCTCTCTCCTTTCTGTTTCTTTTTAAACGGATTGTAAGGTCCGTCAAATGTACGCGTATATTTTGTAACGAGCCGACTCGTTACAGAGAAAAATCCGCTGAATATAGAGCCAGCGCGTGCCATGCGCGGGCCAGCTGCGCAGAAAAACCGTGCGCGAGCGGAGAGTAGAGAGAGAGGACGGTGAGGGGTGGGGGTAGTGAGGAGAGAGATTCACGGGTGAACCGGCTTACCGAGCGGAAGAAGAAGAAGAAGGAACACTGTTCGTTAGAGAGAATAAAGGAAAAAGATAAAGAAAGGTAACAAGAGAGGAAGTGAGATCCAACAGAAGCACCGAAGCAAGTACGCAAGGAGTGAGTGCCGTCGCCCAAGTGACACAGGGTTTTACGAGTGTCGAGAGGACCAAGGGGAGGGAACACCTCCTGGGCGACGAGAACCGCCACGTGAACTCGACAATTGAAGAGTTGGCAGCTAAATCTTGCGCGGAAATTACAGAGAGAAGAAGTTGGTAACCTCCCTGACACGTAATTAACTGCGAAAAGGTCGCGTTAGATTAGGTGTGCGAGAGTAGGTCCGTATATCTCTCTCTCTCTCTTACGGCAAAACATCGCGCGTGGTAAATGCGCGACTGAGCAGTGCGTCATTCGAGAAAGCTCTCGGCCTTTTTCTTTATGGAATGTGTATCGACTGTTAAGTGAATAAAAGGTGTCTGTAGTTGATCGGCTGCCTTGTTTATTGACGCGGGCAGAAGCCCACGTGCCTCCACTGCCCAGCCACCCGAACCCACCGACTTCCCCGCGTGAGCAGTGCGCCGAGTGCGCATTCGCCAAGCAGCCGGGAGGTAAGTCTTCCCCCGACGAAGCCGCGGTTAGCTTCGCAACGTGGAAGCGACGGTGAATGATCTTTGTTAACGGATACAGATTTATTTCTTCGGATAAATTTCCACCGTTACAATTTGTATATGTCCAATTAATACTCTGGATTAATATATTTCCTTGGTCCTAGCGGCGTGAACAAGTTGCCTATATGGTTGCTGTGTTTCTTTGCCTTTTATTAACACTCAAGCTCTGATGAAGTAAACTGAACTCAACTTTTAATTAAGTAAAAGAGTAATACCGGATAACTCGGACAAATTAAACCAAACTAAATTTAAATTTCAATTGGCGAGATAAACTCTGAATTCGGAAATATTGCGGCCTAGTTGCTCTAGCGCTCAGTCCTGACAGACTAATCTCCGCTCCGTTGTTTTCACCGATTTATTATATATTCTTTGTCCCTCGCATTCCGTCTCTCTCTCGCACATATACTTTAGACGTTTGCACTTCTCGAATCAGCTCGTATTACTTAGCTAAGCACGCTGACTGCAGCATGCTGCGACAGCATGCCGCAGCAGCGTGAATCAATCTCTGCCGCTCATTCCCACCGAGCCGCGCACACGAATACTGCTAGCTATAGTGTTTTATTGCTATGTCCGAACGGAATTTTCGAGAGTGAAATCTTAATAGTAAAATATAATTACACCATAATGGAACGTCACGTAACACAAATCCTTTAACAGAAACCTTTCAAAAACCTTGCAGTAATATTTTGACAATCACTTTTCATAAATATACTAGCAATATTTCCGAAAAATTTTCACAAAACTGTGGAAAATTGTTTCAGTGCGTATGCTTGCAATTTTGCTGTGTAATGTTTTTGAGGAATTCCGACAACCTAATAAGCAACGTTTCTCAAAATATTTTCTTAATTTGTATAGAAATATTTTGAAAGATATGTTCCAGAAACTTATTTCATGGTTTTGTTTCATATCATTTATTATATTCGCTAAAAAAATCAAAAAGAAAACCCTTTCCCAATACGAAAAGTTCCATTACGCTGTTTCATGTAATATATCTAATGTACTGCAAGAATGTTTGTCTAAAATGTTCCATGTCAAATTTTGAAACATTTTATAGAAACTTTGAATAAAATTTTCAGTAACATTACAAGAATTATTACGTGAAAGATTTTTGAAATATCGATAAAGTGCTAATGTTTTGTGAAATATTAGCACAAACATCAGAAACATTTGTCTACAATATTGTATAAAAATATTCCAAAAACATTGTCGCAATATTCCCACAAACCATTTCTCGAAATATTGTAGAAATAATTTTTAGAAAAAATGCATGAATATTTCAGAAACTTAATACAAAATTTTCGTTCAAATATTTCAATTCAACTTTGCACAAACCTTGAAGAAATATTGCTTAATATATTTCAGAAAAATGCTTTGGCAACGTTTATAGAAATATTCGTAAAACATCGGCGAAACAGCAGAAGTGATTCATGCAATATTGCCGTTCAATGTTTCAGACAAATTACAGTAATATTTTGGTTAACATTTCCCAAAACATTTTTACGAAAAATTTCAGAAACATTACAACGAAAGGTTACAGTCTTTGTTTTCGAAAATATTTTATTAAATATCTTAGAAAGATTTCTTAAATATTTTTGCAATATATTTTGAAATATTTCTATTATTATTGTCAAATGATAGGTTTTTGAAAGATTAATAAATTAATTTAATAATTAGAAAGTTAAATAAAAAATTAATGAAACAATTAATGTTATTTAAAAATTATTATTATTATTTTCCAAAGTGAATTTTTTACTGGAACTTAAATATACAAATATTCTCAGTAATACTAAATCTTGCGATAGTGTAGTTGGTTAAGTATCAGAACACTGCCCCTTCCGTCCGGGGTCAATTCTAGTTATGAGAGAAATTTTTTGGCGATTGTAAATGTTCAATTTAATTAAATTAATATAGTTGTATAGACAAATATGAATAAATGTAATATTGAAACAGTAACATAATTAATATATCAATGTTTATTCTATAAAAACTGTACCAAAAGGTTTCATTAAAATTTTCTAATTAATTTTGCAAAAAATAAAAAATGTTTCGTGAAATCTTTCTGTATGATGTTTTTATAGTTTTTGTTGTATAAGCACATAAATATATATTAATATATCAATGCAACAAATACTACGAAAACATTGCAAATAGTGTTGTTGTAATATTTCTTGAAATATTTTAGTAACACTGTATGAAATATTTCGGACACATTTATATATTCGTGTCATGAAACCTGCAGAAAGATTGCGAGAAAAATTGCTGCAATGTTTTTTAAAATATTCTAGGAAGATCTCAATGAAATATTTTAGAAATATGTATATGTTCATGCAACGAAGGCTACAAAAATGTTTCAATAAAACTTTTTGCAATGTTTCTTGAAATATCTTAGTCATTTCAGGATATGCTGCAGCAGACTTTTCCGAATTATTGCTGCAAGTCGTTTCGTACGGACATATAATTATTTTTAAAATATTTCAATGAAATATTGCTGACATGTTTCGAATCTGTCATGAAACCTTGCAGAAAACTTGCAGCAATATTTCATATTGCGTGGGCATAAGTACATAACCTTATTTTTACATTTAGAAAATTCTTCAGTTTGAAGTTTAGCTTCTTACCAAAAAATTAATATTACTTATGTTGCCATAATTAAACTATCTTTCAATGTAAATTTTAATAATCTAGTTCTATACAAGAAATATTGTAAAACTTGTAAATTCCTAAACAATGTATACAAATCGCATTCAGGTATAACAAAACCAATTAGGGGAGTTGCTATATTTGATATTTCACAATTCTGTAACAAATCATTTAACATTTACGATATTATTCATGATTCAAAAATCTTTTAAGAATAAATTTATTACGATAAAATCATTTTACCTGTTCCCAAATAACAAAAAAATGTTTTGAAAAAGTTTTCGGAAAACTTTAAAACGTTTTATCATTTTGATAAAGAAAAAAGTTTTTAAAACGTGAGATAGGTCCATTCATTTTAAAAATGTTCAGAGTATACTAACGTTTATAATATTTTTTCGAAACTGTTTTATCAATAAAATTTTTTGCAACCTGAAAATCCAAATGTTTGTACAGAGTTTTCAAAATATTTTCAAAAAATATTTCGTGAATATATATAATTCATAATATATATAATTATGGCCGGTAACGCTTGTATTTTTCTTTATCCTCGGAAGGGAAACATTTAAAAAGATACCTATAATGATGGAAGTGTGGGTAGTGTTAGGTTAATTTGAGTACACGTGTCGTTAAACGTCTAGTGTAATTAGTTAGATTATGTTTTTATCTTAACGTAATCTAATTACTGCTGAACGATACTTGTAAAAAAGGTATTAACTACTATGGAGATGATTAAGTTTATTATAAGGTCGTGTAAATTCCAGCAATAAGTCATTTAGCGATAGCCGATAAAAATAAAATATACTGTGCTATTCAAATTAGTAGCTTATTTCAAACTACGTGATGGCCTTTACTTGGTTGGGTTTCATGCAATCATCTAGCAAACTTTTCACTGTTACAATACTCACTACTGATCTGTTTGTACAAGTATTATTTACTGGTTGATACGTAGCTTTAGCTGGACCGATGATCGAAGAGTTAGGGTTTTGGTCGATCGAACCAACACTACCCATACTTCCATTATTGTTCGTACCTTTATGGAGATTTCATTTCCTGGGATGAACAAAATACAATACGTTATCGAACATCTGAATTCTATATATTCATGATATAATATACAATTTAACTAACACAAAATTCCTTGAGAACGTTTCCAAAAAGTTTTCAAAACATTTTTATTTTATTCATAATAATCTAAACTTATAATATAATAATCTATCAAACGATATAAAAATATTTGGGAAACGTTTGTAACGGGGGAGGTTATCTGAAAAAAATGGGAAATTTATTTAAGAACAAACTCCCATGATGCAGAGCTAACCGCCGCTCCGTTAAACACGTATAGTTGTACGTGTATTCGCCTTTACGTCAGATGATTTTGTTTAACTGTCTTCTATCCAACGGAGTTGAACTCACCTTAAGTCACGTGACTTGTGACACTCAATGTATCTTAGGTGTGAGCGACTTTACGCCTAATCCGCTTAATCCCCTAGATGAAATCGAATTAAAACCTAAGCCTTTACAAATCACTCAAGCTACTGGGAAATTGAATGATGTAATCGGCGAATGAAATTGACTAACTTTAATTAGTAAAAATAACTACAGTCTTTTATAAGCCGAAAGACTAACGCACGCGAATAGGATTTTACAATGAATTATTATTCGGCGAGAGAGAGAGAGAGAGAGAAGATTCGAAATTTGACGCGAAACTAACGCTCAGCGCGAATACAAAAAATTCCTATCACGGTTGACAAAATACCGAATGTATTTTGTCACGCAATAATAACGAAGGTGCACCTACCCTGCGGTGCAATTACGGTGATCAGCCGTAATTGTTGATGTAGTAAATCAACTGCCGCTGCTCCTCCACTCAATCTGCTGCGCTGCCTCGCTCTGCCTCCAATCAGCTATGATGTTGCTTCTGCACTGTTGCTGCTTGCTGCTGAGATAAAGTCGTTGCACTTGCACGTAAAAATCGTCTCGGAACAATTATTATTCAGCGGAACACAGTACAAAATAAATTTGGCAATATCGACACGTAAACAGCTGAGGCGTAACTGCTTATTCAAATGCTCGCGCGCCCCCTCTCTCTCTTAATTGTTCGTACTAACGTGCGAGTTACAGAATCGCGAACGGATCGATTAATTGAATCAACTACCGTTGCACGTTTTACAAAAGATTAAAAATATCGCCCATTAAGATTTTTTGTGATGAAACGTTTTCATAATGTTTCAAAAACACAGTTTTATCTGAGTATCAAGAAATTTGCAAGCATAGCCGACGTTTCTAAACGTTTTCAAAACGTTTATACCACCAAAATTTTACTTTTTTAGTTTGTCAGAAAAAATTATGAAAACGTCTTGAAAACGTTTTGTATTATTCGGAATACGACTAACTTCTTTAACAATAAAACAAATTAGATAAACTCATTACTGGAACTTTCTAGAAGTTATGCGTAACCTATTAAGCATAATTTTTATAATAAAAAGATGAATTTTTTATATTAACTACCGAAACGTTCCAGACGTTATGCGCATCCTACTGTATGCAATTTTCTTAAAAATGAGAAGAAATTTTTAACATTAAAAAAATTCGTTGCTCGACTCCAGAAGTACCTAGAGAGCTGATTTGAAGGCTTAATTTGAAGGTCTATGATAGTATGAAATAACCTTCGTGTCATCTAAATTTTATGAATCATTCAGAATTGACAATAATTAAAATAAATAATAATATTTTTAAATTTAATAATATTTAACAATGTTTATAACAATTTTTATGTTTAGCAATATTTCACAATATTTTGTACATTTTCCAAACGACGATTTTCTGGCTCGTATGTATCCAAAATCGGTTCATAAATAGGTTATATTAAAGATAGTTTAACGAACTTTTCATTTATGTAGTATTAAGAGGGAATTGATGTGACCGATAAGCGGCGCGTCGCGTGCCGCCTAACTAATAGGTCAGGAAGGGAGAGGAGCGAGCGCCGCTGAGCGGCTACGAGACGAGCGCGAGAAAAAAAGTGCGTGCGCGAGTTCATTCCAGTTCCGGGCAGTGAGAAGGAAGGGAGCCAGAAAAGATTAACTCGAGGACAGCAGCTTTGTTACAGCCTACCGGGACAGCAACCTCCACACTTCTACTATCCCCCGGAACAACGATCTCGCCACGGTTGCAGCTGTCCTTGGAAAGCGACCACGCCATCCACAGCAGCTCTTCCGGGATTGCAACCTCACCGATTGCAGCCCTCGATCGAGTAGGCGCAACGCAACAAGGTCAAGGTTCTTTGTTCTTTTCTGAATCTCTCTTTCTCTCTACACTCTCTCTCTAGTGATGCGACGACCGGTATGCGTTGAATAAGATAGTCAGGCATTCACGTGCCGGCTATCTAAAGGTTGGTGCTTAAATTTAATTCGTAGTAATGTAAATGGCGACCGGCGAATTGTCCAGGCGCCTACGTGCCGGGCAATTCATCCGGTATAGGCTCGCGTAATTTTTAAGTAAATTTGTAATGGGTTAAGTACGCGATTAGGTATTAGTTAGGATGAAATGCGGAATATTTATTTCTGATTATTATAAATAGTTTACTGTTCTATTTTGTAGTTAGTTGGTCAATAATTTAGATTATGTTATGCGCGCGTATGTTTATGTAAATAGGTATTAATAATAATAGGTTGTAAGTGTGATTTAATTTCTGTCTTTACATAATTTATTTATTGACCTCCCCTCTCTTTTCTCTCTCAATTACCTTGAGTGAAAGTGCCTCACTTACCCCGCAAAAGAATTGGTGACACGGAGAGAGTATTGTCACATCATTGATGGCTATTTTTTTTATCTTTCTTTCACCTCTAAAAACGACATTTACAATAGGAATAAGTAAAGATGTTTCCTTTGTCAGAAGGTCAGCTATTTTGCCCCCTAGAGAGGTCCAAACTAAGGAGATTTTGCAGCCTTTAGATGTTGTATTTTTTAATTTTTTGATTTTTTTTAATTTCGAATAAATAGTAATTCAATTGAATGATTATTTTAATGTTTTTAAGAAAGATGCAAATACTTTTGCTGTTGTACGTATAGCAAACTGCGTAGTTGAAGTCAGGTAGTCATAAGGTCCTTTCAACTGCATTTAAAATTGCAATACATTCTGTAGTAAAAACTGAACAGACATTTAATAAACTGTTTGTAATAGATTTGTTATATGTAGGCTATATGCATGCCATACTCTAGATTGAGATTCATTTAATTTGCTTCATCAGTAGAAAATAGCTGTAACATTCAATTCGTCGATAAGTTTTTGTACTATTGAATTGGGATCGTTAGATTTTCTTAGAGTTGATCCCAATTCAGTATTGACGTCCGTTTCTAAAATACGAGGGTGATCCGATAAGTACTTAGCCTACAAAAGAAAAACGAAAATTTTGGAAAAGTGGCGTTTTATTTTTCAACATAGTCTCCTTTTAGTTCGATACACTTGGCCCAGCGATGCTCCAACTTCTTTAATCCGTCTGAAAAATACGTTTCCTCGAGGCCTGAAAAGTAGGCTTCCGTGGCAGCGATTACTTCCTCATTCGACTCAAATTTCTGCCCGGCGAGTGACTTTTTCAAGTTTGGAAACAAAAAGAAGTCGCACAGGGCTAAATCTGGAGAATACGGTGGATGGGGCAGCAGTTCGTAGCCTAATTCGACTAATTTGGCCATGGCGATAGCGGAGGTGTGAGCCGGTGCGTTGTCATGGTGGAAGAGCACTTTTTTCTTCGCCAAATGGGGCCGTTCTTTCTGCAATTCGACGTCGAATCGGCTCAATAATTCGGCATAGTACAGCCCTGTGACCGTTTTGCCCCTCTCCAGGTAGTCGATGTAGATCACACCTTGTAAATCCCAGAAAACGGTGGCCATCACCTTTCCGGCCGATAGGGCAGTCTTCGCCTTCTTTGGAGCACTTTCGCCGGGTAAAGTCTACTGTTTCGACTGTTCCTTGGTCTCTGGTGTATACCAGTGGATCCATGTTTCGTCGACTGTCTCGAAGCGACGCAGAAACTCCTTCGGATTGCGCTTAAACAGTGTCAGACATTGCTCCGACGTTGTCTCACGGTTGCGCTTGTTGTCCGGAGTGAGCAAACGCGGCACCCATCGCGCCAACAGTTTTCTCATGCCCAAAATTTCATGCAGGACATGACCCACGCGGTCTTTTGAGATGCCTACGATCTTAGTTATCTCGCGCACCTTCAATCGTCGATCTGCCAATACGAGATCGTGAATTTTTGTCACGCTATCCTCCGTGGTAGCCGTTTTCGGAGTACCTGGACGTGGCTCTTCTAAAATCGACGTGCGACCACGTTGAAACTCGTTAAACCAATTTTTGACGGTCGCCATCGAAGGAGAAAAGTCACCGTACACAGAATCCAAGCGCTTTTTGATTTCGCTGCGCGATTTCCCTTCCAAAAACAAGTATCGAATCACCGACCGATACTGCTCTTTTTCCATTTTTCAAAAATCAACGGACACACTTGCTTTCACACGCTCTCAAAAATAAACTACAACTCCGATCCGGCTGAAATCTTGACAGTAACCATCGAGAAGGTTGTACTACGTGATAGAATATTTCTTTTGCGAGAGTGGCGCCATCGGGCGGTGAGGCTAAGTACTTATCGGACCACCCTCGTATATGTGTTGAAACGAGTATTTCTACATATGAGTTCATATTCATTTTCTAGTTCAAGAATTTAATTTATAATAAGGTTTTTACTATTAATGATTCTAGTGATTGCTTTGGTGTTCATTATTCTAACAATTTACTTGTAAACTACGGGATTTTTATTAGGTAAAGCTTTAGTTTAAGAAAAATGATATAAAATTTTAACTCTGCCTTTTATTGTAATAAGCTTAGATTCATCGAGTGGGACACTGGTATGTGTACTTTCTGGGTTTCTGTAGTCAACAAATGTGATAGCTATTTGTCGGATTTTTCTTCTTTTTGATAATTAACTTTATGACTAGGATGATAGACAAAGCTGCTGTCGTCGATTAGAGAGCGAACAAGACTTTTGAACATTACTAGTATAATGTTGGGGTTACCTGCCTACCATGTCCTTGTGAATTGAAGTATATTCGTTTCCTTAAGACACTTATTTTCAATAAATAGCTTGAAATCAAATATAATTCCGAGAAATCTAACTTTGTCACTTTCTTCAATAACGGCTTCATTAGCAGTTATTGAAAGCTTCGAAGCAGCTTCTGCTTCTTCCACATTTTGAGGATTACGTTTATTTTTCCGGTGAAAGTGCATGAGTTGTGTTTTTTGAGTGGAAAATCTAATCCTATGTCACGCAGTATGTCATAGATAGTCTCTGTTGCTATTTCGATCGCTACTCTACTGTTTTCTATTAACTTGTTACAACAATAAATCATTCAGTCGTCCGTGTGGAACTCCTTTGGGAACAAGTGCAAATGATAAATCAAAAACTTTTATATAAGTGTGTGTATCGGTTCTTATCAATATGTCGAAGTGATATAAATTTTGTGAACAACCGATATTAGCAAGTTTAACAATTAACATATACACTACACAACAAAATTACTGCAACAAAATTTTTCATCGGTAAATGGCCGTTTTTGAAATGCTTTTAACTCCGTCAATTTTTATCGTATTAAGTTGACTTTTATTTCATTTTCAAGGAAATTATCTGTACTTTCATACAAAGAATATTTTATATATGTGTGAATTAATGTCATATTTATATGTCTTAATCAGGCCTAGTAACTATGATTTCTTAAAAAAATTGATAATTTAGACGGTTACCTGGATCACTCCCATTTTTTTTTATATTACACATACTTCATCGTAAAGTCACTCTCTGACGAATAATTTAAAGAAAAATCGATATTCTACGATTTTTTTAACGAGTTATGTCATTTTTAAGATAATCCTGTGTTTTTCATAAATACCGTCAACATTAGCATTACCCGATATGTACCGCGAGGAGGTTAGTTCAATTTAAACATCATTTGTACCCTGCAAAGGGCCGATTGTATGAACCATTTCTCAAATTAGGAACTTCGCGGCTCGTCACTTCCGCAGTATTTTCTGACTCCAAACCCAAACCTTATGTGCCTTAGGCATTTGGGATATCTCGTGCCAAATTTGATTTAGAATTCTCTCAAGCTCTTGGAGGTAAGCGGAAAAGCTCTCTAAGTTTTGTAATCGCTATAATTACCAATTCGTTATAATTACGAATAGAGAAGATCGTAACATTGGTAATGAAGCACTGCGTAATCCAAATTGGGAATAATGCTTTAACAGGCAAACAATTTAGGACTCAGATGTTAAGGAGACGCTTTCACAAAACAGATAAATCCGCTGTAATAATTACATATACCTAGTAGATACTGCAATTGTTTTGGATTGTTTGGACCATAATATTTTTAATTCTATCTAGATTGGGTTCGATATCCTTTTTTGATAGAATCAAACCTAAAAATAATATTCGCGTCTCGAAGAATTAAAGTTACTCAATTTTTATTGTAAAATTATTTTGTAATAGTTTTTGAAAAATTATTTGAAAAATTTGGATTGTTCCCACCTCACGCACACGCACGTAGTTATGTATAATTCGCGTGAAAATATTTGCGTGAGAGTGACACCGAACGGTCTTCCCACCCACTCGGATCGGTATCCCTCTCTATAACAGTAAGCGCTATTGCTGCGGACTGGCGCAGCGCAAAAAGATATAAAGCAACCATTTTGCGACTTTGACTCATTCGTTCATCTGCTCTCTAGCAGTGAACAACTGGAACCTCGTTGACTGAGCATCGAGCTTCACGAATAAAAAATCGTTCTTTAAGCTTCTGTTTTGTTATTGCGGGAACTCCCGAGACAAATTAGTTTTTTTT
Source organism: Phymastichus coffea (assembly GCF_024137745.1). Taxonomy (NCBI): domain Eukaryota; kingdom Metazoa; phylum Arthropoda; class Insecta; order Hymenoptera; family Eulophidae; genus Phymastichus; species Phymastichus coffea. The sequence goes on along the minus strand of NW_026706878.1, from coordinate 759,298 downwards.
AGAACTCTACCATCAGTCCTTTTCAGGACTAGCTACGTATAACCTACGTCGATTGGCGGGCACCTTCTTCGGGATCCGTCGACGTTAGACTTGTGGAGATGTCACGGTCTCTGCCTAAATAGAGCTCCGACATTTTTTTAGGCTCTCTTTTTCCATCTTCCGACAAGCTCTCGACAACACTCACTTGCCTGCACGTTACCTTCCGTATTGTAACGTAAGCAACTCTTGTGATATTGGTTATACAGTGCTCGGCACGTACTTTTGTTCACTCTGAAACGAAATTTGCTAAAATTTAAAGTTTTATATCTCAACGAAAAAGAGTCGTAGAATAAAAAACTTGACGCCATTTTAAAGGTAATAGCAAAAGCTTTAAGTAATGTGAAGATAATATTGTTTGTACTAGAATTAATTTTTTTATGCTCCAAAAATGAACATAAAAATTTCTTTTATTTTTGCTTATATATAAATTTATTTATTTAGTACGCAAATCTGCGGATCATTAAAAATCCAAGCAAAATTAAAAGGTGAAATGTTTCTCTTTAAAATAAGAGCAACAGAACTCATTTCTGATTTTTTTTATACAGAAATATATCTTTTTTTATTAAAAAATATCTCGATTGAGATGCATCAAATAAAAAAACTTTAAAGACAAAAGTTGTTTCTTTTTTGGTAAAGAATACAAAAATAAAGGGAAAATTAAGATATGGAACAAATTTTTTTTTTTCATATTTTCACGCTAGCCATTTTTTTATTTTTCATATTCTTTATATTCTTTTATATCCTGGATATAACAGGTTTGGTCATCCTTGGAGTGGGGTTTCTTTCTCTCTATTTCCGACCCTAGAGAGGTAGAAAGCTCGGTCATTTGAGCCCCTACTTTCTTACTAGGATGGTGTCCAGGCATGGTCGACAGCGGCTTTAGGGGCAAGCTCGCCTCGGACTCGTCTAAGGCAGCTCGAGTCTGAGCCGGGCTGGGCTCCCTAGCTATAGATCTTCTTTGCGAGCAGAATTCTTGATACCATTTCTAGATAGTTAGAAAGTGGGGTTCGTCAGTATTGATCTATGATCGCGAGTGGGATAGCACAGTGCATGCGATCACTAGAGTACTTGCTGTAATCCTAGAGGCCATAGTATCGGCTTCACTTCCCCATTTATGACTGGAAAGGCTTGCCTTCCAAGCTTATAAAATCAAACAACCTACACATGTAAATCAGGCATGCATAGGATTTCGGTGTACAATAATGTTAGTGTTTACTGTGGTATTTTAGTCGTTCGTAGGTTATCGGGATTGAATATTTTCGTGAAGGTCAGAGTTAGAAGTGCTCTGACTCTTTTGTCAATCTGAGTTTCCTTGGTCAGAAGTATGGTCAGAGTTTCTTATTATACGGTTTGTTCTTAGTTATTTGATTGGTTTCTTGGTGTGGTCTAATGCCGTATTCGTTTTCGTCGGTGCTTTTGAATAGTTTCAGTTGTTAGACGTGTACTTTACTGACTTTTCTCTCTGTCAATGTCTCAATAATAACTACTGTGTCTGAGAGTTCTCCTATTAATCTAAAAGAACCTTCATATTTTCCACCTAGTTTGACCGAAAATTAGTTTTCCTCATTTGACAAGTAGTGCGTTTTTCGTAACACTAGGTCACCAATTTTGTACGTGGTCTCTCGCGTTCCTACGTTGTATTGGTCTACCATTCTATCGTGTGCTTTTCCAAGATTTCTTTTGATCATTTTGTGTAGGTCTCTCAATCTTTTCAGCCTTTCCCTCCACTCCTCTGGTTTCGGTATTAGTTTTAGTTCGATCGATTGTACTTCTCTTCGTAAGCTTTTTGCTGGTCTAGGTTGTCTGCCGTAGTTTAAGAATGCTGGTGACGCTTTTGGGCTGATTGTATTACCGTGTTAACGGCGTGTCTAAATTTGTTCAAATGTTTATCCTAGTCTCGATGATCATTTTCTACTAATGTCGCTATCATGGTCTCTAGTGTTCTATTACTTCTTTAAACTAGATTAACTTGTGGGTGATATAGAACTGTTGTATTATGCTTAATACCGTATTCTTGTAATATGCCGTCTAAGTGCTTGTTGACGTATTCTTTCTCTTTGTCGGTAGGTAGTCAGGTGTTTCCCATCGGAATATAATTCGTTCTTCTAACGTCTTTTCAACAGCCTTTTCGTATCATTACTGGTGTACTTCGCCACGTACTTTTGGATGGTCAGATGATGCCCATTTGATACATTTTCTGTATTTCTGTTCTTACTTTTTTTTGCACCGCTAGCGACATTCGTCGTAGTCCCTGTCTTATTGGTTGGTTATTACCTACATCTATTATGTGTTTTACGATTGGTATTCTTCTTAGCTTGTCCGTTATGAGTGGTATCAGGCGATTTGTTATTTTCTTTATGCATTTGGTATGATTAGGTGTGATCCTTGAGAGCTCGGCACATACGGTAAAGAAAGCTTCTCGTCGCAATATCTGTCTCGGTTGTAGGTGATGCTATTTGCCGTTATGCACTCTCCATTTATTTTTTGGGGAAGAGTATGAGCATATTCCATTGTGTCAAGAAGTTTAAATCTAGTATAATCGATATAAAGCATCTACTATTCGAGCTTAGTCCTGCTATCAATCTTGGAGGTGAGATCAGTAGGGCTGTTGCTTCCTTGGTTATGTTTTTACTTATTACTTGCTGCTATTGAGTATCCTATTGGTCAATTTTTTGCACGTCTGGTGATAGTATCATCGCTGGTATTTCGTCCTTTATTATTTCCTCTTTTTCATTGGCTATAAATTGTACAGCTTTCTAAATTTTTTTCGGTACTAGTCTTCTCAGACCTTATGACGGATATGTCAATGATTACTTCAGTGTCCGGCTTATTGTATAATATCTTTTGTTATTTCTGGGATTGAAGTTATTTATTCGACAGGTGGAAACGCTAGGTTCTTCACTATTTTATCGGTTTTCTCTACCTCTCCATTAATCTTCTTGCTCATTTTGGCTCATTATTGGGAATCGGGAGGAAGCAGCGGGCTCATCTGCTCCCCACCTAACGCGTTTCCTAATAAAGTTGAGCGTATATATTATCAGTCAAACGACGGTCCAATATTATTACATACTTGACAGTGCCTCTGTCTTATTTTAGGTCCTATTTTTAGAAATAAAACTTTTTTCTTTGACTAGGTTACTAAATAATAGCTTGGCTGGTAACGGAAGAAACAAGGATTCTTCGAGCATTGTCGATAGTTATGATTTTCTTGGCAACATTTAAATGATATTCTACTCTATCTGTATTATTACTTGTTGAGTTCGTAAAAAAAATTTTGATCGGAATGTTGCCATCGTTGGAATGCGCATAACTCTATCAATGTTCATTGCATCGAAGCCATCTTTTAATTTGTAAGCTACTATTGATGTCCTTCTTTAAAAAAAAAAATTTCAATCGAATATTTTCGTTATTTTCTTTGAGGTATTTTTGCAGTTATTCGTACATTTCAATATCAATGGATTTATTGCCAAATATTTACGATCGGTAAGGATCCTTATTGAACATTAATTTGATTATGCAGACTGCATACTGATATTTTATTTTCTTATTAAATATGCTTCGGATCACTGAAAATCAGTTTACTCAAATTGTTGTCCTGCAAGAAGCGGATTTCACTCAGAACAACATATTAAGAAGAATGAGGATTCATCATTCAACGGTATCACGTGTATTTAGTCGGTATCATGGAACAAGTTCTTATCGTCGAAGGCCTGATCAAGGTCAACCTAAAGTAACTACGAATTGGGAGGATCGAAACATTATCAATGCAGCCCCGCGTACTCCAATAAGAGTTGCGCGACAAATCGGAAGTGAAACACACTCTATCAGCTAAACAAATTAGTGCTCAGATGATAAGAAGGCATGTTCACGAAAGAGGTTAAGGTCACGATTTCGTGCTAGAATACCTATGTTGACAGCTATACATCGGCGAACTCGTCTACGCTACCCCCGTAATCATCGAACCTGGACATCCAGACAATGGAAAAATATATTATTTTATAAAGAGAGAGTCGGATTTTACAATTTTTTCCCGCAACTCTATTTATAAAATTATTTACGCGGAGATTCAGAAGGCAAAATGCTTCGGCTACTGAGTAACCTACCAGGCATGCAAGTTACGAAGTTCACGCGCGAGAGAGCCTAGAACGGGAAGAAGACGTAAATCAAACTCAATTCTATAGATTACAAATCCCAATACCAATAATTGATTTAATTAAAAACAACGGGAAATATAAAAGAAAATTACAAACTTAAATGAAGGAGAAAGAAACAAAAAATAATGAAACTAAAAGCAACAAAGAAAAAGAAAAGGAAAAGTTTTCTCGAGTGTGTCCCACTCAAATAAGTACTCACGTTGTCGCTGTTCGACCCTAGTTGAGTAATCATATTCGTCGTACCACCGACATTTCTTCAAACAGAATCCGGCTATATAACTTCTGGTGTTACCACCGATGATCCACCGAGCTAAATCCCTGCATCAAAACAGTTCTCTTTCCTCGTCTTTCGCTTTCTTTTATCTCTCTTCTTTCTCCCCTCCCCGCACGCTTCCTTGCCCTCAATTATGCAGCTGATACGTCCTCATCTCTCTAAGCCGCTAATACGTAACTCAAATCATATAAACCGGGCATTAACAATGCGCTTACGCAATTGTATCGATGCCCAGCTTAACGATAGCGCACACAGACAGTAAGAGCCCAAAAACGACAGGGAAATCGCTACTATGTGGTTTTCCCGTCGCAATTTATAGGCGAGTCTTGATTTTGTTTGTTTGGTAATAATGCTAGGATTCGAATTTGGTGTCGTAGATGAGAGCGTTATAAAACAAATCATATTGATCTTACTTGATCATTTGATGAAGGATCCATATGAGGCGGAATATCAATGGACCATCAAACAAATCTGGTAATTTCTCTACCCTCAGAATTAACACTGGTATGTTACATTAACCCATTTCTTCCCAAGGCGCCATTTTATAGTCGATTTGTTTTTGACCGAGGAAAACCTCAAAATAATCGAAAATGTATACTAGAAGTCACTTTTCTATTGTAAAATTTCCCGCTCTTTACGAATCTGCAGTCAGAATTAGGATATTTTTCACGGAAAATTACAAAATGGCGTCTTGAATGTTGATGAAAATTTAGTATTACATTAGAATTTTTCTTTCAGAAATTAGTTGCTGAAATTTATAGAATCAGGATGAAAGTGTAGATTTACATTGAAAATGTTAGTTCTTTAATAAACCTAGGCATTACGAATTTTCCTGGAACATTTTTCCAAGATGGCGGCCAGCAACATGTTGACAAGCGGGGAAATCTAAAATTTTCTAAATAAAAGCCGATTTAGAGAATGAATATATACTACCTATACTTTCGATGTCGCTGAATACAATGCTAGTGCCAATTTCAATTTTACAAAATGGCGGATCCAATATGGCGTCGTTAATACCAAAATCAGTTTGTGTTGATAAAATCGCAAATCTAAGTGCTACATTTTGTCTTGAATTTTTAGCACTTTTTCTAGTATTTTCCAAAATAATTGATGCAATAGTGGAAGAAATTATTCATCAAGCGTACCTGTTTTTTCAAGATGGTAAGAGTCAAAACAATTTGCACATAGATACTCTTGGCATTGTTCGTAATAAATGTTCGTACGTTTCTTGAAGTCATTGCTAGCTTTGCATATTCTTTGTAAAGATTTTGTGGATTTATTGTGGATATGATGATACTCTCTGAAACAAGTATCACAGAAATGAGTTTTGCACTCATAGCAATAAAATATTGTTCTTATGGTACACTTTATACACATTCGTCTACGATCAGGTATTGTGAGTTTCAAATGTTTTGATAACTTTTCAATCGGTTGCTCTAAATAAGACTTTGCAACACTTTTTGAAAAATCTTTACTAGACATTCTCTTTTTGTTCACCATATTGTACAAAATCAAAGCATTTGTCAGTGAAGACTCGATCAATCTACATAAAACAACCCATGTCCATTTCTTTGAACCAATATTCGTTTTTAGATCACTGCAGTATTGATCATGAAGATCAACTCCTCTCATAAATTTGTTGTATGTCTTGAATGCTCCAGGAAATTCAATTGGTACTTTACGTTTAGCTGTTTTATCGAATCGTTCCATTGGAATAGTAGGTGTAACGCCAACGGCTGTAGATAATATGGACACTGGTTTCGAGTCCATTACCGTAATGTAATTTATACCACTGGTTTTATCATGACTTACAACATAAGATCCTCTAACAGCTTTCTTTTTATCTAGTTTATGTTTATCTATCAATGTCTTCTGTTCGGGATTTTTGATCAATGTTTTCGAGTTTTTACTTGATTTATCCAACACTTTTGGAAACATCTCCTTTGTAAAAACACGATCATCTCTAACCGTACCTGTTGCACGCAGGTTTTGTTTTTTCAAGTGTACCAGTAAATCAGGGGATGTGAAAAATCTATCAAAATATAGGTGATATTTAGCTACATCATTCTTATCGACCCATGTTAGAAAAACATGAAGCATATTCATCACTGCCCGAGATCCTAAACTGCATTTAGAGAACTTCGTGTCACTTTGACAATCATTTTTTCCACAATAGATATCTATTTCTAAAACAAATCCATTAGAAGTACAAAGGGCCCATAATTTTATTCCAAAACGTATTGGTTTGTCTTTGATGAATTGTTTTAGAAGCGTGCGACCGAAAAATTTAATCATCATTTTATCTATTGATAAAGAAGAGGAAAAATATCCAAACTGTTTTATATTTTCTCTGAAAATGTTTAAAATTACACGAACTTTCCAAACTTTGTCATTATCAGTCTTATCCGAATTTTTCAAAGTTTTCAAATTAGACTTAATTTTTTCAAACAAATTTCTATTCATCGTTTCTGAAACAACATCGGAATGCCACATTTCATCAGTCGACCAGTAATCTCTATAACTTTTACGAATATTGGAAGTGGAAAAAATGATAATACCTAAAAATTTGTTAAAATGATCTGGATCTAATTCAAATCCATTTTCAGTTGTCGCTTCAATAATGTAATCTCTCATTCTATCACAAAAAAACATTTCAAATAATTCTCAAGGTTCCTTTCCTGGTACATTTTGTTTTATTGCTTCAAAATTATATATTTCTGATTCAAGTTGAACATCGCATGGTCTTTCTTGATCTATCCATTCGTATTTATGTGAGGCTTCTAACTTTTTCTCGTTCGCGGAAAAATTTTGATACACTTCTTCATACGATAAGGCTACTGCATCAGTGAATCTAGAAGTTCCATCAGCTTCTCCGTCATTATCGAGACCTTCTACGTCACTATTATCATCATCGGGTACCTTTTCAGAACCACTGTGATATATAAAGTCTGGCCAGCAACCTTCTGGCGATACTTATCGGGTAATGCTGATGCTAGTGTATTCGTTAAAATAAACAAATAACTTCAAAAAGTCATAAATCAATGAATAAAAACGAAACTACTTGATTCATTTAGAAATCTTTTGTTAAAAGAAGCACTTTACGGTGACTTTTCCAAAAAAATCGGAGAATTGCAGGTAGCGCATTATATGATTACATTTTTTAATAAAAAAATGCTTGTGATAAAATAGAAATGGAGAACTGACAATACGCATTCAAATATTGACTAAATTTTAATCAAAATTTTTATTGCGATAATTTTATTGCGCAATGTAATAAATACAAAATCTGGTTAAGAAGACCTTAGAGTTTAGTGAGTAGAATATCGTCGAAGACATTATTATATAGCGTTACTAACGTCGAGGAACGAGTCTTAAATATGTTTATCGTTGTTTAGTGCTTACTCTAAATCTAACTTGAACGAAGTTGAATTATCCATACAGGAAAGGTCTTTTCGGAAATCAGTTTCTTTATCAGGGATTTCGTTGTATGTTTCTACCAAATATAAAATTTAATTAGAGACCATTAATTCAAAAACGTTACATATACACGAAGTCAGATACAGTGGCCTCAGATCGCGCCTGTTAAGTTTTTCGGCGAAATGAATAACAGTATTTATCCACGTAGCTAGGATATTCAATTTATCCACGTAGTCGATAGATATTCAATTAAATTTTTACGATTAGATATTCGTTTAAAATATTCAAAAATATTAAGTAAACTTTACTTATATATTATGCAAAATTTCGTAATTTGAGCCATTAAGGCCTAGTGTTGATTAATTTCCTCGAGAGTTAAGTGTCACGTTAAATTCAATGTAGTTGAAAGCCTTATTGAAGAATTGGTTATCGTTAGCTTGAGGAATATTTTACGGATCACTGGATATCCAATTCAGGCAGATATTACATAATGTTAAATCAATTTTATCTTTATTTTTAACTGTGCTCAATAATAGATTTAGAGCTGACCTTAGTCCATTTATTTTTTAATATTTTTGATTTGTTCCAAGTAGTCCGAAAGCTCGTTATGGTCCCGTACATAATAAAAGGGCAAAAGATAAAAACCATGTAACCTTATGTATTTTCATCCGCTTAATCCAATAATACCGGTTAATTTTACGAGAAGTGGATGCGTTTTATTTAAAACGCAATTGTTTATTGTTTTTAACAATTGTTATTGTTTAAACAAATAAGAAAAAATTGATTTTTTTTAGAAAAAATAGCACATGTTAAGAGGAAAAGATTCTTAGTAGATTTTTTGTAGAATGCATATTTACAAAATTATAAATTTTCAAAGTTCGAAATTTCACGTTTTTTTTAAACTTTAAGTGTAAATAAGTTTGGATTTATCGAATATTTTTCAAAAATTAAAAAATTGATTTGTTCTTTGGTATTATCTCTATCTATTGATTGTATGCAACATTAGATTAACCCCTCGGAAGCTGAGTTAATGCAATTTGCAAGTAACACTTTTTGCACGCGTGGTAGTAGGCTTGACCGCTTAACGCATACGGCTGGCATAGCTATCGCAAGCTCGCTAAGGAGATATTTTTCATCTCAACTATTTTTGAATTTGAAAAATTTGATACTGGATCCGTAATCAACGATCCTGAAAACACCCTTACACCTTTTCTTCAAGTGAATTACATAGAAAATTGCAATTATAACCGTAATTAGTCACTATGTTGGGTCTGCCATTTTGAATTTTTGAATTCCGAATTCATATTCGTAATGAACAAGCCTATAAATACCTTTATACCTTCTTTCAAGTGAAATACTCAGAAAAACCGCAATTCTAATATTGGGGTTAGGTTGGGTATTTCAAATCCTGATACCGGATTCGTGATCAGTGCCTTCAAAAGCTCTTTTATACAAATTTTCATATAATTATTTTGAAAAGTCTATCCAAGACCGAATTTATTTGAAAAAATTGAAAGTTTTCCGTCTTTGATTGTTTATAAATAATTGAATAAATAAATTTTCAAATTTTTAATCAAAGCATTAGAAAGTCTAAGTACTAATAATGGTATAGAAATTTATTCGAGAGTGATTGAGCTCAAAATGGTCGCAGTATGGATACAAAACTGAAAAAATTTAGGTGTATCATGTATGATACGCTGCCCCTGAAAGGGTTAAGTAGACAGCCTTATTGGTTTCGGTTTTATTTACCACTTCGTTATACAAGGTATAACTTAAGTTAATATTAAGATAAAGAGTTTCTAGATGGTACCAGACACATTTGTTTTTTTAGATTTAAACAATTTTTTGACTAAAGATCTATTTTTTGTACTTTATTAAGTCACCTATATTACGTGTAAACTCCCGTTTTTCGTATGTTAATTGCCATTCTCTTTTAATACATTGACAATCCGCATCCCACCAAGGGGCCGAATTTGACGTTTTTCCTTGATTACATATTTTTATTAGGGATGTTTGTACAAACTGTTTCTGTGATAATTTTAACCAAAATATCGTAGTTTGCCAAGGGATATAATATTGTCGTAATCACTAGACAGGAATTCGTAGTATTCATCATTAAACACGTTTTAAACTTTATACCAGTCGGTTGGCTCCAATTTTATTTTGAAAGATTTTATAAAATAATATGACTTTTCAACAACAAGATCAATATTTATTGGAAAATGGTCTAATACTAAATTATTTAGGCTTGCTTTTACTTTTTGATACAGAACTACGTCCATAGAAGTAAAAACAAGAACAATGTTACTTTTGTTGCAATTCCTTATGTTTACGCGATTGAGGATGTTAATGTTTTACAGGTATAAATTATACAGGTCAGTGAAGTAGTCTAATCTTTCGTCATTTTGATCAATTATGCAATAATTCCATGCTTCTTTGTGTGAGTTAAAATCACCTATAAACAAGCATTTGATAATCATTGAGTTTTCATTGCAAACAAGTAAAAAAGTATTAGTTTATCAAAAAAAATTTTATATAACATTTTTAGCTTGAAATTATTTTTTAACTCAATTTTTATATTGTTTGAATGCAGGGCTACCCAGAGCCCTTTTGTGATGATAGATTTCAGGACTGATCGGTTTGCAAATATAATTTTTCTATTAGAACTTTATTTTTTGAACATATACTTGAACATAAGTCAACGTTAGATCCTTGAGGAGAGAAACGTACCTGTTACACGCTCTACTCAAATAGCTAAGTGATAGCCAATCAAGTGAAGTGACAGTTAAAATTCAAATTCAAATCGCATAATAAGGTAAAGAAATAGTAACGGCCAAAATGACCACCCTGACAGGGGAAGTAATATTTACCGCCCACGTAAAACAACACTGAGAAATGGAACATAGGTAGTGATAAAAAACAACGAAGTAGTGCAGATAATTCAGATCAAAAGAAAAACAATGGCAAGCACAAAATACTAACAAGTTTGACGTTTTACAAGATAAAAAACATACTGACGGTAACGAAGCAACAGTAATTTAAAAAAAACACAAATCACTTCTAATATTCGAATACAACGTGAAAAACATTCGCTCGCTAGAAAACTTACTAAATAATATAGCTAAAAATAGCTGTATTACCCTTAAAGTATTAGCGCAAAACAAGGTTAAAATTAAACCTACAATTTCAGATTTGTCGATAATCAGCTCACTAAAAGAGAAATATACTCAGTTTTACACGTATTAGTGCAAAGAAGAAAAAGGGCTTAAGGTGATCTTCAGAAGCAACCGCCTTACAGTTGATATGGAGGAATTAACAAACGCCATCGAAGCACATGGGAATAAGGTAATTAAGATCCGTAATATATGCTAGTGGATTAAAAAAACACCGTTACCTCTTTTCAGTGTGGACATAGAACACAACTATAAGAGCCAGGAAATTTACCAAATTAACAGACTAAACAAAGTAATAAAATTTAAACTACCACGTATCAAAAGAAATGTGGCGACATATTCGAAAACAGAATATAAAACAAAAACATGTTGTTCACATAGCAACAAAATTAGTTAAAATTTATTAATCAATCAGTTGTTATTAGCTAATTAGTTTATGCCTAATTGATACCACTTATACTTGTATCATACAAATAATTTATATTTCTATTAAAATAGTAAAACGATTATTTATTTTGCTAAATTGATGACCCCGACAACAAAATTCTATTTTACAATTCGAGCTTTGGCGATAGTTGTGATATTTCATTGGTGGATTTTTTCCCCCTACCTTTCATTTCTCACGATAATTTGAGACGAGGATCAGCTTGTTCTTCGCGGAGAAAATGAGGAGCTTCAACGACAAATTGAGGAGCTTCATCAGCAAGCGCAGCAACAACAGCAACAAGATAATCATCAATTGGAGAACCAAAAGCAGCAGCCCCCTCTGCAGCCGCAACAACAACAACAGCATCAGACTCAGGGTTCTGCCTCTAATAATGTAAATCATCGCCCTACAGTTCTCCGTGTCACTGTAAAATTGCCGCCATTTTGGTCTGATAAACCAAGTTTGTGGTTTGCATAAGCCGATTCGCAATTTACGTTGTCCGACATTACTAATGAGGTTACAAAGTTCCACTATGTTGTTTCTCAAATTGATGCACGAATCGCATTGGAAGTTGAGGAAATCATAAAAAGTCCTCCAACGTTGAATCCATATTCATTTTTACGTATAAAATTAGTAGCTCGTTTGTCTACATCTGAGAAACAACGTGTCCGTTAACTTCTTAGTGAGGAAGAGCTCGGCGATCGCAAACCATCGCAATTTCTCCGTCACCTACGTTCTCTCGCTGATAACACCGTTGTGCAAGATAATTTGTTACGTCAACTTTGGCTACAACAATTTTCGTCTAATATCCGTGCTATTCTTGCAATTCAGTCCAAGTTGCCACTAAACAACCTTGCGGAACTTGCTGATAAAATCATCAAAGTATCACTGAGCACATCAACTTTCAATGTAAATACAGCATTCAACTACAAAGGTACTGACAACAACCTTTTAAATGTCATTGCTGATCTAAAAAAGCAAGTCGCTGAGTTGTCAACATCTCGCTCGCGCTCTCGTTTTCGTTCTCACAATTATAACCGCGATTCCAGACAGAGGAGTAAATTTCACAATCGTGAGCATTTTAATCAACAATCGGACCAAGTTTGTCGGTACCATAAAAAGTTTCAGCAAAATACTAAAAAGTGCATCAAGCCTTGTGATTTTTCAGGAAACGACCAAAGCAGTATGTAAGGACGGCAACTGACTACTCTTCATTTAGTAACCGTCTCATTATTGTTGATAAAAATTCCAAATATAGATTTTTTGTTGATACTGGTTCAGATTTATGTTATTCTCCTCGTCATTTACTACGAAACCGTTATTCTCCCGTCAATTATGATTTATGCACTGCAAATGGAAGCAAAATCAAAACATACGGTTTTTTAACCTTAAATTTCAACTTAGGTCTACGACAGAATGTCTTATTGAGATTCATTGTAGCTGATCTTGATTTACCGATCATTGGATCCGATTTTCTCATTCATTATCATCTTTTACCTGATTGCAGTACGAAGCACATCATCGATGTTTCAACCGGAGTCAATACTCGAGGTTTAATGCAACGTTCTATGCAGAACAGCGTCAAAACTGTTCAAGATTCTTCATCGTACTCTTCTCTTATTACTGAATTTTCGGAAATTACTCGACCACCAGGCTTACCTCGAAATATTAAGTATGAAACTGTTCATCACATTCGCACAACTCCTGGTCCACCAGTTATAAGTAAAGTTCATCGATTAAGTCCTGAAAAATTAAAAATTGCTCGAAAAGAATTTGACGATATGTTGCTAGCTGGTACAACTCGACCGTCTGAAAGTTCATGGTCTTTTCCTTTACATTTAGCATCGGAAGGTGACTCAACTTAGCATCCCTGTGGAGATTTTCGTGGGTTAAACGCTCGGACAATTCCGGATTGTTATCCTGTTCGTCATATTTACGATGCCACTTACTTTATCGATGGTTGTACAGTGTTTTCTAAACTTGATTTAGTCAAAGTTTATCAACAAATTCCGATTGCTGAAGAAGATATTGGCAACACTGCTATTATCACTCCGTTTGGTCTTTTCGAATTTCTATTCATGACGTTTGGACTTAGAAATGCTGGTCAAACTTTTCAAAGATTTATGGATGAAGTTTTATGTAATTTGGATTTTTGCTTTATTTACGTGGATGACATACTTGATTTTTCTCGTTCTAAATAAGAACATGAACGTCATCTTTGAATTATTTTTGAACGTCTTTCTAAATATGGTATAGTAATCAATCCAAAGAAATGTATCTTTGGAGTTTCTGAAGTTGTTTTTATTGGTTATACAGTTTCTGCTGATGGTATTTGTGCTTCTGCCGAACGAATTCAATTAACCAAAGATTACCCTTTACCAAAATCAGCACAAGGTCTTCGCTGATTTCTGGGTATCTTGAATTTTTACCGCAGATTTCTACCTCACGCCTCTGAATTTGAAGCTCCTTTGCATGAAGCAATCAGTAATCCACTCTTGAAAGGTTCTCAGACCATAAGCTGGACACCTGAAATTGAAGAAGATTTTTCAAAATGCAAAAACTGTATTTCATCTACTTCACTTCTTGTCTATCTCGTATCGGTGCGCCATTATATTTATTTACAGGTGCTTCGAACCATTCTGTTGAAGCGTGTCTACAGCAGCTCGTTGATAATGTTTGGCAACATCTTGCTTTCTTTTCAAAGAAAATGTCCATCAAAGAAAATTCTTGGCCTGCTTATTATCGTGAACTTCTTGCGATTTTCAATGCAATACAACATTTTCGTCATCTTTTAGAAGAGCATCCATTCACTATATATACTGATCACAAACCTTTAGTTAACGCTTTTCAACAAAAGCGTGAAAAACTTCCACTAGTTCAACTCTGGCAGCTCTCATTCATTGCTGAATTTTCAAAGATGTTCAACACATTAAAGATGTCGTAAATATCGTCGCTGATACTCTTTCTCGAATCGAAACTGTTTCTGCACCACTTGATTATGCGTTACTGGTAGAATCTCAAGAAAACGACGAAGAACTCAAGAAGATCATTTAAGACAATTATTCTCTACACATTCAACGTGTGCCAATTTCAGGATCCTCACTTACTGTGTTTTCTGATATATTAACAGAAAATTTGCAAGAGTGGTCAGCCTCCGTGCGCCATGGGCTGGTCTCTGCTAATTTTTCTGGGTTCTTTCTCGGTAAAGAAAGCCGGCGCTGACTTTCACAGGCCGAAGTTCGCGCTGGCTGGGGAAGGTTGATACAAAGAAACGGACACTCTAATTCAATGATATTACATATGGCGATCTCATTTATTGACGCCTTTTCACAAATATCGCTACAAGATTAACTTAGCCGCGGCGAGCGAGATCGCTCAGCGTGCGCAATAAAATCGAAATACGCAAATGTCCGTAATCGAGCGAGAGCTGGCGCGAGAGAGATAAACTGGCTTTGGACCCACCGGATGCCGACGGTCCGTCGACAGAGAGACGACGCCGGCGAAAGCGCAGGCCCGCTGGAAACGGCGCCCTGGCGATAACCGGGACTGCTGCAGGAGAGGCCTCAACACGGCCTTTGCCCCGGGGACGGCGAATGGTCGCTGCTTGTCCGGGCTCGGCTGGGAACACCTGGTTCTCCTAGCAAATAGTAGTCGCACTCCTGGCAGTCGTTCCTCTCTGGCCGAAATGTCCTCTCGTCCAGTCTCTCCTTAGGCGGCCCTAATTACTCGAGAGCTCGCGCCTAACTGCCCTTCTTCTCTCTTAATTTCTCAACCTCGCGCCGTTGCGCTCCCACTTCTCTCACCGTCAAAAATCAGTCAAAATCGCTCTCTCTCTCTCTCTCTCGCTCTTCTCGCTCTCACTCGCACTCACGGCGACACCTCGCCGATCGTTGCGCTCCTCTCTCCAGATCCTGCAATGACACAAGTATGTAGTCGCTATATAGCGTATACTTTGTCGCTGCGTTCACGCGAGGAGAGTGCCGCACACAGGGCCAGCGAGGATCGCTATAGCCCTGTCACAGCCCCCCGCTAAGCCGCGGAAGCCGCAGGCACCCGTGGGTTACCCAACGCAACCCTCCTTGCTCGAACACAGGACCAGCGAGAAAACGACTTAAAACTATATTACAAAATCAAAATCATAAAAACTTCAATAATTCAGCTCGCCAAAACCTTCAAAATCAATAGAAATAAAATAAATAAACAAACAGAAATAAACATACCATACACAGACAAAATAGAAAATAAAATAAAATAAATCAAAACAACATAAAACCCTTTTAAAGTGAACAGATTTGGTACCTCAGCCTTCTCATGCTTTATCTGGGGCTGCGCCCTTGCCAATCGCCCTGGCAGCGAGTTCACATGCCTGGCGTTGGATCCTGGTCACCTTTTAACTCGTCCGTAAAATAAAAGAAATAAAATAAACAATACAAACATCACACTCACACAAACATCACACAACAAACAAATCACTCTCGGCTGTTACCTTTCCTCGTACCTCAAGGAGGCACGTATCTTTTGAGCTCAGATACATGAGCCATTGGTATCTGCTTGTTGTTATTCGTGGTTAGCATATAAATTCCCGGAGAAACCACTCGCAAAATCTTATACGGACCGGTATATCGCGGATCCAGTTTTGCGTTTTTCCCCGCACTCGCGCTTGACAGAGTGTGTGCTCGCCTCAAGACTAGATCACCGACCGAAAACTCTACGTCTCGACGTTTTCTATCGTAATGTTTCTTCTGACGGTTCTGTGCTTCTTCGATATGTCTAATCACAAGATCGCGTAACGCATCAAGTCTCGCCATACGCTCGCTCCAATCCTCGATCGACGAGCGGATGATCGGCGTTCGCGTTTCTACCTCACGACGCAGGCTTTTAGCCTGCTGCGGTTCGCGGCCAAAATTCAAGAACGCCGGCGAGACCTTTGTGCTCGCCTGTATCGTCGTATTCAGCGCCTGCCTGAATTCATGCAAATACTTATCCCAATTCCTGTGATCCTGATCGACGAACATCGCCACCATCAGCTTCAGCGTCTTAATCGCCTGCTCGGCGAAATTCGCCTGCTGATGGTACGGCGGACAAAGTACGTGCTCAATCTTGTACTCGTCTAGCGTCGCTCGAAACTCATTCCCACAGAAATTCTTACCATTATCCGTGACAATATACCCCGGTATCTCACATCGATACAAAATAAGCTCTTCGAGAGCCTGCGCGAGAGCTTTCCCCGTAGCTGACACAAGAGGTTTAAACTCCACGTATTTCGTGAACAAGTCCTGAAACACGACTAAGTATCTGAACCTATTCTTACTCCTGGGAAGTTCAATCACGTCTGCCGCTATCACCAACCACGGTTGCTCAACTACGCGCTTGCTCATGAGGCCCATCGGAAATTGTTGTTCAATTTTATACCGTTGGCATTTCTCGCACGATTGCACGAATTCCGTGATGTCATAATACATTCCAGGCCATGAATACTCCCTCGCGACTCTATCGTAGGCCTTATCCCTTCCGAAATATCCTGCCGAGGGCTCGCAGTGTGCGTCTCGCATCACTCGAGCTCGGTGTTCTATCGGTACCACCAAGCGCCAACACTGCTCACGGTTTGTAACCGGATCAAGTAACCTATCAGACGAGAATCTATAAAGCATTCCGTCCTCCACTCGCCAATTCCGAAATTTATCCGGTCTCGCAAGCACGTCCTTCATGCGCTGCAAGTATTCAGGGTCCTTGATCGTCGCGAAAGCTGCTACTTCCTCGCCGTCCTCATACGCGCGCGATAACGCGTCCGGCGTATGATGCAGGCGACCTTTCCTGTACACGATTTCAAAATCGTACTGCTGGAGTTCTAGAACCCACCGTGCCAACCGACCCGTAGGTTCCTTCTTATTGCGTAGCCAAGTAAGTGCCGTATGATCCGTGACTACCACGAAATGCACTCCCTCAATGTAAGGACGGAACTTTTTAATCCCCATTATCACAGCCGCGCATTCCAACTCCGACACAGTATAATTACGCTCGTGCACATTCAACATTCTACTCGCGTAGCATATAGGATGTTCAAACCCATCCTCATCCTTCTGAATTAGACACGCACCTAACGCATACGACGATACGTCGCAATGAATAAAGAAAGTCCTCGCAAAATCGGGTCTCGCCAAAACCGGCGCCTCCGTCAGCGCTTGCTTCAGCTTTTCAAAAGCTTCGGCTTGCTCCTGCTCCCAGTGCCAACGTTCGCTCTTGCGCGTAAGCTTCGTGAGCGGTACTTTCATCTCGCTCTCATGCTCAATAAATCGCGCATACCAACCGCACATACCGAGGAAACGTCGCAACTGCTTAACGTTTCGGGGCTGCGGGAAGTCAATCACCGGCTTAATCCAGTCCGGATCAGGTCGCAACCCTTGACTATCCAATCGGTATCCCAAGAACGTCACCTCGGAGCACCCGAATTCACACTTCGTCACGTTTACTTCGAGTCCCGCATTTACCAGCTTCTGCAGAGCTCGCTCAAGCCAAGTCAAATGCTCATCGAAAGTTCCGGTTACCACGATTACATCGTCTAAATATTTGAAAACATATGGCTCAAATTCCGGTCCGAAAAGCGTATCCATCAGTCGCATGAACGTCGCCGGAGCATTTACTAATCCGAAGATCATGTAATTACATTCGAATAACCCTAATCCCGGGACCGCGAATGCCGTATATCTCTTGCTCTCCTCGCTTAGCGGTACTTGCAAGTACGCATTCTTCAAGTCGATCTTAGAAATATAACGCGCCCCACGCAGTCGATCGAGAACTGAGTCAATGCTCGGCATCAGGTATGCATCTGTTTTCGTTGCCTTATTCACTGACCTTAAATCTATACACATTCGATTCGTGCCATCCTGTTTTCTGACTATAACCGGCGCGCTACTCCAATCGCTTGTCGATTTTCTGATTAGCCCCGATTCCAGCCATTTCCTTGTCTCGCTTCGCATAAACTCCATCACCTGTGGCGAATATCGCCTTAAGAGAGATTTTACTGGTCGTGCACCCTGCACGTCGATATCATGCTTAATTAAGTGCGTACGCGCAGGTGACTTCTCGGGTACTACCCGCCGCACCAGACGTTCCACTAATTCGCGCTGCGAAGATCGCAACTCGGAGAGCCCCGGGACCTCGGCTCTAACGCGAACACGCGCGAGTCCAGGCTCACTCGGGAACTCCACTCTTTCGCGCTTCAGCTCCGCGAACCAGTGCCAAGGGCCATCCTCTATATGCCATTTCCCATTCGCATGATCCGTGCCAATGCCGAACTCCTGAATGAAGTCCATCCCGATTATCATGTCGTATTGCACTGGCACATCCACGACTCGCGCTTCGATTATTCGTGACACTCCGTCGATCTCAACCCTGAGCCGAAGTTTTCCCACGATCCCGGTGTTCGCTCCCGAAAACCCGAACAACGCGAAGTCGCACGGCTCAATTTTGTCTACAAAGTCGCCGCGTACACGCGGGCCCACGATAGTCACCATCGCTCCTGAATCGTACAGCGCACTGTATGGCTTCCCCGCGATATGGACTATCAGCAACTCGCGATTTTCCACCGCGTCCACTTTTGTTTCGCCCACGCAAATACGAACACAGAGGCGCGAGAAACCTACACCGGTTCTCGATGACTCGCCTCGCTTCTCGTTCGCCCGACTATCCGTCAAATCTTTGCGTGTCGACTCGCATCCTGCGCCATCCGACGCTTCCAAACCCGATGCGATCGGTGTCGCCCTAACTGCTACCTCTCCACTCAGCACCATAAACTCCCTGAACGAGGTGACAGATCGCGACGACGTCTCGTCTACACCGTCAAGGTCGTCAGTTTCTGAGTTTCCAGCCTGCTGAGGCGATCTCTCTCTAATATAAAAAACTCTACTAATATAAAAAACAGTATTCAAACACTCGACTCACTCCTAACTGAAGCTATTAACCAATGCTCTACAACTGTAACGAAGAGAAAATCTCTACAAATCACCTCCTCTACAGTCGAACAAAAATCAAAGAAAAAAGACTACTAAGAAAAAACTATTAGATTACTAGATCGAACCAAGATAAAACGAAATTAAATAGAGCAATTAAAGAACTGAAGAAAGTATTGTATGCAGAGAAAAATGTAGAAATACAAAAGAATCTCAGAGCAGTTACAATCAGAGTCGATTACCAACACTAGACTCAAAAAACGTAAAATAATGAAAACTTAATTCCTTAAATTACAAGACCAACATAGAATACTCATTGGAGTACTCTGCTGATATCATGCAAAGCTTTTCTGTTTAATAATAAAATTTACTTATTGTCTTATAAATGTTAAACAGATTGTAAATAAGCTTTGGAGTAAATAAAAAAAATTTTTTTTTCACTCCTCCATAGGGGTAGAAAACTACTCTATGAATAAAAATACAAGGACATCCAGGATATAAATAAAAGTATATTTATTTCTTAAGATATTCTCCACTGAATGTCCGAATTTCAACCAAATCAATGCATAAGAATAGAAATTTGAGCTAAAACCTCCATATACTAAAATATTCTTAATTTTAAGGGTTGTAAAATTATTTGACTTAGTTTGAAGAATGGATTCTATTTCATCTTCTTAAAAACTATAAAAAGTAGATTGTTATAGACTAAAAACAAATTTTTTTTTATAGTTTTTGAGCAAAAAATGTAAAATTTATCCAAATTTCTTATTCTGAGGGTGAATTTTAAGCGTTTAAATGAAGTACTTGTACAACGTGAATATTTTCCCTAGATCTACTATCCTTAAAATTTATAATAGTTTTTTTTATTAATCTCTTTCCTAAGATGCGCTACTTAATTTTGTCAATGTCTAAATGAAAATAAATTATAGTGCGCCACGCTTGCACCTACCATCCAAAAAAACACGTACTATAAGGCGAAAAAATACTAATAGTTAATTACGATGAATGCATACGCCGGGATTTGTATTAATGACAAACCATTTTATTTTATAGAATATCTCTTAGAAAAAATCGATTTTTTCAAAATAAAAAATATTAAATTTGTGGGAAGTTATAAATATTCTAACTTATCAAAAATAGTACATTATGATGTAAGTGCGGGAAATTAGATTATTGTCTCATGTGGCGTTTACGCCCGAGCGAAGCGAGAGTGGAAAGGTACACGAGACGAGAAACTCTTTCCCGAGCATGTGTCATACCGTATTTTTTGATACGACGTGTAGAAAGTACAGAATTGCTCTATCATCCTTGGTTTTCCAGATATCTTAACCTAAAAACGTAAAAATCACGCTTTTTTGCTAGACTTGACCACCTGTAACATGACGAAGGATTTTTTCTGCGCAATTCTGATCATAGTTCCTAAAAGAGCAACTCTTGGGCTACAAAAAGCACTATTCAAAATTAATTTTATAATTTTTCCAACGGAGATATGGTAATTTGAAAAATGTTGAATCTGAACATTCTACTATAGGCTTATAATAACACGAAACTCAATATTACCGTGCTATCGAAACTCGACGAGCAGTGCCCGAATGGACGTCGGCTTGATGTGATTCCGTCAAATGTTCTGGTTTGAGGATTACTCAAGAAATGACATGTGAATTCCTACTGGCTTAGGAAATATCGAGTTTGTGGTTATAGGGTTTCAGCAGACTGAACACTGTACTATACGCGAACACTCGTACTTCTGATGCTATTATGCGTGTGCACTTATAGGCATGAGAAGTGAATATTGAGTTTCGTGTTATTATAAGCCTACAGTAGAATGTTCAGATCCAACATTTTTCAAACGACCATATCTCCGTTGATAAAATTATAAAATTAATTTTGAATAGTGCTTTTTGTAGCCAAAAAGTTGCTCTTTTAGGAACTGTGGTCAGAACTGCGCAGAAAAAATCCTTCGTCATGTTACAGTTGGTCAAATATAGTAAAAAAGCGTATTTTTAACGCTTTTAGGTTAAAATATCTGAAAAACTAAGGGTAATAGACCAATTTTGATCCCAGATTAGAAATCAGCGCATGAAAATCTATTAAATATGCTGTTTGGTTTCAGGTTTTTGACTTTTGTAAAATTTTGTTGGCCTATGTTATCTAAATAATATATTATCCGAATCGGAAAAAACATTTCTTTATAGTTTGTTGAAACAATTGCGATTTAAATAAAACGTATCACTTCCTCGAGAAATTTTCGTATACCACTGGATTCAACTGCTCAAAGCTCATAAGAATAACCAGTTTTTTTCATTGGACATCTTAATGCATACGGGAACATACTCAGTTCTTGGACTACCCACCAATATAGATAAACAAGTTGCGAACTGCATTTGCCAACTTTATGAAAAAATCTGGAAATCATAACAATTTTATATCTTGGCGAAAAATGATCGCAGCTTTAAAATTCCAACGTGATCGTCTTCTTTCAGACCAAAGCTTTTAAAAAAACTATTGTGGACTAAAAAAAACTGAAAAATATATGTTGTATAAACATGAAACGAGATAGCTGCTCGTCATCAATTATTTTTAGGGTGAGGAAGAAATAAGGCAATATCGCTCTAAATAATCTAGAGAGGATTCGAAAGAGAAAGGAGAAATAAGAGTTGAACTCAATTGTTCTAGTAATCAATAGCCTTATATTCTACTCACTGGTCTTAATCTATTATATAGGAAAAACCGCGACACTGCTCGGTCTGCTGCCCGACGAAATTTCGCCACGATGATAACGCTAATACCGGGGTAATAAAGGACAGTCACAATAGCCGGCGGACGGACGACTAGCTATCGATACTTTGAACGTGCGAGGACGACTACTACGTCTAAGAGAAGAGAGAGAGAAAACTTCAAAGGCACTTGATCTTGATCAAGCTGCTGGACTCCTCGATAAGCGGGAAGCGGCAGACCTCCTTTCCTCAGAGCGTGTCTTTGCCTTCCTCGTGAGCAGCTTCCTCCGGGATTCTCGCTTACGTCTCTCTTTGCCTCCTTCTTCTTCTCTTTTGGCCGAGCGTTATGTACGCTTCTCCTCGTTAGCTCGTACTCTTGCTTGTAACTCTGATTGACCTTATCTCTCGCTTCCTCACTGGCACCTAACTGACTGACTCTCTAGAACTTGACTCGCTGACTCTCTAGAACCTAATTCATTCTCTCGAACCTGACTGACTAATTTCCGCTCTTCTTCCCTCACTCACTCTTTCTTTCTCTCAAACGCTCGTGCCCCCACTTGACCTAATTTTACGGCGGCACACGACGTCGCTAATCGGTCGCGTGCCTGCTATGAACCGTTGTCCAATACCGGTACTCGGTCCCTTATCTCTCTCTTTTTTCTTCGCTCTTTCCTTTTTCTTGCTCGTTGTCGTCCTCGTTAATCCCACTCTCAGCTCGTCGATCATTATTAACCACTGAAAAAAAAACCGCACTTTTGAAATACGCCCAACGTCGGTTGTTAGGCCAGCCGAGACTAGAGAAAGGAGAGGGAGCGGCGCACAATGCGAATTCTCAGCCGTTTTTGTGTCATAATTCCCTCCGCAGGCTAATTTTCACTTAAATCGGATAATTTGTTTTTAAGTACTCATTATAATTTGTACTTTGAGAAAATTGTCTAAAACATACACACATGAACACACACAATAATTCAATATCTAGTCGACTGGTTATCGATTACCAGGTTATTCAGTCGAATTTCAGGTGGTTATTTGATTTTGAAAAACTATTGTATTTTTTCAAAATAGCGTAATATCATTAGCGGCTGATATTGGAAGGTAAATTATTTCGGATTGTTAGCACTATTCTCTTAAAGTACAAAGAATAATCAGTATTTTAAAAAAATTACCTAATTTAAGTAAAAATTGGACTGCGGAAGGAATTTTGACACAAAAATGACTGAAAATTCCCACTGTGCGACGTATGACCAACGTGTCATCGCCTACTCCCGTCACAAACAATAGAATAATAACAACAAATCAAAATATTTAACTCTCGTGAAACTCTCTATGGTTTTTGAACCGGTTATCACATCTTAAAAAAGAACGACATTTAAAAGTTTATACTCGTACTTTTAGCTTGAAAATGCGTGAACAAGCAAGTTTAGATATTTTTACCCGACTTACAAATATATCATTAAAAATTGTTATTTTCTTCAAATTCAAACATTTGAAAAATTAATAAAGATAAAAAAAAATTCTAAACAGAGAAAAGATGTCTTCTTAGATGAAAAATATAAATTTTAAGTAAAATAAGGAATTCGGAAATTAATTTTTTCTTTTTTTTTCATGGATTCCAAAAATAAAAATATTCACATTTACGTTAATAAATGTGTGTGTGTGTGTGTGTGTCTGTATACTTTAATAAATTTACTTCTTATAAACACTCGCTCGTATGCAAGGCTTGTCGACGCTTACAGCCTGAGCTAGCAGCAGTTCACGCTGTACGCTTTCATACAGGAAACTAGACGATAAATGGTTGAACAAGATAGAATCGGTTTCCCGGGGTCAATGTCACGTTTGTGTAGCGGTAGCGCAACAGTATATTACAATGTTAAAAAATTTATAATAGAAACGGGTAGTGTCGAAAACAGACGTAATAGAAAGTATATAGACAACACGTGCCAACAAAGATAAATATATTATCCAAATATTTTTTTATAGAATAGACGTTTAACAGTACCTCAAATAACTGTTTTTGCTATTGAACATCTAACAAATAAAATCAGCGAATGTAGTGTATTCCGAAGACTCTGTGAAAAAGGACTTCATGGTCCAGTGGTTATTAAAAAACCACTTCTAAAACCTGCAAACTTAAAAAAAAGATTGTAATGGGCAAAACAACGTAAAAATTGGATAATTCATAAGTAGGAAAAAATTCTTTAGAGTGATGAGACCAATTCGAGATTTTTGAAAGTGAAAGAAAAGTTTATGTAAAAAGAAGAGTGGGTGGAAAGTTGTTAAGTACATATTTAGTTCCAAGCGTTAAACACGGAGAAGAATCCATAATGGCGTGGAGCTGTTTCGCAGGGTCACAAATTGGTGGTGGTCTCATAAAAATCGATAGGATTTAAAAAAAAGATGATACAAACAAATCTTACATAAGAACGTTTTGCCATTAGGAACTCGGTTTGTCGGTACTCCCATTATTATTTTTCAACCCGACAATGATTCCAAGCATACCTTAAAAAACCATAAAAATTACTTGGCGAATCTTGAAAAGAAAACGAAACTTACTGTTATGGAATGGCCACCTCAGAGTTTAGACCCTATTGAGTTTCTTGGGGAAGAGCTAGATCGTGCAGTTAGAATGATTGTAATTGTGCTTTTATGATGTAGATAACTCTACAAATCGAATGGAAAATAATATCATCAACCACTCTCAATATACTTATTGAAAGGATACCAAGAATTTGCATAGCCCTTATTAAAGGAAAATGTAGTCACTTTGATGAAAAAAAAGTTTAGTTTCATTCACATTTTAGTTTCATTTATTATAAAAGAAATTCAAGATATTTTTGTTCTATTGTAAAAACTGATTTATTTACTATATTTTCTATTATTTTTTATTTATTTATTTTATTGTTAGTTATAAATAAATAGTTAATATGTTCTGATTATTATGATTATTTAATAAAATTTAAACATTTTTTCAACCGAAATGTAAATTTTTTCCGAATACCTTATTTTACTTAAAATTTATATTTTTCGTGTAAAAAGACATCTTTTATCTATTTACAACTTTTTTGTATCTTTATTAATTTTTTAGATATTTGAATTTGAAGTAAGCAACAATTTTTACTGATATACGAGCAAAAATTAACGTCTAAACTTGTTTGTTCACGCATTGTCAAGCTAAAAGCATACGTCTTTCAAATGTCGTTAACATTTTTAAATGCGATAACTAGTTCAAAAAATATACAGTTTCATGAAGGTTAAATATTTTGATTTTTTATTATTATTTTATTGCTAATAAAACATACATTTTTAGTTCTTTTAGTCCGCAATAGTTTTTTTTATTCAAAACTTTAGACTCACAAAAGACGGTCACGTTAGAATTTTAAAGCAGCGATAAATTTTCGCCAAGATATAAAACTGGTGCTTTTCAAATTTTTTCCTGAAGTTGGCAAAAGCATGTGACGGGGAGTGTATATGTATATTGTTAAAAATTGGAATGGTTATTCGCACACAAATAAGATTATAGGTGAAATGACGCTTCAATCTAGAATCGCAATTGTCGTCACCTCTCTAAATTTTCGTAGTATTTATTTCTGGTTGTTGTAAATGATATTTACGACAACGACATGGTAAAATACATTATATTCGATGTAAAATTTTCCGCTCTACACGATGGTGTACTTTTTATCTTCGTACATACTGCCGTTTTTATATAAAATGCAGAAAATAAAAGAAATTCCTTTTTCTCAAAACTTGTCACCCGTTTAGAAAATAAAATTATATATTCATAATTCTAATGGTCGAAAACCCCTTGGTAATATGTTGGCAATATTTCGGAGTCGCTTTTTTAAATCAAACCCTTATTGGCTGGACAATATCTGTGAAAGGCCAGAATATCATCGTGATAAAAACTTATTAAAATGACTGTACTTTATACATTTAGAAAAGAGATTATCTTAAGTTATTTTTTCTTAAAAGTAAATGTCTTATAAGTTGTACTAATAAACAATCAATAAGAAGAGGAAATTTGTAAAGTTAACCACTAAATAAGAAATACACATCTCAGATAGAGGCCTGAGAGTTTATACCACTATATACAGTGCTCGCGTTACAAGACAAGGCTGGCATTGTGGTCTCAGACTGCTCAACCTCTTCAATACTATTATCGCGATTCTGCACAAGCTTTGAAGATTTGACACGAAACCGCTCAGGCGATGTGAAAAGTTTGAGTATTAAATAATATCATAATCAAGACACATAAATTTGTGATACAAATCGCTTAACTTAGATAAATCGTAGAAACTATATTCGATTTAATACAACAATTGTGTATTGCAAAATTATTTATAAATCATAGTTGTGAATTAAGTTGTGACGGTTAGTTATTTATTGATACACATAAAAAGTTTATATTCGGAATCTACGTATCAAAATTAACTAATCAAGAAGTTCATTAACGCAAATTGTTACATAATGGTTATTTGCATAGAAATAAGATTATAGGTGAAGTGACGCCTTAATTTATGCAACCATTTTCCATATTTTTAGGTGTATGAGGAATTGCTGTTGTATAGTGATCTTTCTTTCTTAAAAAAATGATGGCCTAGAAAGTAAAGGTAGTTTATTCGTGGTCTGATTGGCCGAAACATAAATATGAGATCAGCTGCTGTGTGATAATATATATTGCGTATATTCATGAAACTTACACCATGTTAAAGTTTACCTAAAAATAAAAACAAGCATTTTGATTTTATTAAATTACGTAAAATATTAGAAAATTATTTTGAGGATGCACTAATTACAATCGTGGACATTACCGAAGTATGTTACTTATATCGTGAAGGAGACGATTGTAGAAAAATATAATATTTTTAGAACTTACATTGCATTTTTTATCGTGTTATTGAAAATTTTTTATGATTGTTTATATTTATATTTATATTCAAATGATAAAAATATAAAACGTTTTTAAATCATAAGTATATAACTGTATATACGAGGGGTGTTCAAAAAGTAAGGTGACTTTATGGTTTCCTCAAAATATATTTATTTATTGGTCAATATTTATATTGTCCTCGTCTAAGTAATTCCCATTAGATATAATACACTTGTGCCAGCGCTTTTTTCAATCAAAGCACTTTTGATAATCATTTTGAGGTATAGCCTTGAGTTCTTTTAGCTATGCAGTTTTTATCTCCTCAATCGATGAAAATCAATGTCCTTTCGTGGGTTTCTTAAGTTTTAGGAAAAGAAAAAAGTCATTCACAAATCCGGTGAATACGGAGGCTCAGGCATGACTGTGGTATTGGTTTTGGCCAACAAATCTCTCACAAGCAACGATGAATAAGCAGGTGCATTATCGTGATGCAAAATCCATTAATTGTTTTCCTAAAGTTCCGGAAGTTTTTTGCGTATTGCCTCTCGCAAACGACGCATAACTTCAAAGCAATACTTCTTATTGGCCGTACGACCTTGTGATAAAAATTCCTGATGACTTACTCTGCGGTAATTAAAGAAGACAGTGAGCAAAACCTGATCAAATGTTAACATTTGATCAAACTTGACGTGCTTTTTTGGGTGTTGGATCTTCTGGAGTCTTCCATTAGGACGATTGGACTTTGGTTTCGACATCATAACCATATACACACTATTCATCACTAGTTATAACTCTTTTGAGAAAATCAGGATCTTTATTGACTTTGTGAGGGGGAGAGGGAGATGGAAAAATAATTTAATTTATTCTTCCGGCCTCAACTGCCACCAGCGGTGCAGTCAGTTAATCGTTACAGCTTTAATTTTTGTAATTGGGCGCTAGCTACCGTCCTCGCGTTAGAAGGGCGGGTAGCGCTGCAAATCGGCTGGTTCTGTTCGCTGAATATCGGGTCGCTGATTTTCTTTTTCTCGCACTGGTCTTGTTGGCCACTTATAAGTGTGACAAAAAGGGGCGCGAAGACCTAATATACGTACGAGAAGAAGTGCAAGTGGCGGCTAGTCAAAAAATGTCGGGGCAGGGACTCTCTTCAGAAGCAGGTCTTCGGAGCGACGTCTCAAGGTGACATATCAGCGATCCGGGAACGGTGAAGAGTGGTAAGGGGGGCTCAATCTCTCGCGCACACAAAATGGCGTCCCGGTGTCAACGTGCTAGCCGGTTTCGCGTAATCCGACAGCGATAGCTACGGGGGAATGCGGAGTCTTGACAAGGTTGAATCAGAGATAACAACTTATTACCGGAAATTATCATTTATTAAGCAATTATGGTCAATTCCCCGGTATGCCGGGGTCTATTCTCCAGTTAGCGACGATGTCCACCTACAGCGGTCTATCTAATGTCCAGATTCTATTTAATTTCGCGAGTAGCGCACCACGACGCGATCGCGATCTGTTTCGCGGTGAGCGCGGCTTGTCGAAAATCGATGGGGAGCGAAGGGAATTGCAGGAAGATTATAACAAAAGATGGCCACAGAATGGTTAATTAATACCAATTAATTAATTAATTAACTCCCGTTAATGCGCGGGTAAATCGGTGATCACACGAAGGTTAGATGGCACTGGTCGGTTGACGACGATCGGATTTGCGGACGAGCGCGAAATAAGGAAGAGGAAGAAAAGGGGTACTCACTTTTTTTGTCACGGGTTTTTATCTCATTGGTCTAAATTGTTGCTAAGTCAATTATCAGCGCCGTCTATATTAGTATTGTAGCCCGCGCAATTTTATTACTAGTCGGGTCTTGGCACCTAATTCCCTTATTTGTCGGTTAGATAGCGTCGGTTTTACCTTATTCGTCAATCTACTCCTATCCTACTTGTCATTGGTCGGTCTAGTCGTGCGCGTTGGTCAGTTTCGCGTCGTTATCACCTATCCTTTACGCGCAGACGCTCGTTAGCCCTACCGATTGCCCCTACACAAGTATCGGTATCGTCTATCTCGCTTACACGCACACTTTACGCTATTCTCGCGTAAAGCGCCTAATAAACGCCAAATCTCGCTCTTGTAGTAATGCCGATTGGCGATCGGAAGGGCCCTTGTTGCAGGGAGGGGCGGGGAGGAACGGTCGAGGCCACCGGACTCTAGGCACGCTCGGTCACGGGGGTCTACTCAGGAAAGATTGCAGGACCCACTATACCTGGTAATTAGTCCTGACCACTAACACATAAAACACATAGTAGATGGAAGGAGATGAAAATGAGATGAAAGGTAAAGAAAATTTTGCAGGTACTAGAGTGCCGCCTGCGCCCATCGACTCAGGAGAGTCACTGGAGCTGCCCGGCTCCCCCGTTACACCAATAGGAAACCTGGTTGGTGGACGGGTAATTGCGACAGGAAAAAGGACAAGGTCGACGTCATCAGAATCCTGGGACGCTGTGGGGAGTAAGATACGAGAGCACTGCTCACCATACACAGCGTCCTAGGATAAATGACGGAGAAGACGAACGTCCAAAGAAACGTGAGCCGCATAATTACGGACGGTATGGCTGAGATATATGAGGCTGTAGAAATTTGTATGTATGAACTGAAGCGAATGCGACAGATCAGACAGAAGACGAATGTAACGGAAAGGCGAGCGAATGTAATGGAGGAAACTTCAGGA
The DNA here is from genome assembly GCF_024137745.1 of Phymastichus coffea. Taxonomy (NCBI): domain Eukaryota; kingdom Metazoa; phylum Arthropoda; class Insecta; order Hymenoptera; family Eulophidae; genus Phymastichus; species Phymastichus coffea. The sequence continues at coordinate 729,565 of NW_026706878.1, read as the reverse complement.
CATAAAAGGCGACGGCTAAAACAGATCCCATGCCCAGACCAAGTAGATGACGAAAGACGGAGAACGCTCCTAGACGTTGCTGCCACACAGAAAACGCCGGGGGTGAATGCCGGAAACCAACAGACACCTGACGACGGGCATACCACTCCACAGACTCCTTCGGAGGATGTTGAGATGAGAGCGGAAGTGTCAGAGGACTGGGCCACCGTCGTAAAAAAGAAAAAGAAAAGGAACAAGAAAAAGACCGACAAGGAGACGGTACAAAAGACGACAGACAGACACAGAAGCCGAGGATCGGAGTGTCCCAACCTGAAAACCAAGCGCGGGACCATTCTGATCAAGCCGGCGGAAGAACAACTGTACGCCGATGTCTTACGGACTATCAGACAGAAGGTAGACACCAAGACAGACAAGGTAGACGTTCGGACGATTAGAAAAACCAAGGACGGTGCTGTATTAATGCGGCTGGAAATGTCGCAAGGATAGGACTTCCAAAGGACACTTCAGAAAGTATTAGGACAGACTGCGACAGTAAAAGACTTAACTTCCAGGGTGACGCTGGAGTTTGCTGACTTGGACTGCGTCACGACGGTACAGGACATCATAAACTAAATACGGACTCGGAGCGGAAAGTGCATCTCTTTGCGCCAAACGCATATGGGAATGCGCGAGCCGTTTTCGAGTTCGACACGATGGAAGTAACGAGACTGATGGGCAGGGAACGCATCAAAATAGGATGGATGAATTGTCGAGTTCGACTACGCATTCATCCTCAAAGATGCTTCAACTGCCTCGGGTACGGACATACGCGGAGAGAATGTAAAGGGCCGGACAGAAAGAACTGTTGCATGAAATGCGGACAGACGGGTCACGTGGGCAAGGAGTGTAAAAAGACTACTGACTTCTTCCTCTATAAGGGGATAGAAGGGCAGAACCTGGCCCACGTGCTTGGATCAGGCGGGAGCGCCGTATACAGAGCAGCGCTGATGGAACTGAAGACGAAACAGAAAAAATGACCCTGACGATACTACAGTGCAATGTGAACAGGAGTAGCGTAGCACACATGCTCCTCCCTCAAATTGCGATGGAGATGAACTCAAACGTGCTTGTTATAAGCGAACAATACAGGAACAGACCTGAGCCATCGTGGTTCGCTAGCAAATCGAACACGACAGCGGTGTGGGTACGCGGAAACGAAGCGATGCGAGTCTCGGCATACGGGTCCGGGGCGGACTATGTTTGGGTGAAGGTGGGCACTGTCGTTATCGTCAGTGTATACCTGTCACCGAACTATTCCGGGTTGGATTATGCCGACAGACTTACAGATATCGAAGAAGCAGTGAGGAATATATCCGGAAATACGATTGTGGCGAACGATTTTAACACGTTTCAATTGAGTGAGGTATGCCCACGACAAACAGACGCGGACGGCTACTACTAGAGATGGCCGCGATGCTGGAACTAGTAGTGGTAAACGAGAGAAAGACGGCGACATTTAGACGACCGGGGTGGGGTCAATCTATACCAGACGTGACCTTGGCCACAGATAGACTACTGACGTGAATAAGAGGATGGAAAGTGATCGAGGAATATACAGCCAGTGATCACCAATACATCATCTTTGAAGTGACAGACGAAAATACGACTAGACGCAGAGGTAACGTGTTACCCCCTCTACGAAGGGACACGAAACACCTGGACAGAAAAGAACTCGACAGACTACTGCAAAATGCAGAGCCTTTTACGAAAACCACTCGAAGTGATATGGACCGTGACTCGGCGGAGAAGTTAGTTGAGGAGGCGGAAAAATACCTCCGTTACCTATGCGACGCTACGATGCCGAAAAAACGATACGGACGCGACCGGCGACAGATGTACTGGTGGATGCAAGAAATCGCAGAGATCAGACGCGAATGTCACCGGCGACGTAGACAGGTACAAACAAAGAAACAGACATGACGAAGAAGCCTCAGAGGCATACAAACTTGCCAGAAAAAGGCTGAGACAAGCTATAACGGACAGCAAACGACAATGCTGGACACGACTGACAGACGAGGTGGACTCGGACCCGTGGGGGGATGGGTTACAAAATTGTGACCCGGAAACTAGGCGTCCGAGCTCTACCGGAGACAAAAGACGCTAGGATAATGGAAAAGATAGTTGAGGGTCTTTTTCCAACGTATCCTGACAGAATCGATGACATGAACACAGACGAAGAAATAGAATGTCCTTGCTTCCTTTCCTCGTTCATACGAGCGACAACCTTGCTGAAGATGAACAAGGCTTCTGGACCAGACGGTATACCGGGTGAACTGCTACGGTATGTAGCAACTCGACGGCCCGATATACTCTTGCAGTTGTACAGTGGGTGCCTAACAGCGGGTGTTTTCAATAAACTCTGGAAGAACGCGAGGTTGGTACTCATTGGCAAAGGCAAGGGAGACCCAATAAGCCGAATTCGTATAGGCCCTTGAGCCTCCTCAACACGACCGGCAAATTATACGAACTCTACTGAGACCAAGACTGAACGCGTCGGTGCAAGCCGCTGGCGACCTATCGGACCGACAACACGGCTTCCGGAAAGGACGCTCAACGATAGAAGCAATCACAGACCTGAGACAGGTAGTTGACAGAATGAACGAGATTTGCTACGGAGCCAGACCTATAACGCTCCTAGTAACATTAGACGTAAAGAACGCCTTCAACTCTGCTAGATGGCTGGATATTCTGAGTGCACTAGACGGCTTTCAGATGCCCGCCTACCTTCTAAGAGTCTTGAAGAATTACTTAAAGGACCGAAGACTGACGTATGAAACGACGGGAGGACGGAAGTACGGGAAAATTATAGCGGGGGTGGCACAAGGATCAATATTGGGTCCCGACCTCTGGAATGTACTGTACGACGGACTAATAAAGTTCGACATGCCCCCGGACACGCGTCTGGTCGCCTACGCTGACGACATCGCAGTCGTAATAACAGCCCGCGACACACATCTAGCTCAGCTCAAGCTGAGCTAGGTGATGAGGCGTTTGGATGGATGGATGACAGACCACGGACTGAGCCTGGCTTTTTTTAAGACAGGCTTACTGATACTGACGAGACAGAGAATAGACACGATAATACCGATGACCATAGGTACGGAGCGACTGGAGACCAAAAGTGAGGTAAAGTACCTGGGGATGACTCTAGATATGAAATTGAATTTTTGGCCCCACATACGAGACGCGACCGCCAGAGCCAGCGAAAGGACCAAGGCCTTGAGTAGGCTGATGGCAAACACGAAAGGACTGAGACCGAGTATACGAAGACTGTTGATGGGCGTAACCCACTCCATCATGCTTTATGGAGCAGAGGTATGTGCCAACTCGTTACGGACGAGGAGACGCGCAAAGACTATGACGAGCGTACAAAGAACGGGAGCGCTAAGAATCGCGTGCGCGTACCGAACAGTCTCGGAAAACGCGATATTCGCGATCGCGGGCGTTATCCCGATCGACCTCTTGGCAGGCGAAAGGAAACGTATTTACGACCAAAGTGCGACCGTAGGGAGGGCCGACGCTGCAACAGAGGAACGAACGAAAACGACAGAACAATGGCAAACAAGATGGACGACAGACGTTCAAGGACGCTGGATCCACACACTGATACCAGACGTTGGTCCGTGGAAAGACAGAAAATACGGGGAGGTGAATTTCTATCTCACCCAGTTTCTGACCGGACACGGATACTTCCGAAAGTACCTGCACAGAATAGGTAAGGTAACTTCCCCAGACTGTGTGTACTGTAGGGGGTCTTGGGACGACGCGGAGCACGCGTTTTTCGTGTGCGATCGTTGGGCCGAGCAAAGATTGAGACTGAAGACAGAATTAGGGCCGATTACGCCAGAAAACGTGACGAACGTAATGTTGACAACAGCTGACTCATGTCGTAAGCTCGCGCTGTACGTTTCAAATGTGTTACGAAACAATAAGACTGATGGATGCTTGGAAATTTGAATGAATGAGAACATTTCAGAACCTACTCGGAAATGAATGAGTATTAAAGGGATGAATGTGTGCTTGGACACGCAATGACAGCCGCCCAGTCTGAAGTAATGTGATAAACAGTCCCGGGATGGTTGCGGTGCGAATAAGGAGAGATATGTTTGGTGGGTATTGGTGGCCTAAGCCACTGAGTCCCACACTTGGCGGGCTTCCGTCAGTTGTCCGTAAATGGATTCAGACTCTCCTCAAAAAAAAAAAAATTACACATTATCGAGGTTGCTGAATTAGAATACTGACTATTTGAATACGTACATTGAGAATTTTACTTGTGCTTTCAGAAATATTTCTTAACAGGCCTTGAAATAACCTTCAAGGTCATCATCATGGTCAAACACGAAACTAGTATAAAATTCTTCGTTGTAATTACTTTAAGAATGACCTTGACCTTTAAAATATCTTGTCTTGAAAAGATATTTGGAACTTATTTAGATTTAAATGACATTATAAACAACTAAATAATCGAAATATGAGCTCAATACAGATTTAAACGATAGATTAAGATTTATCGCTTAATATTTTTTCGATGTCAAGAATAAGATTTTTATTTAAAAACAATGTCTGACCGTGAAATGACCTTGAAGATTATTGCGAAGGTTAAAGTCAAGGTTACTATTGTATTGCTGGTTTAAAGTTACTTCAGAAAGATCTGTTGAGAAAATTTAGTTAGAGTAAATATCGGACTAGTTTGGGTATTTTTTTCAATCTACATACGAGGGGGGGTCAATAAATCTTTATATAATCCAAGAGATGGCGCTCGTCACGCTTAAATTATGATGTTTATGGCAAGCAATACTACTAACTAGATATCGTACAAAGTTTCAGCTCGATTCATTAAGTCATTTTTTTGTGAGCGTTGGTTGAACAGAAAGTTTTTGGTTTATTTGAAAAATGGTAAACAGAGTTTAGAGCGGTGATAAAACATTTTCATTTAAAAGGCCTTACATATAAAGAAATCACAGTTGAGTTGAACGCCGTTCATGGCAAGTCTGTGTTTAAGACTGTTTATAACTGGGTAAATGAATTTAAACGAGGCCGTACAACATCAAAAGATGAACCTCGTTCAGGACGCCTCTTAGAAGTGAGTACGCCCGAAATAGTCAATAAAATCCACGGTATGGTGTTGAGTGATAGAAGATTAAAATTGTGAGAATTAGTTGAGGTCACAGGGTTATCAAAGGGTACAATCATTTCAATTTTGCATGGAAAATTGGGGATGAAAAAAATATCAGCAAGATGGGTGCTGCGTTTGCTCACTGTTGAAAACAAACGAACCCGCATGGTCACCTTTGAGGCTCTTTTGGCACGTATACATCGTAATCCGGAAGACTTTTGGCGTCGACTCATAATTGTAGACGAAACACGGGTACACCACTATACTCCTGAAACCAAAGAACAGTCCAAACAATGGATTACCGCAGGAGAATCAGCCCCAAAGAAGGCAAAGACAGTAAAGTCAGCCTGCAAGATTATGGCCACGGTTTTCTGGGATGCGTATGAAATCATGTACATCGACTACTTGGAAAAGGGCCAGACGATCATTGGACAATATTATGCGTCATTATTAGATTAGCTGAAAGAAAAAATCAAAGAAAAACGTCCTCACTTGAACAAAAAAAAATGCCTCTTTTTGCAAGACAATGCTCGAGTTCACACGTGTGCAGTTTCGATGACAAAAATTAACGATTTAAAGTTCGAATTAATTGACCATCCACCATATTCGCCTGATTTGGCTCCCAGTTACATTTTCTTATTTTCTAACCTCAAAAAATGGCTTGCCGGACAACGATTCGCGTCGAATGAAGAAGTCATCGCCGAAGCAAATGCCTATTTTGATGGTTTTCAGAAATCATATTTTTCTGATGGCTTAAAAAAACTGAAAGGCCGTTTAATAAAATGTATCGACCTTCAAGGAGATTACGTTGAAAAATAAAAAAAAATTACATACGCAAAACTTTTTTTCCTTCTTTTTCTAAAGACTTATTGACCCTCCCTCGTAACTATAAGTTTTGACTTAGTCAGGAATTATATATCATTACCGTGGCAGTTTTACATTATTCCAAAAAGGAATAACTTTTGTTTGAGACCTGAAAGACTTAAATTGGATAAAAATTACGATCTGTAGCGATTTTTGTCTAATTTTGAGAACTGTGTCTCGGTCCGGGTTGCTGTGTGTGATAGTGTACGTCCGGAAGTGTAAGGATCGTGCGCATCGATTTGGACAGGTCCTGAGAGGTGTTTTTTCGCGAGGTCTCGAGGCTAATCGTATTTTCTTATGTGAGCTAACGGCAACAGCTGATCGGGCGTCCGCGTCTTCGTGTCGGAAGAGGATTTCGCGTCAGCCCTGTAGGTCGGGCTTTTTGTGTGATGACGCAATATCACAACTTCATTCAATATCTCCTAAGCGATGATCATGCGACGGTTCTTTTGATCAAAATTAAGCAATTTGGGAAAGAATTTCGCTGACACACGTCTCATGGCTAAAACATCTGAAAGAATATCATGGTATGAGCCAACCAATATGCCAACATCTTCTTCAACCTCTCTGATGGTGATTCAACGATTTTTTAACACAATTTCTTTCACTGCTTTAACGTTTACATCTGTTGATGTGCTGGGACGTCCTGGGCGAGGTTCGTCTTCAACATTCTCTCAGCCTTCTTGAAACAGTTTATACAACTTATACACATTTTTCTTACTCAGAGTAAACTCATCATATGTAATTGTCAACATTTCAAGAGCTTTAGAACATCGGATTCCATTTTTCACACAAAATGTAAAACTCTTTGCTCCATTCTTTTCGATAGAAGAAAATCGCCGAGATCACCGACCACTTCTAACCTCTGACGCCTCTGCCAGAAAAACAATACGTGCTATATAGTCACAACTATGAATATATGATCGGGGCGAGTATACCAACACAACAACAAAAATTTTAAACTTGAATGTAGGTAGCTCGCGAAAATTGAAAAGTCACCTTACTTTTTGAACACCCCTCATATATAGGGTGGGCCATTTTAAATGGACCAGTAGGTTTTCTCGGAAACTATGAGAGATAGCGAAAAATACTTTAGACAAAAGTTGCTCAACTTCGACGGGGCCACATTCCTATGACCTTACCTTTGATCTTGGAGGTCATGTTCAAGGTCATTTGAAGGTCAACTTTGTTTTCTTACATGGTAACCCCTATTTTTGACCCCGGATTCGGAAAGAGCGAGAAATTCTACCCAATTTTTGTTTAGGCCACAAATAAGTGTGCAGTCTATTTTGCTCTATTTATTCAAGATCATAAATGAAGAAGATAAGTGATTAAAGTATTTTAGCTTTATTATCTATTTACATTTATTAGATTTATTTACCAAGTTAGTCAATTGTTACAGTAAGTGTTCAAAAACATTCCCATCTCCTTGAATGTATAATTCGATCCTCCGATGAAAATTATCTACTGTCCTCAGTAGTACATCCTGTGGTATGCTCTGACATGCGATCCTGAGCCTGTCCATCATGTCTTCTCGGGTCGTTGGTTGTTCTTGATAAACGACATTCTTCAAGTATCCCCATAAGTAAAAGTCAAGACATGTTAAATCGGAAGATCGTGGTGGCCATACAACTGGTACATCACGATCGATCCATCTACCGTTGAATCTGATGTCCAGGTAAGCTCTAACATTTCTGTGGAAATGCGCAGGAGCTCCATCTAACTACATCCACATTCTCAGTTTTGTTTGGAGGTCTACTTCTTCCAGTAGTCCATCTAGTTCATTTTATAAAAATTGAGAAAAGTTTGCTCCATTGACATTTCCCTCAAAAAAATAAGGTCTAATCACATGTCCATTGATAATGCCACGCCACACGTTGATGCTCCAACGATGCTGATGATCTACTTGTCAATACCAATGAGGATTTTCAACTGACCAATAATGACAGTTGTGCCTGTTGAGCTCCCCATCATTTTTGAATATAGCTTCGTCAGAGAACATGACATTATGGAAAAAGTCCTGTCATTTTGAATCATTTCTTTTGTCCAATGACAAAACTCCAGTCGCCTTTCCACGTCATGTGGTTTGATGGCTTGAGTGGAAGTGATATGATATGGTCGGAATTTTCGTTTTCTCCAAATTCTAAGCACAGTTTGTTTTGGTATTCCAGTTTCTCTTTGGATTTGTATACAACTAATATGAGGATTCCCATGAATAATTGCCAATATCACAAGCACGCGAACATAATTCTCATCGTAAGTATGATGTTTTCGCGTACGAACTAAATGTCCTTCTTGAACTTTCACATGAATCCTTCGAATGGTGTTATGATGAGGGTGTCTTCGGTACGGGAAATGTTCTTGATAAAGTCTTGCAGCTCTACGATAATTCCCTCCGGCTAGACCAAGAATGAAAATAATATCGACGCGTTCATGTGCAGAATAATCCGGCATGGTCCAAAAAAAGGCTTTTTATTTAATTTTTAATAAAAATTTGTAACAAATAAATTCTCTTCAATGAACACAAAATCGTTATTCAGTGAAATAAGCGAATAAACTAAGCTGCAGTATCGATAAACAATTTTTGTTTTGTGGAAATGAAAAGATTCGATATGCCAAACCAGACAATGACAGGTACACGTATGTCAAAGTACATAAAGACACTTTACGGTAAATGTTACTTTTATTGGATAACATGGATGATTAAGCTAGAAAAATGTACGACCTTGCGCCTACATATGATAAAAGAGTTATTGGGTTCAGCTCTTTCCGAATCCGGGGTCAAAAATAGAGGTTCTCATTTAAGAAAATAAAGTTGACCTTCAAATTACCTTTAACATGACCTCCAAGGTCAAAGGTAAGATCATGAGAATTTGACCTCCTCAAAATTAAGCAACTTTTGTCTGAAAAATATTTCGTTATCTCTTATAGTTTCCGAGAAAACCTACTGGTCCACTTAAAATGACCCACCCTATATTTATGAATAAACAATGTCGTCGACTATGTCATACATAATGTCATGGGAACATTTTATTTTTATTTTTTAGTTATCAAATTTTCAATTTCACCTATAAAAGTTTTGATCTAATTTGTGCATTAAAATGAATACGAAGATAAGAAGAATGAGATGGTAGCGCGTAGCTCGCTGGATATCACTAGTGAAAGATAAAAGAAAAAATCAGATTGAACCGTCACACTATTTATCAGTTTTCATATAAACAACTCATATTTATCTTTTGTTAACACTTCTTTATTTATTAGTACATCATATTTAAGTATGCAATATACTTCTTATGTTTGCAAAATAGAAATATTGTCCTGCGAAGACACCCGATGTGGAGATTACGAACACTGCGTTGAAACAAATGGTGTACCAGTTTGCATTTGCATGCAAGGCTTTGATAAAACTGAAAACGGATGTTATCCCAGCAAAAGACGTAAGATACCATCATACTATAAATTATTATTTTTATTTATAAATAAATATGTTCATTAATCTAATATTTGGTTTTACGTTGCATAGTGCCTTGCAATCAAGCTAGCGATTGTTCTCCTTTGGCAACATGTGACTACAGTGAAGAGCATCAAGCTTATATTTGTACTTGTATTCCAGGATATCTTGGTAATTTGAAAATATGTTTTTTTGTATACATACGTAGAAATCAATCCGAAATAGCAATGTTTATTCAATCATTTTTTCATATATACAATGAATTCAAATTTCGAGCAAAAATTAAAGTTCAACTTTTCGTGCCCGTAGATGTTACAAAAAATTAAAAACCAGAATTGAAAATAAAAATGTTAAAAAATTGATTAGAGTCAAGTGGAGTTAACAATTAAATTTTTGACAGATAAATAATGATCCTTTAATGGTATATTACTCATTAATTCCCAAAGATAATTTTTATAAGTCTTAATACAGTTTTAAAAATGTTTTCGAAATAAAGCATTGTCTACAATACTATCACGTCGTGATCAGAATCAGAACAGGAACTAAAAATACGCTTCGTATGGAATATCTTCCATTTGTCAGACTCATTTGATTATGCGTTCTATTTATTATATAGGGATAGGAGAAGGAAACACCCCATGATTTTTTACGTAAAGTAGAGTTTTGTACACTTCAATGACATTTGTAATTTTTTTCATTCTTTCAGGTTGAATATTCAGTTTTTCGGCTTAATACTAAATCTGGTTTCAAATCGAATCAAATTTAAAAATTTCTATTAAAAATTCCTACTTTTTATTGCAGATTTAACTTCGACGAAAAATTTTACTTTCGGATATGATGTTACGTAATATTAAAATAATTAATTTTTCCGCCCTGAACAATATAACTGTTGAAAACTTAACTATTGCAAACTATTGAGGTGTTAAAAATATTTATGGGAAAGCCAAGTATATTTTTGCGAAATTAAGTAGAATATTTTATAGATATATTTAAAAAAACAATAATTAATTTCAGATGTAGAAAGTTTTGGTTCATCATAAATTATAACTACGAACTTTGTGAAGTATCGAGCTTTATAAAATTTATTGAACTTTCTTTGAAAATACAAATTTATTGACATTTATTTATTATTATTTTATTTATGTTTTTAGTATTTGTTTGTTGAGCGTCAGCTAAGGTCTTCAAAGAGGAAGTTGGTTAACGCCAAAAGTTACGGGCATTGTTCACTGTCGTTAGAAAATGGCTACGCCTTCTTGGTTTACATTAACCACGCGGGTCACCTATAACCGGGGAGATACGCAAGAAACCTAACCAATATTTCTTTCGATTTATGCGCATTCGGTTAACAGGATCGGTGAGATGCGCTTTGCTCAGACTCAGGTATTTAAAACTATGAACTCTTTCAGAATACTCTGAATAGGCTGTTGGTTCAAGGTGAAACGTCAATATGCCCGTTAAATTCGGCTTGTATAATTTCGGCGTATCAATGCATTAGCTCTTAACCTTCACAACCCAGCTACGATAACTATGAGGGAGGGTATGAAACTACAGGTTAATAAACAAATAAATGTGCAGTCATATCTTTATTAACAAACATACAGAGAACGATCAATGAACAAGTAGCACTTATTCATGAAGATTATACGTGGTGAAAGAAATGGATAATGGTTGCATTGCATATATCTCGGTTGAGTTACAAATCAAAAAAAATATAATGAATTTCGCACACTTCTGATCGAGCTTACAAATTAAGAAAAATATAACAAATACTGCACATTTCTTACTAAACTTTCACTCTTTCTCTCTCTCTCTCTTTCTCTCTCTCTCTCTCTCTCTCTCTCTCTCTCTCTCTTTCGTTCTTGGTACATTTACTCGAGTTCCAGGCATCCTTCCACCTTCTTATCCTTCAGGGCGGCCTCGATACACGTTGCCATTGCCTCCTAGTTTTCTTTACTCTTTAGTATCCTCGCCACTGTATTTTCAGGTACGATGTTGCCTATCTTCTGTTCTACTAGACATCTGTGTTCGTTCCAGTATCTACACACATAAAACGTAAGCTGTGCATCATCCTTGTCGTGTCCGCAACTCTTGCATGCTGGGATGTCTACTTTATTGTATTTGTATAAGTAGTATCTGAAGTAAGTAATGAGTGGTTGTGACAAAGAACGGCTACAACTTTCTCCACCTTCGAGTTAGAGCTGCCTATTAATCGAAACTATTATAGCGTTGCTGCTAGAGTATCGACGCAACAGTCCTGTTACCCGAGAGGTACGATGTGGGAGTTGGCATTTAACATTTGAACTGGCTAATCGAGACTTGACCAAAGCCCGCCTCTCATTATTATTTTTTTTTTTTACAAGGAGTTGCGGAATCCTTTTTGCAGATTCCCCTTAGTCTTTCTGACTAAGGGGTTATGTGAGACTCTCCAAATAGGCCTACCCACTAAACCGCCATCTTCTTGGTGTCCTTCCCCTAGCCAGGGACTATATTGATATTACTTCTGACTGGAGGTTCTGTCTGTGTTCGTTCGTGTCGTTTCTCCGTGTCTTGTTACGTCGCGTCACTTCGTCTGCTCAGTCATGTGTCAGGCAGCCGTCCGCGTTCTTACGTCTCAGTATAGTTTCCGTATAGGTAGCGACTAAGCGCCACCATTCGGATTCATGTAGCATGAGAGACACGATGTTATCGGGGGTGATGCTGCCGACCGTTTCTTCCAGTTCCTGTCTGAGTCTTGTCCAGCGGTCACACGCGAAAAACGTGTGTTCCGCGTCGTCTCGTTCGTGTCCACAGTACTTACAATCGGGTGTTCGTAGTCTGTTCATATTGTAGAGGTACCGTCGGAAGTACCCGTGCCCCGTCAAGAACTGGGTGACGTAGAAATTCACATCACCAAATTTCCTTCCGAGCCACAGCCTCAAGTCCCGTATCAATCGTCTTGTCCAGTTACCACCTCGTTCCTCTGTCCAGCGGCCTTGCCAAATGTCAATTGTCTTGTCGCATTCAGCGATTGCCGCGTTCTTTCGTCCTATGTCTGCGCTGCCTCCGTAGATCCTTTTGCGCTCAAAGGCTAAAAGATCCACGGGTATTACGCCAGCCACCACCAAAACAGCCTGCGCAGAGACTGTTCGGTAGGAGCAAGCGATTCGCAGTCGCCCTGTCTCTGTACCATCATCATCGTCTTACAGTATTTTTTTGTCTTCAGGGAGTCTGCCCATATTTCCGCGCCGTATAGAAGGATCGAGTGAGCTGTCGCCATTAACAGTTGTCGTTTTCCCGATCTCGGTCCCGTCATATTTGCCATCAGGCGACTCAAGGATGCTATCCTCTCTGCCGCTTTCCGTGTTGTTTTCTGTATATGGGGCTAGAAGTTCATCTTCGTATCGAGGGTCACCCCAAGGTACTTGACTTCCCTCTTGGTCTCTATCTCGCATGTCTCCACCCTCATGTGCAGTATCGTCTGTATGCATCTTATCGTGAGAAACATCAGTTCCGTCTTTTCTATTGCGAGTTGTAGTCCGTGGTCTGTCATCTATCGTCCAACTCGTCTCATGGTCTGGTTCAACGCCAGCTGCGCCAGCTCGGGAGACCTCTCCGTAATCACCACGTCATCAGCGTAAGCGACGAGGGTCACTCCGAGCGGCATACCAAGCCGAAGCAAGCTATCGTATAAACTATTCCAGAAGTCAGGTCCCAGTATCGACCCCTGTGCCACCCCAGCGGTGATCTGTCTCGTTACTAGTCCTTCGATCGTTTCGTACGTTATCCGTCTGTTTTTAGGTAATCCTCTACAACCCAAAGAAGGTATGATGGAATCCCGAAGTTGCTTTACAGCGCCTCCAAGATATTCACCCACCTGGCCGCGTTAAAAGCATTCCTAATGTCGAGCGTCGCCAGCAGCACTATAGGTCACGCCACGTGGCAGTGTCTGTCTAGTTCCAGGAAAGAGTCGATAACCTTTTGGATCGCTCCAATCGTCGATCGATCCCTCCTCAAACCAAACTACAAGTCTGAAAAACCCCCTCCGGTCTGTATGGCGTCTATCAGTCTCGGTCTCAGTAATTGTTCAAAGAGTTTACCAGTCGTGTCAAGTAAACTCAACGGCTGAAGGTGTGCCAAGATCGCTCCTACCTTTTGGAATAAGAACGAGCCTTGCCACCTTCCACCGGTCGCTGTACGCTCCTGTCGTCAAGCACGTGTTGTACAGGTTGAGGAGTATCTTCGGCCGTAGACGAGCCACGAGCCGAAGGATCTTGGCCGGTACTTCGTCTGGTCCCGGTGCTTTACCCGTCTTTATCGCATTCGTTGCTCTGGTGAGTTACTCAACGGCAAAGGCGGGAGGTATCAGTGCGTTTACGTCGTCCATCACGTTCGTCTTAATCGGCTGCGTCGGAAACAATCCGTCAACAATCCGTCCTGCTGTTTCCGCATCTTTAAGTTTCGGTGGGACTCGGGACCTTAGTTTGCCGGTCACGATCTTGTACCCGGTTCTTCAGGGATCCTCGTTCACCTCCTCGCAGAGCTTCCTCCAGTATCGCATCTTGCTATCCCGTATTGTTTTTGTCAGCGTCTTCCATGCTGTTTTGTATATGGCTTGAAGGTTTTCCCTTTCGGGTCCACCCCTGCCCTTGTCACTCGTCGCCGATTTTCCAGGCACATTCTACGTAGCTCGGCTTTCTCGTTCGTTCACCAGTATTATGGTTGTCTTTGTTGTACGAGGTGTGTTCAAATAATACCCGGAATTTTTAAATTTCGCGGGTCTGGAGAGTCCGATTCTCAAAATTTTTTTTTATTGTGTTGGTATACATGCCCCTGAAGTATGATAAAATTTTCAGCTATATTCACTGTTTACTTTGTCTGCGGTAGTCGCTAAGGTTTGACGTGTTTTTATGAGCTCGGCGATTTTCGTTTTTTAAAAGAAATGGATCAAAGAATTTGTATTAAATTTTGCGTAAAAAATGAAATAAAGTGTAACAAAGTGTGTGAAATGTTACAAAAAGCCTATGGTGAGTCTGCTATGAAAAAAACAAGTGTTTACGAGTGGTATAAGCGTTTCCAAGATGGCCGCGAAGACGTTGAAGATGACGAACGCTCCGGTCGACCCAGCACATCAACAATCGATGAAAATGTGAAAAAAGTGGAAAAAATGGTTCTGAATGATCGCCGAATCACTGTTAAACGACGTCAACGGCGATCCAAGTTTGCTTGAAAGGGTCATAACTGGTGATGAAACATAGGTGTACGGTTATGATGTCGAAACAAAAGCACAATCGTCCACCTGGAAGCATTCAACGTCACCAAGAGCGAAAAATGTACGTCAAGTTCGATCAGATGTGAAGGTTTTGCTTACAGTTTTCTTTGACTGCAGGGGCGTGGTGCATCATGAGTTCTTATCACAAGGTCGTACGGTTAATAAGGAGTATTACCTTGAAGTTATGTGACGTTTGCGTGAAGCAATCCGAAAAAAACGCCCCGATTTATGGAAAAACAATTCATGGGTTTTGCATCACGATAACGCACCTGCTCACTCGTCGTTGCTTGTTCGTAATTTTTTGACCAAAAACAATACCGTAGTCGTGCCCCAACCTCCATATTCACCAGATATAGCTCCGTGTGACTTTTTCCTGTTCCCAAAGTTGAAGAGACCCATGAAAGGACGGCGTTTATCCTCGATTGAAGAAATAAAGGCCGAATCGCTGAGAGTGCTCAAGGACTTACCAAAAAGTGAATATCAAGAGTGCTTTGAAGATTGGGAAAAACGCTGGCATAAGTGTATTATATCTGGGGGGGAGGGGATTACTTTGAAGAGGACCACATTGATGTAAACGAATAAATAAATATTTTTTTGGAAAAACGATAATTCCGGGTACTTTTTGAACACACCTCGTATCTGTCGACGTTTCGGCATTGTGCTTCTGCTCAAGATGTCTATTAATTTGGCCATCTCGTCTGTCAGTCTTTCCGCTCTTCGCCGGCCCGTTAGTTCAGGGGGAATTCTCACCTCTGGAGCTGGTGCTGCCATTTACTCCTCCGATAATTATCGTCCGTCGAGTTTACGTAGATTCCACCACGGGGATTGGTGGGTTCTCGTTCGTCTCGTTTCCGTCCGTCCCACCACTTCAAAGACGATGTACTGGTGATCGCTGGCTGTGTAGTCTTCGATCACTCGCCATCCCCTCAGTTGTGGCAGAATTCTGTCCGACGTCATCGTGACGTCGGGGATAGAGTCTCCGACACCTGGTCGTCTGTACGTCGGCGTATGTGCCGTATTTACCACTGCTAGATCGAGCCTTGCGGCCATTTCCAGCAGTAGTCGTCCGCGTCGATTCGTTTCGTTCATTCCCCACTCGGTCGCCCTCGCGTTAAAATCCCCCGCAACTATGACATCCCCGGGCTGATCCCTGATCCCGTCTTCAAGGAGTGCCGCCTTTCTTTCAAACTCCATCGCGGTGCAGTTGGGTGACAGGTAGATGCTGAGACAAGTGACAGCGCCAACTGTGATCCAGACGTAGTTGTCTCCGACACCGCGATTGAAGACTCTAGATTAGGTGCCACCCCTTACCCAGATAGAAGTGGTCTTTGTCTCGTTCGTGATGTATGTCTGGGTCGTCCTTCTCCTGTATGGTTCACACAGGATCAAGATGTCCGCGTCATATTCATTGGCTATCTGTGGTAGGAGCATGTCTGCGGTTCTACTTCGATTCAGGTTTCCCTGAATTATTCTGTCCATCTTCCGGACCGTCCCCTGCACTCCTCCAGCGCAGCCCGGAACATAGCACATCTGCCGCTTCCGGCAAGGTGGGCGACGTCCTTGTGCCCGGCCTCATTATTATAATTATTATTATTATTAATATTATTATTATTCAGATAAATTTACAGAGCTTAAAGAATCTCAGGCATACTTAGTAAAAACCATTGAATCGTTTTCCTCGTAATGGCACATTAGGGAGTTTCTCCAAGTCCTATAGTGTTGTTAAGATCAAATACGTTCTTCAGAGCTACAAATCAGGATCTAGGATCCCAGCCACTTCCAACGTTGTGATATCAGTCTTGGGTTAATACACTGGAAACGACAAGTTATTTTTTCTTCCTCATTACGCTACCTTCACTGGTAACTATAGCCCTGTGTTTTGTGTGTGTAACATTACTGTTCGGCTCGCAGAATTAATAAGCCCAGGATTTTGTTTTGATTTTGTGTTCCGTTGCCTTCTTAATATAGCCATTTCTGCAAGCTATTTAGGAGCTTACTAAGCCACCTTCGCATCGTTGACAGCACAACGATGCCGGATGTCATGTAGGCCAAAGTTAATATTTTTGCCAGCATTTTTTTTTTTTGTATTGGGTGTGCCGCGCCTTACGCTAGTTCGCGTTTGCTTTGTTTTTCTCTCTCTCGATCATTGCGATCTACGATTGCGCTCGCTTGTTGATGTTTGTATTCTAGCGTGAAACTAAAATCTTCAGGCCGAACTATCAAAGTCGTTATGTATTATTGTCGACGAAATAAATCACTCCTATTTTATTTCGTGTCACGCTCATTTTCGCCTAACTAACTCTCTACCAATCCACGCTTGTAGAAGTAAACCTATAACTTAATTTTTTTCATTTACCGTTTGGTTTCGTCATTTCGCGCTCGTTGTCAATTACGTGAAACGTGTACGTAGCAGCGCCGAGCATAACGAGAGAGGATCATGGAGATGGTTAGCCTTGTAGTGTGGGATGGAATTTTGCGAGAACGGTGAGCCACCGTGCGCCTGGACTAAGCTCTGCTAATTTTTTTTTTTTACTGGTTCAATCCCGGTAAAAGAAGCCGGCGCTGACTTTCACGGGCCGACGTTCGCTCTGGTTGGGAGAGGATCGAATGAATCAAATTATCGACGATAAAGCAATACACATGGTGGTCCCATTTATTGACGTCTTTCACATACACACACGCTACAATAGTTCACTTCGCCGTGGCGAGCGCGCGCGCTCAGCCCTTTCTGCAACCAAAGTTTGCGGGATCACGCGAGCGCAATCGCTCAGCCTGCGCGAAAACGTTCGCTCAGAATCCGCGGATCTGCAAGCGAGCGAGAGCTGGCGCGAGAGAGATAAGATTAGGGTTTGATCCACCAGGCACCGGCGGTCTGTCGGCGGAGAGACGACGCCGGCGGAAACTTAGTCCAGCTGGGAATGGCACCCTGGTGATGATGGGTACTGCTGCAGGAAGGACCGCAACGCGGTCTTTGCCTCCGTGACGCGGAATGGTCGCTGCTTCTGGTTTAGCTGCGGACAATTCCTTTCCGTTGGCGGTCGTAATAGCGGGACAATCGTTACATCAGCTGGCTCGTAGGAATCGTAGTCCGATCCTCTTTCACGATTTTATCCTTTGCTTATCACTGCGCTGACCGCCAAGTTTCTCACTTGGATCCTGTATATCGATGCTCAAGACGGCCCTAATTGCTTAAGAGATCACGCCTCCTGACCTTTCTTCGCACCTTTTTCTCAGCCACGCGCCGCCGTGCTCCCACCTTTTCCGCAGCCAAAAATCGGCCGATAGCTCCCTCTCTCGCTCTTCTCGCTCTCGCTTGCACTCACGGCGATACTTCGCCGACCGTCGCAAGTAATGAAGTTTTTATTCGAGCTTATTTGAATAAAATCCGAGATATAATTTTGATAATTTATTCGCGAATTAAAAAAAATGGTTGCGATTAGTGAAGTTCTCCAGAGCGACTCTATACTTCTGCGTAAACGTTGTCTGGATCCAGCTGCCTCAGATTGCTTCCGTTCTTGATAGAGAAAATCGGCTCGTGAAGAGCAATGAGGAAAAAGTAGGAGCGATAATTAAATAAAATGGGCAAGCTTCAAGATAAATAAGCCGATGTACACTGCCCGTCAATCACTTTTGCCATGCTTACCTCAAAATTAGGCAAACTTGAAAGTTTTGTATCTCGGTCGAAAATCATCGTATCACAAAAAAGAGCAGGGCATTTTAAAGGTAATTGCAAAAGCTTCCATTTAAGACGTGCAGAGACTTAAAAATGAAAATATGTGTTTTTTACAGTAAAACAACTGATTAAAAAAATTTCAATTTATTTAACCTCGACTTAAATCAATGCCAATTTAGAACCAGGCGGTGGAGGGCAAATCGACCTAAGGGGTTCGGAGGGTAATGTCTTTCCCTTTAAAATGAGCTCCCGCGGGGTTCTATCCGATGTTTTTTAACCGAGTTACGGCGTTTTTTGTAAAAAGCAACCTTCTTTTTCCAATCCTCAATTACTTCGACTTGCGTACGTTTTGGAAAAAAATGCCAAAGAGAAAAAAGTTTCATTTTGTGTCCAAGAATACGAAAATAAAGTTAAAATAAAGAAATAGAGGGCAATTCTTGGCTATTTCAAACAGTTTAAAACTTCAAATCACCAATTTTGTTCAAAGTTGGTAGACTTGTTATCTATACAGAGGTCAACATCTGTGCAGAGTTTTAGATCAAAATATTGATAAGGGGCCGACTTATCAACTGTTGAAAAAATATTGGACTTTTTTTTATTAATTCGATTTCTCGGAGACTAATAAAGATATGGACATGATTCTTTTTTTAAAAGACGCGGAAAGAGTTTCACTTTTAAAATGTAAATAATAAAATACCAAATCATTTATTTATGCCATTGTTATCAACAATTTTTTCACAAAATCGACGATATCTCAAAAAACGATATTTTTTTTTTTAATTTTTGCACCATCGTGTTCCTTGTCATTTTTTACATAAGAAACCGGTGAGAAAATCGAGTGCCCGCTATTAGGATTAAGATAGCACTAAAATGAAACGAACCGCGCGCTAGCCGCTCGGCCGTCTGCTACTCGTGCGGTTCCAACGTTGCTTGCTGCAATTGCCTTCTTTAAAGAATAAATAATTTCATATTCTAACAGTTTATATGTATTTATTTAAATAATATTGTGACGGTAAACGTCAAATTAGCGCTGACCATTTAGCTTCATTGCTGCATGTGAGGGCAGCACCTGCCGGGGGGACAGAATAGGTAACGAAGGAATTCGGCACGCGAGCAGACGGAACGCGCGCGACAAGATTTGAACCAGTGAAGCATAGACCATCGTACTGTCCGTCCGCTTACGCTATCGTTTATCTATTCACGTGCCCTTGACGCTTTAGTGATAACAGCTACGAGAGATCCAGGAGTTCAGCCGCCAAGGAGCCGTCGAGTACGAGCCAGAGGCCAAATCCAGAGAGAGTGTGTGAGGTTTCGCCATCGAGGGCGAAACCGGTGTGTGCGCGTACTCGCGACTCGCGAACGATAAGACAACGTTGAACTGTTCCGTGCTGTGTGACCCGTGATAGTTTTCTCCGATCGCCTGCAGATAAAAGGTAAGCTGGCCAGCTTAATTACGCGATCGGAATTGCATGACTGATAGATAACTCTCGGTATTCGATGCGTGCATGTAAGGCTCTAGTAACAAAGAGCAGCGAGCGTACCGGCAAAGTGTGTTGTCGATGAGCGAGCGTGCATGTAAACAAACGCGCGGGCCGATCTTTTGTTAGTTTAGAAGGATAATAAAAGATCCAATTGACCTTACTAACAAGTGTTTTCATTAATTCTCTCTTCTCACATAGCTTCCACTCAATTTAGTTTAGGTTATAAACGAATAATCGGTTGACTGGCGTATATTTTCTCGTGCTCTCCCGGATAAGCAGTGAGCATTAACGATCCACGCGTGTCCCCTTAGTATAATCACGCGATATATTAATTAAACGGTCATACCCCGTTACATGGCGTCCAACGTTAAAGAACCTACGGTGTTTCTGATTGTTCAAAACACCGGTTCTTAATATTAACCCCGCGCTCGGTCAACCAATAGCTCAGGTGGCAGTCAAGTGTTGTTGTGCGCACTCGACACCGAAAGCCACAATAGTAAACAAAGCCCGGTAGCTAGCTTGCGAAGGCCCGCCGCGGCGAAAATTTGTAAACAAAACCTGTGAACGCGTGCGAGTGCGACCGAAAGATTCTAGAATGTAAACACCAACGAATTTTGAAAATTGCCGCAAATAATATTATACCCGTTGGCCCGGGGAAAAACTAACACCGGCAATTTTCAAACGGGATTAATTCAATTGAATAATTTTGTTCGACATTGTATTGTGTTAGCATAATTTTTTAATATTATCAACTGCGGTTATTGGTGTTTACGCACAACGCTCGTGACAATATTTTAGATACTAACTCACACAGCCGTGCTAACAAACAGTTAGTACGCCTGATAGGCAGGATCACTATATTGCGTATTGACGAGCAAAGAATCTTTCGGCAATTAATCCGTTAAGCGCCCTTGATCAAGCCCAGTGTTGGCAAATAAAAATTTTTTTTATTTTTCAATTCGGCGCACGAATTTTAATATAACACTCGCACGCGCGTATAATACCTGTATTTTTACAAACAAATCCAACGCAGGCAACCTAACAGAAAATCATGGACCGCACTAAGAATGAAATAGAAAATTGGGTATTGACGCTCCAGGAGGAGGAAATCGAAGAGTACCTCGAACACCTGGAGCTCAAAACAAGCGGAACCAAGCTCTCGAGAGCTGCACGTCTACAAAGCTGGTTACTCGGGGACTATTCCGCAGCGGACTTCGCGGAAACCGACAACCAGAACAGCAGCTCAGCCAAAAGAGCCGCCCTACGCTCGGAGCTAATAGTATCCATATGCCAGGAACACACAGCATCCGAGCAAGAGGGAGAACATCCGCTAGCCCAATTACTACAGAGTGCGGACGTGATATCGCGAGTTCAAAAAACCGCGATAAACATCGCGAATGCCTTAAACAGCGGAGAGAACCCAAACAGTGATAAAGAAATTACAATCACGGCGGCCGATGGCAGCCAGTTTAAACTCCCGCCAGCATTCGCAATCATGATACAGGATCTCATTTTCCGGTCCAGAGAAAATGAGAGGAAACTAGAATTACAAAACTCGCTAAGTTCGAACGTGTCGAATCAAACAAAAATTCTAGAAGATATCGTTAGGACCAACATCAAGGTACAGGAACAATTCGACAACCTGTCAGCCAGGATG
Source organism: Phymastichus coffea (assembly GCF_024137745.1). Taxonomy (NCBI): domain Eukaryota; kingdom Metazoa; phylum Arthropoda; class Insecta; order Hymenoptera; family Eulophidae; genus Phymastichus; species Phymastichus coffea. The sequence goes on along the minus strand of NW_026706878.1, from coordinate 708,036 downwards.
AAGGGACTAGAAAATACCGTACACAAATATATGCGACATGACGATTCGAACAGCTCCAGCGAGGAACCTCGACCGGAAAACACGCGTAGGAGCGTCGCATTTCAAGATACGTTCACATGCCATTACGACGCCAGGCTACCCCAGAGCACTCCAGCCGGACCCGGACTGAGGCCCACGGAGACCGCCGGTAGGAACCCCCGCCTAGAGAAAAAAATTTTTTTCGGTTTTTTAGCGCATTAAAAAAATAAAGGAATTTAACTTTTTTTTTACGCTTAGTTTTAGTTGTTTTGTGATTTACTACGTCCCTAGACATTTTAAAACTAAGCGTAAAAAAAAAGTTAAATTCCTTTATTTTTTTTAATGCGCTAAAAAACCGAAAAAAATTTTTTTCTCTATTTCTTTATTTTAACTTTATTTTCGTATTCCTGGACACAAAATGAAACTTTTTTCTCATTGGCATTTTTTTCCAAAACGGACGCAAGTCGAAGTAATTGAGGATTGGAAAAAGAAGGTTGCTTTTTACAAAAAACGCCGTAACTCGGTTATACTACTGTGGGCAAAAAGTAAGGTGAATTTGTTTGTAAAATGAAAAATCTTTATTTATTCTTCTACATCAATGTCATCCCCTTCGAAGTAATCCCCTCCCGATAAAATACACTTATGCCAACGTTTTTTCCAATCCTCGAAACATGCCAAATAGTCCCTTTCCGGTATAGCCATCAGCGCCTTCTTCGATTCAGCTCTTATCTCCTCAATCGACTCGAAACGCGTTCCCCGGAGTGGTCTCTTGAGTTTTGGGAATAGCCAGAAGTCACACGGAGCCAAATCAGGCGAATACGGTGGTTGCGGAATGATATGCGTCGAATTTTTGGTGAAATGGTCACGAAGAACGAGTGCAGTGTGAGATGGTGCATTATCGTGATGCAAAAACCAAGAGTTGTTGGCCTATAATTCTGGTCTTTTTAGACGAATTGCTTCACGCAAACGACGCATAACGCTCAAATAATATTCCTTATTAACAGTTTGGCCGGGTGGAAGGAATTCATAGTGCACCACACCACGAAAATCGAAGAAAACTGTCATCATGACCTTGATTTTTGAACGACTTTGACGTGCTTTTTTTGGTCTGGCCTCGCCTTTAGCACGATATTCGCTTGATTGGTCGGTTGTTTCAGGGTCGTAAGCATAAATCCAAGTCTCATCTCCCGTAATCATGCATTTGAGCTTGTCCTGATAGTCAGAAAGCATTGTTTCACACACATCAACGCGGCGACTTTTTTGCAAGAAATTGAGCGTTTTCGGTACCAAACGAGATTTGACTTTTCGTAGGCCCAAATGGTCTTTCAAAATTGTTTTCACAGATCCTTCTGATATTCCGATCATATCAGTAAGGTCTCTAACAGTCAACCGACGATTTTCGAGCACTAATTCCTTCACTTTATTGACGTGTTGGTCATCTGTTGACGTCGATGGTCGTCCGGAGCGCTCCAAGTCATCAACACGTTCTCGACCCTCTTTGAAGTCTTTGTACCACTTATAAACATTTTTCTGCGACATGGTAGAATCACCAAAGGCCTTCTGCAACATCCTCAACGTTTCCGCAGCCGAAATTTCATTCCGCAAACAAAATTTGATGGCACTTCTTTGCTCAATTAAATCAGACATTGTAAAAATCGAAACATGCACTCTTGGTCGTTTGGTAAACACAAGCGTAAATATATTACTGATGATGACATTGACATGAAATTTGTCCCAGATGTCATTCGCAGTCCTACCAACTCAAGAAAAAAAGAACTAGCCCGAAATGTTAAGCCCGCGAAGTTTAAATTGAAAATTCACCTTACTTTTTGCCCACAGTAGTAAAACATCGGTTAGAACCCCGCGGGAGCTCATTTTAAAGGGAAAGACATTATCCTCCGAACCCCTCAGGTCGATTTGCTCTCCACCGCCTGGTTTGAAATTGGCATTGATTTAAGTCGAGGTTAAAAAAATTGAAATTTTTTTAATCAGTTGTTTTACTGTAAAAAACACATATTTTCATTTTTAAGTCTCTGTACGTCTTAAATGGAAGCTTTTGCAATTACCTTTAAAATGCCCTGCTCTTTTTTGTGATACGATGATTTTCGACCGAGATACAAAACTTTCAAGTTTGCCTAATTTTGAGGTAAGCATAGCAAAAGTGATTGACGGGCAGTGTATTTAACAAAAAGAAAACAAAAACAGAGTTAGAAATTTTCGGCGTACAAAAAAGTACTGCGTATACTTAGCGCAGATCGGTGCAATACAAGCGCACACCGCGTTGTTAGCTGCAGCGAATAGCTGCGACAAGCGAAATGTAAACAAAATGCAAGCCAGCAGAAAGAGAAGGAAAGAGAAAGCTAAGTTACGAACTAGTACTTACAGTGCTTCGCTGTTCGTCAAATTTCGGTAGCGCGTACACTTGACACAATACCTTTGCCTTTTTGTCCATAGCATTAATACCTCCCCAAATACGTAGCGTAATCGCCTTTCTACGCACAAATCGGTTGATTCTAAATCGATCCTTTTGATCGCTTTTTGTGTACATCGCAGGCACTCTTTCCTTCTAGTCCAGGCTAAGGACGTAGATGCGTGCGTGTGTAGACTTGTTACCAGTCCGATGCTCAATGAATAATCACACTTATTTTCTCTCTCTCTCTCTCTCTTCGCGAGGTCCGTGTCGTGTATTTGCAGTCGATAATTGATCAAAGGGTTCGGAATCGTCACTTGCCAGTTCGCTGATGCCTGTTCTGTGCTATAAACAACTTATAAGTTAATGTATAGGAATGAGTATAAATATTTCAATTACTAGCTTCAGAGAGAAAGAGACTTAATGAGCTACAAGCCGCTCGTTATAAACTTAACAAGAGTATAATATGAAACAATATTAAAAAGACAAATAGTTTCAGCAATATGAGAAGTACAAGATGATTTCATATATACCTGTTTTCAGCAATATATGCTGCACGTTAATATGTTCGACAGTTCGACAGTTTCTTGATACCAATTTTTTCAATAAATGGATAGGTCAAATAGGAATAATTGAATGGCCTCCAAGGTCCCTGTAATTAACACTGTTAAACTATTTTCTGTAGAGTATTTAAAACATAATGTAATCAAAACAATGAATATTTATTCTTAATTTTAAGAAACCGAATCCTTCCAAAAGCTAATATTATCTTATAAGATATTATTCAAAATGTTGTATAATCTTTTTACAATACATAATTTACAATTGTATACAACTTTTTACAATTATATTGTTGGAGGTATTGCTAGAAAGTTTTTGAAGGAGATTTCAAACAGCAGTTATGAATAACACAGACCCAAAAAAAAATTTCCCATACACAGAATCAGATCACTATATCCTTATGTTTTTAGGATCGCTGAATCCGAATCCGGTGTTCGTTTGATCCGACAAGGTCATTTTCAAGGTCAAATATATTTATTCTGCTAAAAATGAATTTTTAACTATAGATTCTGAAAGAACGGAAAATTTTACGTTCAGATATTATTTCAGTTTTTTTTATCATGACCCCTAATATTATTTGAAAGACGTTTTATGTTGTTATATAGATGATTTATGTGTGAATTGCAAAAATATGGAAATATTGCTTCAAAGGACTAGACTACCATATTTACATATTTTTGAGGTCGCTAAGACCGTATCCGAAGTCTGTTTTATTTAGTTTTGTTTTTAACCATGACCCTGACATGATGGCGAAAAATAGACTTCAGATTCAGACTCAGCGACCCCAAAAATATGAATAACCGGCCCTATTTGCCTACATTCATCGGATGTTCTCAATTTGACCTTGACTTAACCTTGACACTGATCTAATGGAGAAAACCTAACCTCGGATTCGGATTTAGCTATCTTACAAACATATAAGTATAGTAGTCCAAGGTCCCATGAAACAATATTTTCGTCTTTTTGCAATTGACATATGAATCATTTATTTAACAACATAAAGCGCTCTTTAAATAATCTTGGGGGTTATAATGAAAAAAACTAAAATATTTATCTAGATGTAAAATTTTTCCTTCTTTCAGAATCTACGGTTAAAAATTCATTTTTGGCAAAATAAACATATTTGATCTTGAAATTACCTTGAACCTGACCTAATTAAGACAAACGGACACCGGATTCGGATTCAGCGACTCTAAAAACAAGGATATAGTCGTTTTGTTCCGTGCACAGAAAATCCTTTTTTTGGGGGTATGTGTAATCAATACTTAAAAACATGTAGAAAACACCACGAATCGTCAGAGGCCCGGAAGCTCATGTTAAGAAAGCATTCTAAAGAAAATATAAATATTCAATTTAATCAAAACGATTTGAAATGACTTGAAAATTCATATATCTCTAGGATTTTAATTGAGATAAACAAACAGAAAATTCTCCACGAGTAATTAATATTTCAAACATTCATTTTCTAAAATTAATTATTTTAATAGTAGGTAAAATAATTTGAAATAAAATTATGTGAAATTTTTCGTAGAATCCTAATCTGCAATAAAATATAAGAGTTTCTAATCTAGTTGGGTCCGACTTCAAACCATATTTAGTATTAGGCTTAAAAACAGAGTATTCCATTTGAAGGCACGGAAAAAATTACAAAAAAAAATATTGAAGTTTTCAAATTCTATTTTGAGCAAAAAAAAATCTTCAGGTATTTCAATCTCTTTTTACCATCCTATATATGAAAAAAATGTAACCTTGTTATTGCTTATTTCTAGTCTCTACTTAGCAATACTGATATAAAAATGTTCTCGCTAATTCGCTGTATCTGTTTATATGTTATATAAACAATACTTTTCTTTCAATCTTTGCTATCACAGCAATATTTTCTTCTTTTTGACATAAGTTTAAACAATTAATATAGATAACGATATGAAAAATGTAAAAACTAATGTTAAAAGTTTAATTTTGATTACTACTAAGAAAGAAACTATAGGATAATAAGGAACACCAACATTAGTAGGACTGCTAGTTTACATGGAAAATATTTTAGGTAGCGGCTATGATTGCACTTCTGGTAGTGATTTAGCTGGGCTAGAAAATCCTGTACCGCAATGCCAAGTAGAAATGTGCTGGTGTCCAGAAGGATGGTCATTTCGAAATAGTATATGTATAAGATCAAATGAGAGTTTCTCTGATCATGGATCTGGCGAGATTATACGTGATCGTAAGTTCAATTTTTTAATCTATTTTAGCCTTTTGTTGGGTGCTTTTTTGACATGAGATTTGAACATCGGATAGTCTTTAACTGGAATTGCAGCTATCACTTTGAAGTAAACAAATGAATGATTCATAGTTGCACAATAAATGCATGCAAAATAATACATAAGCGTTGATAAAGATAAGTCTTTGTTTAAAATGTGAAAATTTGATATGAACCTAACGAAGATAAAGCGCAATTTTGAGATAACTCAGCTTGCATTGAAGGTTATTCGGCTCTTTTTTTCCATGTATTGGACTATTAATGTGTGAATTAGTATCTTTTATCGTGTACATATATATTATTATATCTGTAGTTTTACTATTGAATAAGCTAAGCGTTAAAGATTCCAACCACAAATGTTTAGTTTATTGGAAACCTGTAGACTGCAATTGGTAGAGTATAATGCGCTAAGTAATAAGATCTGACGATGATGAGCATTTATTGTTTACTGCATTTTAAAAACAGACATCTTTGATCGAGATAACTCTTGATGATATTTTTCTTATGATTTTTATATGAATTAAATACAAAAACTTGTTTCTAATTTGATGATACACTTTCTTGTTAGCATATGTAGTTATGTATAATAAATTGTTTACAAATCCAATGTTATATCAAACTGCATTTATAAAAACTCTTGTATCTTAAAACTCAAAACAATAGCATGTAAACAAATTAGTCTAGTTTTGAGTACTTGGAGTGTGCATCTTGGATTTTAGTACGTCCAATACCAGAATGCTTGGATGAAGACTGCAAATGTCCGTGGGGATACGATTACGATCAACACAAAAATCTATGCATACCGTTACCAAACATAATGCTGCAGACGATGGGTCCTTCTTGATCTAATTGTACGATCGGAATAATAGCTGGCTTGGCTTTTATAGGTCGCTTTACTATAAGCATTTATGCATGCTAGCACGTATTAATATTATTTATGTGCTTTGAGCAAGTCGAGCGCGAATACTTACTCCCTTTTCCTAATATTATTACGTGCTCAAAACATTTTGCTTAAACTATATTGGTAATGATTCAGCCACGAAGCTTAAATTTGTTATGTTCTTAGCAGTGATGTATTGGAGTTACGTGCAGCTGACGCTCAATTAGGTGATAGTGGTGTACAACGTAAGAATACACGGACTGCTGACAGTTCATGCCATTTTACTAGACTATTTTTAAACATACAACTTACGTGGACCGATGTATGAGAGTGAATGCGACTACGTTGAAACAACGAATATGTAACGACGCTTAATCTATGTTTATTATTTCAAGTCAATACAGCCCAGTAGTCATTTCCACTAAGTTATATAGGGTTTCGTTTCGGATATCCAAGCGAGAGTGCCCTATAGGTATAACTTTTTTTAACATAGAGTATATTAGTATCTTAAATTATTATTGATTTGAAAACAGTTGACTTTATAAGCTTATACTTTTTTGAAAAAAAATCATATCAAAATAAGACTTCCATAGCGTTTTATATTTGGTGCATCGATTGATTTATTAGTGGTTCATCTAGACCAATTACTAAAGTTGTAGTGGTAATCGGAAGGGAATAAAATAGGATTTTCAAGCTATTTCGGACAGGAGCCACTTCGCAATCTCAACAAATTTTATCCTATATTTCAAATTCGTTTTAAAGTATTGAAAATTTTTTTTGAAATCAGTTAGCTTATTATAAATATCGATTTTTGGAAAAAATGTCTTTCTTCAACAGCTTGTCGAAAAAATCATAACTTTGTAGCTTATAAAGCAAGAGACCCCATTTTTTCTCAGTAAATATTTTTTCGTATCTTCATTCAATAAGATCAATCTTTGTTCAAAACTGCAGCGCATGCAATGAATTTATTACTTTTGTTGCCTATCACATTACATAAATTAAATCAATAAAAATTATAGTTGAGAGGTAGCTGTTTAACTCTTGAAGCTGTTTTCATTTTTTTTCAAAAAGTGTCATTTACTTAGAAGTTTTCTCGATACAAGAGGTGAACACAGTGATAGGATGAGATAAAATATATGCCACGGTGACTAGGAAGGCAAGTTAAATAAAATCGATTAACAATTAAAATCTGAGTAGATAGATATCTTGTAAATTTCTTATTTTAACAAGAAATCATTCATTTAAAATCGCTGATACGGTACTTTTAAAAGTTTCTTGGTCAAATATAATTATTATATAAACGCTTATTTTTTTAATTGGACAGTTCTTTTATTTTCTTTTTGCATTAGAAACTTTCCTAAAATAACTTATTCATTGTGAGTTTTGACATAAAATTCAAATTTGACATCGTACTTCAAATTTATAATCGAAAAAAAAATTTGTGAAAATCTAATAACAGCTTGAAACATAAAATTTCATTAATAAATCTTTGAAAGAAAATCAAAAAGATGGTCATTATAACTCAATAAGTATAATATCACAAGTGTCAAAGTAAACTATAACGTGTGGACAATCACTATTTTGCTCGCGTATAATGTTTATATTTGAGTTTTTCCAGGAACTTGAGTAGACTGTATAAATGTGTGGAAAAATAGTCTATGTCTGTCAGTCAAGCTTGAGCCGTGTTCATGAATATGTTTTTTAGTCTATAATATAGTCCTCCAACTAATTATGACGTGAGAGTGTATAATATGAATGAATTCGAAATATTGAGTGATCCAATATATATCGAAAAAAAATGTTGTTCAAAAAGTTGAATCATGGTACATCACACGAAGAAAATAGAGAATGTATTCGTTTACTACGTTTGGGTGACACCAAAAAATCTATTCAAGTTAAAATTGATAAAGTAATTGAATTAAAAATCTAATACTCACTACCTTATATGATTTATAACTCATACCAGAGAAAGATATACGTATAAATTCAAAGAGTTAATGGATATGAAAAAAAAATCAGTTTACCAAATTATTCATTTTTCAATCGAATTATCAGTACACGATCACAAATTGGAAAAACATGCCTATTTTACTTGTATAAATTATTAATACGATGCACACTGATTTTTTTATATCCTCCACCTCTTTAAATTGACACAACTTTCTCTAACATAAGCTATAAATCACATAAGGTAGTAGGTATCAGATTTTTAGTCCAATGACTTTTTCAATTTTATCTTTAATAGGGCCATAAATCTTCAATAGATTTTTGAAGTCACCAAACATAGTAAACAAATACGTTCTCTATTTTCTTCATGTGATGCACTATGATTCAAATTTTTTATCATCTTTTTTCGACACATGTTGGAACATTCAATATTTGGAATTCGTTCATATTATATATTCTCACATCATAATTAACTCGAATCATAATAACATCGAAGACTATATTATAGACTAGAAAATGTATTCACGAACATGGCTCAAGCTTGACTGAGATGAGTTTAAAAAGTTGAGATCAAATATAAATAAGAAACTTTACGTGAATAAAGTGGAAGGGGAAGACGCGATACAGTTGACGCTCTCCTCTATCACCCCTTCAGGCGCGCGCCGATAGTCAACGGCACTCGGTAATCCTCGGCATGGCAGCCAAACTCCACTCTAACATGGCAGCGAACTATTTACTGCAAATATAGATGCCTATATATAGGTAAAGTTTTGTATTCTGTAATAGCATGGAATTTCGTTGAAATAAAGAAATCAATAATTTTTAATATGAAATTGTTTAATAAACAAATAATTTTGTGATTTGATATTGTTCAATTAGCTGTACTAAAATAATTATTTTTATTGTTTGTTTGTTATAAATTTTTACTTCATCAAAAGCTTCAACAAATCAAGAACGTAATAAACAATGATTATCTAGATTAAAGTCCAGCATTTGTTTTAACTTTTACTTGTATGAAGTAAACTTAAAATAATTATGTACAATTCATATTAAGAGTTGAAAACGAAATAATTAAAAAAAGTTATGTCCTTATTTTAATAACATTTAAATGTCTTGTACATGAACATTTACTTCAAAATTGCACGTTCAAAATTACGTTCACAATATTTACTGAACATTATCCATTTTTGTCTTTATTAAAAATATTAGCTGAATATTAAAAGAATTTTTATACAAAATTGTATTTTTATGTTGTGTTATTATATTTTAGTAACATTTAATGAATTATAAAATGTCAAATAATGGCTATTCCATTTCATAAAAGGCAAAATGATATTTAAATAGCAATTTCTAACAGATAAATTACTTTTTCGTTTTTTATGGGTTCGATTGACTTTAAAATAACGTAAACTGTGCAACGGTGATATACCCAAATGTACTGTCACCAAATGTTTATATATTTGAAAGCTAGACTATATTTTCTTCTTTATTCATATATATGTTCTGTCACGTGCCGTTCTATTTTTCACGTATGTCAAATTAATCTATTATATCTTATAACGTTATATCTGCGCTCTCACCTCGTCAGGACGACTGCTTGCGAGGGGCAGCACCTGCCGGACATGAATTGAGGGCGCGCACTATGCAGGAAGAGAGATAGACATAGAGAACAAAAGTCTACGATAGCTGTTCGCGGAGTACTGACCGAGCGCGGTTAGTCCTCGTGTTTAAAGAAGAGTGCCACGACTGGTATATAAGGAGATCGTGCGCAAGCAATTCGGCGGACGCCCAACTCAAAATAGATAACTTTTCCAGTGACACCAGGAGACTAAACGAGGTTAACCTGAGTAACGACACGATTATGAGCTGCTCTCGCGAGGTAAGCCGGTTAGCTTCGCGTTAATATTTTCGCGCATTTTAGATGAGCTCTCGCGCAAAAACGATAGAAGGCGATTGCGCGTGCACAGTGATTGTAGCGAAAACAAGTGAGCGTAGCTCGTACGCGACAGCCGATAAGATGGCGGCGCCCGTATATACCACGTGCAAAAAATCATGATAGTAGCGCAGGCCTTAAATTTATATATGGATGTCGAAACAATAAAGGACGCCTTAGTGATGAATAAGTTCTATGTTAGATAATTATTGACTGGCTCATTAGTAGAATTTCTTCCCTTATCGGTACGTTTGTTGTGGCAAAACGACTTCCTGCTTTCGCGCCCGTTTTCAGTTAGCTGAATTTTCCTAAATACTTCCGAGCGAGGTTGAGGCTGTCGAATAAAATAACGGTAGCAACCAACAGGAACTTTGCCATAAGGCAAGGACATCCGCCCCTACGGTAAGGTAGCAGCGGGAGGATTGCCGCAGCGAAGGCGTTTGTGATTGCCCGTGGGGGTAATCTTCTAGAAAATTCACAGAACACCGCTAAAGTGTGCGGCATTGTATGACGCAGCGGCAACGTTCTCGCAATTCGTGTTCATTTGCGCACGTACACAAGGCAAACCTGCAATTTGTACACGGCATAGTCCCTCTCAAAATCACATTCCGTTACAATCTATAACCAAGAAATCATTTAAAAATAATTTTGTGATACCAGTGTAGAGTTTTGTGTAAATCAGTTTGGTATTTTACTAACAGGATCATCGCGGCAAGTAGAGCAGAATTTTTTATATATTGTAACGAGGTGGATTAGCTGGTACAAATTTGGTTTATTAAAGAACAAACTCCCACAGTGCAGAGCAAACCGTCGCTCCGTTAATCATGTATGATTATACGTGTATTCGCCGTTACGTTTGATACTTTCGTTCCACTGTCTCCTTTATCAACAGAATTGAACTCACCTTAAGTCACCTGACTTGTGACACTTGCTTACTTAGGTGTGAGTGACCTAATGTTTACTCCAACTATTCCCTAGATGGAATTGGTTTGAAACAATAACCGATGACGGATCCGTTAACCTAAAAGGGAACGAAATAACGTAATGCGGCGAATAAAATCAAGAACGTTTATCAATAAAAAACTACAGTCTTCGTTAGGCCGAAAGACTTGCATACGCGTATAGGATTTACAATTTGTTACAATAATACGGGGGAAGAGAGGGGGAGAGGGAGAGAGGGAGGGAGAGAGAGAGAGTGAGAGAGAGAGAGAGAGAATTCAAAATTCTACCACGAAAACTAACGCTCGGCGCGAATGCATAATTGGTAGCGATTGACAAAATACTATCGTAAGTATTTTGTCGCGTAGAAAAAGGGATGTGCACCTACCCTGCGGTGCAATTACGGTGATAAGCCGTAATTGTTGTTGCATTATAACTGGTGCTCCTGTGGAACTGGCGGCGCTGCCTCGATCACGAAGATCGGTGACTGCTGCACTTAATGCTGCTGTTCTCTGCTACTGAGGTTTGCTGCTGCTTATCTCTACAGCACCTCGTTACCACTCACGTACGTACAAAATCAACAAATTTTCGATCGGCAAACAGAGAAAACACAATTGAGAAAATGTTGGCAGTACTCTGACGAACAATAGCTGAGTATTAACTGAAAAATTGAACTCTCGCGCACCTCCTCTCTCTCTCTCTCTCTCTCTCTCTCTCTCTTAGACGTTCGCTCTAGCATCGCGAGTGCTACCGAACGCGAACGTATCGATTAATTGAATCGACTACCCTTGAAATATTTATGCACGTAAAAAATAGCCAAGCAAAAATGATTTTTTCAAAAAAATTTCCAAAAAGTTCTGATTACTGTCATAAAATTTCAAAACAGCTTTATTTAGTTATTTGTAGTTACCGTTTAGAATAATTTTTTTTATATTTAATAATAGTTATAAAAAAAATAATGGGTACAAGCTATTTTTAATGGCCAAACACTATTATATATCGTTTAAAACTTATTTCAAATCTATCAATGGCCTTTCTGTGATTAGCGAATTAAAAGAGCAGTTTCTTTTTCTCTTGTGCATCGTCGCTTTTGAGAAACACTTTACCAGAAAACATCCTCTTAAGAGAGCATATCACTTTTCACATTAAGTGTTTAATCAAAGCATTCGATTAAATATGTTAACTCTTTATGTTTGTCTTTAAATATAGAAAAGCTTCGTCGTCGTTATTATTATGTTTATAGTTAAAAATATATTGCGCATTCAGTACGATTCTGCTTACGAAAATATAATGGATAGATGTATTCGTGCACTTTGATCGTCAATACTAATTACGTGCACGAATGGCCGCTAGTTAAGTTCATGTTTTAAAAGAGGAATGGGTTATCAATTATTATATTGTGTGACGGTAAACGTCTTATTAGCGCTAACGGCCCAACCGTGCGGCTGCCCGCGAGGGCAGCACCTACCGGTTGGGGAAAATGTGACGAGGGAATTCGGCACGCGACGGGACGGAGCGCGCGCGTATGAAAATGAGGCAGTCGAGGATCAGCTATCGATATCGCCTGAAGGGAGTCGAAGATTAGCACCCGGTCGCTAAGCTGTGCAAGGTGGGATAGTTGATAGTTCCTGAACTTTCCCGAGTGCCGAGACGAGCTAATCCAAGCCAGCAGGAGCCGTACCTGATACCGAACACTACGAGTGGAGAATTAGCTACCGATACACAAGCCGCAAAAATCGAGGCCCGCAGCCTGATTGCCTGAACGCAGCGCAGATATTAGTTGATTGTTGTTGCCGAGCTGTCCGGAGTGTCGTCCTGAGCCAGCAGAAGCGGTGCCATCTCCTGCGGAGTCAAGTGTGTGTGTGAGGTGTTTCGCCATCAAGGGCGAAATCGTGTGCGCGCGAGTTCGCGATCAGCGAGAAAGAACTGAAAGACTTTGCCTGAATACGCTGTGTGCTACGTTTCTCTTGCTGCCGAACAGTCGTCATTAAGGTAAGCTGGCCAGCTTAATTTCGCGACCGCGATAGCAATACTAGTAACTAATTTGCCGTGCTCAACGAAAAGCGTGCATGTAATATCTCTCCGGACAAAGAGCGGCGAGCGATCCAACACTGCATGTTGTTGTCGTACGCGCCACTGTAAACATAAACACGCGGGCCTAATGCGCTGTTTAGTTAGAGGAAATAAAAGATTCCGTCTGTGATATTAACCTTATTTACGCTGTACTGATTTCATTTTCGTAGATAGTTGGTTGACTGACACTCGTTCCCTCCTGCTCTCCGGCTTTTGTATTTGAATATTCGAATAATCCCGCACGCTCGTATATGCGATCGCGCGCATTAAATAAAAGACGGTAGCAACCCCGTTACAATTGAAACTATTAATATACTCGTAGAGTAACAACAAAAATTTCTAAACTTTTCTAATCGTTTTGATCATTTTATCAAACATTTTGATATTTTTTTTTACCTGAGTACAATATGGTTATTGTTATATTTTGAGTATTCATAATATAGTCTAGATATTTCTTTGTAAATCATTAAAATTTAACTTCAGATGTAATAATACTTATCGAACAAACATCTATTTTTAATATTTTCAACAAACTAGAATCTATCAAGCGCGCTACGCGCGCTGTATCTTTATTCGTTTGAATATGTTGTAGTAATTATTTAATTTTTGCAAATTAGACAAAAGTTTATTTAAAAATTTAAATAAAAAAAAGTTTATTTAAATTTTAATGAATGTAAGTGCCAAGAATAATTTACAATTTTCAATTTACTGAAATTTCGATAACTTGCAAATTGTGAATTATTCTTGGTATAATTCTTTATACACGAGATTTTTTACTTTTCTTAACTGTGAATAATTTCCTAAGTATATTTTGATGGAATCCCAAGATCGAACTCTGGACATTACTACATAAAGTTGTCCATGATTAAATACGTCTCTTCTAAGATCTACAGCCGTTTTATTAAAAGTTTGTCCTTGAGCTTTATTGATTGTCATTGCAAAAGCCAGTTTGATTGGAAATTGTCTTCTCTTAAATGAAAATGGATAATCATTTTCAGAATACAACGTTATGCGATTTAAAAATATAACTTCGTTAGTTTTATCGCCTGTTAAAATTTTACATTTTATTAAATGATTTGATAAATCTATGATTTGCAATCTCGTTCCGTTACACAAACCTTCATTAATACTGATATTTCTGATGAGCATTATAATACAATTTTTTTTCAAGCGTAATTCATGAGGAGGCAAACTTGGTGGATTTAAATTGTGCAAATGTTCTGGTAAAATAAGATCATCTAATTCACCATTGTTATTAACAACGGTATCGATAGCAGTATATATACGTTCAGAATCTTTATCTAATAAATTAGTAATTTGTTTATTAATATCGTCTACGTCAACATTTCTAGCAGATAATATAGCGCATTTACGCATATCTTGGAACTTCCTATCTCGAATTAATGTACCAAATATATCTTTAATTATGTTAGAAGTTGGGGGAAGTATACAGTGTTCAGGAAGATTTATACAATCATTTTGATCATTCAATGTTCCATTGCCAATATCTAATAAAAATTTGGAAAATTCTATTTCATTTGGTAAAACTCTCATGTTTGTAGTTAGTGAAAATTTGATGAAATATTTCCAAACTGCACTGTATACAACACAAAGGCTTAATATTTCACTTCGAGTTCCTCGAACTTTAATTGGCAACAATTGCCTCAAATCTCCTCCTACTATTATAATTTTTCCTCCAAATGGTAAATTATTCTTCATAAAATTTTGTAAAGTTTTATTTACGATTTCTAAGGCGTATCTTGGAGCCACTGAAATTTTATCCCAAATAAATATGTCAGTTTCTCTTAATATTTGAGCTTCTTGAGATTGTGCTTTGATATTAGAAGAGGAGTCTTGAAATAGAGGTACTGGTAAGCCAAAAGTTTTATGTACAGTTTTTCCATTTGGAAGTAATGTAGCTGCAATGTCGGTAAATGCCATTGAACATATTTTAATGTTCTCTGAAGTTAATTTATAATATATAGTTTCATAAACGTATGTTTTTCCAGAGCCGCCTGGTCCATCCATGTAAATGCACCTAGCACCTGTATAATCTAAATTACGAACCGCTTCGAAAACGATGTCAACTATTTGTTTCTGTTGAGGATTTAACGTGTTATAACGTTGCTGTCCTAGATTTGCCATTTGTTCTAAAGATATGTTAGCTCCGCTGTCAACATTTGAAGGATTACACAGGCCGACAGAATTTGACAAAAATATTTTACCAAGAACCCGAGTATAGTTTTCCGAAGGTTTTTTGCGCGCTAAATCCGAATCCGAGGTCAGAATTACTCTGGTGGCTCCGGTTTTCGAGATATCCTAACCTTAAAGTGCAAAAAACGCGATTTTTGCCTATATTTGAGGTTATGTAGCAAAGAAAAGAAATTTTTTTTCAAAAAACTGTATACATCAAATTAAAGTATGAGTTTTTTTCTTTCAAATGCCGTTGAGTATGCTCGGATATCTTTTTTTTTCACGAAGTTACACAAATTTGAAAATTTCAAATTTTATGAATTTAAAAAGCACCACACCATTCAGCCCAAGCTATCTAACAAGTAACCATATTAAAGAGCCACTCACCAATTTAAACCAAACTTGGAAATATGACAAAACACTAAAAAATATTGTGAGCATCGTGCTTCTATTTACAAAATGCTCTCTTACGGGTAGAAACCACCCCTGCCAACCCCTAAACAGGCTCACCCATATAACCCTGGGTAGAGCAAGTTTAATTAACTGCTTTTCGATAAAAAAAACTCATTCTCGGGGGTTTTGGAAACCCTTCAAGTTACTATTTTTCGAGTGAAATATTGATTTCAAAAAAATATCCTCCACCATTTTGAATTCGCTATCTGGCGTTCGCCATCTTGGATTTGAAAAAACGAAATTTTGGTAGTATATTCGAACTCAGCGACCTCGAAAACCCCCGAGTACTAATTTCCAACCAAAAATATGCTAATTCTATGATTTTCATCCACCATCTTGAATCTGCCATCTTTTTTAGTGTTTTGTCATATTTCCAAGTTTGGTTTAAATTGGTGAGTGGCTCTTTAATATGGTTACTTGTTAGATAGCTTGGGCTGAATGGTGTGGTGCTTTTTAAATTCATAAAATTTGAAATTTTCAAATTTGTGTAACTTCGTGAAAAAAAAAGATATCCGAGCATACTCAACGGCATTTGAAAGAAGAAAACTCATACTTTAATTTGATGTATACAGTTTTTTGAAAAAACATTTCTTTTCTTTGCTACATAACCTCAAATATAGGCAAAAATCGCGTTTTTTGCACTTTAAGGTTAGGATATCTCGAAAACCGGAGCCACCTGAGTAATTCTGACCTCGGATTCGGATTCAGCGCGCAAAAAACCTTCGGAAAACTATACTCGGGTTCTTGGTAAAATTTTTTGTCGGCCTGTGTTATTTTCGTTCGATTGATTTTGAATAAAAAATTCGGTATCAACTGCTTGGTCCATTGTAGGAAAATCTCCTAAACTACGACCTTCTTCATTAAGTAAGGTATTGATGTGAGAGTAGGCCAATCTGTGACTTATACTTTCTTCGTGGTGACGAGAAAAATCTTCTGACATTGGATTTTTGAAAAGATCCCAAAGCTCTTCTAGATTAAGTGGTTGGCAATGTATGAGAATTCGAACAAATAAACGACGAAGTCTTTGTGGCATCATCCATTTAGTTCCTTCTTCTAGTGCTAATTTCCATTCTTCGTCATTTTCGATCAGGCCTAATGCTAGGCAAGCTGCGGCAAAAGTAGGATGTATTGTGTTATCAACGGTTCTCAAGCTTTCAAAACTTACAGCTCCCTTTACATGTAATAATAGCATTCTTAGATGAAATAATTCAAATTGGGTAGGACTGACAGAATACATGCGTCCAATTACATTAAAATGTTTCTTTCTAGTACTCCATTTACTTACATTGCCATTTTTTTTCTTTATATGTGTAAAATGTTGTGGAATTTCTGAATAATAATATAGTCTTGCAGTTTCATTTTCAAGATTCAATTTGAAGTAATCTAACAACATACTACTTGCACTATTTAGAGTTTCTAATGTTACAGGATTATCTGAAATAATGATGGGATGATAATTAGGTAAATGTACAGGTAATCTTATAATAGTATGGCTTTTATCTTGTAATATTTTACTTAGTAAACGATAGACTGATTCAACAGGACCAACATATCGAGTATTTATGAACCGATAAATCTCATCGTGATAAATGGATATACCATTTTCAGAATTTTGGACAACAATTGTTGCAGCATCGTGACCCTTGTATATGTATTTATATAAATATTTTACAGCCAGAATACTCGACACTGCTTCAACATTTATATGGCAATCTAACATTTCTGATAAATCTGGACAATGAGGTACCACCCAACTGTTATTAACTTCATTGCCATTAGACTGTTTATGAATACAACCAGTATCTCTTCGACGATAATTAAAAAAACCGTTTTCATCCATAGTTGTTTCCTCTTGAAAACTTTTTGGAAAATTCTTAGAACATTTTCCGTTTTCCGTACACCAATCACCACATGGACAGTGGACCATGTGTTTTAGAATAATATCATATAAACGTGGATTGTTTACTTTGATTGGAAATTCAGCTGATATAAATCTATCAACAATTTCAGGAGTGGTCCACTTATAACCATTTGCTAATGTTATCAATAAATGCATGTGTGGCAAACCTCTTTTTTGGAATTCTATTACATAAACATAAGCAGCCACTTCACCAAAAAAATTTTTTTTAACGATTAAATCAATTAGTCGTTCCTTCTTTAAATGAAATACTCGTGTTACAATATCTGGTCTATCAGAAGCTTGTTGACCAGGTAAAAGATTTTCCTGGATTTCAGGCCAATTCGGATTACATGTCATTGTAAGAAAAATATCCGGTTTACCTTTTTCATTTACCAAGGCCATAGCGTCTTGATAACATTGCTGCATATAACGTGGTGATCCAGTAAACGACGATGGAAGAATAATAGTTTTACCTACTTGTCCGCCAACTTCTTCAGCGGTATTTTGCATGTAATCACTAAGTCCTTTGTAAGTATCAGCTTTCAATTCTTTCTGATGATGTTTGCAATATTGTATTCGATCTTTTTCAACTTTAACATAACTATCAACTACCCAGTGTTGAAATAATCTATCACCCATAATGAAAGGATTAAATTCATCTGGTCCTATGGCCATTCGATGTCTATAATATGCCATTCGGGAGACGCATTTATCACTATTAATGCGCGATATATTTTCATGCCATCCTTGAGTACCGTATGGATAAAATAACGGATATATTCAAGGTTCAACATTAGGATTCATTGTGCTTACAAATTTTAAATCTTTTGTATTTTTGTTTCTAATCGTTACATAGGATTCTGGAATTTCTCCGTCTGCTGTTGTTGAAAATACTGCAGCAACTTGATTAACGCGTTGAAAATTATATCTTCTTCGATCTACATTTGGTTTTAAAGTAAATAACAGCTGCAATTCAGGCTCAGTGGAATTATTATTACCTTGTAATGATTGTTGTCTTTCAGTTTCAACTCTCATCATTTCGTAAGATTAAGCAAAAATATTTTTTTCACGTATAATTGTATCCAAAGATTGTAAAAGTTCAAAATCTAATCTAGAATTGTTACTTAAACGATACTCTAATGCTTCTAATTGATCTACTATAAAAAGTTGTCCAAATGATGGATTTTCTCCTTCATTCGGGTATAATGCTGTATTTATCTGATAATAAATTTGATCTTGTATTTTGAAACAAAATGGACCAGGACGATTAGGTTTAAAATCAAATAAGTTTGCATTTAAAGAAGCAAAAGCTAATGAATTGTTATATGATCTAATGTCTTTCATAAATAAGTATGATTTCGGATTTTCACCTGTGAATAATGATTGAAGTTCAGAAGGAAATGTGGGTAAAGGATCTAATAAAACAGAACCATGACTACAACAATCACTGAATGATAAACCTTTATTAGAAATCTTTTCATCTTTAAAATGTTTAGCATTGCAATGAGAACACAGTACATCCATTGGACCTAAGTAATCTTGATTTATTCCTGTAGATCCTTGCCTCAATGCGTCTCGAGCTGCTTGACGTTTCTGACGTAAATTTTCGCTATCTCGAAGGCGTTTAGCTTCTTGAAAAATTCGTTGTTCTTCAGGCGTTCGTCTAATGTTTCTAGCAGGCATAATGATTATAGAAAGTGAAAATAATAGAAATTTGTAGATGTATGATTGAAATAACAGAAAAAAAGAATATTAAAAAAATGCCAATGAAATCTGATTTTTTATAGACTGTAATTAATGTAAATAGAAACAAACTTTCAAATTAAAAATAGGCGATACTCATATGTCTTAAAATAATTTTTAATACCTAATAAAATTTAGATTAAAATAAGCTTTGAATATATTAAACGGTTCTTTAAAACAGAAAAACAAATAATTGATAATCTGTGAATATAGTATACTATTAAATATGATATACTATTAATATAATATAATGTTTTGTGGAGAAAAGGTGGGTTGTCAAGTATTGTAACGTAGTTAAAAGTTTTTATTTTTCAATTTGTGATAATTCTTGTAAATTATATGATTAAAATACTTATTCGGTTTGCTTATGTTTCTTAATTTATTATTTTGGTTATTGATTTTTGTTGTTTTAATTATTTTCAGTAAGTTTTTGTAAAAGTAAAGTTTTGTAAAAGTAATGTTTTGTAAAAGTAAAATTTTAAAAGTAAAGTTTTGTAAAAGTAAAGTTTTGTAAATTCAAGCAGCGTTCCAGCCAATCCTGAAAAAAAAGAAGTAGTTAATTAATATTTAATTAAAATGCTTTTATAGTTGAAACAGCCAATTTCACTTATCAATTGTATCAAGAATGTATAAAAAGTACCTGTGAAAGTATATTGATAGAGTTTATCCTCACAACAGTATCAAATTGAAATCCCCAAATCACAAGTGGATTAAATACTGTTTTGTAACGGGTGGGATAAATCTGCAAAATGAGAAATTTATTTAAGAGCAAACTCCCACGATGCAGAGCAAACCGCCGCTCCGTTAACACGTATGTTAATACGTGTATTCGCCTTAACGTCAGCTGCCTTAACTTAGTTGTCTGCGATCAAGCAGAGTTGAACTCACCTTAAGTCACGTGCCTTGTGATACTCTATGAGTTTTAAGTGTAATCGACTTTGCTCCTAATCCACTTAATCCCCTAGCTATAATCGGATTAAAACCTAAGCCTTTTTCAATTGTTTAAACTATTAGGAAAAATTATATGACCAAATCGGCGAATAAGTTTAATAGATTTTATTAATAAAAAATCTCTACAGTCTTTGTCGGGCCGAAAGACTGACGCACGCGAATAGGATTTACAATTAAATTACTTTCGGTGAGAAAGAGAGAGAGAGAAGATACGAATATTGGCGCGATCTAACGCTCGACGCGAATACAAAAAATTAACGCTAACACAGTTGGACAAAATATCAAATGTATTTTGTCACGCGATAATTAAGGGAGGTGCACCTACCCTGCGATGCAATTACGGTGATCAGCCGTAATTGTTGAAGCAAATTAAAGGTGCTCCTCAGATCAGAATCAGCTGTGCTTCCTCGTTCGCAAATCTGCTGTATAATTGCTGTCACTTTTGCTGCTGCTTCCGTGATGCTGCTACTGTTGCTGCTTCGTCGCTCACCCTTGCACACGTATCCAAAATCCAAGTAAACTATTTATTGGCAAATCGGTGAAACACTGTGCTAAACTATTTTGGCGGTACTACACACGTAACAGCTGAGATGTACCTGCTAATTTAAAAGATCGCGCGCCCCCTCGCTCTCTCAATACTTAGAACTAACGCGCGAAAATCAGAATCGCGAACGGTTCGATTAATTGAATCGACTACCGTTGCAGCCCCCTCCAAGTCCTGACTACCCGGGCAGGACGAATACCCGCGATTCGCTGCCATCAGGAACCTGAAAGTAATAAAGAAGGAAAGGAAACAAAATAATAAACTCCCTTCCTTATTTCGGCTAATTTATTTGCCCTCCAGGGTCTACATCATCGTTTGGCTACACCTGGCGCGCGATGTTTCGGGTAGCGCCAGTGTGTAGCCTTCTTCGGGCACCGCTGGGAGTTGGTCACCCCAGGCTCCCCACAGATGTAGCAGCCCCTCAGCTGCGACCGAGATTGAGCAGCCTCCCGATCTTGTGATGGCTGCTCAGCAGCCAGAGGGGACTGCTGGGCACTGACTCCCTGTGAGGCGGTGATGGTCACGCCTCCCACCGTGGCGGTCGCACGTCCATCCTGCGACCTGACCACGATGGTGGTATCAGGAGCCATGCGCCCGTCCACATGGACCGTGAGCGTCGGTCCAGCGTCAGTAGCTCCCGGGGCTCTCTTCTCTTGAGCCGGCGCCGGGAGCGCTGCGGAGGACTCTTGCCCGTTATCCACCCGCAGCAGGGCCTCTCCGTAGGCCCTCTGACGATGAGCCGTCCCCGCCCACTCCCCGAGCAGCTCTTCTGCGCCCTGGCGGCTCAAAAAGCGTCTCAGATGCTCCTGCACCTGAGACTGGAGTTCTTGAGTGAACTGCCAGGCACTCTCCACCTCGTTGATCCCCAGACGCACGTGTCTGAAGTCAAGGAGGAGAGTAGGCTGCTCAGGGATCCGGGGATGATTGCAGACCCAGTGCGAGGCCCCACAGGTTTCCCTGGGTCCTGGGCATTGGCTCGCACTGTCCGACGTAAGGGTTACGCCGAACTTGAGGGTCTGCACCCCCTGGTCCACTGTAGACTTGGGACGTTCGACACAGTCCTGATCCTCGGTCTGTGTCGACGCGTCCCGAGAAGCCTTCTTCGGGGCGACCCACGATGAATCCCGGAGAACCTCTGCCACCGAGGCATTGCGTCTCTCCCTTCGGGTGGTCCCTTCCAACTAGACCCTGGCGAAGCTCCGCAGATCTTCAATTAGCTGCGTCGCATCAGGGCCCAGTTGCAGATCTAAGAGCATCTGCGTGACCACCTCGAAGGTCTCCTCTTCGACGACGATTCTCCGGTCCATCAGAAACATCCAAAAACAACAAATTTCGGATAAATCTCCCTGCGCGAAGAAAAAATCCTAATAATAGCCGCATCCCACCGAGTTATACGCTCCCTCGCGATTCTTTGTGGGAACGTCCTGGTCCTCGTCGGTTACCGCTCGGTTTTATCGGCCCAACCGTCCTTTGTACGACGGGTACGGTCTTTCGAGGTCTACCTCTCCCTCTATTCTCTTTCACGGGAGAGTCGTAGCCCCTCGCTGGACCGGTGACCGCCTCTGGAGCCTTTTGAGGTCGACCTCGACCTCTCTTAGTTGGGGCAGATACCGGTAAATCCGACGTCTCGGTGGGAACTTTATCTACGACCGTGGGGGCTGCTAATTGGACCCGCTCGCTATCCGATAAATCCTCTCCCGGATTTTCGCGCGCATTCGCGGAATCGTTCGCATCCTCCGACGGCAGTTCATCTGGCGGCTCGCGAGGTTCGATGACCTCCTCGCTTTCCCCATCCTCACCCGGACCGTAATATGGTTTAAGGTCCATGGCATGGAAGAGCTCAGACAGAATCTCCAGCTGATTGCTTAGCCTGTACGTGTTGGAACCACAAACCTCTTCAATCACGTACGGGCCGGCATATTTCGGCGCTAATTTAGCTGAAATACCTCGAGCAGCTGAAGATAGAATCCTGTTCCTCTTCCAAACCCAATCTCCGACCTTAAACTCGGGTTGCCGTCTCTTCCGGTCATAATAAGCCGCCTGACGCGCAGCTTCCTCCTTTGACTTGGAGTTAGCTCTCTCCCACAAATTAGGAAGCTTCTCCATATGTTCGGCCCAATCTTCTACAGCCTGACCCTCCGAACATTCAAGGGCCTGCTGATCTTGGGTTCTTCTGAACGTCAAAGGAGGTACCGGCTGACGCCCAAACATGAGCATCGCAGGACTATATCCGGTGGCACTATGAGTTGCCGAGTTCAACGCGAAGTTGAACTCGGACAAGTGTTCATCCCAGCTCTTATGATCACGGCTTACGTAAGACGTGATCATGGTCTTGGGTGTCCTGTTTACTCGCTCTGTGGGATTAGCTTGGGGATGATACACGGGAGTCAAAGCGCGCTGGATGCCGTTCATCTGCAGGTATGAATCGACCTCCTGATTCTTAAATTCGGTTCCATTATCCGACAAGAATACCTCTGGCGCACCAAACCTAGTGACGATCCTCTCGTGTAATTCCCTTGCGATTGTCTTCCCATTGGCCTTGCGTATCGCAACACACTCTACCCAGCGAGTAAACAAGTCTACAAATACTAAGATATACTCAAAACCTCGAGAGCTTTTGGGAAATGGACCAGTGATATCACCGGCCACCACCTGCCAGGGTCGTGATACTTGTCTACGACCCATCAGCCCGCAAGGTGCTCTTTGTTCCACCTTGCACTGCTGACATACCGGGCAACTCTTTACGTACTCCCTGACCTGATCATACATTTTATGCCAGTAGTACAAGCGCCTAGCCCTGGAGAACGTACGCTCTCGTCCTTGATGTCCTGCAGTAGGAGCATCATGGACTTCCTGGAGCACCTGGCACCTTTTCTCCCTAGGCACCGCAAGCTTCCACGCTTCATCGTTGTCGATGGACCCTTCACCATCCTCATCAGGCTGATAATGATACAGTCTCCCTCCTACCACCTTCCAAGTAGGGTGAGAGCGTGGGTCCTGGTATACTTCCTGGTATTGTTGCAAATACCAGGCGTCAGTGGTCTCCGGCCGACTATTTATAGCACTCACTTCAATCCCCTCCTCCTCATAGGCCCTAGATAAAGCGTCTGGCACTACGTTGAGATCCCCTCTTCGATATTCGATATCGAAGACATTGCCTTGCAATGCTAGCGCCCATCGCGCTTATCTTCCCGTGGGAATTCTCATATTGTGGAGCCATTTCAGGCAACTATGATCAGTGATGACCTTGAAGTGATGCCCTTCAATATACGGCCGGAACTTTCCAATGGCCCATACCACTGCCAAGCACTCTTTCTTGGAGACCGTATAATTTCTCTCGGCACTGTTGAGTGATCGGCTGGCGTATTCTATTACACGCTCATCTGCACCGACATCCTGCGCGAGAACTGCTCCGATCCCACTGCATCACTGACCACACAGCATCAGTTTGCAGTACAAACGGACCGTTCGGATCGGGTGATTGCAGTATTGGGGCGGAAGTCATCGCCTCCTGCAATCTCGTGAAAGCTCGTTCTTGCTCCTCCTCCCAAGAGAAACGTACATTCTTCTTTGTCAGGCGGTTTATAGGTTCAGCGATCATGGCAAAGTCGGGTATAAAACGTCTATACCACGAGGTCATTCCCATGAACCGCTTCACCTGTTTGACAGTCCGGGATGTTGGATATTCTAATATCGGGCGTATTTTCTCGGGATCTGGTCTTACTCCGTCCTAGTTCACAAGAACTCCCAAGTACCTGACTTCCGTCTTACAGAAGTGACTTTTATCTTTGTTGATGGTTAGGCCCGCACCTAGAATTCTTTTCAATACCCCTTCTAGGTGCCGCTTATGCTCCTCAAAGGACAACGAAACCACAATTACGTCGTCAAGGTAAGCAAAAGCGAATGGATCCATATCCGGGCCTATCACCTTGTCCATCAACCTCTGGAAGGTCGCTCCTGCGTATGACAGTCCGAAGGACATTCTCTTAAATTGAAAGTGCCCTAATCCAGGAACTGTAAACGCTGATATTGGACGCGATTCTTCCTTTAAGGGAATTTGATGGTACGCACTGCTCAAGTCCAAAGTAGATATGAACTTTGCATCCCTTATTCGTCTTAGGATGTCGTTCATATATGGTAAAGGATAGGCATCAGGTTTGGTAATTGCATTTACCTTTTGATAATTCATACAAAACCTATATTTTTCATCTGCCTTCTTTACCATTACTACTGGACTTGACCATCCGCTGGTCGCTGGTTCGATAACATCCTTTTCCAGCATATCTTTGACCAGCGTGTGCATTTCCTCTCGCACTCTATCTGAGACTGGGTAGTACTTCTGTTTGATGGGTCGAGCATTTCCAACATCTATTTCATGTTCAACCCCCACGGCACAACCTAAAGCCTGACCCCCGTTAGGAATCAACCTTCTGACGAGGTCTTCAATTTCTTCAAGCTGTGATTCCGTGGCTTCCCATAGTCCTACCGGTGCGAGAAATGCCGTACTATCAATTCCAGCCACTTCCATTGGTACCTTCACTTGGGCGTCCTTAAGCCATAATTCATCCTCATCGGGATCCAAAATTGCGCGGAACTCTCTTATAAAGTTCGCGCTTACATAGCAGTCATCTGTGAGCAGCGGCGTAATGGCGACTCTGATTGTCTTCGTGATTCCCCCTACTTTAAAAGGGAACATCACGTGACCAATTATAGGGCACGGGCGTCCATCAGCAAGCCTTGCATCGCTCGCCCTGGTCACATTCAACCCGAGTCCCATCTCCGATGCCAATCTCAGCCCTAATTGACCCATGACCGTGGATGAGGCGCCGGTATCATAGAGTGCTCTAATTTTAAAGTCACCTATGTCTACCCGCAACCACCACCTGGTCTCATCCTCTGAGTCATATCCACGAGTCCAATCTTCGCCTCCTTTCATCGTGCTTTTCAGCGGCTTTTTTCCTTCCGCTGCCGCGACGACGGTGGGCTGGCTTCTACTTGTGGATCCCTTCGGCAGAGGAGCTTTTTGTGTGGAGAGGCTCTCCCTGGGGTCTTCCCCCTCCTCCACAACCTGTATGTGGCCATCTGGTCCTTTCAGGATAACCACTCCACTATTCTGCCGAGGGCTG
Source organism: Phymastichus coffea (assembly GCF_024137745.1). Lineage (NCBI taxonomy): Eukaryota > Metazoa > Arthropoda > Insecta > Hymenoptera > Eulophidae > Phymastichus > Phymastichus coffea. Next base: position 682,111 of record NW_026706878.1, on the reverse strand, counting down.
ACATCGGGTTCAATTGCCTTTCGCTGTAATATACTGCTATGTACTGGGCTCTCTTGATGCCCTTCCAGGACTTGTTTGGATCCCTGGGTCGCCGACAACTTGCTGTTTTCCATCGGCGACCCGCAGCGAGAGGTCGAATTTACTGGAAGCGCGAAGATGACCTCTTCTCTTCGCTCTCCTTATCGTTTCCCTTGTTGCAATCTGGGCAGAACTTGCGACTAAAACCCAGCTTGCCACAAGCGGAACACTGGAGAGGCTTAGTAAAGTTTATCTTCCGCCTCTGTCCTTCTCGCCGCTCGCCAGGAGACCTGGAAGAAGGAGAATTTTTCCTTCCTCCACGCCATCGGCTCTTACGCTGTTCTGGAGGGCTGCCTTGCTTGTCAGTGGCCAACTTGCGCAATATCCGCTCGATGCCCTCCAGACGTTCTTCCATCTTCTTATCAGAAGTGAAAGCTTGCGTAGCCGATACCGATGCTTGTTCGGTAGGCCTCCTGGCGGGGTTCTCCACGCCCAGTCCGCGCTGCGGATCTCCCTCCTGCTTCACACGCGCCTTCCCTTCGCTTGCCATTGCAGCGGTTTGGGATTTACTACCAGCCGTTCTTTTGCTCGGCTGGTAGGCATGCTGAGGGAAGATCGTCGAGCTGGGGTCAGCGAATACACGTGGACGGCGACCATAAGATAAGGTGTTCTGTACCTCGGTCGCCCTCCTGTTGAATTCGCGTATCGACGTCATCTCGCTACGACGCAGCTGGATTTGGATTCTTGGAAGGAGGTTTGCATGGAGTAGGTCTAATAACCTCTCCAAGGGCATGGGCGGTTCTAGTCTATTGACAAGAGCCACCAGGTTGGACACGTAATCTCGCACTAGTTCGTCCTCACCCTGGAACCTGTTCTGGGCTTCCTGCAACAGCCTTTGTTACTGTTGCGTACTTGTGCCAAACCAATCCCGGGCGTCCGCGACGAACTCGTCATAACTGAGCCACTGGTACTTGTTGTTATCGTACCAGGTCCTCGCGTTACCTTCGAGGATCTCTGATACGGAACAAAGCACTTCGTCGTCAGTTAGTCCTGCACCTACGCGCAGATCCTCCAACCTCGACAGAAACGTATCTACGCTCTGTGCCCTACTGCCCGCAAACCTCAATTTCCATCAATTTTCTCAACATCTTAGGTTGTGGAGAGCCCTGAGAATATCTGCTGTCCGGTGCCAGATGATCCGCTTCGACTCCTCTGTCGAACGGGTGCGGATCTCCCATAAACTTCCGGATCCTTTTCACCTCCTCTTTGTTGGAGGACTTCCGGTGTGGTGACGTCCCTTCTCCTAGGTATTGGTCTTGGAGGAACCGGTGTACTCCCCGGAATCCCCGAGTCGTAGTGACAGGTGAATGTGTCCTGAAAGTCCACATTACGTCCGGAGCGCGGTTGAACCGAGTCACGCTGAGAGGCACGGTTAGCACTGGCCATATCATGCATTGCGTCTTCCAACTCTCGAATTCGTATGCGCATGTCCTGCGCCTCGCGCTCCGCACACACCTGTAATCCCTGCAGAGTCTGAAGGGTTTCTAGGATTCGACCTACCAACTTTTGGTTATGGTCTACTCCCTCCTTCAGATACTCTATTTCCCGGAAGGCTTCACTCAAGGATAATTCTTCCTGAGGTTCCTTCCGAGTGCAGGATTCCTGCGACCTGGGATCCGGATTGCTCTGTCTCCTCTCCCTCTCCTCCTGCTTTTGCGTGCGGAGGGCCTTCTGGATGAGTTCATCCTCTTCTTGGCGGCTGGCTAAACCCTCAGAATCCTCATCCGGGCAGGTGAATGTCCTTGACATATCAGTCAATGATATTCCCTCCCTATTGATGATCCTGAGGGGATGGTCGCTGTTATCATCCGCGTTGGAGTTTTCCAACTCGTCACAGACTGTGTCGAGCCACGCTTGTCGGGCTCGCCTCCTGCGCCCCGCCACCTCTTTGCTGTGCGTGGTCTCTTGAAAATCTGTGGCGGTGTACTCACCCAGCAACCATCTCCCAAGCCTAGCCGCCTGTTGGATGACACTTCCATCCTTGCGCAGCTCCAAATCCGCTAAATAGTGTTCGCGCTGTGCGGAGGTCAGCTCTAATGCCCAATTGTCGATTTGAGCTGACAACAGAGCCATCTTGCCTCCGCACGGGTGTAGGATGCGGTTGAGGTTTAAAATTTCGGCCTAATCGACCACTACCGCTTCCTATCACCCAAGGTATGAGCGGGGTGTACACTATTTAGTGTTACTACTTTTAATGCCTCCTTTTATAAGGCCTTTTAAAAGGAGATTATGAGCGCGTGCAGTCTCCGCAAACTTTCTATAAATATTATAAAAATATCCTACCTAAGGTCGGAGCCTGCTGTTTGCTTGCTCCGCCTGGCTAATATTTGGACTGCACGCTTGGGTCGCGCTCTCTGCTTTATCGTTGATCAGGTGCTACCAACCCCCCTTTATCCACCAAACTGTAGCTGAAATAGGTTAACACCTGATTATCCCGTACGATCTGAAATCACTTCGAACTACCAATAATTATTGCTTTCGGCCCTTTTTACACTAATCATAACAATTTTTAACAAAAGGTTCGAAGTGGTTTCGTTTTTTCCCCAGCAGAAGGCGTACCGCTCACGATCTCGCTCTACCACCCGCTCAAACCTTCCTAAGCGCTCGCGCAATCGTCTCTCTCTCTCGTGCGTCGATTACCTTCGACGCACAATCCTATTCGCACGACACGGGTCTTAATACCAGTTGGGCGCCATGTAACGGGTGGGATAAATCTGCAAAATGAGAAATTTATTTAAGAGCAAACTCCCACGATGCAGAGCAAACCGCCGCTCCGTTAACACGTATGTTAATACGTGTATTCGCCTTAACGTCAGCTGCCTTAACTTAGTTGTCTGCGATCAAGCAGAGTTGAACTCACCTTAAGTCACGTGCCTTGTGATACTCTATGAGTTTTAAGTGTAATCGACTTTGCTCCTAATCCACTTAATCCCCTAGCTATAATCGGATTAAAACCTAAGCCTTTTTCAATTGTTTAAACTATTAGGAAAAATTATATGACCAAATCGGCGAATAAGTTTAATAGATTTTATTAATAAAAAATCTCTACAGTCTTTGTCGGGCCGAAAGACTGACGCACACGAATAGGATTTACAATTAAATTACTTTCGGTGAGAAAGAGAGAGAGAGAAGATACGAATATTGGCGCGATCTAACGCTCGACGCGAATACAAAAAATTAACGCTAACACAGTTGGACAAAATATCAAATGTATTTTGTCACGCGATAATTAAGGGAGGTGCACCTACCCTGCGATGCAATTATGGTGATCAGCCGTAATTGTTCAAGCAAATTAAAGGTGCTCCTCAGATCAGAATCAGCTGTGCTTCCTCGTTCGCAAATCTGCTGTATAATTGCTGTCACTTTTGCTGCTGCTTCCGTGATGCTGCTACTGTTGCTGCTTCGTCGCTCACCCTTGCACACGTATCCAAAATCCAAGTAAACTATTTATTGGCAAATCGGTGAAACACTGTGCTAAACTATTTTGGCGGTACTACACACGTAACAGCTGAGATGTAACTGCTAATTTAAAAGATCGCGCGCCCCCTCTCTCTCTCAATACTTAGAACTAACGCGCGAAAATCAGAATCGCGAACGGTTCGATTAATTGAATCGACTACCGTTGCAGTTTATAAGCTTTATTCTTATCTTAATGAATTTTGACACTGTAAAAGCAAAAAATATTCTTTAATAGTGCATAGAGAAAAGTACAAAAGAATAATAACGTATATACCATTAGTAATATACTACTGCATGTTACACGAGAAATGCAAGTGATGAAAATAAGATTATTTATCATATGAGTATTTGCTTAATTTCATAATTAAGTATTATTATTTGAAGACGACAGTATCAAATAAAAATTTTCTTATTAAATATTTTCTAATAAACAATTTGAAGTTTTCAATCACTATACTAATTATATACACATCCATCGGTTCAGTAAAAGAAGGAATGATGCATTTTGCTAAATGAAAGAACTATGAAATGCTGAAATTGTTTTTTCACTGGAAAAATATACATAGACTCATTACATTTAATTTATGTATCTGTCCCAAAATCATTTGACGGTATAGTAATAATCAAAAGTATAAATAATTACACATTATAAATCAAATTATGGTTTTAGTAGAACTAATTACGACCATATTATAATTGAAAATGAACTAATCAGAATAGTGATATTATGAACTTGAAGGTTATAAATAATTTATTGAAAATCCAGTCAGCAATTTCTGTCTATACTTACATTTCATAAATAATGCTGTAAATTGAACGGTTAGATCTCTACTGAATAAAATTCTTGATTCGCGACAATTCTAATATTTTTAATAAAAAAAAGTCAACTGACTAATTTTTCTGGCATGATGAAAGAAACGTGGTCACTGGTCGTTACTATTTAAAATGGTTACTTTAATAGATGGCGCTGTATACACTTAATTTTCTGTCTCTGTTCTTTATCCTCTTTTTTTCTTTCTGAAGTATTATTTTTAAAAATAAATTGAATTAGACATTGGGAAAGGTGACTTACTTTTTATTGTTTCACAGATAACAGTCATGTTACATATAAACTTTTAAGAGATTATTTCGATGAAAAAATGTTTTCAATGGTAACACGTACATCTACACTTATAAGTATTAATTCTTTTATTTTATCATTAGTGACTATGATGATTATATCATTCAAATTGTTATCCATTGAAAATATTTTCATTTTAATATAATCTTTACAATATAAATTCAAGTTTCATCGCAATTTACTATGAAAGTATAAATAAATAATGAACTAAATATTAAATCTTCTAATGTAACGCACGTAATTAATATTTACTTAATTTGAAGTAGCACAATATAATATAAAGGCTCCAGTCAGGATAATACAAAATCTTTACATTTTAATAATGAACTGAATTGGAATATGAAATATTTGAATAAAATACGTAATAAATATTTATGTAATTTTAAGTAGAATAATATTTTAACATAAAAACTCTAGTTAGCATAACACAATAATGTATATATTTTTATATTAAATTTCAAAATAATATTCAAAGTAATCACATTGAGTTAGGTTAAAAAAGCTTTTACGTTAATCCAAATTAGAGACAGAGTAAAGTTGAAAGTTTTTGACGTTTTTAAAAGTAAAATTTTAAAATTAAAAATGTTCAAATTAAAAAAATATTGAAAGTAATGACATTGAGTTAGGTTAAAAGAGTTTTTACGTTAATCCAAATGATGACAGAGTAAAGTTGAAAGTTTTTAACCTTTTTTAAAAATATAAAGAAGAATCAAAATGATAACGATAAGTTAAAAGTTTTACGTTAAAGAATATGTAAAATCGAATTTTTTAAAAGAAAACTTAATCAAGCGCATCCTCATCTGTAGATTTCTCTAAAACCATTTTTATCTGGCTTTTTTTCTTAGCTGGCTCTTCAGAATCATTGGTTTTGTCCTCCAGAGGTTTTCTTGGTGTACGACATCCCTTGCGCAATTCTCCTTCACTTATTTTAGGTTCCCCTTGTAGGATTTTTATTTTACTCATGTCCGAACAGTGGATAGTTATTGGTATTTCTGAAATAGAAATAAAAATTAGTAATATTATTTACATTTATTCTAGAATTAAAATTGAAATTGAAAAAAAATAAATAAATAAAATTGCATAGTTACCAGTTGTCTTGAGCTCCCCTTCAAGTTCAATCTTAACTCCTTTTTCGATGTCTGAGCTGACGAAGTGAGCAATTTGTACATTTATCTTAAACGTTTTATCGGTTATAGCTCCACTGCCTCAGCTAGCTGTATTATTTTGATTAGTGATGAGAGAAAATTTAGTTTTCAACCAGCCCACAATCCCTGAAAAATAAATAAATAATTATTTTTTTATTACGAAAAAAAGAACAAATATTTTTCATGAGAAAAAGGAATTTTTCTTACTTATCGGCCCAAGCAAACCAACAGTGTCTGGAAAACTAACAGTTCTTGTAACGACATGAACTGGCTGATCATTAACATGAATGCCTAAAAACTTGACTGATGTAGCTTTTCCAACTATCAATTCATAATCGATCAATGCTTCATCTTTACGAAAATTGGAATTAGTCAACTTAGAAGTTGCTTTTTCCAAATGTACAATCTAAAAAGAGAATTACGCTTATTTTAATAAAATATGGTTATATAGAGATTAATTTGTATGCTTACCTTATTGATTGTTAACTGAGGTTGATATAATTCGATCAACTCTTTACCCCAGGTCAAAACCATAATTTTCTTGCTGCCGTTGCTCAAAATAACTTTGAAAAGCCACCATTTCTTTTCTCCTACTTGAACAGGGGCTATCAAGTTTTCTACAAAAGCTATAATTTCACTAAAATATAAATATGTATGTGAATAAAATATTAAATAAATGAAGCAAGAAAATGTTTTAAAATAAAAGGAATATTTACACATTTTGGTCTTTATTAACAATCTCAGCTAATTCTTCATTTGTGGTATATTCCATTGTTTCAGGCATTTTACAAATCTAAACCTGAAATATTTTTTATTAATATTTTTTAGATAAGAGATAATGATGTAATTAGGTCTCTCGTTATCAAAATACTTTAAACAATGATTTCTTGATGTTTTAAAAAAATTTTCAACTAATTTGCAAGGAGGTTATAGATAGTTGAAAATGCATGTGGTTTTTAAGCAAACCTGATTTCAAATATATATCAGAAAAACTTTTTCTTGCACGTACTCACGTAAAAAGGTTCAGTCTTCGCCAGTCGCCAGTGAAAGGGAAAAAGAAAAGAATAACAAATGCTATAATGACGCCACCTTGACCTAGACCTTCTTTTTCTTGTCGCGCATGTGCAATCGAGAGTATGACTGTCAAGTGTCAACGATAACCATGACGGACATGGTAATTAAAAAAATTGAGCATTCGGCTATGGCAGTTTAGCAATTTCAATTGCATCAGAGATAATATTTTTTTTTCATCTTTATTAATTAATTTGCCATGTATAATTAATTAATTTGACATGTATAACTAATTAACTATAGAAGCCTGCAATGGCTCGGTCGGTAGGGCGACGGACTCGCACCCGGTAGGCCCGGGTTCGATTCCCAGTTCCTGCTGATACAAGCACCTCTGAAAAAAGTTTCATGTGCTTTGTTCTCAAACACATTGCAAGCCTCCGTCGCGAATTAGCACTGATGGAGCATAAATAGAGCGACGTTAAAATAAAAATAAAAAAAAAAAAAAAAAACTAATTAACTATACTTTATTTATGGCGTAAATATTGCGTATAATAAAAATAATCACAATAAAATAAAACGAAATCTAATGATATTTAAATTTCCGCGCCATTTCAAACCTTAGCTAATCAGAATGCCGGATGTCGGCGACACATTTTATCCATCATTCTTTTAAGAGAGGATTTTAAGAGAGGAAAGTAGCTGGTAAACATTTTTTAATCGCTCATGGATTTTGCAAGAGACTCTTATTTATTTAAGTAAGTTTAAATAAATCATTCGATATTAACTATCGATATAAGAGATGAAGTAATTATATATACTAACTAAGAAGCGGAAGAATGACATTGCCCAGACGTCGATTGTGTGGCTATATATCCGTTACTCTTACTCGTTTTTGAAATATAAGTCTGGAATATGAATCTGATCATGATGATCATATTCAATATAATCATTAAATTTTGGCTAAAGTCGTCGTGGATAGACGAGCCTATCCTCTTGTTAAAATAAAATTTATTAATTAAAATCAAAAGTGTTTTATAAATTGTCCAAATTTTCAATAGTTTTGATATTTTATAGAACGGTATAATGTTTCATCGGAAGATTTTCGAATTCGAAATCACTCAAGAACACAGTTGTTACTTACATTAGTAGCAAATGAATTATCATTACTGTAAGTATCAATATCATGATTTTTTTAATACTTAGCTACATATAGGATTGTAGTAGTTATGAATATTTATAGCAAAGAATACCATTATTAAATAAAAATAAATTTTTGTCTATTGAGAATCTGCAAATGACGACTTTTAAAGAGAAAGAGCGTATATATCAAAAAAAAAAATTTTGAGAAACATACATTTAAAATGTTAGATTTGTACAAGAACAAAATAAATAACGAAAACGTTTTGAAGCTCTTATAGGTATCAAGACAGGCTATAGTCCTATAGTATCGAGAAGTTAACAAAGAATAAGTACAAATTATAAAAAAACGTTTTGTGATGTTCGTATCACTTATAATATAATTAATAGTTTGTACTCTCGTGGTCTTAAGTAAAGTTTCAAGGAAAGTCAAACTCTGCCCTAGTTTCTTATGGTGCGAATTATCCCATAAGCAGAGCTGAAGTCTTTCTTATAAAGGATATAATTCAGCCCAAGTTTCTTATAGCGCGAAATGTTCTATAAGTTGAGAATGAATTACACAGGCCTGCAAAATAGAGAGTCGTCACTGTTCTTTTACAACTTACGGTCATTTCCGAAGTAATTTTTGGCGTAGAATTCGAATCCGTCATCAGAATTTCTCCATCACGTCAGGTTTTTGAGTAATCGTCCCCTAAAGGTCGAAAAAACACGTTTTTTGGCCATATTCAAGGCTTGATTACATCGTGAGTTTATATTCTTTTCAGAAACGGTTGACGGCATCTTAAAGAAGCACTCTTATCCTTCAAAACCCATTTTTCAAATTTAAGATATCATTTTTTTTTATCAAGATATCATCAATTGAAATTTGCCATTTTTGAGGTTTCACCATGAGCTTAAAAATTCGGCCAATTGTCCTGGAAGAATACGATATATTTCTTAGTATTTTTTTTTATAGTGATTCTAGAATCATTATAAATATATTTCTTAGATTCTAGAATCTCTGATTCTAGAATCATTATAAAAACAAATACTAAGAAATATATCGTATTCTTCCAGGACAATTGGCCGAATTTTTAAGCTCATGGTGAAACCTCAAATTTCCATTGATGATATCTTGATAAAAAAAAATGATATCTTAAATTTGAAAAATGGGTTTTGAAGGGTAAGAGTGCTTCTTTAAGATGCCGTCAACCGTTTTTGAAAAGAATATAAACTCACGATGTAATCAAGCCTTGAATATGGCCAAAAAACGTGTTTTTTCGACCTTTAGGGGACGATTACTCAAAAACCTGACGTGATGGAGAAATTCTGATGACGGATTCGAATTCTACGCCAAAAATTACTTTGGAAATGACCCTCAGTTGCAAAAGAACAAAACCTTGCAGGCCTGTGTTATAGGAAAGGAAAGGTTTTGTTCAGTTAATTACAATGAGACACAGAACTTAGGTATTAGCCAAGTTTATTCAATCTCATGCGCTCACTTTCCAAGGCTTGGAGTGAATGCCAGCCTGTGCAATAATCAGCGTATTTATACACAGATTTTCCCGTCTATTTTCGCAGGAGAGTTCTCTTCGAGAAGTTTTCGAATCTTCGAGAAATATTCGCAAATTTTGAGAAATGAATTTTCTTAATTTACAAGTAAATAAACATCAATACGAAAGTTTTAATACATGTAAACTTTACATTATTAGTTACTGGTCGATTTAGTGTCATTTACACTTATCACAAATAATATCGTTAAAAGTTATTAATTAATGAAGTTAATTAATACAATATTACAATATTTACAATAGACCAATATTAAATTTTTACATAACTTTATTGTTTATTAATTTTAGAAGTAATCTCTAAAAAGAAATACGCAAATTAGTTAATAACATTTGAATTATTTTAATATTTGTAATAAATTTTTATATTTGTAACGATTTTTTCTATAATCTTATAATGTAATTACAAGATTAATTATTTACGATTTATAAATTATAAAGCTATCATTAATATGTATAAAATTAACGCTTACTTCTATACAAAACTTTAAATAAATTATTGATTATTTATTTATTAATAACAGTTATTTATTAAACTGTTATTAAGGGAGTTGAGTACCTACAAGAATTAACGAACAGAAAAATCTGAAACTTTGCAGAGCGTTAGAATGTAACAAATTATGTACGTAAACCAATTTTCGGGAGCCTAGGTGGATTTTTATAAAAGATATTCGTACTTTCATTTTCGGTCGTTACAAGCAAATTGAACACGTGGCCTTATGCGGAGTCACAGAGTTTTACGCATAAGATCGTTGATATCTTTTTAATTGACGAACAGATTTTAATGATATTTGAAAAGTAGATAGATAAGATATCCTAGAATACTTATCAACTTTAATAACATAGAATGGTGAGCTCTATCAGTAATAATTATTACGATAACTACTGTAAATAGCTGTTTTTAGCTTGTTTGGTTACACATGTGGCAACGTCGCATACGCAGTTAACACTTCGTAGTGACTAAGTATTAAAATTTGTTTGAAAGATTGGATTTTTAATATATAAAATTTAATATATAATTATTCGTCTAATACATTATTGTAGTAAGAATATACAAAAAAGCTTTATTTCTATATATAGCGACATACATGTAAATATTGTTCCATGCAATATTGATTCATGTGCGACTAGTACTTACACACGCACGTGCACACAAGTTAACAAAACGCGACGTTGCCAGATCGACTACCGCTGTAGTCAACCTGAGTGTTTAGCTCTTACTTTACTAGGCGGGTAGGTACTCAACTCCCTTAATGAAACCAGTTCTTACTCATGTTTTTCAGATATTCATTTTGAATATGGAGTATTCACATATTTCTAATAATTAATATTTATCATGTAATAAACAAATTAACTTTGCAAATTAAAATTCATTATTATTTAATAATTAAACGCAATTCATATTATTATAATCTAAATCTATGTACTAAAATCTATATAAGAAATGCTTTGTTGGCATATAAATGGCCTACATCGTGCGCCCCTTCTCTCTCTTCGACATTGGCAAGGGCTCATGGTAGGTATCTGACGCACGTATATTTTTCGTGAGAGAGAGAGAAAAAAAGAGAGAGAGAGACAAAGATCATACCCACCACTATCACTGGAGGATTTGAATTAGCTGTTTTTCATTTTAACGTTTAAGACGATTTATTACTTAAAATGCATTGAAACAATTACTGGTGGTCTTTTTAAGTGTAATTGCACAATTCAAACAAAGAAAGTGCATTGAAAACTGTGTATTTAATTTTTCACTACAGATTTTTTAGGTTAAACGGCCAGAATAAAATATGCATCAAAATTTTGTTCTAGTCTAGATTGCCATCTTATTTTCAGATGATCATCTTTTATTATCTATACGCTATGTATTTGCATATGCGTACGTATAATACACATACACACACACACATACACACATACACAGGGTGAGGAAAAGGTATGGAAACCCCGGAAAATTCGGAAAATCGCATGAGGTTAGTCATGAAACATAGGCATACCCTATGTAACTTTTAACAAGGAACCCAACGGTGATCTCTGATTTGACCTTGAACCTCATTTTCAAGGTTATTTTAAGGTCAACCTTATTTTTTCATACGGGAACCCCTATTTTTATACTGGAATCAAAAAGAGCCATAAATTTTACGGATGGGAACGATTAAAGTCCGAAGATATCGTAACTCCTAATCCTCCTTTTAGCGCTATCCAGGAATAACGACGTGGACGTAGAAGGAATCTATTCCCTTGGGGGTGCTTCTTAATAGTGAGTTCCCCTTACCTGTCATTTCAGGGTGCTTTTTAATAGAGAGTTCCCCTTGCCTTTCACGTAAATGAATTTACAAAAGATGTTCAAATTGTTTTCCATTCGCTTCTTGACAGTAACCAATCCTATTGTAGAATGATTGAGTTACATTTTGGATCATCTACCGTGGAATGGCATTAATTTCTTGAACTATTCTACGTCTTAATTCTTCAAGATTTTGTGGATTACTTCTGTATACCCGATCTTTTAAATACCCCTACAAAAAATAGTCCAAAGGGCTCAAATATGGAGATCTTGGAGCCCACTCTACTGTACCTCTTCTACCTATCCATCTATGGATTGTCTGACATTTATACCATAATGAGCTGGAGCACAATCTAGCTGAAACCATGTGTTTTCAAAATCATTACCTCTTAAAGCTGGAATAGCTGGAAAAATTTGATTTAACAAAATTTGTTCATCACGTACAGCGTTCAAATTTCCTTCGATAAAAAAGGGACCTATTATTGTATCGCCTACTATTCCTGTCCACGTTTAATTTTTTAGGATATTGAGTGTGATTTTCTTTCATCCAATGAGGATTTGCGTTGGACCATTATCTAAAGTTATGACGATTAACTTCGCCATTTAATTAAAATATCGCTTTGTCTGAAAAAACAATATTTTATAAAAATATTGGATTTTTAGTAATCATTTGCATCATTGTCTCACAAAATTCTACTCGACGATCAGGATCATCCTCATTCAATTCCTGTACAAATTTCATTTTATAAGGATGAAACTTGTTTACCTTTAAAATTTTATGAACAGATTTTTGATCAATCTCCTGTTGTAAAGCTACTGATCGAGATGATTCATGTGGATTTTCTATAAAAGACAGTAAAACATCTAAAGATTTTTCTTCAATTGTTGCTGTTCGTGGTCTTCCAGTAAGAGAACGATTTTTAATAGACCCCGTTTCTTGAAAACGTCTTAAGGTTTTTAAAACTGTGAATTTAGACAAAGGAGTTTCGCCATCGCCGTTTCGAAACGTTCTATTAAAGAGATTAACAAAATTAGTATACGACCTTTGCTGATCACCCTAATTCCTCATCATTAGAAGAGATATTCGTTCTCTTTCGGATAAACGAAATATTTTAAAAGTTTGAAAAAAACAAAAATTTAATATTGTTATTATAACTAAAAAAAACTATGAAATATTTGACGAATTTGTCGAATTTGTTTTTTTTTTTATTGGTCAAGTATTTTTTTTTCTAGAGCCTATTTACTACGAAAACAACAAAATATGGTTTCAACTTCCAATTAGTAGAAGTCAAGAACAAATAAGATTTTAAAATCTAAATGATAACAATTTTTTAATTATTATTTGTAAAAGCACTTCTATTTTATTATTAAATTTTCACTTCTTTCAAATGCCTGCAAAATAATTTTGTATTTCAAATAAACAATTAGCTTTACAGCCCATGAAAGAGAAAACGTAACTTTTGACGAAAAAAAACGTGACTTTCCAGTTTTTGACAATTTTAATAATATTTTATGCTCAAAGTAGTGACTTTCTATTTTCTAAAATGAAAGATGAAGACTGCAAAAAAAATGAGATTCAGATGAACTGTGCAGTGTGAAAAAAGAGTTGTCTTCTTTTTTCAAAATTCTAAAAAAATACGTGAAAGACAGATCTTTAAATTGCTTTTTATTCGTTTTCTAGCAAAAATCAACCCTGTTTTTATATTTAAAAAAAAATATTGTTTTCTCAGACGAAGCTATATGTCAAGTAAATGGCGAAGTCAATCGCCATAACCTTATATATTGGTACGACAAAATCCTCATTCGATGAAAGAAAGTCACACTCAATATCCTCAAATATTAAACGTGTGGGCATAAATGGTAGGCGATACAATAATAGGTCCCTTTTTTATCACAGGAAATTTGAACGCTGTAACTTTTGTGAAATCAGATTGTTTCAGCTATCCAGGCGTTAAGATGTGATGATTTTGAAAATATACTCGTATGGTTTCAAGGAGGATTAGGGGTCACGCTTTCTTTGAATCGTTCCCACCCGTAAAATTTATCACTCTTTTTGATTCCAGTATAAAAAATAGGGATTCCCGTATGAAAAAATGAGGTTGACCTTGAAATAACCTTGAAAATGAGGTTCAAGGTCAAATCAGAGGTCACCGTTGGGTTCCTCGTTGAAAGTTACATAGAGTATGATCTTTGTTGCATGACTAACCATATGCGGTTTTCCGAATTTTCCGGGGTTTCCATACTTTTTCCTAACCCTGTATATTTTCAAGTACAAGGGTAATTCTTGTCTATTTCGATTGACTTGTGACCCTTAGGTTACGGATTTTTTTTTAATTTGGCACAATTGTTGAACACATAAAAGTGAGATTTTTCCCAAATTTTGAAGACGATACATTAATTATATCAAAAGTTATTAGCAATTAAAGAAAAATGATAAAAAATTTTCAAACGGCTATATTTTAAAAACTAATAAAAATATGAAAGTCGGATTTTTGCCAAAATACTTATGTCTTAAAATTTCGAAATAATTACAACAATAAACAATAACAAATTTTTCGAAAGTTATTAACTTTTTGTTTAAAAAATTGCTAATATGTCAAAAAGTATATATTTTTTTGAAAAATTCTTGCTCCTGCGTGTTCCTGAGGATTTTTGCTATCGAAATCAATCATAAAATTCAAGGGCCCGACATATCGGAAGGCGTAGCCCTAATCAAAAGATGATACCTCGGTGTACTCGTATGTCGCAACGGTAGCGGGACGTCTGCGTGGTCTTACGCTGAGGTGTTTTCTTCTAATTAGGGCTACACTTTCCGACATGTCGAGCCCTTGAATTTTATGATTGATTTCGATAGCAAAAATCCTCAGGAACACGCAGGAGCAAGAATTCAAAAAAAAATATACTTTTTGACATATTAGCAATTTTTTAAACAAAAAGTTAATAACTTTCGAAAAATTTGTTATTGTTTATTGTTGTAATTATTTCGAAATTTTAAGACATTATAAGTATTTTGGCAAAAATCCGACTTTGATATTTTTATTAGTTTCTAAAATATAGCCGTTTAACAATTTTTTATCATTTTTCTTTAATTGTTAATAACTTTTGATATAATTAATGTATCGTCTTCAAAATTTGGGAAAATCTCACTTTTATGTGTACAACAATTGTGCCAAATTAAAAAAAAATCCGTAACCTAAGGGTTACAAGTCAATCGAAATAGCCAAGAATTACCCACAATTCGATATGTAGCCTAGTAGTAAGAGTAAAAGTCCAAAGAAAGAGGTATTGTAACAAATATAATATAATTTATATTCTCATACTATTTTATGAAGAATTAAGAAAAATGTAAGCATATCATAAATTGTCAAATCCTAATTAGTTTATTTTTATTTGGGCTCTGTAAATTCATATAGGTCATATGGTAAATTTAGTAAACTTTTAGTACTTTCTTCTTTTTTGGTACATTTCGATTTTGACTTCTATATTTTTTCAGAATATCATTTCTTGCCAAAAACAAAATGGTGGAAACGACATAGCGTGTTTATGCACCATGATCAGGTTTTTGATTGTTTGGCTTTTTACCGTTATTTCCTAACATTTACTGATTCTCACCGATCTCAAAAAAATTAAAATAAAAAAATTGAAAAATAATTAAAATAAACAAAAAATACAAAAAAATTTGATAAAAAATAAAAAACAAAAAATAAATCTCCTATTCGTTTATCTCCCCGTGGTCAAAATTTCCTCAAAAATGGTTTTTAAAGTTCAGATATTAAGTACTTCGATTAGATACTTTTTTTTTAAAAGATCTTCACAGTTCAAAGGTGTAAAACTGATTTGATAAAAAAAATACAATATTTTTTAGGCATTTTTTGAAAAAACGCCGCCATAATACGTGCATAAATATATAAAAATTTTGTTCTACTTACCGCGATGATCCTGTTAGTAAAACATAAACTGATTTACTCAAAACTACACTGGTATCACAAAATTATTTAATTTTTTTTTATTTTGTTTAACTTCGTTCCATTTATGCTCCATCAGTACTATTCAGCGACGGAGGCTTGCAATATGTTGGAGAATAAAGCACATAAAACTTTTTTCAGTGGTGCTTATATCAATCAACAGGGACTAGAAATCGAACCTGGGCCTACCAGGTGGGAATCCATCGCCCTACTGAACAAGCTATTGCAGGCTTCTAAAATTATTTTTAAATAATGTCTTTGTTATAGATATTATAGATCGATTTGGTTTACATGAAAAATAGAACGACACGTGATAGAATATATATATGAATAAAGAGGAAAATATAGTCTAGTTTTCAAATATATAAACATCTGGTGACAGTCTGTTTGGGTATATCACCGTTGCACAGCTTACTTTATTTTAAAGTCGATTGAACCAATAAAAAAAGTAAAAGTAATTTATCTGTTAGAAATTGCTATTTGAATATCATTTTGCCTTTTATGAAATAGAATAGCCATTATTTGACATTTGATAATTCATTAAATATTACTAAAATATAATAACACAACATAAAAATACAATTTTGTATAAAAATTCTTTTCATATTCAGCTAATATTTTTAATAAAGACAAAAATGGATAATGTTCAGTAAATATTGTGAACGTAATTTTGAACGTGCAATTTTGAAGTAAATGTTCATGTACTGTAACGGGGTAAAACCGTTTAATTATTATATTCGCGCGATTATATTAAAAGGACACGCGTAATTGTCAATGCTCACTACTTATCCGGGAGAGCACGAGAAAGTATGCGTCAGTCAACCAATAATCATTAATAACCTATACTAAAATGAGTGGAAGCTATGTGAGATGAGAGAATCAATGAAAACACTTGTTAGTAATGTGAATTGGATCTTTTATTGTCCCTCAAAATTCACAAAAGGTCGGCCCGCGCGTTTGTTTACATGTACGCTCGCTCGTCGACAACACGCTTTGCCGGTACGCTCGCTGCTCTTTGTTATTAGAGCCGTTACATGCACGCATCGAATGTTAGAACCAAATTATTATTCGTATAATCGCGATCGCGAAATTAAGCTGGCCAGCTTACCTTATAATTGCAGGCGATCGGAGAAAACCACGACAAGTCGCACAGCACGGAACAGTTGTTTATTGTTTTTATTGTTCGCGGGTCGCGAATGCGCGCACACACTGGTTTCGCCCTCGATGGCGAAACCTCACACACCCTCTCTCTCTCTTTCCAGCCTCAAACTCGTAGCTGGGTAGCACCTTGGCGGCTGCAATCCTGGATCACTGGCTGTTGCTTTTTCGATGCGTGTAGACGTCAAGGGCACGTGAATCGTTAGTTGCGGTAGCGTAAGCGGACGGACACTATGATGGTCTAGGCTTCACTGGTTCAAATCTTGTCGCGCGCGTTCCGTCTGCTCGCGTGCCGAATTCCTTCGTTACCTATTCTGTCCCCCCGGCAGGTGCTGCCCTCACAGGCAGCAATTAAGCTAAATAGTCAGCGCTAATTTGACGTTTACCGTCACAGTACATGACATTTAAATGTTATTAAAATAAGGACATAACTTTTTTTAATTATTTCGTTTTCAACTCTTAATATGAATTGTACATAATTATTTTAAGTTTACTTCATACAAGTAAAAGTTAAAACAAATGCTGGACTTTAATCTAGATAATCATTGTTTATTACGTTCTTGATTTGTTGAAACTTTTGATAAAGAAAAATTTATATCAAGGAAACAATAAAAATAATTATTTTAGTACAGCCAATTGAATAATATCAAATCACAAAATCATTTGTTTATCAAACATTTTCATATTTAAAATTATTGTTTTTTTTAGTTCAACGAAATACCACGCTATTACGGAATAGAAAACTTCACCCATATGGGCATCTATATTTGCAGTAACTAGTTCGCTGCAATGTTAGAGTGGATTTCGGCTGCGATGCCGAGGATTGCCGAGTGCCGTCAACTATCGGCGCGCGCCTGAAGGGGCGGTAGAGGAGAGCGTCAGCTGTATCGCGTCTTCTCCTTCCACTTTATTCACGTAAAGTTTCTTTTTTATTTTTAATCTCAACATTTTACACTTATCGAAATCGTATAAAATATTGTGACTGATGTAAAATTTATTGCTATTTCGATTGGTGCATGTTATTCCATCGTAGATTCAACCGTTTGCGAGATACGTATAAGCAAAAATAAGTTTGAAAGGTGATTTTCTTATAGAATCCCTGAACCTAGAGATCTAAAAATTTCAGAATCGACTTTTCCGATCCTGATTTACCATATATCCAAAATGCATCCACTTCTGTGAGAAAGTTTTTTCAGACCTATTTTTATGGGACCGTATTGCTTTAACTGCTGCGACTCAATAGTCATATTATGTAAGAGCGGCGCATTTTAAGAATTATCAATTACAAAAATAATCATCTATCAGCTTAGCCGATTTGTCAAAGCTGAGCGTAGCTTAATAATTGTGATCGACTGTTTGCAATGCCGATCGTGCTTTATTACAATAAAAAAGCTTTGTTACAATAAGCAAAGAAAAGACAAAAGAGAATAAAGCTGATAGATAACGTTGATCGCTTGTGTTTAGCGCCATGCAACGTACTTAACAGATGCCATCCTTACGCTCAGTGCATTTACGACCATATTGACAATCAGTACGCGTGTCAATGCAAAAGCGGCTACGAGACTGATGGTATGGAATGTTCCAAGCTGGGTAAGTTGATGCGCTTGAACTCGTTCAGCTACCGGCCGCAATTAACTGGCCCGTTAGACCGTAAGTAGCGAGCGCACCAATGTCCGTGCACTACAGATTCGCGAACAATTGACATGCAACAGATGTATCCTGCTTAGAAGTGGACGTATGCGATCCTAACGCATCATGCAGGCAGGATGAGCCCGCGGCCAGATGTGTGTGCAACCCCGGATACAAAGGAGACGGAAGAAGCTGTAGTGAAGACGGTTCAGTTTATTTTGCTTTACCTTGGTGTAAATCGAGAGAATGAATGGATGAGTGTTTGATCGTGCTCGAGCGATGCACGAAATTTGGTCACGATAACGAGCATAGTCTTGTAAATTGCAGATGAGTGTCATGACGATGGGGAGTGCGACCAAAATGAGCACTGCGGCTACGCTCCAACAAGGTCCCGTTATGAGTGCGCTTGTCAGCCGGGCTACAGTCCGCTCGATAACCAGTGCGTGCTCACCGACTGCTCGGCCAACCCGTCACAATGTCATATGAACGCCCGCTGCCTGTCCGATGGCCTCGGCGGCTACCATTGCAGTTGCCTACCCGGCTACCGCGGCGATGGCCTGCGCCAGTGCGTCGAGGAGCACGTCGACTGCAATGACGTCAACACTTGCGCCAGGAACGCCGTCTGCGGCTACAACCAGACCTCCGCCAGCTACGCCTGCGTCTGCTTACCAGTTAGTCAGACGCCACTTATCATCGACTGCTCGCGCTCTTACCGCCTAGACCTTTCTCATCACCATTCAATGACGCCGGTGTGTTTCCTTTCAGGGATACCATGGAGACGGCTACAGATGCACTCAGCGCTTGTCCTGCAGGCAGAACCCGACCCTGTGCTCACGAGACGCCTCCTGCTTGCCACTCACCGTCGATAAATTCTCTTGCGTCTGCAAACACGGTTTCGTTGGTGACGGAATAGACTGTCATCCACGGCCCGATCACGAGTCTAATTTTCTACTCGTTAATCAAGGAATGGCCACTCACAAGCTACCGTTTTCACCAAGCTCCGACCAACCAGGAAATCCCATCCATTTGACCAACTTTCGCATGGCCATTGCTGTAGACATTGACTGCTCCAGAGGTATCGTCTACACTAGTGACATTACTGGTAATTTTTTCTCTGCCTATCCTAGTCCTAACCGTCCTCCACGACCTACTCATTTTTATTCTGCATCTCTAGGCAATAAAATAACTAGTATGGCCTATAATGGATCTAAATCAGAACTTTTCCTTGGACAAGTTTCTAGTTCAGAAGGTATAGCCGTTGATTGGGTTTCGAGGGTCATCTTTTGGACCGACTCGGGTAACGCAACAATTGAAGTAGCTCACTTGGATACGAGAAAGAGAAAAGTTCTCATTGCTGATGGCCTTGTCAATCCACGCGGCATCGCAGTACACCCATACAAGGGGTAATGCACACACACCTGATATTACTATAATTCCTTTGTTATACATCGTCTTATTGGCAACCATTAAACCTGTAAAAACATTATTGGAATCTATTTCATCTTCTAGCAAGATCTTTTGGTCTGATTGGAATCGCGCTTCACCTAAGCTAGAGTGGGCTAATGAAGACGGGACTGGACGAAAAATTTATTTGAAGGGAGATAATGTTCAACTGCCTAATTCTTTAGCTATAGATTGGCAGTCTGATGAACTTTGCTGGGCAGATGCTGGCACTTTTTCGATAAGTTTGTACTTCAATATGCTTTTATTTCATGTTGTTTCCATTTATCTGTTCTATCTCTTGACTACTAAAATTATGGTTTCGATATTTCTTTTCAGATTGTGCTAATATTGATAACAAATCTGTGCGAGTGATTGCAAAAAATTTAACACATCCATTTGGTTTAGCCATTTCACGTAACCACTACTACTGGACTGATTGGAAAACGTAAGTAATTAATTTTGAAAGACACCTTTTTCTCATTTTTAGTGTATAATTTAATAATTGGTCTACATAAAATAGCTAGGGCAGACAATTACTCGCGACTATCAGGGTTTAACAAATTTTCTTCAAATAATATATTTTTATCTAGTGACTATGTGTACATAAAGAGAGTCATTCCCTAATTGGAATCCATCGTATCACATTGAGCTATATTCATACGTTGAATGTAAGTTCATTCCAGTGTTCCATAAAAATAGCTTTAGAAGATTCCAGGGATGTGAGAAATCGTTGAGAGACACGACAGATACGATTAAATACATAATTTTTTTATTAAAGGCAATTACACAAGGTTGTACAAGGCGAGCGACCGGGAACACTTGTTTTAGTGTGCAAGCGCGGCTCGCATGTTCCTCGAAAGTGACGAGACCGTGTCGGAAACGACGTCGCGAGGCTCAAGCGTTTGCTTCCTTTTTTGCTGTCACTGGTGCTGCTGGCTGGCGGCCGAGGAGGGAGAAGGTTGAGTCCCTACATAGCTATCTCTGTATTCAAATAAAATCAAAGTTTCATTTTTGATTTTTATCCAAAAACGTAGTTTTCATTAATCTGTTATAAATATAAAGTAAGTTCAAAACTTTTCATGTTTCACCAAACTCTTCAGAAAATTTACCATAACAAAAAAAATGTCTGGTCAGGATAAACGTTAATTATCATCAAACTTTATAAAACTTAAAAAAAAAATTATTTTTTAATAAATTTAATGTAATCTCTTAACTAGCTAGCGAAGTAATATAATAACATAGATGTTATTATTATAAAATTAAAATAGTCTAATAAAACAAATATTTTAAATTAATTTAAAAGCAATTTCATATACTGAAGTAAAAAAAATTTAATTCAATTACAATTGTGATAACAATAAACAAAAAAAAAATTTGTCAGTAGGTGGCATACAATGATTAAAAAAACTAAGAATTTTGTTCATAATTTTTAATGTACTATATAATCACATTGAACCCTTGAAAAAAAGATTTAGTAATTGAATAGAACTATTATTATTTTTCATTATTATTACATGGTATAATAATTATTAGCTTTTTCTCTGGAAATTACTTTTCAAGTTCTACCTATTTTAGTTTTAATTATTAAAGTAAAATACGATACAAATATGCAAAGTAGACTATTCCTGCACGTGCGCAGTCGCCTACTATTCGCATACGTATCATATATTATTTTTCAATACTCCGTGCGCAAAGTGCGTCTTTCCAGTACGCTCGGCAAAAAACGTGCGTTGAAAATTGTTCTTTCTACACGTCGTATCAAAAAATACGGTACGGCACATGTTCGGGAAAGAGTTTCTCATCTCGTGTACCTTTGCATTCTCGCTACGCTCGGGCGTAAACGGCACACGAGACAAGAATCTACTTTCCCGCACTTGTATCGGAATGTACTATCCTCGTACGAGGTATGAAATATTCAATCTAGTTTAAGGTGATTCATCATTAAACTGAAACATGGGATTTTGCCAAATTTTCAGCGTCTATTAACGTGCAAAATTTTTATAACAAGCCCTATAACACGCTTGTTCCGCAAATGAAAAAATTGGAGATCTCAATGAAACTTTGAGAGATTATTCCTTAAGTTATGATAAATGCTCTGTAAAAATTTCAGCTCATCTTAACGATGAAAATTTCGGGAACGAGTCGTTTAAACATCGACAACTTCAACATGTCCTCTTACGGGAGAGTCACCGGTGAAGAAGTTATTTATTTTTTATCTACTTCAAAAAGTTGGAGATTGATCTAAAAGATTTGTGACAGGGCCCTGGCTAGAGTGGCCGGCCCTGTCTGGCTCTTCTTTCTCTCTCTCTCGCGCGGCTCGCTCCTTCGCTGTTGCCCTGGCGAGCGTGGTGGAAATTACGAACCGATACCGATGCTCGTACCGCTTTATTTCAAGGCCAATACCTGAGCCGGGCATCGTCATTGGGAGCTAATTAGGAGTGAGAGCGGCTGCGGCAAAAAGAAGAGAGAGAGATTGACGCGTGGCACGTAACGAGTAAGCGAGCGCGAGCAACCCGCGGCGATCCGCTCGCGAGAGCGAAGCCGCCGGCGTTGCTTTAGCCGACGCGTGAAAGAAGCGATACGACGCCTAGCAGATTACAGCCAGGAGAGAATTCCCAGCGACGCCGAAGGCATCGTAGACATCACCTGGATCTGCCGCTAACCTTCCTGCACCAACCATATTCGGTGGGTGGTAAGGAGGTGAGTCCCTCTCTCAGCCTCTCGATTTCGGGAGGAGTGGAGCAGGCAATGGTGCGTTAATTGGCTTGTTTGCCTCTTCCGGTTTTTCCTCGCTGGGTTTTCGGGCCCTGATTAGAGTGGGGACGTGGACGCAGGGGTACAAGTCTTGGCTCCTCAAGTACCGTTCGTAGCCAAGATTTGTTCAAAAATTTTGTAATTGTTAAATAATCGAATTCGGAACAAATCTAATCGACCGTACAGAACTTATATACTACTGAATACTAAGAACAATATTACAATTAAATTCGCCGCAAACTACAGTTATTATTAATTATGTAGTAATAAAATATAATAAAAATATTGTGATGCTTGTTATCTCGCACGCTATGTTGTACAAATTTATGGACTGTATATTATCATTTCAAGAATTTAAATTACTTGGTAACTACATAGTTTTATTTATTCCAAAATTGTAATCGGGGAACAAAAATTCTTATATAACTTAACAGGCTGCTTACTAGCTGATTTATCCTCATTTCTTATAATGAAAGTTCACCAAGTAATAGAGAATTTATTAAAATTAACGTATATTTTTTTCATTTTCTTCTATTTTCTGCTTAAACTAAGCTCCGGAGCAAAAACTCGATAAGAGGTTTTGAGAGGCCAAAATTATTTGCGACATATTGCTGAAGTTAAAATATTTAAATTAAAAAAAAATTATATTATCATTTCTAATGCTTAATTTCTAGCTTGAAAGAGAAAAATTCGTTAGTCCTGATGAGAACAGGATGCAGACGCGGTTTTATGGTCCTCTCCTCTTATCGGCATCTCGGCGCCATCCGATCACGCCTTTGGAGGCTGCATGCATTTTGTATGCAAGAGCGAGGGTACGAGGAGCGTAAGAACGCAATAAAAAAAGAAACGCACGCTTACATGAATTTGAAGTACAGATTTTATTGTCGTTTGGAGACTGTCAAGGAAAATTTTCCTGCGATACTCGATTCGGTTCCCACCACTTATGGGCAACGGTTTTAACTCCGTCCTCGGTTTTAACACTAAGAAAAAAGAATTATTCCCTTTTTTTGGAATCATACGTCCCGCCGTCACAACACATTCTATAATTCAAGTGGCAGATAAACAATCATAAAATACGATAAATAAAATGATTGCTTATAAAGTACATCAATCCTCAATTATTCTATATAATTATTTATAAAATCAATTAATTTTTAATAATTCAATAACTCAAATCTGAGAATACATCATGAATATTTTTTTATTTTTTTATTTATTTATTTCTAGAGTATTATATATAGTCAATATAATGATTGTTGATAAAATAGATTAAATCCTAGTATGTAAAAATAAAAAATCAATCACAAATTATGATTTAATATAATAGATCAAGATTTTACATATACTAGTGATATTATACGCTCTTTGCGTGCTCTTTATTTTATTTTTTTATTTCTAGTTATATTGACTAACATAGTTAATACCAGTAACTTTTCTAAAGGTGGATATTTCAATTTTTTTACAAAATACATATTATACCGAAAAAATATGTAATAGTAAAATAGTTTTACGTTTCTAAATACATGATTTATCATCTCCAAAACTGTAAAAAATAATAATTTTTTAGTTCTTTTCAACTATACGGGTTAAATTATCCTTAAATGTTTATTTTACTCTTTTAATAAATATTGCGGCATTAGATTTATTTCAATCTTATATATTCACAAACCAGATCATCTATTAGTAATAGAAAATAATAGAAAATAATTAGAAAAAATTCAAACTATAACCTCTTGTATTTGCGAAACAATATAATCGCTGATTGTAGTTTCGTAAACTGAGTGTTAAACAATAACACTGCAATGTATTTTTTTTGATTTTATTGCTTTCAAAATGAACAGTATCAATTATTATGGCAAATTGAATTTTTATTACTAAAATCTCAACTTAAAAGCTTACATACATATTTATTTGCGTGACGTTTCGCATTATGTATTATGAGTTTTTTGCACACAACAATACATCACGTGAACATATCTCAGCCATTCAGATCACGAATAAAATGCGTCAATATGGCATCCATTATTTTTCTATAAGGGGACACTATTGGTTTTGCCATTTGATAAATGTGGCACTGGTTAGGCTCCGTACAACATAATACAATTTCATTTGCCAAATATTTTGGACAGGGACCTAATAAATCTAGTATTCATTGGTTCTTTCAGTATGTTAGCGTTGAAATGTACAATATATGTAGCCAAAAAACAACATATCATTCTTACATGTTTGTTTCTGCCTTCTTTTCTAGCGTTATTTTTTTTCAAGTTGGATTGCCTCGCTACAAGATTCTGTATAAGATTCTTCTATTGCTATACCCACTTACCTCTCATACTTTTTAAAGTTTTTGGTGATATATTAGGAACGTCAACACTAGATAATATGATATTAATATGCGATGAACGAACACCTGCATCAAGCATTCCTAAAAGTTACAATACTTGTTAACATTTATTATTATCAAATAAATATAACTATAAATAGTATAACAAACTAAATGCTAGTTTCGCATTTGCTTCGTATGTTATATCAGCAGAATTATATTTGAATGCGTTAAGGAGGCTCTAGCGACATGGCAGTTCTCAACCGACTCTCAACTTTGTTTTCGCGCATTAAAAAAATACTCCTAGGATTCAACTCGCTGTTATTTCAGCAATTATAAACCAATCAATGTAAAAAAGATCAGAGATGTTCCTCGAAGACTCTAGTATCGTATAGTTTCAGTTAAAATTCAATACATAACGTGGTATTCCCAAAAAAAATTATAACCTCAAAAATGACGAAAAACGTAACTTTGGTTGATAGAAGTATACTACGAATTTTTGAAAATCCACATTATTTGATTGCCACATTATTTATTAGTATCTCAAGAATCTGTTTACCAAATTTGAGGCCTTAATGGCCAGAAGAAAATATTACACGAGATAATGTAAGCCGACGGCAGACCGCGACATCGATTTTTAGCAATATTTTCGGTAATAACTCAAAATTTTCCACGGCCACCCATATTATGCGATATACCATCTGAAAGCTCAATTTTTATTCTATAAAATATCAGTTTTATACTGTAGAACAACTACATTAACATAATGTAAATGAATAATTTTTAAAAAAATTTCGCGTTGCTCTGTAAAAACCTATGTATAGTCTATACGAAATGAGTCAAATTTGCGATTAAATATCTCATAATTTCCCACGGCTACCATAATAAATTATTATACCGTTGGATTCAGCACGTTTTTATCTATTGAAATAACTACAACAGATCTCTAAAACTTTCGCGCTGGAGCCTCCTTAACTGTGAGAGTAGAGAACACTTTCCACATTGAATGGTAAAAATACAAGCGAAGCCACTTCTAGTTTCGCTCTCTGTATTTTTAAATGAAAAAGGTATGTCACATTTTTCCACACCATCAAATATCGTCACTTTCGTTACACTTAAAATACTCTACAAATGATGTATCAGTATATGATGGCATGATTCTTTTTTCCTCATATTTTTTCAACTTCCAGCTTTAACTAATGAAAATTTCAAATTGCTATGTATAAAATTGTTCAAACCACATAAAAATAACGTCTAATTTTCATATTTGAAAATCGCTAATTTTATTGCATTTAAGGCTAATTTTTTTCAAATACCCCAGTCATTTTTTAATTTACTGCACACAAATTGCAGGAAAATACCTTTCCTATTCGTTTTAAACCAATTGGTTTTGAAACAAAAGTATTATAGATATTCTAAAATTTTCTTTACATTTTTATAAGATTTTTGCAATCCTTGGGTATTATAAAGAAGAAACGTCATAGAATGCTACCTTCAGATCTCTGTAGATCACGTCGTGCTTCATCTTGGGGCAAAAGTGAGGTTATTCTTATAACAATATATCTGACATTGTTACATAGCTTGTTTATTTCGTTCGATAAACAATTTCGGTAAGTGTGACATATTTTATTCTATATTCGTCTATTGTTTTTTCTTGTCAACGCAACTAATGAATTTGTAAGTTTTATTAAAAAAAATAATTATAGGGAGGAAAGCAGTGCCCGAAACAAAAAAATGGTAAATTATTGGTTTGTTCAAAGCAAATAAAAACCAGTGTTAGGGGTGAGCAATTGTGCGGGAGAGATTGAAAAAAGGACACTGAGTTTATTAAATTTTTCTTTTTAATAAATCAATTACAATCGGGTTAGGAGTAAAAAGTCGGCATAAAAAACCTCACCGTGTGAGGAAAAAGCCGCTATTTTACAAATTAAAGATCTCAACTAGGATCGAGTTAGCGGGCACGAGTCCAAAGAGAGGCCAAACTCGCCTAGTTAGAATCTGGACGTAAAGTGACTCACATCTCAGTTTCACGTCGCATGTTGCCGAATTTTCTCACCAGCCTCGCCGCCAACGCTGCCCCGCTGCGTGCACATGTTTTCCTTTTGGGACTTGCAGGCGCGCTGGCACGCTGGTACGCTTATCGCATTCCCGCTCTCTCGCTCGCTCGCACTCGCCAGCCTACCGATCCTAGGAGCAATCTCATCAGTGCCCTATCGGGAAAACTCATCAAGTAAGATAAGGTGACCCACACGACCAAGATACGGCGGTCCTGAAGTAGGTTTAAATCGAAGGTCCTTGCACTCTCAAAATTCCAACGGGGTATCTTTTTAGGATGTTTCCTGAGCAGTTTGAGCTCAAAATGAAAATCGATGATTGGGCCGTTTTTGAAAAAACCATTTTTTAAATTTTCAATGCAAAAATAATTCATTTTTTATCAGTATCTATTCAAATACACAATTCATGCTACTTTAAATTATATTATTAGTATAGGTCACTAGAATTTCGGATTTATAATTAATAAGGCTATAATAAATAATTTTATAAAAAACAATTTATTTCTCAACAATAGGAAAAATTAATATTCACAAAAAAATCATACATGATGTGAATTGTATTCACATACAGCTCTCAACAATTGTTTTTCATAATTCGGATTGCTATTTGAAACCTTTTACTTGTCCCAGGTCTTAGAAAAGTCAAAGTGCACAGACTCCATGGCCTGTTCACTGTAATAACCCAAACCCTTTTGCATTTCTACAAAAAAATCGCGCACATGAAAAAAAACTGCATGAATTTTTGGTGTCACTGGGATACCTACATCTAAATAACTCTGTTGAAAATCAGAAATACATTTTTCAAAATCAGGTTGTAAATGCACGCCAAAACAGGCTTCTACAATATTATTGAATGTTTGAAACGCCTTAACGAATTTGAGACACCCTATACTGCAAAGCGATCTTAGAACATCTACTTTACTTAGTAAGATTTTACATGAATTGCCTTTGAAACCTGAGTTTCCTTGCGTTATTTCACGCTCCACATGACATGACTTGGCCCATTTCTCAGCATCATTTTCAAATTGCTTAAGCATATGATCATACAAAGTATTCACTACCCCTAACATTAAATGCAATTCTGGAGGTGGTATCACTTCTAAAACCAGTTTATCTTCTTTAGTTTATATAATAGGAACATTCGTGCAGTTCTTGTACTCTTTTGCTTTTTTTTCTTACCCCCTGATTTTATCCAATTTGCATAATTTTCAAAAATATTCCCTATAGTTCTATGAATTCCAATTTCATCAAATTTATTTTTTTCTGCATAGCACCATGTACATGGAAACTTACTTGCATGCGTCATTATTCCAACAATAATATTAGCAAGTTTAAGATCTGTTGCTATCATTCCCTCAAAATTACTAATCTTCAACTCAGACCACAACTGATAAACATTAGCATAGTTTTCTTGCGTGTAAGGCGCCAATGCAAGTATAAATATTTTTTTTACACTTGAGTCCTTAAATTTTTTAGCGGCGATGCTATCTTTGTAAGATTGACGAGTATTTTTTTTCTCGGACGTCTGTGCCGCTTATTAGGATTTCGACTGAACGAACTTTCAAAAATCCGCGTCCTCCATCAATACCAAATTTTAAAAGTACATCGTCAACTTCGCGTGATTCTTTGACATGTTCAATCAATTTTTTTACATTATTACAATATACCACAGATTCAAACTTTTCAGAAACTTCATCACCTTTATTCTTAACAAATTCGAACTTTTTTGCATCAAAATAGTCATCTACGGAGTGATTGTTCAATAGCAGCTTATTTTTCAAATTAGGTTCGATGATTTTACGATCTTTCAAAGCAATCCGAATACAAGAGGCGATACCACATAC
Source organism: Phymastichus coffea (assembly GCF_024137745.1). Taxonomy (NCBI): domain Eukaryota; kingdom Metazoa; phylum Arthropoda; class Insecta; order Hymenoptera; family Eulophidae; genus Phymastichus; species Phymastichus coffea. The sequence goes on along the minus strand of NW_026706878.1, from coordinate 653,166 downwards.
AGTTTTGTAACTGATATTGTAATTAGTTTGAATTTTAAGAAAATCATCAGCACTCAATATACACTGTTTTTTTTGTTTCTCGAACTTTGCTATATTGTTATTTTTTCCTATAGCCACTTGAAGTTTTTTCCCTCGTCTTTGAGATAATAACACTACACGTTCTTTTGATTTATCACTCGATTTACTTTTATCACTTTCAATATTTTTCAAAATTAGCGCAGTAAGTTGTTCCTTTTCCTGTGAATTACACGACTCTTTGATGGAATTACTTAAATTAGGTATACGATTAGATTTCTTACAGACATGACTTTTGCCTTTTGCAATTACTCAGAAACACTTTGAACATTTCTTCTGAGTACATGTATTCTTTTTTACATCAGATGATTTTGGATTGATTTGAAAAACCTTTCGAATAGGAGCATTCCATCTCCACTCATTCCCATTCATTCTACCTACTGTGCAATATTCACATTGACATATTTTATTTTCACGAGATCTAGTACTGTCCCTGATGTCGAACTTTGGAAAAACAATTTGCTTAACTTGTTGCTTTGAGTCAAAGCGGTAAAGATTTATCTTGCAACTAGCAAAAATCACATGCGGGAGGCATTCATTTGTAGAATCGTAATTATCGAACAAATTTTCTATTTTTTTTTTGTATCACAGTCGTAATATTCACCATCACATTTTTCTTGTCAAAGCATAATAAACAGACCATATCACGATTTTCTTGGTGTGAACGCAAATGCGATTTACTTTTATGCAACATCGTAGCGCGAAAGAATATCACTAACCGAATGTTATTTCGTAGATTGACTTCTTACGACTGTCAAATAATATTGTCCTCGCAAATTTTCAGATCGAGTCAATACTGAAAATTCCAAGAAAACCGTACGCGTGAACTATCGAGGTTTCGTGCTCTGTTTACAACAACCCATGTATAATGCGTCGAAGTCAAATCTGTATTCAGAAGTTGAATTAAATTTGGAAGCAAATAATATTAATCCCTTTGCCAAGTAAAATATATCAAAACGTAATAACTCATTATTTATAAGAATAAATTAAATTTCATATATTAATTATAATTGAAATATTTTTTTTGCATGAACACATTTTTTATCTATGAACGCACATTAATGAAAAGAGACGATAATTCAACATAGGAAGGCATACATTTGTATTTCAATAGATAAATTTCACATATTCATAAAAACATGAATTATTTTTGCATTGAAAACTTAAAAAATGGTTTTTTCAAAAATGGCCCAATCATCGATTTTCGTTTTGAGCTCAAACTGCTCAGGAAACATCCTAAAAAGATACCCCGTTGGAATTTTGAGAGTGCAAGGACCTTCGATTTAAACCTACTTCAGGACCGCCGTGTATCTTTATGAACATAACTATTATGTTATTCGTCAAATCCTAACCATTTTACATAATAACGATCACCATGTTTTTTTACAACTTTTTCTATCAAATAAATATCCGGATATTTTGTCTTGAGTAATCCTTCTTCGTAAAAGCCACCAGCGATAGGTTTGTCTTGATAATCGTTCAAACGATAAGTAAATGGAACTGTTTTCATAACTTTATAAACTGTAAAAATTTCTGTTGACCAATTCGGTGTATAGCCTTTCTCAAAAATCTGTTTACTTTTGCTTACTCGTACTTTGTCACCAACTTTGAATTTTGCACGTTTCGTTAGAGGTAGAGTTTTTTTCGCAGACAGTCGTTTCAATATTACTAAAACTCTAGCAGTAGTTACTTTGATAGGTTTCATTCCAATTCTTCGATGTTTGGAGTTATTGTATTGTGAAACTAGATCAGGTATATCCAACCATTTACAATTACCATTCAGCGAGAACCTTTTCCACATCTTATTTTTCAAAGTTCTATTAAATTGTTTACAAATTGATGCTTTCAATTTACTATATGTATACAATTTACTATATGACCAAATATAAAATTCATATGTAGAATACCAAATATAAAATTCATATGTATTCTACATATGAATTTTATATTTGGTGATTAAACTTTCAAAATCTTTATTATAAAATTCACAACCTCTATCAAGACATATCTTTTTTGGCACACGTCCTTTTTCGAGTATGGTTTTGATAGCCTTTTCAACATCTTTACCAGTTTTTTGTTTGACTGCCTCACACCAAGCGTACTTGGAAAGGCAGTCAATAACGCACAAGATATACTTGTAATTTTTATTTTCTCGTTGATATGGTATCATTTCAACAAGATCGATTTGCCATGTCGCGTCAATATCACGAATGTCAAATGATCTTCTTAAATAATTACGACGAGCTGGCTTATGAAGCTCATCTACAACTATTTTATACTTGTTGTTCATTTTTTTCAAACGCAAAAGTTTTTCTTCAATCCAAAGATATCAATGCTTATGATGATAATGAACTTGAAAGCTAAGTAATACTATTAATATATAATTTCAGCTTCTCTTAATTCTTCGATTATAGACTGCATTTCATTCACATGATTTTGATTGCCTGCCGATGTCTCTGCAATTAATAATAATCTAAGACATTCTACAAGCTCATTGGGATCATTCCAATTTATATAATCAGTATGATTATTAGGCCGTGCAATTTTATAAGGTGACTTCAAAGAAAACTCTCTGCCACTTGGTGAATTATAAGGTGTAACACTGATCAACTGAGATATGATATCTCGAAATTTTTCACTTGATTGATAGCGTATTTCCTCATCAGGTTTGTAATGCTTTTTATATGCATTCGTTTTATTTATAATACGACCGTAGGTACCTAAATCGCCTTGAGTTACAATGGAGATATCAGGCTTTTTTTTGAATAACAGTTCAATCAATCCAGAGCTTTTTTCATCAGTATCTTTACCTATAATAATTTTATTATTTTCAAAATTCACTGATCTATCACCAATCTTAAGAGTACCATCTTTATTTTGACGTACTCCACAGATAGTATCTAATGTTGCTACTTGATTTTTCCGCAACATTGATAAATACTTATTAAGTGAATCACTTTCAGGAGTATGAAATACATCAACATCATTATTTTTCAGTTGATCATTAGCATTCAATGCTTCTTCCAATCCACTATCATATAATTTTTCAAATGGTTTTTCCTCTTTTTTAGATAATTCTCGTATGTCATAGCTATCTTTTTCTTTTTTTTTACGTTGCAAAAATTTTTTACGTTTGGTTTTTCTCTGCTTACTAAGTGTTGTTTCATCAACCAACTTTTCAAGTAGTTCAATCACAGGCTTGAAAGTCTCTTTGACAAATTTTTCAGTTGCTAATTTGTCAGACTTCAACAAATTATATTTATGTTTTATGGCTTCGCGAGCTTTTTCCACTAGACGAAGAATACCAATCTGTTAACCTCACTCAGTCATGTTGTCTATTTGCAATCTTGTTGTCTACTGTCTGTTTTATTTTGAGTGATTCGCATTTATAATGAACTTATCGAAACCTTTTCTGAATCTGCCAGCATCTATTTTTCGATCCTTGTCAATTACAAGAAAGCTGTAATCTTCTTTCCAACACGAAGAACAAATTTCTTTAAAACATTGGTATGACATATCAGTATTCACATGACCATTATAGATATGTTTTAAATTCATATCATCTTGGCGGAAAATTATTAAAAAATTCACATTATCTCTCACTAAGTGTTTGGGTACTTGAGCATATGATTGACATAAGTAAAAGCAATCAACATCTCTATGTCTTCCCATACAATAAAAAGCTTTCACATTATCTTGTTTCTCACAAGCAATATCATCAAAAATCATAATAGAATTTGGACGTGCTTCGGCTGGTGATACAAAGAAATCATGCTCGCTAAAAGGTAAGTAGTCAACACCTTTGATGGGTTATAGAAGTTGCTCAAGAAATTTGTATTTTGGTTGATTAAGCGACTTACTGCACGTATGCTGTCGGGCAATAGATCCCCATGTCTTTTACTTTTCTTTTCACTTTTGTCTATCAACGCGTCAAAATTTATCACAGGAAGCTTGAGAGACTATTCCTCTACATCCATTTCACTCTAAACTCTAAATCACAACTGATAATCGATGCTATAAAAGAGTATATTTATAAGTTTTTACGCATTCACTACTAAACACTCGACCATGATCGCCCACGAAAAAAAAAGAAAAGGAAGACTGGTAGAGGTTTAGTAAATAACTTGATAAATAATCTACTCTTTGAGGCTCACATACCAGGTTATCAATATTGCGGACCTGGTACAAAACTATATAAGCGATTAAATCGAGGAGACCCTGGCATTAATCCTGCATGTAAAGATCACGACATTGCTTACTCTAAAAATAAGGATATTCAAGCACGAAACATTGCAGACAAAGTATTGGCTGAAAAAGCTTGGCAACGTGTACATAGTTCTGACGCTAACTTAAGTAAAAGATCTGCAGCATATGCCGTTACAAACATCATAAAAGCAAAATCAATGTTCGGAATGGGACATAGCAAGAAGCGTTCTAAGAAAAGGAAGACTTCGTCGAAAAAAAATTCTAAAAAAAAAAAGACTTTAACAATGAAAAAACTTATCAGCATGACAAAAAATGTATAACTCCTAGTAATGATTCGAAAATTGTTATCAAGAGTGCTTTAAACGCAGCACGAAAAACCATAAAAAATGTTGGTGGAAAGAAAAATATTAATTTACCAAGAATACTTCCAATCCCTAAAGTTGGAGGTTTCCTACCGGCACTCGTTCCTGTTTTCGCGGGACTTAGCGTACTTGGATCTTTGGCAGATGGTGCAGCAGGAATATCACAAGCTGTAAACCGAGCGAACGCTGCTAAAAAACAGTTAGAAGAACAGTCGAGGCATAACAAACGTGTTGTGATGTTCGTATCACTTATAAATAAAATAATTCGAACTCTCGTAATCTAGCTAATGAGTAAGAATTTGTTTCCAATGATTTTACTCTAATTGTCAAGAAAATAGATAAATAAATCAAATGTAATAAATAAGTAAATCAAATATACATAAGTAAGTGCAATATTTCGAAGAAAGTCAGACAATACCCTAGTTTCTTATGGTGCGAATTGTCCCATAAGCAGAGCTAAAGTCTTTCTTTGGTAGGATATAATTCGGCCCAAGTTTCTTATAGCGCGAGATGTTCTATAAGTCGAGCTCAAATTATAAGGAAAGGATAGTCTTGCTTAGTTAATCACAATGAGAGAAAGAACTTAGGTATTAATCAAAGTTTATTCAGACTCATGCGCTCACCTTGCAAGGCTAGAAGTGAATGCTAGCCTGTGCAAAGGTGGGCCTATTTATACACAGATTTTCCCGCTTATTTTTGCAGGAGAGATTTCATCGAAAATTCGAGAGACATTCGCGAATTTTGAGAAATGAGTTTTCTTAATTTACAAGTAAATAACCATTAATATTAAGTTTTTAACACATGTAAACTTTACAGAATTTGTTCTTTGTTGATTTTATACAATATACAATTATCGCCAATAGTGTCGTCAAAAGTTATTAACTAATAAAGTTAATTAACGTGATATTACAATATTTACAATGGAAAATTATTAAATTTTCATATAACTTTATAGTTGATTAATTTTGGAAGTATTCTCCAAAATTAATTATTTAAATTAATTAATAACATTTGAATTATGACTAATTTTTCATATTTGTAACGGTTTTTTCTAATCTTAATATGCAATTATTAGATTAATTACACAGGCCTGCAAAATAGAGAGTCGTCACTGTTCTTTTACAACTTACGGTCATTTCCGAAGTAATTTTTGGCGTAGAATTAGAATCCGTCGTCAGAATTGCTTCACCACCTCAGGTTTTTGAGTAATCGTCCCCTAAAGGTCGAAAAAACACGTTTTTTGGCCATATTCAAGGCTTAATTACATCGTGAGTTTATATTCTTTTCAAAAACGGTTGACGGCATCTTAAAAAAGCACTCTTACCCTTCAAAACCCATTTTTCAAATTTAAGATATCATTTTTTTTCATCAAGATATCATCAATTGAAATTTGCCATTTTTGAGGTTTCACCATGAGCTTAAAAATTCGGCCAATTGTCCTGGAAGAATACGATATATTTCTTAGTATTTTTTTTTATAGTGATTCTAGAATCATTATAAATATATTTCTTAGATTCTAGAATCTCTGATTCTAGAATCATTATAAAAACAAATACTAAGAAATATATCGTATTCTTCCAGGACAATTGGCCGAATTTTTAAGCTCATGGTGAAACCTCAAATTTCCATTGATGATATCTTGATAAAAAAAAATGATATCTTAAATTTGAAAAATGGGTTTTGAAGGGTAAGAGTGCTTCTTTAAGATGCCGTCAACCGTTTTTGAAAAGAATATAAACTCACGATGTAATCAAGCCTTGAATATGGCCAAAAAACGTGTTTTTTCGACCTTTAGGGGACGATTACTCAAAAACCTGACGTGATGGAGAAATTCTGATGACGGATTCGAATTCTACGCCAAAAATTACTTCGGAAATGACCCTCAGTTGCAAAAGAACAAAACCTTGCAGGCCTGTGTTATCTAAGATTTCTAAATAATAAAGTTATTATTATCAAGTATTAACTTAATATTTTCGTTCTATATATAGCTTATTGTTTAAATAAATTATTAATTGTTTATTTATTAATAACAGTTATTATACAGCTGTTATTAATGAAACCAATTCTTACTCATGTTCTATGTTTATTCACTTTGCGTATGACTTATTTACATTTTTCTAATATTTCATATGTTAACGTAATAAATAAATTAACTTTGCACATTGATATTCATTATTATTTCATAATTGAATGAGATTTTTGTTATAATATTATGAATCTACATGCTAAAATCTATATAATCGATACTTTGTTATATTAAAATTATCTATAATTAACATATTTTTCTTAATATCCTAAATCATTATATCTATGTCTATTACTTTGTGACGTCACGCTGTTTATTTTGATTCGACTCTTATTTCTATACAGTCACGTAAACAGTGAGGTAGCGCCGCTTAATGTATTGTTTTGAATAAACAGATAGATACGTTAGACTAGTTGCAGTCATTCAGTGATTTAATAAATAGCTCATAAATAGGACCGTTACAGTGTTGAAGCTTTAATTCTTGGTAAAGGTTTATATTTGAGACCACATCAAAAAGGTTTTGGTTTAGCCTTCAGTACAAATAGTAAAGTCAAGAAGCCTAAAAGTAAAGTTATTAAGAAAAAAAAAAATTACAAAGACATTAAAAAAAAAAAATTTGATTTAAAACTGCCACGTCGTCCTTTAACAGATTACGATATAAAAAAGTATGCTCAAAAATTACGAATTCCAAACTTTCGTGGTGTTTTTATGAGAAACTCTCTACCCACGCGACCACGCATCAACGAGTGTGCAGTTGTAAACCTTGATGATAATTCTGGACCAGGTACACATTGGGTGGCATACCGAAAAAATGGTAAAAATGTCTTCTACTTTGATAATTTTGGTGATTTACGACCACCTCTAGACCTCTTGAAATATTTCAAAGTTGATCAAATCAAGTACAATTATAACAAATATCAAAATTATAATACTTACACCTGTTGCCATTTATGTTTAAAATTTGTATGTAATTTGTTAGAACATCATGACAATTATCATTTGTATAAATAGTAAGAATTGTGAATAAAGAATTCAGTTGTGTACAATCACTCGACATGGTTGAATCATTGACCCTCAGTTTGTCTGGTACATCATCTGTATTAGAAACATACTATTTTTCACCTATAGAACTAGATAAGGATAAAACTTATACTCTTGGTTTGGTAGAATTACTTACATTTAATTCGATACCAAATATTAACGTCGGACACAATAAATTCAAAGTTGGTGATATTGAAATTGAACGACGTACAGGTAGTTATGAAATTGGTGACATAGATCGATATTTGAAAGAAAAGTTAAAGTCAACAGATATAAAAATTGAAATAAAACCTAATAACAATAATTTATGCGGTGAAATAATTTGCAATGAATTTGTCGATTTTCGACCAACTAACTCTATAGGTCGTTTATTAGGTTTCACTAAACGATTGTTGCCAACCAATATAAATAATGTCTCCGACATGCCTGTAACCATTCTTAAAGTAAACGCTCTACGCGTTGAATGTAATATAACATCTGGAGCTTATATTAATCAAAATAGAGGTCATATCATTAATGAATTCTTTCTAGCTGTACCACCAGGATATAAAATCATTGAAGCTCCTAAACAGATTATATATTTACCTCTAACTGTCAGAGTTATTGATCATTTACAGCTACGACTGATTGACCAAGACGGTAATTTAATAAACTTTCGTGGAGAAGTAATCACGATTCGTTTACATATAAAGAGAGTATAATGGGAATAGTTTATAATGCTAAAGTAGGGAGTGGCTATATAACAACACCGTTATACGCTCAAAAAGTCAGTCATCGACGGATAGTCAGAGGTCTAACACGTCGAAACATTCAGTTCCTGAAAAGTCTCGGGCTGAAGATTGTTCGAGACGTTGCAACAAAAAGAAGAAAAACAAACGTCAACAGTTTAAAAAATTAACGTGTATATTTGTATGCTGTTGTCATTTCAAAGATGGAAGAAATACTTAGTGTGCAAGTACCTATCATCTTTGATGAATCTATAGCTCATTATGAAGTTCATGCACATCAACCTTACAATTCACAAACATTTAACAATAGCGATGAAATTCGTATATTAATAGAACATCAAGATTTATGTCTCTTCCCATCGAAAAGTTGTCTACACATTGTAGGAAAAATAAGAAGAAGTGATGGTAATGCTGTTACTGAGACAAAGTTCGTAAATAATGCTATATGCCATCTATTCGAAGATATCCGCTATGAAATTAATGCCATTGAGATAGACAGATGTAAAAATGTTGGATTGGCGAGTACTATGAAAGGTTTGATTTCATTGAATCAAAATCAAAGTGCATTCCTCGAAAATGCCGGATGGCTTGATATTGAAGAAACTAAGACAATAATTGACAAAAATGGTTACTTTGATGTGTCGATACCACTTTCCATGATTTTAGGATTCGCTGAAGACTATCACAAAATTGTTGTGAATGTAAAGCATGAACTTATTCTTACCCGATCAAGAGATAATTTTAACGCAGTCATACAAAACTTGGTGAGAATTGATGATACTGAGCAGTATGAACCTTTTGAAATAGAACTCATAGTTGATGCCTTATGTAATTACGTCAGATAAGTGTAAAATACAGTTATTCAATTTCATTCAAAAAGATATTCCTATTTCTATGAGTTTTCGATCGTGGGAACTTTATGAGTATCCAGCATTACCACAAACGTCAAAACATCTTTGGACAGTAAAAACATCCAATCAATTAGAAAAATCAAGATATATTATATTAGGTTTTCAAACAAAACGCAAGTCTGATCAAACTAAAAATCCCAGCAGATTTGATCATTGCAGTGTAACCGATGTTAAACTTTTTCTCAATTCTCAGCAATATCCGTATAGGAATTAAAATCTTGATATAAGTAATAATCAATATTCTATGCTATATAATATGTATGCTAATTTTCAAGTGAACTATTACAACAGAGACTGTATGTACAATCCACTTTTGAATAGAAAATTATTTATTACACATGCACCTCTAATAGTAATAGATTGTTCTAAGCAAAATGAATTATTGAAACAAGCTGTTGTAGATGTACGTCTAGAGATTGAAACAAAAAATGATATACATGCGGAAACAGCAGCATATTGTTTAATTTTACACGATCGTATAGTTAAGTATAATCCAATAAGTGGTAACATTACAAAACTTGTATAAGTATTATAATATAATAAACATGTATACTTTTTTTATCAAATAAATGTGTTTTAAAAATTTTAAAGGTATTCGATATTTTTAATAATAATGATAAACCTTATCCCCCACCTCATTCCATGAGATATACCGACTGGGCGCGTTATGCCTGTACGCCACCGTTGATAATATTCCACCCCCACACTTAATTATATATCTTTTTTTTCTTTCATCAATCTGACACATCATCAATTGATCATCGGGAGGGGGCCATGGGGCAGGGGGCATGGGGCTTGCGGGGGGGGGGCATCACCCACGTCGATAACTACCGACCGAGCATACACACATGCACATGCACATGCACATGCACATGCTCATTCACATGCACGTGCACGTGCACATGCTCAGTCGGCTACAATGCAAACCGTCGATACAAAATCCTTCGATAAAATATTTCAGTGGCCGGTAAGGCAGGATTAAACATGTTACCGACTGCTGGTAAGGAAGGAATGAATACTCACATGGTAAAAGTGGCTTAGAACCCTTATAGCCTATACTACTTACGATAGAAACAATGACTCGAAGATTTTAAATACGTAAAGTATTTTCGAATTGATCGATGTTATCAACTATCGTGGAGGCGAGGCTAGAGGTAGCCAATTCTGAGTCTTCCATTGGGGAACCAAAGGTAAAGAAACCCCGACATGGGTGCGGTAAGAGGCACAAGGAAAGGCTTGCGCGTGAAACACTTGCCGCGAACGGAAACCGAACGGGAGCCAGTACGACTAGCACTGCGCGAGTTGAGGTCGTGTCGCGGACGAAACAGGCGCCGGTATCCGCGAGTCTGCCGGTGGATCGTGAAGCCAGGGTAACTGAGCCCGAGGCGGCTGAGGTTGCCAGTTACAGGCTCTCCGGATCAAGCTCACCTTCATTTACCGTGGAAAAGCTCCGAGCGCTCAGGTTCCTGTATTTGGAGTCGCTTGAACGACAACAATAATGGTAAGTTCCTTTTATCCAGTTTAAGTTTTGGTTAGTCGCGATCTTTGGGGCATCGTGGGTTAGTCGATTCTCCGCGATGACGGGCTTGGTATTTCGATTTTGTAACGAGGGCAGCACCTTATTCGGCACTGACGTCACCAATTTATTAAGGGGAGAGTAAAAGAGGCACTTTCGCTCTTTAACAATCGGGGAACGAGAGGATAGGTCGAACGAATAAATAATTTTCCTTAATTAGAACATACAACTTAAATCTATTCAGACAAACAAATACAAAATCGGTTATAATAAAGTTTACATCGCGCGCACATGTACAGAACAACTTAAACTAACGCGGGAGGATGAATGGCCCGGCGACTAAATCGCCTTGACCATTTGCCTCCTTACAAAGGAAAGAATATGTCGAAACCTCTCTACCGCATTACGATGAGCGTAGCCGGCAAGTGATCGCCTGGCTACCTATCGTTCCTACGCGGCCGCACATCACCATGAGAGAGAGAAATACCGGGAGAGAGAGATAACCTGACCTTTATCTTTGGCGATGAGCCGGCAACGGGGAGTTGACCTGGCCGCTGGCTGGACGTCTTCCTCGGCGTAGCCCGTGGTGAACCCACTGGAAGTCATGCCGTGCACGGTGGCGAGGGCGACACTGAATGCCCTGCTGCAGGTGTTGTCGCCACACGTTGCCTCGTCTCGCCCTGGTCTGGTTACTCCTGCACGTGTACTTCTTCTCTCATTGCGCTGCTACTTCCAACTTCTCTCCTTAACTTTCTTCCGGGAACTAGGTCACGCGACTTGACGCATGGTCAGCGTTCGCGCTCTCGCCGGGCTCTCCCACCAAGCCCACTCATTAGACGGCGTGCGACAAAAGCGCTAATTGGTCGCGCGTCACACGCCGGCCCAAACCTGCATAGTGCGTGCATGGACGCGCACTCTAGCATGCTCGCTAACTTTCTCTCTCTCTCTCTCTCTCTCTCTCTGTCTCTCTCTGTCTCATAGTCGCTGCGCTCTTGCTTCTTCGGGCGCTCTCAACCTTGCTCGGCAATCTTCGGCGGCTGGAAAAACATAAAGGCCAGTGGTTAGGCGCAATAAATATATGCGCCGAACGCTGACCACGTCGCCATGCCGAGCGATAAGAGGGAGAGAGAGAAGGAGGGCAGACGAGGAGCAAGCGTACTGCTTGCTCTCGTCACAATTTGATGTTCCGGGTAAAACGAAAAAATTTTGCCCTTAGTCTAATTTGGTTGTTACCAACCTTGACTTAAGTTTAATTAAGCTATGTTAAAGATGTTTATTGAATGAAGTATGAGCGCTTATCGTTGGTTGCCAGTTGCCGGTCAAGAGAGAGAGATTGTGAAGGAGGAGATTAGGCCGTACGCAGGTGCGAACTTTGGCCTGGAAGGGGATGTGACGAGAGCAAGTGATGCGCTTATTCTCGTCGGTATTTTCCCCCAATCCCTCCTCTCTCGGCAAGACATGGTGACCAGCGACCAGTCGATAAGTCGATAAGTCAAGGCTCGTAATATTTTGTTCTCTCTCTCTCTCTCTCGCTCTTTAGCGGTATGGCACAGCGGGTAGTCGTAAGAGTTAGCCTTAATTACGGTCAGCGTCATAAATTTGTTCAGGTAGAGTGCCGTAAGGCGATTCCTCGCCGGGCGGCTTTCTCTTTTAGTTTAAGTAGGCTAAGTCTGTTCGTCATCATGGCGGTCACCTGCCGGGCGACACGTGCTGTATGTCGGTTAGATTTGTTTGCGCGTTAAATTAGTTAATTTGTTCTTTGTTCTTGTATTGTAGTAGGTGTTAAAAACATCGTTGAATTCTGTATTGTTAAGACGTGTCTGTAACACCGTTGTATTCATTAGGTTAAGAGTTTGTAAAGTTGGTTATAAGTATAGTTATACGGTTTGTTTATTTGCGGTATTTGAAGTTTAAGTATAATTTCGATTTGATTAGATTTAGAATTAGATTTTGTTTTAATTATGATTTGTGTGTAATTTTTAATTACTTTCATTTCTTTACCTTTTTCTCCCCCCCCCTCCTCGATTGCTATAAGCGAGTGCGCCTCACTTGCCCACCTTAAAAATTGATAACGAGCGGAGCTTTCGTTACAGATCATTTAAGTATAATTTACACTTATCGCAACAAGTAGAATAAAAAGTTATTAACTAATGAAGTTAGTTAATACAATAGCACAATATTTACAATAAAATAATAAGAAAATTTTACATATAAAAATAATAATTCATTTATATTTTTGGACAAATCTTATAATGTAAATATAAAATCAGTTAATTAAGATTAATAAATTATAACAATGTTGTTATTATGTACAAAATAAACGCTTTTGGTTCATATACAATTATTTGTTTAAATAAATTATTAATTGTTTATTTATTGATAACAGTAATAACTAAGCTGTTATCAATGACACGAATTCTTACTTATGTTTCTCAGATAGTCATCTTGAGTTCAGAGTGTCCGGTTTATTATAATAATTAACATTTACAAAGTTATAAACATATTAAGTTTGCACATTAAAATTTAATAAGATTTCGTAGTTAAAAGTAATTAAAAATATTATAATCTTAATCTATGCCCTAAAATCTTTATAAAAATTACTTTGTTTCATTGAAATTACTCTTAATAACGTATTTTAATTGAACAACAAAAATTATCATATCTATATCTTGCAACGGTAGTCGATTCAATTAATCGATCCGTTCGCGATTCTGCTTCTCGCGCGTTAGTACGAACAAACTAACCGGTAGTTCGTAAAAATTTTGTCCTTGATGCATAGAATATTTTGAAGCAGAGTAAAATCCATTTAAAGTTGAAAACATTTCTTTATTAAAACTTTGAGTTCAAAATCAAATCATTTGGCACTTTTCACTTTGATGCAGTTTAATAATATAAAAAGACACTTTAAAACTACTGATTACACTCTATAACTATAATCTCATTGCATATCTCACAATACCGATACCTTCTTGAGTATTTTTTTTAATTTTATTTAAAGTCGCTCTATTTATGCTCCATCAATGCTTATCAGCGACGGAGGCTTGCAATGTGTTTGAGGACAAAGCACATGAAACTTTTTTCAGTGGTGCTTGTATCAATCAGCAGGGACTGGGAATCGAACCCAAGCCTACCGGGTATGAATCAGTTGCCCTAGCGAACGAGTCATTGCAGGCACATGAAATTAAGATCACATTTTTTATATCACAATCATCACAGTCTTTAATCAGTAGCACAAAACAGAACGTTTTTGATTGATTCATTAACTCTTCAAATCATTCATTTATTTCAGTCTTTTTTTTCATCACAAAATCATAGTTTAGTTTGTCAAACACTTGTAAATACAACTTTTATTCAATAAAATTTAATAAAATTTTTTACTAGCATAAGTAATGCTTTTAGAATTAACTTTCGATTGTTCACTCATTTTATTTTCATACTTTTTGTCAATTCTCAACTTTTTTTCAATAGTAGATTTTAATTCACTTTCTCTCTGTCTCTTACAGTCTCTATTATCCAAAATGTTTTTAGTATTCACACTCAAAACTTTTTGCTCGAACAACTGAGTTATTTTTGCAGCACCCAAATTGAAATTAGCAACAGCTTTTGAAGCAGCAATTTCTATTCTATTCTTGGAGACAAATGTAGTCTTCGGACGCATTAATATCTCCAGACAGTGGAATGTAAGCCTTCGTTAGCATTCTGTATCAAATCTCTTGAACATCCTAATAATAATTCAATCCTAGACAACCTCACAAAAATAGGCTTCATATGTTGGCTTACTGGATGGTTAAGATAAACTAGCATATTACTACGAGAACCTGACTTTCTGTTTTCAGATTTTACTTTGTTATAAGAGCACCAAGAATTTATACCTAGAAAAATATATAATTCATCAATTATAATTTTCTACAAACTAGTGTATTGTTATTTAGTCCATTATCATATAACTTTTGGGTACAGAGAATGGTCATGCTTTTCATCCGATGAAGAACAATGAGCCCAAGTAGCCGTGATATCATCTCTCATATTTTTTATATTGTTTTGATTTCTGATGATACAACTTCGATAATGAGATGTTTCATAGTTTTTTCAGTGAGAGCACCTTCCCCAAAAGTTACTTCTACAGTTAAAAGGCACGTCCACCCAAAGTTATTTCTAGAATTAAAAACAATACAATCATCTAGCGCATTTTCTATTATATTTACTCGCTCCTTACAAAATTTTCAATTACTTTTGACTTTAGCGTTTTTTACTTCTTCTTGAAGCGCAGTGAACAACCTTTTTTTTACATGGTTAATGCACTGTTCTCTCTCAATTCTCGCTCCATTGTATGGATTTACCTACTCTAAATAACTAAATACTTTTAAATCACTATCTGAGACCATAGTTGTGTATTAGAATTTGCTCAATAAGGATCTTTTCCACATGATATCAGCCGCTGCTACTTCCATTGATCCTGATGACCCTTGATAGTTTATACTACAGTATTTCTTATGACCTCCGTACGAGAAGTGGAATTCAGGTGAATCAGTGCCAAGTTCATTACTCGAAAAGGTGTACTGATGGCAAAATTTACTAAGCACTTCGAAATCTATAACCAGTCCAGTCACTACGTCAATTACAAAAGCTATTTCATAAAGTGATACATGTCCTCTCTTATGCTACGTCCCATCATATGAAACAATCAAATTCGTCACCTTTTCGACTCTAACTTGTACAGATTCTCGTACACTTCTCTGACCTTTTTCCTGCTTCTATTCAAAACTTAATCTTTCAATAATCTTGACTTTTCAATGACTACTTCAAAGTAGGTATAAAAAGTATTTGCTGTAATGGGGGATTTTATTCGGGGCGGAAATAAAAATCTTACCCGTTATAGAAAAGGATATTCCTTACGTTGCGAGGCTAACCGCCGCCTCGATCAGCTCATTCGGGCAGCCTCAATCTTCTGACCATTCGCCTCAGAGCCTGTGAAAACCCACATGTGCAGAACACGTGTGGCGATCCGGGTTGCCCAGTGACTCAAGTTCGGGCAGGTTCTGTTATGGGCGATAGGAGAGGAAAACCAAAGGGGATACAAAAAAAAATCTTAACCAATTGTCACAAGATCTACAAATTTATTTCTCTTTACCGTGTTCAATTGTACAAAGAGAAAGTTATGGCCGTGAGATTTCGCTAGATATGTCGCGTTCGCGATGAGAGAGAGAAAGACGCGCACTTTCTAATTTTGGTATTCGGCCGCGCGCATTTACAATCGATATCGAGGACTTACGTCACGGGAACAAGTCGCTGCAGACAACGGTGTTCCTGACGATGCCCACGAGTCTCGTTGGCTTCCGGTCCTTCCTTGCGGCACTTTTCTCAGCCGAGGTTTTCCCTGCCCGGATTCACAGTTACCCGCGATCCTCGACTGTTGCCTCAGATCGCTCTGAGCAACTGGTTATAATGGGCAGTGAAAGGTCATTTTCTTCGCCACAATTTTCTACTCCCTCGGAATTATCGGCCCTCTGCACGATGTCGGTCGAGGAGTTCTTTCGTTTCTTGTCACGGTCACTTGTCTCTCGTGCTTTCCTATTCGCAGGTCCGGACTGGAATGCCGCCACGCGCTCCGCTCCTCTCTTCACGTCTCGCGCACGCCGGCTGTCGGCCCAATCGCTCTCATTTCCCTTTCCCTTTTTCCTACTGTCCCATGTTACGCGCGTTTGACACGCGCTGACCGATGCCCTAATCTTTCTCCTCTCTCCCACTCTCTTTCGTTCGTTCGTTTCACGCGCGCTTTCCCCTTTCCCTTCTCTACTTTATTCTCGCGGGCCGACTTTTGAGTTGCCCCACGCGATGGAAGCGCTTAGGCTCTACTTTTAACGAGCGATACTCGTTATATTGCACTCATTGCTACATATCTAAAGCAGGACAAAATTTCTGGATAGCTACGTGTCCAACTCCAATCTCTAAAAATGCATTTACCATTTTTTTATTCACTAATAAAGCAGAAGTATCACTAGTATTTACTCAAGGACTGGTCCATATTTTGTTGATGATAGCACTGCATTTATCACAAATAATATGCAATTTAGTTCATTGGCCAAATCTACGTTTAACTTTCCAACTTGCTCCAATATTTTTACATTCAATTTAAAAGTAGTATTTGAAACTACTATTCAGTACATCAGAATGAACAAGAAAAAATGTATCTGAACTGCTGCTAAGTATCTCCACATGCTCAGTACGCTCACTAACAATTTCACTAACATTGTTATGACCACTGCTGCTTTTATTTGGTAAGATTACATTTTCGTCAATATTTGAATTTATCTTCATTGAATTACGTTCCTGTCGTTTGTCAGTTTCATTTGGAAACAAATTTTTTTTGATTAAAAAGCTCCAATTTTCTTTTTGTCGCACTAGTGACATTAGTAGTTTTTTTCTTCGTTCCACGTCTTTTACGATTCTTTTTGCAAGATTTATTTATTTTACTCGGCCGACCTTTCAAAGTTCCGTCTAGTAAAAAAATTTACTCAAGATATGTAGATGATACAATTATGTGTATGTGACGAGAGCAGGCCGCGTGCCGGTCTCTCGTCCGCGTTTCTCCCTCCCCCACTCGGTTAGGCGTGGTGGCCAACGTTGGGCGCATTCAAGTATGCGTCTAACACTTGGCCTTTTGTTTCAGCGCCAAGGACGAGCCAGCGCAGTTGAGCGCAAGAAAAGTTGAAGAGCGCGGAGAGAGAGTGAGAAAGAGAGAGAGAGAGAGAGAGAGAGTATTAGGCCTATGCAGGGATTGGCAGGCGCGCAACGCGTGACCGATAAGCGACGCGTCGCGTGCCGCCTAACTAATAGGTCAAGGTAGGGAGAGGAGCGAGCGCCGCTGAGCGACTGCAAAACGCGCGCAAGAATTAGTGCCTGAGGAGAGTCGCAGCCGAGTCTTACGAGAGTGAGGGAGTAGAAGCCTAGTCCTGCTAGAGTGCGGAAGTCCGAGCCCAGCAGAGAGAGCAGTTTTGAATAGCCGGAAGGAAGGAGGATCAACCCTACCGGCAACGGCTTTGCCAGCAACTGCAGCCAGCCCACCTGCTAGGAGAGTCAACGTCGCCTACGGATACCTGGTCAGCGACAGCAGTTAGCGACGATCTGACCAGCGACGACACCAGGTACTTCCTGCGGCAGCACATCGCTCAGGATTCCCGACGTTGCGAGGAACAGGAGATAAAAGGTCAATCCTTCCTTTTCTTCTTTCTCTCTACACTCTCTCTCTCTCTGTTGATGCGACGGCCGGTGCGCGTGGAAAGAGATAGCCTGGCATTCACGTGCCGGCTATCTGAAGGTTCGCGCTAGGTTTAATTCATAGTGACGTAAGTCGCGACCGGTGAATTGTCCAGGCGCCCACGTGCCGGGCAATTTAACCGGTATTAGTCCGCGTAGTTTTTAAGTAAGTTTGTAATAGGTTAAGTACGCGATTAGGTACTAGTGAAATGCGAAATGTTTAATTGTGATTATCTTAAGTAGTTTATTGTTCTATTTGTAGTTTGTTGGTCGGCAATTTAGATTATGTTATGCGCGCGTATGTTCAGTGTGAATAATTATTAATAATAATAGGTTGTAAGTGAGATTTGATTCCTGTCTGTGTATAATTTATTTATCAACCTCCCCTCGTTCTTCTCCCTCAATTGTCATGAGCGAAAGTGCCTCACTTACCCCGCAAAAGAATTGGTAACAAAGGATCAAGTTTTGTTACATGTATTAAAGAAGGATATTTGCAGATTGTTTCAGATGTTTTAAATGAGTATGACAGTAAGTTTAATGCATAAAATAGCAAATAATAATAAAATTACGTTACTGGATTTGTCATTATCTATATTTAATAATAGAATTTTAACTAATTGGTATCAAAAGCCAACTATTTTCGGCACAGTACTAAATTTTAATTCAAATCATACTCAACAACAGAAACGTAATATTGTTCATAACTTGGTAGACAGAGCAATATTTTTGTCTCACACAAATTTTCATACAGTAAATATCAAGATAGTGAAAAATATTTTAATTGATAATAATTATTTTTTTAACTTTATTTATTTCGTGATTTCAGAATGTATTCGAAAACTATATTTTGGTAACTGCAATTCACACAATGCCTCAAATAATAGCTGTAACGAAGAATCTTGACTAGGCTGATTTCATCCGTTTGGTTCTCGCCAATGTCGACGCACCGCGCCAAGCTAAAAATGTGTGCGTATGACACACCACTCACGCTTTTTTTGGGTTCGAGGTATGGTGTATGGGCTGAGCAGACGGATGGAGCGATCGAGATGACGCGGAAGATAGAAAAGGAGAGAGAGAGCGTGCCGGTTGTGCGGATCCCTGCGCCGATGAAGGGAGAGTATCTGCTTGATATTAACAGAGATCGTCACGCGCGCGAATTTAACTGAGTTTTCAACGGTTTTCCCAAGTGTCCCTGCAACCTCATCAACGACTTTCGTTTTTGGAGACATGCCTGGTGTGCGGACAAGAAGCAGGGTGTAGTGATTGGGTCATGCCCAGCCCGCGCGTGTCCGAAGGATACCTGACACCGGTGCGTGTAGGTAATCGGAGAAGTGCAAACGTTAAAATGCACGTTAAAACGTAAAGCTCTAGCCGTTGTTCTTTCACTTCAACGCGAAGAAGAAAAAACTCTTTACTTCCCCCCTTTCTTTGGAATTAATATCTCACTTGTATTTCGGATTTGATAGGAAATTGTGGAATAGGAAAGGTGTCAAATTAAATGAAACACTTAGGAGCCAAATGATGTATAATTTTGGCTCCAAGGAAGAAAGCCTGTTGCCAGGCAAAACTCCCTCGAACAGAAACTAATAATAAATTATAATAATAATGTGTGATATTGTTGTATGTGTGTGTGTATGTGTAAGTTGTGAGTTGTGCGTCTGATTGAAT
This sequence comes from Phymastichus coffea, assembly GCF_024137745.1. Classification (NCBI taxonomy): domain Eukaryota; kingdom Metazoa; phylum Arthropoda; class Insecta; order Hymenoptera; family Eulophidae; genus Phymastichus; species Phymastichus coffea. The sequence goes on along the minus strand of NW_026706878.1, from coordinate 633,376 downwards.
AGGCTGCGAAGCAGCGGTTAATCAATTGATGTGTTATTCGTATAAGCTGCGAAGCAGCGGTTAATCAATTGATCTTTGTTCGGATAAGCTGCGAAACAGCGGTTGATCAATTGATGCTTGTCCGAATGGACTGCGAAGCAGCGGTTGAATGAGTGAATGTTATGAATGTTATCAGTGCACGTCACGTCAGAAATCGAGAATAGAAATAAACTGGAATGCAGGAAATAATGATAAGAAAATAGAATTGGAAAAAATCAAGAAGATTTCGTGAGATGAAAGGATGCATGTCGCGACCGCGCACACAAACGATTCGCGAACAGAAACTCTTTTGTACGACAAGATTGAAAAACTACTGGTTGAAATTCAATCTCTCTTGCGAGCGATTAGTACGTCCGGAAACGTTCGATGCTGACCTTTCTTTTGTTTGACACGCGACCTCTTGTGTAAAAAACGGAGAAAGCAGAGAGAGAGAGAGAGAGAGAGAGATCAGATAAGGTCCTATTTTGAAATGACGTGGTGCGTTAGCTCATAGTGTTGATTGGCATGATTGTGCTATTAAGGAATGACGGTACTTCTGCAAGTGGATTGAATTTTAGTCAGTTTCGACTAAACATGCTCCCGGCGTTGCGAATCGGTGAGCAATATTCAGTATCTAGTCAGTCCAAAGTCATGTGAATTGTGTGTTACATATAAATATTATATAAGCAATATAATCAATTAATCGAAATTGTCTGTAGCAACAGGTAATCTGCACAGCTGCGTGATATTCCGTTTGTAGATACCGTGATCTACGTAGAACGTTCGTTTTGACTGTGACCACTCTCACGATTCCATCGCTGCCTGGGTGAACTTCGGTAACGACACCCAAACGCCAATGTCTACAAGGTTGATTTTTGTCGATGAGAAGAACAATCGAATTGATTTCGATCTTGTGATTTGAATTAAGCCAACGCTGTCGTTTCTGTAACTTGTTCAGATATTCAAGGTGCCACCTTTTCCAAAAGTCCTGGCGTGCTCGAGTGATGAAACGCCATGTAGATAGACGATTGCCTTGAATAGATAATAAGTCATCATCCGGTAAAAAATTCCATGGTCTTCCTATGAACAAATAGGCCGGAGTGATAGCTGTTAAATCATTAGGATCGGTAGAGATAGAATACAGTGGACGAGAGTTTAAGATCGCCTCAATTTCTATCGCGAAAGTATTCATTTGTTCAAACGTTAGCAATTGATCTCCTACCACACGTTTAAAATAGTGTTTGAATAATTTGACACATGCTTCCCACAAGCCTCCGAAATACGATGAGAGCGGTGGATTGAAGTGCCAATTGATATTTCTATGTATTGCGAAAGTGTCGACATCGGAGCGGAATGACTCTGAATTTAAAAGCGCATACATCTCGATTAGCTGACTATTAGCTCCGACAAAATTTGTGCCATTGTCTAAAAAGACGTGTGAAGGAATACTGCATCGCGATATGAAACGTTTAAAAGCTCCTAAAAATTCCTCGGTGGTTAGGTCACTTACGATTTCGACATGTGCGGCCTTTGAAAACATACACACGAATACGCATCCGTACGCCTTTACCTTATTCCGATTCCGAAACTTCTTTTCTTTAATGAAAATCGTCCCGAAGAAATCTACTCCTACGTAAGAAAATGCCGCACTTTCATGAACCCGACTCGAAGGTAAATTACTCATCTTGCTGTGTAACATAGTAGGCCGATGTCGCATGCATTCCACACAATCACGTACGATTTTACGAACTTGATTTCTAGCATCGAATATCCAAAAGCGTTGTCGTATAGCTAACAATGTCGAAAGGCAACCTGCATGAAAGTTTCGCAGATGTGTTTCTCGAATTATTAAGTCGATCACGTGATGACGAGAAGGTAATAAGAGGGGGTTTTTTGATCGAAAGAGATGGTTGCGTTTTTTAAGCGGCCTCCCACGCGTAAGAGTCCATATTCGTCTAGAAAAGGGTCGAATGCTGCAATTCGCTGAGTTTTTGCAGGCTTAGATTGAGAAAGAAGAGAAATCTCACTTGAGAATTGCTCTCCTTGAATGATTTTTAAAACGATGCGCTCAGTTTCGCGTTTTTCTCGTACTCCGATACCTCGGGACTTGTATTTATTAGTTGGTCTGAAACGCAAATAAAATTCGATGACCTTCAACAACGTCGTATATGAGGAAAATCGACTGAATATGTCGTTTCTTGTAACGCTAGCAAGACTTACAACAGCTCTCAGCCCTGGCAAAGATTTCAGTAATTCCATCTTATCGACAGGCCACATAGTCTCAGAATTCGTCAGCCATATAGGGCCCTCTAACCACGATCTATTGCCAAGAAAATCGACTGGCAATTGCCCACGAGAAAGAGCGTCAGCTGGGTTGTCGTTAGTTCGAATATGTCGTCATTTACTCCCCGCGCTGAGCGACTGAATTTTCTTGACTCTGTTACCTTCAAAAACCCTGAGAATATTTGGCGATTTCTGCAACCAGTGAAGTCCGATTTTATGAGCACCTGTCGGTACATTTTCTCGATATCGGCTATTAACACAAATGTGTGTGTTCTGAAACGAGTGAGGATTACAAACAACTTATCTTGGATAGGTTGCCCGATGAGTAGTAGGTTGTTTAAAGAAACTCCTCGATCTGTTTTTGCCGATGCATCGAACACGACCCGCACCTTCGTAGTATTGCTCGTCGGTTTTATCACAGCGTGATGAGGCATATAATAGTCATCGGAAGTTTCGTTCTGTACCAACGACATGTGTCCTAATTCAATGTACTCATTCAACACTTTGCTATACTCAGCTTTAAATGTCTCGTCGCCCCGAAATCTACGTTGCAGTGCGAAAAAACGACGCAAAGCGATACAACGCGAGTTACCTAGTTCGGTTCGGCCTTCCTTAAAGGGCAGGCGAACGACATACCTACCACTTGCTTCGCGAGTAGTAGTATCTTGAAAATATTTCTCGCATTTTGCTTCGACATTGATTTTGGCCGCGTGAATTCCGACTTCCTCAATCTCCCAAAACCTTTGCAACTGATGGCTCAACCCTATTACATCACAAAAAGCCGTAGACCTGAGCTCGTCGTTAATCGCACCTCCCGCGATGACCCATCCTAACAATGTTTTCTGTAAAATCAAATCGTTCCCTCCGCGCGACAGATTGATTTTCCCCAAAGAAGAAAAGGATAACGTAGCGCCCGAGCTTATTAACATATCTACACTACGTGGTATATGAAATTTAGGGTCTGCGAGTTTGATGTTTGCTGGAATATTCAGTCCTTCTCGAGCAAACGGTTCGTCCGGTATAAAATCTGCGATTTTTGGAATTACGAGAAAGTTTAATGACCTTGAAAAATCGTTGCGAAGCAGCGGTTGAATGAGTGAATGTTATGAATGTTATCAGTGCACGTCACGTCAGAAATCGAGAATAGAAATAAACTGGAATGCAGGAAATAATGATAAGAAAATAGAATTGGAAAAAATTGTGACGAGAGCAGGCCGTTTGCCCGTCTCTCGTCCGCGTTTCTCCCTCCCCCACTCGGCTAAGCGTGGTGGCCAACGTTGGGCGCATTTAAGTATGCGCCTAACACTTGGTCTTTTGTTTCAGCGCCAAGGACGAGCCAGCGCAGTTGAGCGCAAGAAAAGTTGAAGAGCGCGGAGAGAGAGTGAGAGACAGAGAGAGAGAGAAAGAGAGTATTAGGCCTATGCAGGGATTGGCAGGCGCGCAACGCGTGACCGATAAGCGACGCGTCGCGTGCCGCCTAACTAATAGGTCAAGGTAGGGAGAGGAGCGAGCGCCGCAGAGCGACTGCAAGAGGCGCGCAAGAATTAGTGCGTGAGAGAGTCGCAGCCGAGCCTTACGAGAGTGAGGGAGTCTAAGCCTAGTCTTGCTAGAGTGCGGAAGTCCGAGCCCAGCAGAGAGAGCAGTTTGGGATAGCCGGAAGGAAGGACGATTAACCCTACCGGCAACGGCTTTGCCAGCAACAACAGCCAGCCCACCTGCCAAGAGAGTCAACGCCACCGACGGAGACCTGGTCAGCGACAGCGGGTAGCGACGATCTGACCAGCGACGACGGCCGGTACGTCCTGCGGCAGCACATCGCCCAGGATTCTCAACGTTGCAAGGAACAAGAAAAAAAAGGTCAAGTCTTCCTTTTCTTCTTTCTCTCTACACTCTCTCTCTCTGTTGATGCGACGACCGGTGCGCGGTGAAAGAGATAGCCTGGCACTCACGTGCCGGCTATCTGAAGGTTCGCGCTAAGGTTAATTTGTAGTGATATAAGTTGCGACCGGTGAATTGTCCAGGCGCCCACGTGCCGAACAATTTCCCGGTATTAGTTCGCGTAGTTTTAAGTAAGTTTGTAATAGGTTAAGTGTGTGATTTGGTATTAGTGAAATGCGAAATGTTTAGTTGCGATCATCTTAAGCAGTTTATTATTCGATTTTTAGTTTGCTAGTCGGTAATTTAGATTATGTTATGCGCGCGTTTGTTCAGTGTGAATGATTATTAATAATAATAGGTTGTAAGTGAGATTTGGTTCTTGTCTGTGTATAATTTATTTATCAGCCTCCCCTCATTCTTCCCTCTCAATTGTCATGAGCGAAAGCGCCTCACTTACCCCGCAAAAGAATTGGTAACAAAGGATTAAGTTTTGTTACAAAATCAAGAAGATTTCGTGAGATGAAAGGATGCGTGTCGCGACCGCGCACACAAACGATTCGCGAACAGAAACTCTTTTGTGCGACAAGATTGAAAAACTACTGGTTGAAATTCAATCTCTCTTGCGAGCGATTAGTACGTCCGGAAACATTCGATGCTGAATCTAAACTAAACTTGTTTTTCCTTCGATACGCGACCTCTTGTGTGAAAAACAGAGAAAGCAGAGAAAGAGAGAGAGAAAGAGAGAGAGAGAGAGAGAGAGAGAGAGAGAGAGAAAGAGAGATCAAGATCAGATAAGGTTCTATTTTGAAATGACGTGGCGCGCTAGCTCATAGTGTTGATTGGCATGATCGTGCTATTAAGGAATGACGGTACGTCTGCAAGTGGATTGAATTTTAGTCGGTTTCGACTAAACACGTATGTTATTGTCGATTAAAGGATTAGTGGGTTAATCCGCTGTTGTGTTCATTTGTCGCAGTGTTGCTCCTCATCCCGAATCCTAATCCGTGCGTTTAATGCGTTTCTCGACGCGTTATTCAGTCGTGGGAGCCTTTGTGCCTCCCGAATCCCCCCTTTCTATTTGAAATAAATAATTTGTACGGGCGGGCGCAAGCTACCCAGGAGGTATTCATTGTTTCTCCGTTACATAGTTCTATCCCTAAATTTGTAATAGTGTCGGCGTGCAATGCCGATATATTCACTACTATTACCAATTATTTATAAAGGGGGAAGGCAAGGGAGGCGGTGTATCGCTCCAAGCAAAGCAGGAAGGAGAACAGCGGGCAAAATGATTTCACACACACAACTCGTTGATAAACCGTTTATTACAACGCACTACCTAGAGTGCCGGCGAAAGTATAAACACTTATTAACAATAACGCGCAAACTTAATCTAAACGAGATGACCGGCACGTTAGCGCCATGTCACCTTGTTAACCGGCTCAAACAATTACTTAAATTACACACTGCCGAAAACTACGCCGGCTCGGAAAAGCCTGGCGTAGCAACGCGAACCGTGAGAATCGCCGAGGAAAGGAAGAGATATAAAGAGAGAGAGGAATCGGTGACCTGACCAATTTCGTCGCTGTTGCTGGCAGCCTTGAAGGTGTCCCACCGGCGGCTAGGCTGGAAAACCACTGGCTGCTGCGTGGCCGGCGACCTGGCAAAAAAGGCTGTTGGGTGTTGCCTCGATGACGGCTTCTTGCAGGGCAACTCCTGACTGCTGCGTCGCTGGCAGAGGAAGTCCTGTCCGGCCAATCTGCTGAGGAATGCTGACTTCTTCCCGAACAAAGGGCAGGCAGCGATGGTCACCAACTAGCTCGTACGACTGATTGCTGTCGCGCGCGTCGCGTAACTCTCTGTCGCGAGTGCATGAGAGTCGGCTTCTCACGCCTTCTCCCACCACTCGCCTCCTAATCGGCGGCACGCGGCAATGCTGGTCGCGACAAGTGCCGCGCGCCAAGCCCAACTACTAGACTATTGCTTTTCTCTCTCTCTCTCTCTCTCGCACTCTCAATACTCGATCGCGTCGTCGCGTCCACGGCTTCTCCTTCCACTCTCGTGCGTTGCTGAAAAATAAAAGGGCAGGCATCAGGCACGTGATAATAACGTGCGCTTGATGCCGGCCGTGCGCCTTTGCCTAAGAAGGAGAGGGAGGCAAGCACACGGTGCAGGCCATGACAGGCCTACACCGTCACAAATTTGCAATTTCATTAGCATAAACAACTTTTTAACTCGTTTAAATTGCTTTAAAAAGTACAACATACGTGTTATTTCACACATGAATTAAATAATATTGTTAAACTTGGTAAAGATAAAATTGAAAAATGGTTAAAAACTTGCATTGTTTATAAACTTATAAAATATTGAAATAGTCTGTAAGTACGATCGTTAAAGTAAAAAGGGAAACATATATTTAAAGAAAAAAAAAGGTAAATCAAATGCGTGTTGTATGCAATTATATAAAAATGGTTATGGGCTCAAACCGCGTATGCAGATATGAGCTTCTTTTGTATAGTGCTAATATAAATGACAAATAATATTGAGATGGAGTCAATTTCGAAAATTGAAAAACTAAGAGATATGGACAACTGGAATCCATGGCTTTTTGTAGTGCGCACGTATCTTGAGGATGACGTCAATATGGCGGCAAATATGGATCAAATTGAACGCAGTGTACGAGATGAAGTCGGATGGAAATCTGTCATTGCTGCAAAAAAAAATCGTTGAGTTCAAATGGGATAAAAGTGATAGCGCCGTGGCGAAGCCTTCAAAGATAGAAAATTTTGCTGTTAGGATGAAAAATTTGGGTGGTAAAATATTGTAGTTAATAATACTAACCCGAATTTTGTTTTGTCTTCAAAAAGAATTCATTTTTACAGTGTGTGGGACTCCGAAATAAATAAAGAAGAAATAAAAGAAAAGAAAACTCTAGAAAATCTAACCGCAAAACTAATGATAGAAGAATCGAGAATAGGTAATTATGAAGGAAATTCGGTGGTTCAATCGATTGCTTTAGTTATAAACAAACCAAGAGTTTGAGTTTCTCAAAAACGAACAAAAAAAGAGCAAGTAAAAGAAACACAAAAATAGGAACTCAAGATGCGGTAACTGTTACAAGTGTCACTCTTCGAATCACTATCTACGCGACGGTTTGAACAGACTTCAAGGAAACTGTTTCGAATGTAAATGAACATCGAGATCCTCGAAGTTGGCTACTAAACGAGTTGAGAAAAGGCGCGTAAAGATGATAAGGTGCAGGCTCGCGACGTAGTCAAATTTGGGCTCATATTTTTGTTTTCTTTCCGGTCGATATAAATTCACGACGGTGCGATGGAACACTTGTCAAGTGCATTTAGAAATTATTTATGATTGCCCATTCAAGTGTTGCGCACGAGAAAATCAGCGCTGGACAGGGTCCGGCAAGCGCATACATGTTTAGGCTCGGATTTCCGCTTGCATGCTCGAAGAAACCATAAAAAAAGAAAATATTTCGTCCTCTGTGTGATGAGTGACATACACATCGAACTATAATGCTTGTAGCGGAGTGTGAGTGAGAGAATATGCGAGTTTTTTATATAATTGTAGTACTTTAAGCGACTCGACTAAATGTACAAACGACAGGTTGCTGGCGATTTGTCTGTGATGCGCACTGACACGAGCCTATGCCGGATCTTTTTAACTATTTGAAGAGAGAAGATGAATTCCTCGAGATCCCTATCATGATTGACGAAACCGAGCGCCGCTGTCCCAATGCTCAATAAGCGCCCGCATCGCCAAATCTGATGCAGCGTTGCGAACCAAAACCTAGCAGATTTGTAGCAGAAACGTGTATTTTCAAATCTCGCGTCGAGATGAAAGACTCGGGGGTTGAGAAAGCTTGGAGCAGGAACTATGGTATTGCCCCGAAAGCCAAGTCAGAACGTGCGACAAACCAGCAGATTCAGAAACGTGCCTTTCCGAATCTCGCATCGAGATAAAAAAAAAAAGAAGATTAATCGGCTGAGCGCGTGGGCCTCCCTAAAAGCCAACAGTGATACACGAAGCTAGCAGAAAGGCTGGCTACACGAAGTCATCGGAGGTAAAACCAAAATATGCGATACCCTATGAACTCTGAATCATGAGAGAGGGAAAACTTAAAAAAAAGGAAGAAAGAAACGGAAGTGGGAAAGTGACTCACAGGAGAGACTCGCTCAGGGCAACTCACCAGAACGCTTGCAACCGTTGTCAAGGCAAGTACACTAAGAACATTGTAATGCAAAATTCTTGCGTTTCGGAGTGGTCTGCGACAACTCGTTATAATAATCAAACTTGTATTGTTTCTTTTAAAAGATTTAAGTTGAATTTATATCTATATTTGTAGATTATAAAACAAAATTGAAACTCATTTTAATTGTTTTACCCTTCGGATCTGCGTACGGGTATAGGAATATAAACATAGAAACAGTCGTTGTGAATAAGCGCGAAAGCTACATATTATATGATGTTTTATTTATACCTACGATATATATCAATCTCCTTTCATTAAAGGCTTGAAGTTACAAATAACAGGAAAGTTTGTACCTAACTTGAAAATATTGTAATCATTGCGACTTGTTCCGAGGCAGTTAATCTGTATAAAGTTGACTTAGAAGTTGTAATGCCTGAAAAGTTGAGCTTTGCCGCTAATAGAGAAAACATGCAGTTCTGGCATGAGGGAATATGCCATTAAAATAATCGACTTGTACGCGAAATTCTGAAAACTGTCGATAACAGTTTTAACCTAAATCTTGATAATCAATTTTATGATCGTTGTACCTGTGGCAAATCTTACAAAAATCCTTTCCATAGTAGGCTCGATCGCGACAAAGAGTTAAGACAAATTTTGCATATTGATTTATGTGGACTGATGTGGATAGAATTGATAGGCAAAAATAAGCACTATCTATTTATAAAAGACAATTACTCGAGTTTCCGGAAAATTTATTGTTTGCGCCAAAAATTAGAAGCTTCTGAATGCTTACAAAAGTTTTGCATAGAAATAAAAAATCAATTCGGCAGGGATGTAAATGAAATTGTAAGCGATGGTGGCGAGGAGTTTGTCAACGATGTAAACTAAAAATTTTTTGAAAGCAGAGGTATAAAGCATATGGTAACTATATTACGGTAACTAACTATCACAGCAAAACAGTATCGTGGAACGCGAGAACTGAACGATTGTAGAAGCTGTTCGATCAATATTGTATTCAAATACAGACCTGCCGCGCTTCTTGTGGGCTGAGAGCGCTAACACTGCCGTCTATGTTTTGTACAAAACTGATCTGATTAAACTTCTAAGAAAAACTCCACATTAATTGTGGATGGATAAATTAACATAGAGCAATTCTAAGGCTGGATTCGGATTTAGTGCATCAAAATCCTTAGGGATACATTGCTATTATTTATGTGATAAATCCTTATTGACTTGTGAATAAGACCACTGTCGAAAAATATAATTTTAATTTATTTTAAGTTTTTATGAGTGATGGTGACATTATTTACATATTTTTTTTAAACATAATTTTGACTTCGTAATCATGTGAGCTTAACTGATGGGCTACCTTAACACAAAAAATCTTAACCTTAAAACAATAAAGAAAAAATCTTTAATAACTAAACACATTTTTGAAAAAATAGAGATTGAAGATAGCATAAATGAAATATTATTTAAAAAATAAAAAGAATAAACGTTGACGAAAAAACGCCAATTAGATTTTCTTCCAGATTTTTCTCATAGAATAGATTAGTATAATTATAATTAGTTTTTCGAAATTATGAAATTTTTGATAATTCATTTATATAATTCATTTATATAACTTTTTATAAACAATAAGAATATAGACAATAAGATAAAGGATAGATACTTTGTTTTATTTATACCATAGGTGGTATAATTAGTTTGGAATTATTTAGCATAGATTCGTTTCGGGTATTGATACATCGAAAGAAAACAATATATTTCTTTATTAAAATTCGTTAAACTAAAACTATATTTTTATATTATATAATTACAGGGGAAGAATCGAGGTAGCTATAAAAAATACCGGACACAGGGGATCGTCGATTTCATTACCACCAGGTGGTAGTAATAAGCCATATGGAATAGTTGCTGTTGCAGATACATGTCCAGGAGGTAATATTACTTAACTTACTTTGATTGGGATATATTCGTAATGAAATTAAGAGTTAATTTTAAAAATATCAAATTTCTGCTACTAACTTATATAATACTTGCTCATAATAATATAATATCATAATACTTGCTCTCTTATATTGAGATAGAGCTCAATGCGTTCATGGTTGATTAACAAACTTTTTAAAATGGAACGATTTTGATACCTTCCAGAATAAAAGTCGGAATAAATAGTTTTAAAAAAAGATTCGTGGTGTGCATAAAAATTATGGTATAGAAATCAATTTTCAGTGTCTAACACAAGTTATTATACTTTAGAAAATATTATTGCTTATTATTCACATATAATATGCAAAAAAGTATAATCATTAATTGGACTACAACTAGAAAATTTTTTTACTTTCCAATATAATTTATAAAATGTCCATGGACAATAACTAAATTTTTTCAATACAATTATATCAATTGGTTACAAAAATAATCTTTGTTATAATTTACATGAAGGTACTTCACCATTGATCTGTACGCGTGCATTAATACTGTGTTTATTTAATTGTGTAAAAACAGTGTCTTACGTTTTCTGAATCTTGAAAATATTAGTATTGTGTGCATTAACATATTTGCTAGTCGACTTGGGTGTTTGGATATCTTCATTGGTATATTGTCTGCTAACTGTATAATTTTTTCTCTTATGGACGTCATATTAATATTTGTCCTTATGTATTTGTTTGTGACAAACCATGGTGCAACAGTAATAGATCATAGTGTTATAATTTAAAATCATTCTATTACATCAATATTTAATTTTTTAATTTTGTAACATTAGGCCAAAGTTGTATTACTATTTAATTATGTTCTATACTAGTTTAATTATGGGTATATATATATAATATATACCCCGTTACAATATATATATATATATTGTAACGGGGTAAAACCGTTTAATTGTTATATTCGCGCGACTGTATTAAAAGGACACGCGTAAATCGTCAATGCTCACTACTTATCCGGGAGAGCACGAGAAAGTATGCGTCAGTCAACCAATAATCGTTATTAACCTATACTAAATTGAGTGGAAGCTATGTGAGATGAGAGAATCAATGAAAACACTTGTTAGTAATGTAAATTGGGTCTTTTATTATCCCTCAAAATTCACAAAAGGTCGGCCCGCGCGTTTGTTTACATGCACGCTCGCTCGTCGACAACACGCTTTGTCGGTACGCTCGCTGCTCTTTGTTATTAGAGCCGTTACATGCACGCATTTACGTTATTCATTAATTAGATAATCGCGATCGCGAGATTAAGCTAGCCAGCTTACCTTATACTTGCAAGCGATCGGAGAAGTCACAAATACCTCGCACAGAGCGGAACTGTTTTTATTGTTTCTTACGCGGCTCGCGAATGCGCGCACGGAGTGGTTTCGCCCTCGATGGCGAAACCTCGCACACACACACACACTGCTTGGCCTTCAGCTGGTGTCCGGATGGCTCGTTGGAGGCAGCTGTCACGGCTATCTGGCACTCTCGATTATCTGCTGATCTGGCGTATCGTTGATAAGGGCACGTGAATTGGCGATTGCGGTAGCGAAAGCGGACGGATACTAGGATGGTCTAGGCTTCACTGGTTCAAATTCGGTCGCGCGCGTTCCGTCTGCTCGCGTGCCGAATTCCTTCGTTACCTATTCTGTCCCCCCGGCAGGTGCTGCCCTCATAGGCAGCAATTAAGCTAAATAGTCAGCGCTAATTTGACGTTTACCGTCACAATATATACGAGGTGTGATCAAAAAGTAAGGTGAATTTTTATTTTTCTCAAAAAATATTTATTTATTCATCAATTTTTATTTTATCTCCTTCAAAGTAATCCCCCTCGGATATAATGCACTTGTGCCAACGCTTTTTCCAATCCTCAAAGCATTTCAAAAAATCATTTTTTGTGATCTTGTTTAGTTCATCCTTCGATGCCGTCTTTATCTCCTCAATCGTGGCAAAACGCCGTCCTTTCATGGGCCTCTTCAGTTTTGGGAACAAGAAGAAGTCACAGGGGGCCAGATCTGGGGAATACGGTACCTGTGGCATCGTTACTGTGTTGGTTTTAGCCAAAAATTCGCGCACAAGCAACGATGTGTGCGCAGGGGCGTTATCATGGTGCAAAAGCCAATTTTTATTTTTCCACAAATTCGGACGTTTCTGGCGGATTGCTTCGCGCAAATTGCGCATAACTTGCAGGTAATATTCCTTATTTACTGTTCTACCCTGTGGCAAGAACTCATGATGCACCACGCCCCTGCAGTCAAAGAAAACTGTAAGCAAAACCTTTACACTTGATCGAACTTGGCGTGCTTTTTTTGGTCTTGGTGATCCAGAATGCCTCCACTGGGACGATTGAGTCTTAGTCTCGATGTCATAACCGTATACCCATGTTTCGTCACCTGTTATAAACCTGTTGAGTAAATCTGGATCATCGTTGACGTCATTAAGTAGCTCTTGGGTGATGCTCATGCGACGTTTCTTTTGGTCGAAATTGAGCAATTTCGGAACAAACTTCGCTGACACACGTCTCATGTCTAAAACACTCGTCAAAATTGATTGGCACGAACCAAATGAGATGCCAATATCGTCAGCAATTTCTCTAATGGTAATTCGACGATTTCCCAACACTATTTTCTTCACTTCTTCAACATTCTCATCAGTTGTTGATGTGCTGGGGCGTCCAGAACGAGGTTCGTCGTCGGTGTCTTCTCGGCCTTCTTGGAAGAGTTTATACCACTTGTAAACATTTTTTTGGCTTAAAGTAGACTCACCGTATGCCACTTTCAGCATTTCAAGTGTTTTGGAACATTTGATTCCATTTTTCACACAAAATTTAATGCAAACTCTTTGATCCATGTTTTTAGACAGCAGCAAATCATGGAGCACGCAAAACACTTCTAACCTTGATGCCTCTCACAAACAAACCAAACATACTACAAAGCTGAAATTTGGAACGTATGTTCTAGACGAGTGTACCGACATAACCAAATAAAAAAGTCGAAGATCGAACGGACGTAGCCCGCTAAATTTCAAAATTCACCTTACTTTTTGATCATACCTCGTATATATATATTGTAACGGAGAATCTCAGCTAGGCCGATTTCGTCCGTTTGGCTCTCGCAAATGTCCGCGCGCCGCGCTAAGCTGAGAGTGTGTGCGTGCCACACGCACACTCATGCTTGGATTTTTGTTTTCGAGGTGCTGTATACGGGCTGAGCTGATGGATGGAGCGATCGAGATGGCGCGGAAGAAGAAGAAAAGAGAGAGAGAGAGAGAGAGAGAGAGAGAGAGAGAGAGAGAGAGAGAGAGAGAGAGAGAGAGAGAGAGAGAGAGAGAGAGAGAGGAAGAGCGCTCTAGTTACGGATCATAGCGAAAAATTTAAGGAGAGAACGAAGTTAACGGTTTTCCAGAGTTGGCCTCGCGACCTCGTCAACGTTTTCGTTTTCGGAGACACGCCTGGTGCGCGGACAAGAATTGGAGAGTTGTGGCTGGGTCGCGCCCAGCCGTGTCCCGAAGTATACCCAGCACCAGTGCGTATGGGTAACCGGCGAGGTGCGCGGGTGTGCGCGTGTGAGCGGACTTTATCGCTGCTGCAGTACCGAGCAACCGAGGGGCAGTGGAAGCAACAATAACAGCAATCAACGAATGAACAACGGATTGAGGCAGCAATATTGGTAGAGCGAAGGAGAAGACGAGCAAGAAAACAAACAGCGACGATAATAAACACCAGAGAGGCGGTCAGCGACAAGGAGCGCACCAGTGACATCGCACAGCGAAGCGTTCTAGCCGTCAGAGAGGTTGAAGGTCGAGGTCGGTGCCGTGTTTTCTCTTACTTCTCTCTTTCTCTCTCTTGCATGTTTGGGCGCCAGCTGATGGGTGGTAGCGCGGCAGATCTGTCAGATATCCCGTTAATGAAATAACGACGGAAATTGTTTATCGGGCATTTGTTATAATAACTAGTTTTAAACAGCCTGACCAGCCATCGATTCACCTTCGAGTTTGCATTTATTATTGTGCCGATCGTAGTACATAGGGGCGAGATCGCCGTTTTGTAGTCGATTGTTAACGATCAAAGAATTAGTGTGTTAATCCGCTGTTGTGTTTATTCGTCGCTATATCACTCCTGATTCCGACTTTGAATTTGTGCGTTAAACGTGGTTGTGCTCGACGCGTTATTCAGTCGTCGGAACATCTTTTGCTTCCCAAATCTCAAAATAGACAATTTATGCGGACGGCCGTGAGCTAACCGGACGGGAACGGTTGCATATTCTCTGTTACAATATATATATGTATATTTTATAGCTTATTTTTAATTGACAATATAGATTTTCTGCTTGAAACTAGTAGTATTTTCTCATTTGTAGATTAAGTTATTTTTATTTGGTCCATATATGGGTTGTGACGGTAAACGTCAAATTAGCGCTGATAACCTAACCTGATTGCTGCCTGGGAGGGCAGCACCTACCGGGGGGACGAAATACGTAACGAAGGAATTCGGCGCGCGAGCAGACGGAACGCGCGCGATTGAAACCGAACATAGTGAAGCTTTGACCACCGACACGCTCGTCCGCTTTTATTGTTTTGCCACTACTGATCCGCTGCAGCTAACACCGAAAATCGAGAGGACGCCCGCTTCAGTAATAGCCAGAGTGATCGCTATCGTCAAGGTGCCCTATAGCAGCCAAAGGGAGAGATCTGCGCCGACAGAGAAGCGTCGCCCCAGACGAAATCAAGACAGTGTGGGTGAGGTTTCGCCATCGAGGGCGAAACCGCGTGTGCGCGCATTCGCGACCCGCGATATAAACAATAAAACAACTTTCTCGCAGTGTGTGTCTCTACCGTTTTCTTCGAACGTCTGCAATATCAAAACAAAGATGAAATGATAAAGAATTTCACCCCTTTGGTACCTGCATCTGCCCTCTAAAATTATTCATGAATCAAAAGATACACAGGTTGAAATATTAAATTCAGGTATTTGATTGAAAACATAATTATTTTTCATATCGATTAATTTTGTTTTGACATCTATCATGTGTTTTTTTGTACAACGTATTAGTTTAGTTTTTTCTTTTAAGGTAGTTTGACATTTTATTTTGTTCATATTGCACTCGACATGGAAAATTCGAACTGAAATCCCCATTGAGTCTTAACAAAGTATGTAATTTCAGATTATCTCCACTTGAATTCAATATATCAAAATATGCGATTATTTTTTCGCCACCTTAAAAAAATGATAGACTTCTTACTTTCCAAACATGTAGCTCCAAGAAAAAAATCGCACAATATTATAGAAAAAATAACGTTAAAGCTTTTCGTTTTGCGCGTAAATTGGTTTGCCAGCAGTCGATCTATCTTAATCACCAAAGTTATAACAGCGATCAGAAAAAAAGCAAAACATGAAACTTTAAACTACTTTTTACGAGAACAAATTCTATCCAAAATGAATAGAACCTTGCGAAAAAATTCAGCATGTAGTTTGAAGCGGCCTTAATGCAATTCCGGTAAAATTTCGAAAATAAAAATTAATTAGTTTGTTTACAAAGTGCGATTTAAAAAAAATTATCTCTTCAATGGCTTATTCAATTGATGTCAGACTTCGTACAAATTATTAATTAATAATTAAACATTGTAATTTTGAATGATTTCATGAATAAATTTTTTAAATATTTAAATGCCAACCTGCTGAAGTTTTCAGCTAATTTCAATAGAAGCCGCGTTTTCTTTTATGATTTTTAGTTATTTATTATATTGTTTGAATTTTTTACATATTAACTTGGAGTTTCTAATGTAACCGGCATTGTTCTATCATTAATTCGCGAATATGCAAATATACGTAGCATGACATTATTCCCAAGAGCTACTAGATTGCAAACAAGAGCGACTAAATCACAAACATGAGCAGCTGGAGAATAAACACGATCAAACAAATCTATCCGAAAATTCCAAAATCTTTTAAAACTTACTTCTCAAATTTACAAACGATTAAATAACTTACAATTAAAATAGTGAATGATTATTAATGCAAAATTTCAAATAGAATAAAATTTATTAAATGAAATTGTCAGATATATATTATACTATTTGTGTATATTTAAACTATTTTTTAATTAAATCACAATTTTATATATAAGCGTTAAAACTCGGAAATTCAATGTCAAATCTGAATTCTAGCAAATTGACAGAGCATAATTGCGAACATTCGAAATTTCGAAATTTCAACGGTGGGGAGACTCTTAATCCAATCTTGCACGTGACCCGGATAGAGAATCAATTTTAATAAATAGTTGAAGTTTTCTTCGATCTTTATTTTAATTTCGTTTGCTGTCTTGCCTAACAAGTCACCTTTCACAATGGATGGAAATCTCCGAAGAAATATATTTCACCGAGAGAAAGATCCTACGTGTGTTATTCTCATAATTACTTATTTTATCAACATATTGATATCCTTTGCTTGATAGCATGATTGAGTCTTGTATAGATTCTTACATGAAACGTCGAACGAAGGCGAGATAGTTGGTTTTGCGAATAAAGTAATTGGCCGATCTGGCTGAAACTTGGTGTGTGCTCTTCCAAGATATGCCACTAAGTAAAAATAACCTTGATACGCACTAGTAGCGCCATCTCTCTGACTTTGCACGGACTTTTCAAACGACCTTCGTAATTAGTAAGTAGTTTACTTGCAGATCACTTCAAAATCTGGTTGGAAAAAATATTTTATCCCCATGTAGGCCATCACTTAATATTATTACTTGATCCTTGGAGTGGTCATTGTCACAAAGTTATAGAAGAAACGATGCCACAAAATAAAATTATTAACATAAAACAAATTCCAACTGGAACCACAGGAAAAATACAACCACTTGATGTCTATGGATTCCGTATTTGGAAAAACTTTGTCCCAACATTTTCTGATAATGTAATGTTAATGGATCATGATATGAATTTACATGTGAGAAATAATATAATTAAACTTCAATCATTGGTTCACAGCCAACTGTCTTCACCGAGATGCATAGATACGTTTAAACATTCCTGGTAAAAAAGCGGTTACGTCAATGAGAAACCAGATAAATTTGATAATCCTATAGATTTCAGTTTCGGAAAGTCTTGTATAACACATTGTAAAATATAAGGGTGCACAAACATTGCAATTGTACGATGTGGTTGATGCAAAAAAGCATTGTGCTTTAAACACTTTTATGAGGACTACCATTATTGTAAAAACTTCGTAAAATAATATATTTTATGCTCAATACCAAAAATGCATTATGGCAAAAGATAAAAATTGTAGATTATTATTATTATACTCTAATATTATAAACAAAAATACATTATAAGTTAAATTTACAATAAGGGAATTTCTATAACATTCTGATAACAATTTCTACGGAAATTATAAAACTGCTTCACACACAGAATTTTCTTGTTTACAAATTTAGGAATTTTAGGTGGTTTGGTTAAAAAGCACAGGCATCTAACCTATTTGTTGTTTAGGGGTTTAGGGTTTAAGGCTCTTTGGTTCACATGTACAGGCTACAAAGATCACACATGTGAAAACAAGTTTTTATGAAAGTTAAAATTTTTTTTCCACCTCATTGGTTCCGTCATTTTAAATTTTCAAAATCTGATATCAGATTTGTAAATAGCGATCTCGAAAACTCCTATATACAAACCATCTACAAAATATTATGGATTGAAGTATACTTATAGTTATTTTGTGTTAGGAGTAGTATCTATGAAAAAATCGAAAAACTTTATTTGTTTATTATAGATGTTTACAAATTTTTTCCAATTTTTTTAGTCATTTAAAACTTTTTTATTATATAAAATTTTTTTTCGATATTTCTGTCCGCCATATTAGTTCCGCCATTTTAAATTTTCATAATCTGATAACAGATTTGTAATCAACAACCTCGAAAACCTCTATATACAAGCTTTCTACGTAATAATATGTATTGAATTACATATTTACAGTTATTTTGTGTTAGGCGTGGTTTACCCCCCTTAGGCGTAATATTTATTAAAATACCGAAAGACGTCAACTAAATTTTGTTATTATGGATGTTTAAACATTTTTTCCAATTATTTTTATTCGGTTTAAACATTTTTATTATAAAATTATGCCAAAAAATATATGTTTTCAAACCCTAATAAATAGGGGATGCTACCCTTACTCTTCAAATATCATGAAATACTTGCTCCTTTTGTAAGAAATAACCTCCAGTTTGTTTCACTGAAAAACATTAATTTTAAGCCGAGATATTAAAAAAAACGCTTTTTGGGGGTCTACTTTAGGGGAGGCTTTTACCCCTTAAAAGTGAAAATTTGCCGATCAAAAGAAATACGTGTCTGATATTTTTTTATGTTCTACAATATGTATCAAAATCATCAAAATCGGTGAGTTCGGGTTGGGTACGTTTCCTTGTAAGTGATAATGGCGCCAGACCGCCAGTCCTTGGTTACGGCGATCGTCAGGAAATATAATCAGAAATCGGCGCGCAGGTCTGGTTATCCGCTGTGTAACTGCGCAGAGCGGCAAAGGGACTGGTCTTACGCTGATAACATTTTTTCAGGCCGCTCCAATAGTCAATGATTTGCTCTCCGTTCTCTCAATGTCCTGAGAATGCCGGCACCTCATGAAGCAACTCCTCGTTTCCGGTTGAGGGGTTGAGGGTTCGATAGGTTAACACATACAGTCCCTTAACGTTCGGAACTATTCAAAAAAAAATCTTCGCTACAAACCGTCCGCAGCTGAAAATAAAGGCAGCATGCAAGGAGGGAAAAGTCAACGAGGCATAAATAACAGATATCGATTACACTTCACTTTCCTTTATTCTCTAGTTAGAGTACATGGGCATTCAGAATGGCGGATGGTCAGCGCGGCTCGGTACGATATTTAATGCGCAACGGCACCGAATCCACACATCCCGGCGAATTAAACACGCGACGAATTGTGCACACGATTACCCAATTATCTTCGGTGAGCAGTACTTCACCTAACTATCCAAATCCTAAGATTCTCTGACGCTCAAGTTAGTGGAAAAAATGGCGGTTGGTCATGCGCGATTCGGTCAGGAATACTTCGTTCCGAGCGGCGACAGAATCCACACGTTTCGACGGAATCAAGAACATGACAAATTACGCGCGGAAACACCTAATTTTCACTAATACAAACGGCACTTTACCTACTTACTTATCTCAAGTCTAACGATCCACTCGACGCTCAAATCACTCGATTTCTCAGCTCGTAGCAGGATTTGCGTGCAGCTGAGTTCACGATTAGTGGCAAAATGGACGAGCAACGGCTCTTCATGGTCCAAGATTTCTTACTTCTCCTCTTTCCCAGAAGGAATCATTTTATTGACCGACATGCTAATTCAAATATCGGTATCACCTTTGTTGGTCAATATGCAAATTATAAAAGTAGCAGCGCCCTCACTTTATCTCCTATCTCATCGCTATTTACCTTCTCTCACTTCTCATTAAGTCAGTCAGCATTGATTGATGAGAAAAATCTACCCCTAGTCCTATTTATTTTTTGGTGCAGACGAAAATCAAATTTTATTTTAATTCGCTTATTGGTCGTGACGTCACTGGCGAGTTTCATCAGAAGTTCAAATTTCATCAGTCAAATATGTCGTTTTAATTTAATTAACTACTTGTCGCTTATGAGTACGCCTACGGAATTGTAGCGGTCGCCTACAGGTATTTCCAATTTTCCCTTTGTACGTTACACATAATAAGTCGCATCCTTATCGCTAGGTATTTTGCAATATACATTTCATTTCGCTAATTTCCATAATAGTCATAGGTCAATTTTCATTTTCGTAGCACCCTCATCATCGAGTTTGCGTTCGAATAATATATGTATTTAAATGCTAGTTCGCTCACACTCATATGGTTAGTCTCCTTTACTCTTGTTTAGTCGGTCTCGCTTGTCCCCGCTCAGTCTGTCTCGCTCGCTTCCGCTCAGTTTATCTCGGCGCCTCAAAATGGCCGCCTTCGCTCCCACGTGTGAACCTCGTGCTTCGCTACCGGTCTCTGGAACGCCTCCTCGAGCGCTCCCCATCGGTCGTATATCGCGTGTGTACATTCGGATGTTCGCCAGTGGTCAGCAGCAGTGTATGTGGCGCTCAGGATTTTACCGATGGTTCGCAGCAGCCTGGCACAGCTGATTGCTGACTGTCGCTTCATCTACGATATCCTGGTCGCCCCAGGTGTGACAGCTTTCCTAGAGTGCCTGTGATCGTGACAGGGTGTGTAATGTGTCCCTGGATTTTGTTCGCATGCATTTTTATTACATTTTTCCGTCGGTTTTCCGTGTGCTTTTCTCCAACCGACAACACGTGGTCGGAAGTGTGTGTGCGTGTGCTCTCTTTTTTTTCATCATGCGCTCCATTTTCCTCTCATCCGTCGGATCGCACTGTTTTACTTGTAATATTTTCCGGGGCGTTGGTGGGCGAATTTGAAAATGAAGTAGGGATTGATTCTATTAGGGTGCGAGTAGGGCAATTTGTATTCGGCTGGTTAAGGGGCTGGGACGGGGATGGCTTCTCTGAGATATTGCAAGTAGTGTAACACTCTCAGGCAAAGCCTTGTAATGCACCGCATTATAACACTCATTCTAATACTGATAGATAGTTAGAGCTCTCTCTCTCAATATATGTAAGCAGACTCATGTAATTCTTCGATGATTGAGGATGATTGAGCGGATTTTATTAATATGATTAGGATTACCAGCTGTTAGTTCGGCTATAAGTAATTTTAGTCGATGTACTAGCTCATTTGAGTCATCCTAGTAGACATAGTTATATGACATTTCGTTTCTGATAATATTGAGGCGATATATAAAGCCACTTTCACGAGAAGTAAGTTAGGATCAATGTAGGCTTTGATTTTTTTACATGAATATTTCGGTATTTTCTTATTAATTCATATCGCTTGCGATGAGTGATAGTATTTTCAACAATTTTAATATAGTTTTGTTCATCTAATAAGCTGATTAATTTAGGATTGAGTTCTTTACGAAAAAGAAGTTCCATTAAAACTAGAGTCTCAACGTATCTTTCACGAGTCACTATAATTTTATCACTTTCGAAATAAATAGAAAAATTATCAATTACTCACTTATTTTCCGTTAGATAGACACTAAATGCTTTATCTAGATCACTTTTCTTATCAGGTCCATGCGACAGTTGAATATATTTTCCTGAAATTGAGACTTCGAGCAACTGTGATGAATACGTTTTGTTTAAATTTATAATAGTAGTATCTATAGATTCTTCATCATCATCAGCATACTTGTTGAATTCATTATCAACGTCAACATTACTACCAGTAGTAGTTTAAAATGTAGTATCTTACGATTTTATAGTATATCAAATTTGTTGGTAGTATTATTATTAAAGTATCGAGATCTCTTAGAACTGTCTGTTTATGTTGCTTTTAACTTAAATATTTTTTAAACGTGATTCTATTGACCGGATCCATTTCAGATCGGGCAGGCCTACGGCAATGATATCTCCGATTGACTCGGCTGTGGAGTATGTTATTCTACTTCAAAAATAAGCCGACACGTATTTTTTTTTTCGATTAGACCTCTACATCATTTTTTACGAGTATTTTCAAAAATTGGTTAAAAAATAAATTTTCTAAAAATCAAATATTAAAATTTAAAAAAATGCTCTATATTTTCTAATTTTTTTACTTAATATGTTATTTATAGCTTATTTTACTGTATTTCTTATACTCTTTCGAATGCGCCATGCAGAATAAAAAAATATTGAAAATTGGCGGGAAAAGCTCAATTTTTCGAAAAAATTTCAAACTCAATTTTCTCAAAAAAGCCATCGTTTTTTTTTTCAAATTTTTATGATAGATTAAGCATTACAAGACCTTTAAATTGGTATAGGAGTGATCGCGTACTTTTACGTTTTAGTGATAAAATATCGATTTTTCGTTTTTTTTTTGCTCAAAACATTGATAATTATAGTTTTGACATGTAAAACTTATTTACATATATGTTTTATGTGTATTATATAGATATGAAATACATTGTGAATGTTCAAAAAAATCATTACAACAAAATTAAAAAAAAAAACACTTTATTTTTATAAAAAGTTTCAAAATAAACTCATTTATTTAAGTAATAAAAATTATATTTTTTATTTTCTAGACTTTTTAGTCTTTCTGTTTTTAGTTTATTTTATTTTTTTGCTTATCAAACGGTTCAAATTTTTTTCTGCCAAACTTCAATTTCAATTTATTAGCTAAGTCACCAAGGCTTTTAAATCGCTTGTTTTTAGTTTTATATACACATGATTTATGCCTTTTTAAAAAGTCACAACACTTAACTCTCTTATCTGAATATGTACTATGTGGAGTCATAATTATAAACACAGAAATAAAACTCAGTTATGATCTAAAGTGATTTTTGTTATAACGTACACTTGCTTTAATATTGTAACGGGGTAAAACCGTTTAATTATTTTATGCGCGTAAATACTCTAAAAGGACGCGCGCAGTTAATTATGCTCAGTACGCAAATCGGAGAGCATGTAAAGATAGTCGCCAGTCAACCAGTAAGTCGTCTTATCGAAGGAAAGTGAGTGGAAGCTATGAGGTATATGTGAATCGAAAAGCACTTGTTAGTAATATAAATTGGATCTTTTATTATCCCTCATACTCTACAGAAGGTCGGCCCGCGCGTTTGTTTACGTTGACGCACGCTTGTCGGCAACACGTATTGCCGGGACGCTCGCTGTTCTTTGTTAATAGAGACGCTATTACATGCACGCTTTGAGAATGATATTTATTCATCAATTAGATAACCGCGATCGCGAGATTAAGCTGGCCAGCTTACCTTATATTTGCAGGCGATCGGAGAAATCACAAATACCTCGCACAGAGCGGAACTGTTTTTATTGTTTCTTTCGCGAGTCGCGAGTTTGCGCACGTTGTGGTTTCGCCCTCGATGGCGAAACCTCACACACACTTCCGATAGCTCGTGCTCTCCTCCCTCTGCAATCAAGCTAGTGGATGTCTGGCACCTCGGTGGCAGCTGTCACGGCTATCTGGCACAAGCTGAATACCACTGATCTGGCGTGTAGTCGTCAAGGGCACGTGAATCGGCGATAACAATAGCGAAAGCGGGCGGACACTATGATGGTCTAGGCTTCACTGGTTCGAATTCTATTGCGCGCGTTCCGTCTGCTCGCGTGCCGAATTCCTTCGTTACCTATTTTGTCCCCGCGGCAGGTGCTGCCCTCACAGGCAGCAATTAGGCTAAATAATCAGCGCTAATTTGACGTTTACCGTCACAATATATAATATACACCTAGAAAGCATGCGTGCTTCTCTGTGTGTACACAATTTACGACTGATAGAAACTGAACTATGTGCTATCAGCAATGCGAGCACGTGTATATTTATAAGCTATTTATAGAAGAAGGAATGTAATTCTATCAAAATCGCAAGACTACTATCAAACGTACAATTCTTGTATATGTATATATGAATGTATATATAAATATCTATATATGAGCTAATCCCCGTAAATTTTGAAATTTGATATTAAAAAAAAAATTTTTTTTTTTTCAAAGCACAGCTTCCAGGATCTTTTTTTCTCTTTTAGTTAGATTTAAGGAGTCTCATATGCTACATATAAATCATACAGAATTAAATAAAATTGAAGTCATTTAAATCATTATTGCATAAGAAATTAACACGATTTTTTTTATATTTATTATCGAATGATTTTTGTAAAAATTTAGTTTCAAAGTTTGGTGAATAACACGGGCTCTTATATAAGCAGTACGTTTATTGTTGATATCTCAGTTAAAATCATACAAAATATAAAAAAACAAATTCTAATATATAGTACATTTTTTTAAAAATATTTTGGTCGAACATATAAGTAAATTATCGATAATTTCAAAAAGTTATTAATAATTATTCACGTTATTTTTTAATATCAAACAGTTGTTATTTACGCTTGGCAATGCTGCAATGCAGACATATACGTAGTGTATATCAGATGATAGATATACTGTAAACATGTTTACAGTGGACTCACATATGTTCATGGCTATAACCTAAACTTTTGTGTGCTTTGGGTTGTGTATACAAAAACAATTAGAAAGTGGAAATGAAATAAATTTATTTATTCTTAGTGTGATTTGCAATAAAACAAGCATTTTTTTCGAAACAAAGCTTTTTATTATAAAAAATAATTACAAAATGTTTAAATTTTATAAACTTTGAGATGAGACTGAAAATCTAATTTGAATGAAAATGTAACATTACAAACCCGTTGTTTTTATACTGGCATTATATAATAAATTAAATTCTTTGAAACCCTAAATAATAAATATTACTTTTATTTTTTTTTAAATAACCTTTGGTTATGTTAAACCTTTATTTGTAAAACTGAGTTCAAGTAATCTAAAATAGAGTTCAAAATTTTTTTATTTTTAATTATTTGTGGTTTACCATCCACTTCACCTACTAATAAAGCTTTTGTGTCATCAAATCCTTTTGTTTTGAAATGTATAACTAAGTTTTCATAAGTGATACCAGCATAAGCTAATCTTTTTTGCATAGCTTTACTAATAACATCATCCATGGGCTTGAACGAAGGTATTATTTCTTTGGCGTCCTTTTCCTTTTGCATGCGTTCTGAAATATCTTTGATTGTTTTATTAAATTCTATCAAATCAAGAACACTTATAAAAGAAGTGGTTAGTTGTTCTAATAAAATGACATCAACACTAGCATCATGGGCACCATTGCATGGAAGTGCCAATAATTCTTTTGCTAATGTTGTAAGTTTATACCCACTCTCTCTTTTTGGAAACTTATCTTTAAAAAGTAGCAGAGTGTCAGAAAATCCTTGTATCACATTTTCAAATTCATCTATCAAAGATAATTCTTGCATGGAGGTAATCATACGTGTGGAGTCAAAATTACAATTGTGCGCAACTAGTATACTTTTTTTCTCAAAACTTTTTAAAAAATTTAAGAGTTCACTAAAAACTACTCGTTTTGGTAAAGTTGCAACTTCATGCCCATGTAAAAATAGTTTTTTATGAACTTTACTTAGGCCATTTACGTTTGTTGCACTTGAATCAATAGATTTGGTTGGAGTAATATATGCACTGAACATTTTATTCCCACATTTTACACATATTTGCAGTATGTCATGTTTATAACTAAAACCTCCAGTTTCTATATTAAAAAATGCAATATTGAAAGCATTAGACTTATAATTCAAATAATTGTCAGTAACTAGTTTGATACAGTCTTCCTTTCTTGCTTTTTTGTTATCCAATAAATCCATATGACTTTCATAAGTTTGTCCTTCAGCACTTTCCTTTTGATACTTTAACTGGGATCTTTTTGCTTGTCTTTGCAATCTAAGTCTTTTATATGATATCTGACTTCTGCGTTCTCTTCTTTTTTGCACAAGTTTATCAGACTTGTTTATGTGTTTTTCTAATGGTTGATTCCAAGGAAGAAACATTTTTGCCATGGTGCGCTGAAGATAGCTATCTCCACAATTTTTTTGTGCTACTGAAGCAGCAAATCTAAAGTCTGCAGATTCAGAGGTGCTATAACACACACTTTTTCTAGCTTTGCTGCACATGGTATTATTTAAGCTTTCATTAGCTTGAAAGCTTGGTGCTCCAACAAACTTTGCAGCATTTTAGGAAAGTTGCAAAAAAGTTTCTTTGAGGATATCAAACAATATTGCATTTTTTAGTCTGATCCCTGTTGAATTTTCCTTTTCTCCACCACCTGAGCACCAAGAGCCACACTTGTCATGGTGATCAAACAAGTGATAAGGAATATTCAATAAATTAGCTTCAATATCTTGTACTGATTCTTTATGAGTATGAATTACATATGAAAAACATCTTTTTATATGAGTAATTACATCATTTGACAACTCCTTATCTGGATCTTTTGATTTATCATCGCTTATCTTGTACAACATACTAGCAACCCCCCTTGCAGAGTGATTAGTATCACTTTGCTTGACAATTTCATGACTCGCTTTTTCTTCAATAGCTGCAATGCTGGAACTATCATTGTCTCCAACCAAAACACCAACTTCTAAGTTAGCTTCTTTCAATATTTTACTGTGCAGTACCAACTCAACTGCTCCATCAGCTTCCATACTCTTTGCACTGCCATCAAAATTCTTTCTACAGTCGTGTTCTTTTTCTTTTCCAGTACGTTGTTGCACATCACATTGCTTGCACTTTCTATTTCTTGTACAAAAGTCTAATACTTTGCCACTTTTTAATCCAATGATAGCACAATACCCATTCAAACTGTCATATGTATGACCGTTACCTCTCATACTCCATCCCATATCATAAGACACAAACACTCTCAGGATAGGTAAGTGATTAGGTGATGGATTTTCAATGACAAGGAAACCTTCTTGTAAATGTGTAGGTCTAGGAAAGCAAAAGAAGTGATATTTTTTATAATAACACACATTTAACTTATGAGTAAAAAAAAATTTATTATAAATTTAAAAAAAGTATGTGTATAAATCTTGGTTAAATCAATTGATTATTATATGTATAAAATTTGCTGTAAATAATATCAAATTACAATAGTAATAGTAGTAAGTGTATAACTTTTGTAAATAAAATACAAAATTTATAAAAAAAATACAATATAAATTTTCTCATGAGTTTTGTAAAGATTTGAATTCATACCAGGTAAATCAAGAATGTTTAGGTATGTATCTGCCTCGGTTTGTCCAACTCCAGTGTGTATCGAACCTTTAAAAAAATTGTTATTACATTACTATTATCAAAATATTAGTTAAAAATAATCGATCATTACAAACATACATACCTAATGCAGCTTTAGTATTTACAGCAAAAACACTTCTTCCAGTAACAGGATTTTTGTATTTTTCACTACTAAGTACTTTGTTTATAGTCGAACATTCAGTGCACTTAATTTTGATGATAGATCCCAAGCCTTGTACAATATCTTCTACTATATTTTGTAATAGCAAAGGATTTTTACATAGCTTGCAATACATTTGCTTTGAAAGGTATTCTAAATTAATTATTCTATTTTCCATGATCTTATTTCTATATTTTCCGACACTATTTTTCTCTGTCTGCTGCTCATCACATTTTGCTTTATTTTCTGTTGCATTTTTGTCTATCGTTTTCCTCCGTTTTTTACAATTGTTCGACCTTTGAAGCGTGGTATAATAAACATTTTTTTTAACATACTTTCCTTTTCACCTATACATTTTATAACAATTACTTTTATCAAATAAGATTAACACGTCCTGAAAAGAGGTTATAAATCTCTTTTTATAAACAAACAGTTGTGAGCGAACGAATGAACTGTATATATATAGCATAGTGATGCGCTATTGCCAAGTTTACTTGTTACCCCTCTTGCAACTCCCCCCCCCCCCCGAGTTAAAAGGTATAAGACTCCTTAAATAACATGAAAAAATACAAGCTCATGTTTTTTTCAGAATCTTTTTTTCATAAAACAGCATAATTGACGGAGACTGGAAATTTTGTAGGTGTCGAAAAAAAAATACATTAAATATATTTTTATTAGTAGGTAAACTTTATTTATCTTATAAATAATAGTACAACAAATTAATGAACAAAATACAATAGTTACAAACATTAATTATAACAATAATATTAAATCTGATTGTTTTTATAACTAACAAAATTAACTATAACAATAATACTGAATTTAATTATTTTCACGTATCCTTTTTTGTCGCTTTGTTGCTAGTTTTTTTTTCTGTTTTTGCACCTTCCCAACTTTTTCATTGACTAAATTCCATTTAGTTGGTTTGAGTGTATAATGAGTACATGAAAGTATGGTGAAACATGAATTACATGAGAGATAATTAAGGAATAATGCATTTTTTAATTTTGCATTCCACAATAATTGAAAAACTTTGTTAGAATTTGGCGCGGATTTTAAATGAGGCTCAACGATCTTATCAATATTTTCTATTTCATCAAGTATAACTTTGAAAATTTGAATCTTTTTCTTATCAGATTTAGTAACAGCAGTGATTACATCATCTGCTGAAGTAATATCGTTTCCAGCTAGAACGAAATTATCACACAATCTTTTCACTGTCCCTCCAGTTGCGTCAGCACTACTCTTTCCATGCCCTGGAGTAGAAATATTCCATGAAGCACTTTTTAAACGAAATTTTTCACAATGTAGACGAAACAAGTAGAAATTAGTTTTATTTTTGTACTGTGTCGTGGGACCATCACTGCGAATGTGAATTGTTTCTACATTTGGTACAGTTGACTGGATAAGCTTGATAATTGGTTGCAAATGGGCCCATATAGCACTGGCATCATGCCTTAAATTTTCCGACACAGTACAAAAAGAAACACACTCCGGTTCATCGTGCAAAGTTTTCTTGTAATAGAAAACTCCCGTGTAGAGGCTTAGCTGTTTTTGAGAAGCTCCAAAGTGAACAGCTTGAATTTCTTCTGAGTATTTACATATGTAATTTTCCGAGAAATCAACGACCATTTGGACTTCGTTTAGTTTCAAATTACATTTGTTTTCCTCAAAAAATAACAACTGGTGACTAGTATCATAAGAATGTTTTAAGAATGAGTTTAGTGATGTATTTAGTTCTTGGATTAGTTCTGAAACAGTACAGAAAATTTTAGTTTTCGAAGTGACAGTAACGTCGAAAACTTTATTATTTTTGCCGATGCGACGTTCTTTTGATGTCACCCACTTATAATAATATGTTTTCATATTATTTTTATTATCTTTTACAGTTCTTCTACCACATTTTTCACAGTCTCTGTACATGCACTTTTTATTTTTATAATCGCAAACAAACTTGTTAATAAACTTATATGAACTTCTGGCTGAAATAATCTTCAAATGAGCCAATTTTTGCAATAGAAAATTGAAATTTGCATGCTGTTTACATAAACATGTATTACGAGCAGTGAATTTTTTTTTCAAAATCCAAAAAGGTTTGAGTTTATAGAATACAGATCGGGAAATTTTCAATTTTTCAGTTTGCAAAAATTTTTTATGCATATTATCAACTGTGTCCATTAAGTAGCGTTTTCTTTTAGTCATTCCATTTTCTGTTACTACATCCCTGACACCCGGTGCTACACATGAGTTCTCGTCCCACTCTAAATACGCAGTAATCGCATCAGATAATGTTTTTCTAATTAGCATTATTTTTTTGTTAGAACGCCTACCAGTCCAATCGCTATATTTATTGATTTTTTCATTATAATAATAGTTATTGATTTTAGATAATTTATTTAAACAACGATATTTCTTTGCAATTGTACCTGATGTGTTTCGCGCAAAAGTAGCTTTTTCAATTTCTGTATTCAGTTTGGTTTTATTATTAATCAACTGAGCTTGCAAAACTTTTCCAATTAATAAATGCTTCCTAATCTCAGTTTCACCTTGTTTTTCAATTTCCTCCACTTCTCTCAAAATTTCATCTTTCTTTGTGTTTTTTCACAACTCTCTGTAATATTTTACTCTCCATACATCTCGCTGTCTAACTTTTTTTTTAATAATCAATTTCAATTTTTCAATTTTTCTGCGCAACCTCCTTTCCCTATTGTTCGACAAACGTAAAGAATTTTCCACTTTTTTAATTTCTATTCGCGTTTGTTTTGAAGCGTTATATTTAAACCCGTCTCGACTGTTGCTTTCAATTGGAGCACCTTCAAGATATGGTTGTGAAACAATACCTGGGGAGACTTCGTTATTTACTAAGTCACCGTCATCCAAAACATCATCACTTGAGTCGTCACTGTCGAGGTCACTGGCCTGGCTGTCAAGACGTATTTGTTTGAGAGGACTTACTGTTTGTACATTTGTTGATTTCCGTTTTTGCGTAGTCCTGTAATTGACTGATTGTTTCCTTTTGAGTCGGCTACTTTGTCTTGTGATACTTTCATTTTCGATACTGCTGCTGTCACCAATTATTTCATTATTTAACGATTCATCCAGGTATAGGATTTGAGAAACATCAATATTTTTCACGCTGAAATACACAATAATACATAAAATGAGCATAATTATGTAAAACAGATCATTTTATCCGTGCGTTTAGGTGCAATGTTCTTTTTCGCAAATTGTGCACTTACTGTACGTCTGAAAGACGTTCTTGTCTTCTTTTTTCGTTAAATTCACGAAGATCATCTGCACGTTTCTGCCGCTTTTGCCTTTCTATATCTCTCTTGGCATTCACTTTGTCACGTTTCAATTGTTTATTTTTTTCTTTGGTACTAATATCATCCATTCTGAAAAAAATTACGAGCAACTGCTGTGCTCATATCACATACTTACTGCCCGAGAGTCAGGACGACACTGAATTTTTCGCGCGACTTTCAGTGTTTGCTTACATATTTCAGTAGACGCACAATTCGCTCTATCTGTTTTGAAAGTGAAATGAGAGTTATAGGTATAGTGAGCTTATACATGAATTCATTCATTATATCATATCGATGTTAGACTTTTATAATTTTTATAATTGCATCTTACCAGTCAACGCAATGTATATGCAACTTAAGCACGGTTTAATTATCATGTAAAAATAATAAATATAAATTGGCTTTGGGTTATATATCAATCTGAAAGGTATTTTTATTGTGCCAATAAAAAATGTCTTTTTTCAACATGAGCGGCGCACCGACTACGCCAACTACTAAAGTGTTCAACTCGGATAATTTACAAGGCACAAGCATAACAAAAATAGATTTAGCTTAGTAATTTAGAGTAGAACACACTCTAAGTATTTATGTATGAGTTCCAACAAACTTATTTGCAAAAAAAAATAAAGTCTACGAAGTTTTCGATTTTTTTATAAAGTGAATTTCACTTACATTTGAATTTTTTATTTTGTGTCTAATAGAAGCACATGCATGAGACCGATTTTATTACAATAATATGGTGAAGATTAACTTACAAAAAAATTTTGAAGCAATTTGTTCAAGACTTTTTTTTTTACAATACAAAGAATCAAATTTTCTATAGCGAGTAACACATTAAATTGTTGCACAAACGATACAATTTCGATTTATAGCTTTATATCTATAATTGATGGCCTAAAATAAATTAATGGAGGTTGTTAGTCATCATTTTTTGAACAAAAAACCTTTTTTCAAATTTCGAATTCCTCTTAGTATAGTCCGAATATCATGGAGTAACTTAAATTTTTAAAGTTTTAGGGATTTGCTCATATACAGGGTGGCCCATTTTAAGTGATCCACTCAGATATCTAGATTGGAGTGAGTTTTATCGAAAAAAGTTTCAGACAAAAGTTACTCAACTTTGAGGGGGCCATGTTTCTATGACCTTGGATTTGACCTTGGAGGTCATGTTCAAGGTCATTTCAAGGTCAACTTTGTGTTTTTAAATAGGAACCCCCATTTTTGACCCCGGATTCGGAAAGAGCGGGAAATTATACGTCCAAAACGGTATTTTTAAATTTTTTTTCATGGCCAAGAGAAGGTCGAATTAAGGTCAAATGTTTGAAAAACTGCCTAAAAGCGTTTTTTTAATTTTTAAGATATCGAAAAATGACCTCTACAAAATTTGTTCAGAATAGAGTGGGCCACCCAATGCACCAAAAACCTTTGACCTTTAACCTCA
The DNA here is from genome assembly GCF_024137745.1 of Phymastichus coffea. Lineage (NCBI taxonomy): Eukaryota > Metazoa > Arthropoda > Insecta > Hymenoptera > Eulophidae > Phymastichus > Phymastichus coffea. The sequence goes on along the minus strand of NW_026706878.1, from coordinate 601,345 downwards.
TTTTGAAGGTCATTTCAAGGTCGAAGTGTTTTTTGTAATGGAAACCCCTCTCTTTGACCCCGGATTCGCACATAGCGCGAAACTCAACACAATACCTTATCCAAACGTCGGATTTCGCGCTATGTGCGTATCCGGGGTTAAAAAGAGGGATTTCCATTACAAAAAACACTTCGACCTTGAAATGACCTTCAAAATGAGGTTAAAGGTCAAAGGTTTTTGGTGCATTGGGTGGCCCACTCTGTTCTGAACAAATTTTGTAGAGGTCATTTTTCGATATCTTAAAAATTAAAAAAACGCTTTTATGCAGTTTTTCAAGCATTTGACCTTAAATCGACCTTCTCAAGGCCATGAAAAAAAATTTATAAATACCGTTTTGGACGTAAAATTTCCCGCTCTTTCCGAATCCGGGGTCAAAAATGCGGGTTCCTATTTAAAAAAACAAAGTTGACCTTGAAATGACCTTGAACATGACCTCCAAGGTCAAATCCAAGGTCATAGAAACATGGCCCCCTCAAAGTTGAGTAACTTTTGTCTGAAACTTTTTTCGATAAAACTCACTCCAATCTAGATATCTGAGTGGATCACTTAAAATGGGCCACCCTGTATATAAACACGTTTCACATGTTAAAACTATAATTATCAATGTTTTGGTCAAAAAAAAAACGAAAAATCGATATTTTATCACTAAAACGTAAAAGTACGCGATCACTCCTATACCAATTTAAAGGTCTTGTAATGCTTAATCTACCATAAAAATTTGAAAAAAAAAACGATGGCTTTTTTGAGAAAATTGAGTTTGAAATTTTTTCGAAAAATTGAGTTTTTCCCGCCAATTTTCAATATTTTTTTATTCTGCATGGCGCATTCGAAAGAGTATAAGAAATACAGTAAAATAAGCTATAAATAACATATTAAGTAAAAAAATTAGAAAATATAGAGCATTTTTTTAAATTTTAATATTTGATTTTTAGAAAATTTATTTTTTAACCACTTTTTTAAAATACTCGTAAAAAATGATGTAGAGGTCCAATCGAAAAAAAAAAAAAAAAAATACGTGTCGGCTTATTTTTGAAGTAGAATAACATACTCTACAGCCGAGTCAATCGGAGATATCATTGCCTTAGGCCTGCCCGATCTGAAATGGATTCGGTCTATTAATTTTCGTTGGCATTTCATCAGTGACAGTAGCAATAGTAGAAGTATTAATTTTCTTAGTATCTGTCTTTATAAGCTACTTCAATGAGTAACACCCGGTTTAGACGTTTCATTTAATCTTTTATAAATCTGATTTTTAACGTTTTAATAGTTGATATTTACGTCTAATCGCATCGTGAGCCTCATTAATTGTTGAACCTTTTCTCATTTAAAATTAACCATATTATTGACAATTTTATTAATTAACAAGAAATAACAATTATTCACTTAATCCGTGATATTTTATAATAAAAGAATCAAATCCTTTTCTATAGCTACTTTAATTTATAGGTCTGTCTCTGTTGATAACTAAAAATCTGTTATTATCATCCCTTTAGCATTTTAAAGTGTTGAAACTGTACATATTATATTATACATCATCGAGTAATCTGTGCGCTACGAAGATGTTCCGAGCACGCGACACATACACACACATATATGTATCCCCTCTGTTGAGGCGCTGGCGCAGGGGGCTGAGGCGGTAATCCCGTCGGGAATGAGGTGACGCAGATACAGGATCGTTTAACTTGGATATTTTATTGGCCAATACTTTTGGTGACAGAACAGGCAGAGGTTACAAAGTCGCGTTGAAAGATGATGTGGAGAACGCAGGTCAATGCTGGCCGAAAGCTCCAAGCAAAACAGAGCTTAGCAACGGCGGTGGCGTCGTTCGGGGAGGGGGCTTCAGTCTTGCCCCCACTTCAGGGCCTGCGTCGTTGTCCCCTCGTCGGGGGATAAAGGAAGGGGGGAGCCTGGGCTCGAGGTGCGCGAGGCAGGGCAACTCGACCAAACATCCCGCCCGCCTCGTTCCGAGAACGACCCGCTGGTGTTGTAGTCGTCGTGTGCCCTACGGTGGCTGCTCGATGAGAACGAGGGCTGGCAGGGGCGCCAGCTTGACGACTGGCCGGACATACTCCCCGGCGGCGGTCCGGATCTTGGCGGAGCGGACGAGGCCATCCGGTCCTGGGTGGGTAGCGACTATACGGCCAAGAGGCCATCGCCCATCTGGGCGCAGAAGAGTAGGGTCGGTTATGACCACAAAGTCGTCGACCTGGAGGTTAGGTCGAATGGTCCTCCACTTGGGGCGCTGGCACAGGGTATTCAGGTACTCGCGGCCCCAGCGGTCCCAGAACAGCCCGCGCATGGCTCGCACGAGCTCCTAGTGCTGTGCGCTCTCCAGGTTGGTGGTTGCAGGGAGCGGCTGCGGAATTGAGGTGGCAGAGGTTCTGAGGAGAAAGTGGCTCGGTGTCAGAGCATCTAGATCGTCGAGGTCTCCGATGGGCGGCGCGAGCGGTCGGCTGTTCAGGGTGGCCTCGATGGAGACGAGGAGCGTGGTAAACTCCTCGTAGGTGAGCCTTCTGGGGGCGGCAATGCAGTGAAGGTGGGCCTTCATGCTCTTCACGCCAGCCTCCCAGAGTCCGCCGAAGTGAGTGGCAGCGGGGGGGGATGAACCTCCACGAGACGCCGTCCTGTGCTAGCGTCCCTTCGACCAGCCCCCAGTCGATTTCGGCCTCCTGCAGCAGTCGTCGAAGCTCCAGGCTGGCACCGCGGAAGTTGGTGCCATTGTCGCTCCAGATCTCGTTTGGGCGTCCTCTCCTCCCGATGAATCGGGTGAGGGCTCCGAGGAAGCTGGCCGTTGTCAGGTCGCCGACGAGCTCCAGGTGGATCGCTTTCGTGCTCATGCACACGAAAAGCGCCACGTATCCTTTGATGGTAGGGAGTCCCCGTCCGCGGCTTCGGCAGAGTGGAAACGGGCCGGCATAGTCCACGCCGCAGTGACTGAAGGGCCGCAAGGGGGTCACCCTGACCGCGGGGAGGGGGGCCATCCCTTGGGCGGTGGTCCTTGCGGAGATCCGGGCGCAGATCAGACAATGGCGAAGGTGGCGCTTGACGCGCGACTTGCCGCCGGTGATCCACGCCTTCTGCAGGACTCTCGCGTAGGTAGAGCGAAAGCCTCCATGCAGGCTGCGAGCGTGGGCCCATCGGAGGACGAGCTCTGCCAGGTGCGAGCGTCCGTCCAGGAGGACGGGGTGGCGCTCGTCGTAGGGCAGTGGAGATTGGGAGAGGCGTCCGCCCACTCTCAGGAGTCCGTCTTCGTCTAGGAAGGGTTCCAGCGCTCTGAGTGAGGCCTGGAGCCGGGGCGCGGGTCCTTGGAGAAGCTTGATCTCATCCACGAAGGTTTGACGTTGCGAGAGGCGGGCGCAGGAGAGAAAGGCCCAGCGGAGGTCAGCAGCTCGGACAGGCCCCAAAGGTCTGGGCGAGTTGGGCGTTGACCCGGTCAGCAGCCGGTGGGCCCTCACAGTACCGCGGAGGAGACTCCCCAACGTGGAGAAATTCTCGAGGTGGTTCCGGGCTTGGTCCTCCGTGGCGGCAGGGCTTCGGCGACGAGCGAGCGAGACCAGGCAGGCGGTGGTGGTGTCGTCCGGGCCCGTAGACGGTGGGTCGTCGGCGAGGGCGGTCTGGGGCCAGGCGGATTCGGGTCTGGACAGCCACTTCGGCCCAGTCCACCAGAGGCGGTGGTCCTTGAGGTCGTCCGAACCGACCCCCCTAGAGGCGATGTCCGCGGGATTGTCGGTGGTGGGCACGTGGTGAAGGGCTGCTCCGGCAATTAATTCCTGGACGTGGGCGATGTAGTTGTCCACGAGGTCGTTCCCCACCGGTTCGTCGGACTGCAGCCAATGCAGTGCGACGCGAGAGTCGCTCCAAAGGTGGCAGGGCGAGATCGGGACCTTGAGGGCGGAGGCGGTGGTGGTGAGAAGCTGTGAGGCGATGAGAGCCGCACGCAGTTCCAGTTGCGGGATTGTCATGCGCAGGCGACCGGTTGACGCTGGCTGGAGGCTCTTGATGGAGGAGAGCTTCGTCCAAGCGTTGAGTAGGGCGGTGGTAACGCTTCCGTCCTTGTCGGTGACCCGCGAGTAGACTGCGGCGGCTGGCGTCGGCGAACGCGTGGAGCTGGAGGTTCTTGTCGGGTGCGAGCCCGATCCATCAGGGGATGTCCATCTCGGTGGCCGCGAGGATCGTGGAGTGGAATGCGGACCACTTGTCCTGCCACGCCTGTGGGAGGATCTCGTCCCAGCTCAGCTTCGCTCTCCACAGATCCTGCACGATCATTTTAGCCACGAGGGTGATTGGCGCCAGCCATCCTGCCGGGTCGAAGATACTGGAGAGCTCGGCGAGGGCCTTGCGCTTAGTCAGCTGAAGCCCGGGATGAGGCGAGGCGGGAGGCTTGAACCGGAATCGGTCGGTGGTCGGGCTCCAGCCTACTCCGAGCTCGGTGACTGATCCGTCCGCCGAGAGATGGACCCAGCTGGGTCGAAGGCGATCGTCCACGGCGATGTCCTCAAGCAAGGCGGGGTCGCTGGCCACCCACTTCCGCAGGTGGAAGCCGCCCGCCGTTAGGAGCGCGATCAGCTGGTCCCTGAGGCGTCGGGTTGTCTCCAAACTGTGGCCACCGCTGAGGAAGTCGTCCATGTAGAGGTCGTTCTCAACGGCCTCTCGGGCGAGTGGGAAGCGGGCGCCCTCGTCGGCGCAAAGCTGTCTGATGGTACGGAGGGCCAGGTAAGGTGCGCAGGCCTCGCCGTAAGTGACGGTTTGCAGCGCATAATTGTGGGCGGGGGAGTCTGCGTCCTGGCTCCACAGCACTCTCTGGAGGTGGACGTCCTCTGGCCTCAGGCGGATCTGGCGGAACATCATCTGGATGTCCGCGCAAAAGGCGTAACGGTGCAGCCTCCACCTAGTGAGCACGGTGGTCACGTGCCCTTATAGCTTCGGCCCGGCGTGCAGCGCGTCGTTCAGGCTGTATTCCGAGGATGTGGGTCTCGAGGCGTTGAAGACGACGCGCAGTTTCCGTCCTCGATCATGATGTTGCCAGATTCCGTGATGCGAGATGTAGACGGCCGGTCCCTGATGTGCGGTGAGCTCCTCGGCAGTGAGACGCCGCATATGCCCGAGGTTCTCATACTCGGACATGAACTCGTGGTAGCGGCCCGACAGTTCCTGGTCCCGCTGCATCCGGCGGTGCATCGAGGTGAGGGCGGAACGAGCCTGGCTCAGGCTCTCCCCGAGGAGAGCGACGCGTTCCGGTCGTAGCGGAAGGGCCACGGTGTAGCGCCCTGTGGGGTCTCGGCTGCATCCTCGATCAAACGCTGCCTCGCACTCGACGTCGGCGGCAGAGATCCTTCTGGTCTGGGGTACCTCCTCCAGAGACCAGAATTTCTGGACGAGGCCGAGGGTGAGGCTCAGGAGGGTTGCCTCGGAGCAGGGGTCCAAGAGTGCTCTGCCCGGCACCGGCGGTGAGCCGTCGCTGCTGGCCTGGACGACAGCAGTGGGAAGGAGGGACAGTCATAACCGTTCCTCTTCCCTCGCCGCAACCTCTGGACAGGCTCGGGTGACGGCGGCCTGGACGCGGGGGGCCTTTGGTGCGGGATCCTCGTCCTCGTCGCGTTCGGTATGACGTCTGGCCGGCCGGCCTGCTCCTTCGTGGATGAGGGTGTGGTGGGCCCCGGAGCAGCTTCTGCAAGTCCCATTTGACGGGTAGGTCCTGGCCGAGTGCGTGCCACTTAAGCAGTTGAAGCAGAGGCCGCGGTCCGAGACGAATTTCCTCCTTTCCTCAGGCGTCAGGTCGTGGAAGGTCAGACAGTGGCCAATATAGTGGGCCTCCTTGCAGGCCGGGCATCCGCTCCGCTTGAGGCCAGTGGTGTGGGCCCGCACTTGTCGGCCGCTCAGCTGGCGCCCCTGGCTCTGGTCGGCCTTGTGGGATGCGTCGGATGCGCTGGCCGATTGAGGGAGGGCGGAGGTCGGGGGGTACAGCGACCGCAACGTCCGGAACCGCCGCTGGAGGAACTCCCCCAGCTGTTCGAAGGTCGGCTCGCTGGTTTTCTCCTCTCTCTCCTCCTCCCAGACTCTTCGGGTGGCAGGGTCCATGGCTCGACTGCCGAGATGGACGAACCAGTCGTCCCAACTGCCGACTGGCCGGCCGAGCTTCTCCAGCTGGGTGCGGTGACGTCTCATCGTGCAGCAAAGCTCCTGGATCTTCTCCGGCGATTTCTTGACGAGCGGCGTGAGGTGGAGTAGGGCGTCCAGGTGGTCTCGCACGCGCAGCTTTGGCTGATCGAAACGGCTGCAGAGGGCCTCCCAGGCCGTGGAGTAGTCGTGTCCTGACGACTTGAAGTCCCTGATTGCCTCGGCAGCCGCACCGTCGAGATTCGTCTTGAGGAACAACATCTTCGTGGCATCTCCCAGGCTGGTGTTGGAGTGCACGATGTCGATGAAGAGGTTCTTGAATGACTCCCACTCTTCGTCGAGGCCTCCGAACCGAGGTAGGGTGATGCGGGGAAGCCGGGCCAAGGCGACGTTTCCTCCGTCGTGAACGTCAAGGCCTCCGGCAGCGCTGGATGAGGAGGTCGAGGCGGGGTCCGGTGACCCTATCTCCGATGCGATCAGACGATCCCGGAGGTCGATTAGGTTCCCCTTGATTGAGGAGTACAGGTCCTCGGCGACGAAGTAGCGGTTGCTGCCGCGGTAGGCGTCTGCGTCGTCCTCGGTCGAGGTTAGGAGGCGGACGTGATTGTCGCAGAAGTTGGCCCAGTATCCCTCCACGAGCTGGAGCCGCGTCTGGAGTAGCCCTATCGTCCATTGATCGGCCGGGGAGCCGTGGACCCTATCCGCCGTCTGTCGCAGCACTTCAAATAGTGCTTCCTGGATGGCAGTGAGACTTATCTGGAAGATGATGAGGGTTTAGAGGCCGCGTGGCGCGGAGGAGGGGGACGGAGTCGCCGTCTGTCGGCCAGGGTCGGACGTCCGACGCTCCGGCTCAGCGCGCGTTTTCCGGCTCCTCCGCTCAGGGGTGTCGGCCGGACGCGTGTCGTCGTCGTCGGCGCGGCGACGGGACGTGTGTCCGCGACGACCGAGAGCCCCAGCCGTGATGCGGCTGGGGGCCATTCGAGGGGGGGTCAGGTGTCGACCAGGGCTCGCGCAGCCCTGGTAGGGCGACGACGGCGCGTTGGCGTCGGCGAGACCCGGTGTCGTTGGCGTCGACGGCGCGTCGGTGCCGGCGAGGCGTCGCTGCTGTCGGCGGCGGCCATCTTGGATGCCGCTTGGCGTCGCCGTTGTCCACCCCGGGCGCCGTCGCCGAGCTCGGCGTGGTCACCGGGTCCTCGCCGGCGCACGCGGTCGGTCCCAGCCGGGCCTCGAAAGTCTGGCCCCCCTCGACCCGTCCCATGCGCGTCGCTGGCGATCACCTTGCCAGGACGCTCGTCCGCCGACAGCTGGGCTGGCCGGGGCGAGTCGAAGCCGGGGCTGAGGCGAGCGCGCCTTGCCTCCGTGCCGCGCCTGAAGTCGCGGCGACGCCGGGCTTCGGTTCAGGCGCGGCCGCCCGTCGTTAGGCCGACGTTCAGCCCAATTAAATGGGGTACCTACCTCCATCGCTGTCCGGTATCCGGCTCGAAGGATCAAAATGTTGAGGCGCTGGCGCAAGGGGCTGAGGCGGTAATCCCGTCGGGAATGAGGTGACGCAGATACAGGATCGTTTAACTTGGATATTTTATTGGCCAATACTTGTGGTGACAGAACAGGCAGAGGTTACAAAGTCGCGTTGAAAGATGATTCTGGCGGTGGAAAACGCAGGTCAATGCTGGCCGAACGCTCCAAGCAAAACAGAGCTTAGCAACGGCGGTGGCGTCGTTCGGGGAGGGGGCTTCAGTCTTGCCCCCACTTCAGGGCCTGCGTCGTTGTCCCCTCGTCGGGGGATAGAGGAAGGGGGGAGCCTGGGCTCGAGGCGCGCGAGGCAGGGCAACTCGACCAAACACCCTCCTTATACTTTGTATGATCGACACACGCAACCAACAGATGTATGCTGTGCCCCCCTTGGCCTTCTTTTGCTTTTGACCGTCGGACGAGCAGTATGAGTCGCTGAGGCTCCTTGTATAGTAAAGTGATATATTAAACTTTATCTTTTGTTAAATAAAACGTGTCTGCAATTACTTGAAAACCCGCAAACACAACATAAAGAAATCTCTTTGAATTTTTTAAAAGGCATGTCTGAATTGATACGATCGTTGTATAAATTCTTGATAATCACGTTATCTTTGATAAGATGCTTTGGAATACGTGTATATAATTGGCATAGATAAAAGCTATTTACCTTATTATGTCTTCTCATACAGAAAAATGTTCTTAATTTATCTTGTTTCTCGGTGTCGATATTGCTGAAAATTATAATGTACTTTAGTTGTGCTTTATCTGGTAAGACAACTGACTCATGCTAACTTAATGCATAATACTGCACTCCATCTATCGGCTTTAATAAATATCTTAAAAACTGAAGGTGACTTTGAGTAGACATATACATTATCTATAGCAAATCTAAGATTATTTGGATGGGTATTTAACGTTAACAAATAGTTTTTTCACAGTAACGGGGTCTACAAAAAACTGATCGTATACTATCAGGCAATAGTTCATCATGTTGTAACGGAGAATCTCGGCTAGGTCGATTTCGTCCGTCTGGCTCTCGTAAATGTCCGTGCGCCGCGCCAAGCTGAGAGTGTGCGCATGTGGCACGTACACTCATGCTTGATTTTTGTTTAGGAGGTACTGTACATGGACTGAACTGACGGCTGGAGCGATCGAGATCGCGCAGAAGAAGAAAGAGAAAGAGAGAGAGAAAGATATAGCGCTCAGACTGCGATCATCTCGAAAAATTTGGGAGAGTCTGCTAGGTTATGTGCAGAGAAAGTCGAGCGCGCGCGGATTAAAAACCAAAGTCAACGGTTTTCCGGAGTTGGCCCCGCGACCTTGTCGACATTTTTTGCTATCGGAGACACACCCGATGCGCGGACGAGTATTGGAGTGTGAGGCTGGGTCACGCCCAGCCGTGTCCCGAAGGATACCCGCTACCGGTGCGTGTGGGCAACCGGCGAGGTGTGCGGGTGCGCACGTGAGCAGTCTTCGATACTGCTGAAGTACCGAGCAACCAAAGAGCAGCGGAAGTGACGAGCGGAACAACAGAATAAGGCAGCAAGATCGATAGAGCGAACGAGAAGACGAGCAAGAAGATAAACAGCGACGACAACAAACACCAGCGAGACGGTCAGCGAGAAGGAGCGCACCAGTGACGTCACACTGCAGAGCATTCTAGCCGTCGGAGAGGCTGAAGGTCGAGGTCGGTGCCGTGTTCTCTTTTGTCTCTCTCTGACATGTTTGGGCACCAGCTGATGGGTGCTAGTGTGGCAGATCTGCTGGCTACCCCGTTGATGGATTAACGGCGGAAGGTGTTTTGTCGGGCATTTATTGTAATATTTAGTTTGAGACAGAGAATCGGCAAGTTGACCAGCCACCGATTCACCTTCGCGTTCGGATTTATTCTTGTGCCGCTCGTTGTATATAAGGGCGAGATCGCCATGTAATCAATTTTTGACAAGTAAAGGATTTAGTGTGTTAATCCGCTGTTGTGTTTATTCGCCGCTGTATCATTCCTCATCCCGACTTCGAGTCTATGCGTTTAACTGGTTGTGCTCGACACGTTATTCAGTCGTGGGAACGTCTTTTGCTTCCCGAATCCCTAAATAAATAATTTGTGCGGACGGCCGCGAGCTACCCAGACGGGAACGGTCGCATATTCTCCGTTACAATGTCTCTTTTTTCGTTATTTCGTCACCACTACTCTATTAAAATTTATAACCTGAAATTTGAGAGACTATTCTTTAAAATCAATGTTTGTTCGTCATTGATTAACCGATAAATAAGTGCAACTCTGTAAAAAGGCTGCTTATATATTTTTTAATTTTATTAAAGTGTTTTCTTTCAAAGCAGTATAATCAGTTATCATCAAAGAAAGCCTATTCATGGTCTAGTCAACAAGATCTTCAATAACTTACCTCTCGAAAATCATTTGCCTGGTTATCAGTAATGTTGACCTGGAACTAATTTGAAAAGACAATGGACTCGAGGCATGGGATAGAATGAGTGTTAAGAATAGTAGTTTTGATGAGAAAGCAATGACTTTTTTTGTAGAACAGATTATGAAAGTCAAAAGTATATCTGGTATGGAAATTAAAATGTCCATGAAGCAGTAGTAAGAGCAACGTCATGAAAAAAAATAAGGTTTATGAAATCAAAAAACGACAAAAACAAAGAAATGTAAAAAATAAGAAAACAGCAACAGCAAAGAAGATATTGTTAAAGCTACTATGAAAACTGCTGAACCTAGTAATCGTTCGTTTTTAATTATTCGGTAGGCTATAGAAGGTGCTAAAAAAATGATAAAAAAGTTTAGCGCTAAAACCACCTCTTTCAGCAATCCCAAGAGCAGTGAGCGGAGCTCTTTCTTTCTTAATTCCATAATTTTCCGCTTTGAGCACTACTGATGTTCTCACTTAAGGCGCTGCTTCAATAGCAAAATCTGTCAACAGTGCTAAAGCTGTTTAAAATGAATTGAAAGAACTCATAGATATAATAAGACTATGGAAGCAATTACTTATAGATAACTACTACTTTATTTAAATCTGCATAGTAAAGATTATTGTTTACACCTTAAGTCATGTTTAATAGGAGAGATCTAGAAGAAAAACTTGAAGTAACTTTATTTAATTATGTACTGACTGATTTAGATATAAATAATCTATTAAATTAATAATAATAATTGGTAATTTTCGAGGAGTTTTCTTGCGCAAGACTTTGTCAGTTAATAGATATCGCAATCAAAAGCCAGCTATTGTGAATTTAGATGATAAAAATGGTCCAGACACTCATTAGATAACTTTAAAAAAAAAGAAAATGAGGTTATATACTTCGATAGTTTTGGTGACCTTTAACCACCTATAAATTTATCACTTTATCTCGAAGTTGATAGAGTTAAGTATAATTAGTTCAGATATCAAGAATTCAATGCCTACAATAGATACTTGGTCTAGTAAAGTTACTAAGATTCAATTTGATACTAAACATTGACGTTGGTAGGAATAAATCTTATATTGAAGACCGAGAAGAAATTATTTTACCGACTGTTAGTTATGAGATAGAAGATATAGAAAGTTTTCTCAACGGAGCCTTAATACCGAATGATATATCATTTAATTTGAAACTAAACAACAATACTCTACTTTATAACGAGTAAGTATGTTGACTCGTTATGTCTCTCTTTCTCTATTAGTCAATTACCTTTCTCTGTATTAATATTATTATGTTGCATTTGAGATTATGCCTTATAGAATAATATTTACAGCTGTATGCGGATCTATATTAATTATTGTTCACGATTACTAGTGTAAAGTAAGTGAGAGTAGGAAGAGAGAGAGAGAGGCACACATGCGACGGACTCCTAACGCGCGTGAGTGAGACTACGAGAGAGATACACGTGCACGTGACGCGAGCTTGTTACCGCGCACGCTGATTGTCGACGCAAACGCGCGCGAGGAGAGTTAGTGGGGCCCGAGAGTTGCGTAACTTAGGGGAGAGCTTCGAGAAAGAACGGACGGAGACAAAAAGAAAAGAAAACGACACCTTAGGGTTTTTCGGTGATAACGCATCGACAACGATCACAGATGGAAGGAGAAGATTCCTTATCGGGCGTGAACCCTGTGCACGTAGTGATCGTAGTGAGTACGGTGCACGGGTTGCAGAAGAAGAAAGGCGTGAGCAAGGACGTATTCGTCGGAGCCGACGCCTTGATATAGTTGCGACTAGCGAGGACGTAAAACTTGTAAGTACTCTCTCTCTCTTTCTCACGTACCGCTGTTATCTCTGTTCGAGGAATTACTTTAAATATATGTTGAGTAGACTTTCTATCCTTTTTCCTAGTCTCTCTGCGTCCATTCTATTCGCGCTACGTCGTATTTCGCGCTTTTTCAGCTAACGCGACGTATCCACGCCGTCTCAGCCGCACAGAAAACAATGCAGACGTATTCTTGACGACGCACCTAGCGTGCATGAGATATATATACTTATATCTCTTATGTCAACGGGGTGAAACGGGTTAATTCCCCGTTACAACCTACTGTTATTCACTACAGTCATGAAATAAAATTTTGAACCGTAGGATTCTATTGGATCTATTTTAAACTTCACTCAAATTCTGATTTTCCAGCGACTATACTAACAGTTAAAGCTTTACGTATAGAGTGTAATATTACTACAGGTCCTCATATAAACGAACGTAAAGTACACACTGAACTAATTTTTCCCTACTGTATCACTTGGATATAAGAATATAGAAATTACTTCACAAGTCTACTTTCCAGTCGGCGTAAGAAGCTTTGATTACACAGTATATAAATAATAAGTTATTTTCTGTATCACAAACGAGCTATAATATTCCTGAAGAATTTTGGTGAGTTAAATTCAAATCTGAACTCAGAATTATTCCATAACGTCAGGTTTTTGAGATATTCTAACTTAAAAGTGCGAAAAACACTATTTTTTGATGACATATTTGACATTATGTAGCATCGTAAATAAATTTTTTCATAAAAAACTACGTATTTAAAGCATCTTAAAGTATAAATCTGTCCCTTTCAAATAATGTTGAGTTTACCCAAATATCTCTTTTATAAAAAATAATATGTGCTTCAAAGGGTTAATAGATTTTCGAATTTTGAGAAATCCATAAATATATATACGAGGTGTGATCAAAAAGTAAGGTGAATTTTGAAATTTAGCGGGCTATGTCAGTTCGATCTTCGACTTTTTTATTTGGTTATGTCGGTACACTCGTCTAGAACATACGTTCCAAATTTCAGCTTTGTAGTATGTTTGGTTTGTTTGTGAGAGGCATCAAGGTTACAAGTGTTTTGCGTGCTCCACGATTTGCTGCTGTCGAAAAACATGGATCAAAGAGTTTGCATTAAATTTTGTGTGAAAAATGGAATCAAATGTTCCAAAACACTTGAAATGCTGAAAGTGGCATACGGTGAGTCTACTTTAAGCCAAAAAAATGTTTACAAGTGGTATAAACTCTTCCAAGAAGGCCGAGAAGACACCGACGACGAACCTCGTTCTGGACGCCCCAGCACATCAACAACTGATGAGAATGTTGAAAAAGTGAAGAAAATAGTGTTGGGAAATCGTCGAATTACCATTAGAGAAATTGCTGATGATATTGGCATCTCATTTGGTTCGTGCCAATCAATTTTGACGAGTGTTTTAGACATGAGACGTGTGTCAGCGAAGTTTGTTCCGAAATTGCTCAATTTCGACCAAAAGAAACGTCGCATGAGCATCGCCCAAGAGCTACTGAATGACGTCAACGATGATCCAGATTTACTCAACAGGGTTATAACTGGTGACGAAACATGGGTATACGGTTTTGACGTCGAGACTAAGATTCAATCGTCCCAGTGGAGGCATTCTGGATCACCAAGACCAAAAAAAGCACGCCAAGTTCGATCAAATGTAAAGGTTTTGCTTACAGTTTTCTTTGACTGCAGGGGCGTGGTGCATCATGAGTTCTTGCCACAGGGTAGAACAGTAAATAAGGAATATTACCTGCAAGTTATGCGCAATTTGCGCGAAGCAATCCGCCAGAAACGTCCGAATTTGTGGAAAAATAAAAATTGGCTTTGGCACCATGATAACGCCCCTGCTCACACATCGTTGCTTGTGCGTAAATTTTTGGCTAAAACCAACACAGTAACGATACCACAGGCACCGTATTCCCCAGATCTGGCCCCCTGTGACTTCTTCTTGTTCCCAAAACTGAAGAGGCCCATGAAAGGACGACGTTTTGCCACGATTGAGGAGATAAAGACGGCATCGAAGGATGAACTAAACAAGATCACAAAAAATGATTTTTTGAAATTCTTTGAGGATTGGAAAAAGCGTTGGCACAAGTGCATTATATCCGAGGGGGATTACTTTGAAGGAGATAAAATAAAAATAGATGAATAAATAAGTATTTTTTGAGAAAAATAAAAATTCACCTTACTTTTTGATCACACCTCGTATATTTCGAAATGTGATAGCTTGGCGAAAAAAAAGATATTTAGGCAAATTCAAACGCACTTAAAAGGTAAAGATTTGTACCTTAAGATGTTTAAATAGTTTTCTGTGAAAAAATTTATTTACGATGCTACATAACCTCAAATATGTTAATAAATAGTGTTTTTTGGATTTTTAGGTTAGGATATCTCAAAAACTTGACGTGATGGAACAATTCTGAAGCCATATAAGCCTTTGTCTACCTGTGTTATTTATAAATAAGTATTGTTGATCAATACGGGATTCCAATAAATTTTCGTGGATAAATCATAATTGTACGAGTGTTTATAACAGCAATAACATAATGGGTATTGTATAAAACAATAATAATAATGTTAATATTGTACAAGTATATATTAATAGATCAAAATTTCAGACAGCGATCAGTCGACAGCACTCTATCATAGCGCTCATACCTCGCAAAATTCAGTTTTTGAAAAGTCTCAAACTAAAAGTTATTGAAAATCGTTTTCATGGTAAAAAGTATTTTGCATATTAGTGTCTATTTTACTATAAAATGGACTGAATTCTAAATATTCATTCAAGAGTGACCTCTGATGAATTTATAGCTTATTACGAAGCTCATATACATCAACCTTATTCATTACCACACTTCAATAATAATGATAAAATTCGTATCGCCACTCAACATCAGGATTTATCCTTACTTCTATCTCGCAGTATGATTCATATATGTGGTAGATTAACTCAGGAAATGGTGCTGTAGTAGCAAAAACTAAGTTAATCAATAATGCCGTCTATCATTTATTTCAGGAGACATGATACGAGATAAACGCTATTGAAATAGATGAAGCTAAAAATGTTGGTTTGACGAGTCGTACAAAGAACTGGTTATCACTTAATCCAAGTCAAAGTTTAATGGCCAAAAATACTGGTTGGACTAGTAACAAAGCTTATAAATAATACAGGTTATTTCGATGTTACTATTCCCTTTAGTTTGCTGCTAGGATTCGCTGAAGATTATCGAAACTTATCTTTAGAACATCGTGAAATAATTTGAATTACATTATAATTACATCTATCTATTAGGAAAGACAAATTACTTATTGTAGCAGACGGTTAGGTAGAGCTAAGCGCGAATGATTAGAATACATCTGACCGATAGATGTCGGACGCGCCGGGAAAACTTCTGGGCAATCCCAATGTTTTCCAAAGCAGGTGCCGATAGGTCTCGGGGTAATTAGCACCGCATAACCGTGTCTCCTCGAGAAACATTAAGTGTAAGCTGGTTGTTTCGACGTGACAAGCGTCTACCTGTTGTTTTATGACAGCATATTAGATTCGGGATGTCTCCTCAATGTTTCGCTCGTCTGGCGGTGTGGCTATTAGCCAGGGCCGCACGCTACAGCTTGGGTGAAACGAGTGCCGCATTTTACGCAAGGCTGTCTCAGCCTCTACCAGTTTCGGCTGCGATTCGGGGATAGCCGAGGGTTATCTCGAGAACGCTCAGCGACCCACGAGTGAGACAGAGGCTGGGGTAAATGTAAAAATTAAGAAGGCCCCGCCCTCACACGAAGAGGGTGAGAGGCCCAGGTAAGAGGCGCTTGCTGTGAAGAAACGAGCAGTCAGTGAGTGGTGGTGTACTTTGGCCTGCGTGCCAAGTTTGTTTCTCGTTTTTCATGTATTTTAGCCTGCGTGCCAAGTTTGTTTCTCGTCTTTCATGTGTTTTAGACTGCGTGCTGAATTTGGCTTTTCTTGCTTTTGGCCTGCGTGCCGAGTTTGTTTCTTGTCTTTATATGTTCAGTCTACGTGCGAGAACAGTGCGAAGTGGGTGTAGTGCGACGCGCATGTGTAAAAATAAATAAAATAAAATTAATAAAAAGTCTGTCTTTGCCTCCACGATTACTTGCTTCCGTCCCCAACACTTATGAAATAATGAAAATTACAAATAAAATTAAATAGTTAAATGCCATATGTAGTAACAGTCGATAGAGAAAAATTTAAACTGTTTAATCAAATTGATTATGCTAGAGCAATTACTATGAGTTATCGCACTTGAAAGTTTATATGAATATCCGTAATTATCTCCCACATAAAAACATGTTTGGAGTGTTAAAATATTAAATTAATTAGGAAAATCTTGCTGAACATTTTTAACATAAGCTCTCTAATTTGAATTGTTTTTAATGTTGAAAGCTAACATTAATTATTATTATATTAAATAGATTTTAAAGACTTATAATTATAATACCAAGTAAATTGGTTCTAATACCAAACTTATTCCAGCTTTCCAGTCAATTCTAATCTATTTCAAGTATGATATAAATATAATCGATTTCAATACGAAATTTAAATATAATAAATCAGTTAAATCCATTTATTTTCAATCTTCGTGTAATTGAATTTACAAGCACATTTATGGAATTTGTCTTGGTAACTTTAATATCTTGATATTAATATTTTTTAATTTTATTGAATAATTTTTTTTTCTTATAACTATAATATCCTTCGATTTCAAACGAATTCAATTGCTTCTAATTGTATGTATTTATTAAGTATTATTATATTTTATAATTCCTTCGCCGTTATAATCGAGAGAGTTATTTGGATGACTGCTCGGCAAAAATTATCAGTTGAACGCCACAAGGCAAGTGCATTGTCATGTGCGTGGCTAGGCCTCTTAAATTGCACTTACAATATATTCGCCTTGTGGCCAGCGTAGAGCGTCATGGATTGGCGTAGCTGAAAGTGCGAAATATATATAAACGAGTGGAACCGCTGGGAAATGGGAAAAGATTCAGACAATTGAGAAGGAGGCAACAAATTCAAATAACATCGGCTTTAAACAAAAGAAAATATTTGAAGGATACAGGGCATCATGCGTAAGCAGCGCAGCAAAGAGAGAGAAAGTGGATAAGCGGAGAGAGCCTAATCACGAAATGGTACTTACATGCTCGTCGGCCATGCCCTTTGTAAATATCGATGCTCTAGTATCTTGTAACGGCGGAGATAAATCTGAAAGTGTGAAATTTATTTAAGAACAAACTCCCACGATGCAGAGCAAACTGCCGCTCCGTTAAACACGTTGGTAATACGTGTATTCGCCTTAACATCAGATGATTTATCCTAGTTGTCTTCTATCGATCGGAGTTGAACTCACCTTAAGTCACGTGTCTCGTTACACTAGATGAGTTTTAAGTGTGAGCGACTTTAATCCTAATCTTCTTAATCCCCTAGATGTAATTGGATTAAAACCTAAGCCTGTTTCAAATACTTAAGCTACCAGGAAAATCAAATGACGAAAACGGCGAATAAATTTAACAGACTTTAATTAATAAAAAATCACTACAGTCTTTGTTGGGCCGAAAGACTGACGCACGAAAATAGGATTTTACAATTTAATTATGTTCAGTGAGAAAGAGAGAGAGAGAGAGAGAGAGAGAGTAGATTTGAATTCTACCGCGAACTAACACACGACGCGAATACAAAAAATATAACGCTATCACGGATAGACAAAATACCGAATGAATTTTGTTTCGCTTATATGACGGAAGGTGCATCTACCATGCGGTGCAATTACGGTGATCAGCCGTAATTGTTGTTGCAAAATTATCAACTGCCGCTGCACCTCGCTTAATCAGCTGCACTGCCTCAATTCGCCTTTATATGCTGCAAATCTGCTGCTTCTGCACCGCTGCTTGCTGTTGTAATACTACTGTTGCACCCACGCACGTATTTGTTCGGAAAACTAATTATTTTTGCGAATCAAAGTGCAAAACACAAATCGGCGGTAAACTCGCGTAAACAGCTGAGGCGTAACTGCTTATTCAAAAGATCGCGCGCCCCCTCTCTCTCTCAATGGTTCGAACTAACGCGCGAGAAGCAGAATCGCGAACGAGTCGATTAATTAAATCGACTACCGTTGCAATCTATACTAAGTCTTCTCGCTGGCATTCTTGACGGTTTTTTTAGCTAAGTCCGTACAAGGCACTGCCGTACAATAAAGGAAAAGACTAAAGTTATTTGTGCGAGCAGAGACACGTGTTGTCGGTCTCAAGTCCACCAACTAATTGCCGCTCGCGGTGTCCCTTTTCTTTACCTCAGTCTGAGTCGCCCCATGTAAAAAAAAAGGTTCAACTCAGGCTTGGTCTATGCTTGAACGATTAGGCATGGACCAGGCTCAGGAATGGACATGCATAATCCATGCCTGGCTTGAGCTGAATCATGAGCGAGTTATTAGCTATGCATGATTTATGCATGATATATACTTAAGAATATATCCATACAAAGAATTTTTAATTATTTCTCATTCAAAAGTCTTTTTTGAATGAAAAAATGATTAATTTGCAAAATTGAGTAGTTACATAAATGAATATTAGAACACATTCTATTATAATATTAATTATCAATAACAAATTCACAACGGACAATCATAATACAAATGCAAAGCTTACAATTTCTTTTCGTAAGGATTTGGTCGCACACAAACATAATTATTAAAAAATATCATTTTTCCTTCCAATTTTTTTAATGGTACAAGCGAATAAACGTAAGATTGGCGAACAGGTACGAGAAATTGATACATATCGATTCGTATTTGAGGGTGGATGAGTTGTGAAGAACGAGTTGTTCGAATGAGAAAGTTTTAATCTATTTAATTTGAGAAAACGCATGGACAACAAAAGAAAATAACTTAAAAATATGAAAAATATTCTTTGATTGAAAACTATTCTCGCATTTCAAGAAGCTTCTGGCTCATGCTCCTTCTAATAACCGTACGTTCTTTCGGCGGCCAATTCAAAGATTTTGCGTATTTATTGACGTAATCTAAAATTAAGATACATTTGTATTGATTATATTTCAGTATATTTTCATCAAGAAAAAATGCTATTAACTTACTTAAGATTGCATTAACGCCCTTCTCATTGAGTCCTGGTTTTATCTCCTTATTCTTCCCAGGTAACCAGGGTTTTGCGCCAGTGAGCGAGCATTTTGTAAGTGCTTCATTTGTAAACATAGCTCTCATCAACGCACGTACCAACTCGTTGTGGGTACGACAGCCATTTGCGGCAGTTTCGACGTTAATACGGTCAACATACACTCCTGATCCCTTTATTAGTTCTTTCAGCTGTTGAAAAAAAAGTAGATGATTAAATGATATTATATTAACGATTGTTTGAATAACGTATAATTGTTTGAAGTACGTACGTTGTCCGATGGTTCTCGATATTTCAAAGTCCACTCACAATCATCACGATCGTCAAAGCTTTTTATCCCGCTCTCATCGCTGAATTCGAAATTATTCATGCCTATTTCTTCAACCTGAAATTAGGAAAAACATCGTATTTCTGTAGTAATCTAAAAAATATCTATACTGACTACAATTCTGACTTACGTTTCTTATTTTAATACAATTTGTAGATTTCATTTTTGGTGGCTGATTTTCTTCATCTTCACTGGAAGAGAAAATCAAGCTACGTTTTTTAGTTGTTTTAGCCTTTTTGTTGAATGTAATCTGTAAATATGAAATATATTTATTTGAAATTTAATGTCACATGTTCACAGAGATAATATCTAATGAAAATAAGTGATCAATTAAAATTACTAGCTTCTGTGGCTCTTCATCTTCTTCATCTGATCATATAAACCTGTTAGATATTTTTGCTGGCCATTTCTTTGAGAAGAAAGATGATGTTGAAGGCTAAAAATTGAAAAATCATAATTAATGTTGATTTCAGAATCAAAAGCGATCGATTTCTATCAAGCATTTTCTACAATTTATCATTTAAATTTCTGTACCTTTTCAGTCTTGCTGTAAAAATCTCAATCAGAATCATTGGATCTCAGCCGAGCTATTTCAACGTTGGATTTTTCGAATTATCAGACTCATTACCTCTTTCTCGTTGTACTTGCACCTGCGTTCCATTGTACGTTCTAACGTCAAGTATAACTGGCGCAACGTTGTTCTTGACAAAAACTTGTTCTCCATTATCCGGAGCATTGTCAAAGTCGAGAGGCATCCCACATGATCGCCTCCTCGATTCTGCGGCTACCTGTATATTATATTGAATTTTTTAAACTTAATGACATGATAATTCACAATCAATCGGTTTATAATAGACAAAATATTATTCTTACTTCTGATTTAGTTGTTTGAGCAGGTTCAGTACACAAAGCATGACGAGGGAAACTTGACTCGATAAAATCAATTTTCTATAAAAAACGGAGCAGTCAATGAATTTAATTACGATCTATCAATAAATCAATAATAATAATGAAGAGTACTTACTTTCAATATATTTACTTTCACTAAATCTAGTTCTTTAATAACTTCTTGCTTAAAATTTTCGATAGCGTCGGATGTCCAGTCTGATGTTTGCGTTTTATCCAATGGACGGTCTTGTGATGAGGCAGAATTAATTTCGTTTATTGATTTAAAAATATCATTTTCCAATAACGTAGGTCCTTGCTTCCTCTTTTTTCTCTTCACAATTTGAAAATATGTTAGTTTTCCCATCGGAAAATACTTATAGTGGATTACTGCAAAATCGTGTGGGACCACAAACAGCCATGTGCTATGTGTCCATTAATTTGCGCTAGCCTGATCGGTTTCGCAGAGTATTACCGGCCCATACGCAGCGTAGCTATCTGTCGATGGCTTCACCTTGCCGTAATGCTTGGCTCCTGTCTTCCAGGCTCTTATCTCTGCCTCTTTATGAGCTTGTAGCAAATCTTCGTTATCTGCATGTTTAAAATTAGAGTATCGAAAGCTAAATGTCGTGATTTTGCATACACATAATCATATAATTTTGTATACATTAATCAATTTTACAAAAAAAAATTAATCTAGAGCATAATAATAATAATAGCTACGAATAATTAAATGAAAAGTTAAATAATATTCAATGTAGCTTACCACTCTTTGCGACAATAATACCAGTAAACGTTTTCTTTATTTTGCCGTTTTCCGTCCACAAGAATTTTACACTATTCCCGATCTGAAGCGGTGCGTCGAGTTTATCTACAATGATTGATTTTTTGTAGATAATACTCAGAGACCTATCTTCTCCCCGCACCAGAAACTGCATAATTTCACTCTTGTATTTTTACTAATCACTGTTCACAAAGATCGACTAAAAAAATAACCTATTCACCTTTTCATTAGCCGTGTAACGTATCAATTAAACAAGATTTTCTTTTGTTAGAATAGACCGAATTAACGAACTAAACGCTAACGTCAAATTTTTTCCAAAATGTCATTCAAACGAAAAATGTAATTTCTCGCAGGTTATTCATACGTTCAAATAGTAAATTGTTAAATGTTTAAGTAAAAATACGACGTCGTACATATAAAAATTATCATGGAAATGGAGTGAGTATTTTTTTGTCTGTACTTAAATTTAAAAAAATATATTGCTCACTTTGATATTTAATACAGATTGGGCGTATTCCACGTACAACGAGAAATAGGTGGAATCAAAGAGAAGTCGTACAGAATCAAAATGATTACATCAGGGAAGAAGAAATATTAACCGAGAGTGTTGACGAAGATGAACAAATGGATTTCATAGATCAAGACGTAAGTTTTCTAGTTTAGCAAGTTTATAATTTCGTTAGAAATTTGAAGAAAAGTGCACGATGTTTTGCGCATACTTTGCGCATCACTTGCAACGACCGCGCGAGATGAGCTTTTAATTATTTATTTTACTTATTTTTCATGTTAAAATAATTATTCGTGCGTAGTAGCAATGAGGTCTTTTTCTTAAATCACGCGCATTACGGGCGCTTTGTATACTTGTCTATTTTTCCATAAAATCATTTATATCATGAGTATTTCGAAAACTTATTAATACGAATTGTATAATGAATGGACTAATGAAAATGAGTACTTTTTTCAGGATCGCGATCATATTCTCTCCGCACTCAGCTCTCTCTTAACTTCTACTCGGATATCGACGGATTCGTTTTTCATGGAGACAGAGAGCGATACGGATGTGAGTGACGATGTGATATCTGCAGAGGAGGACGAAGTGAACAATAATTAAAAATGGCTGAGCATGAAGTTATACGACAAAGGAGAGTTGACACTTGGTGATGCAGTTTAATACATCATGGATTACTTCAAAAATATTGCTCTTACGAAAGTAGGTCTAAGCAAATTACTACAGCTACTAAACATCTTTTTGCCAACACCAAACAACTTATCGAAAAGCTTAGATAGGCTGAAAAAATTACTTTTCACGTTGTTTCCACCTGGCCCTAATATTATACGTAAGCATCAAATTTGCGAGGACTGCCATCACTACTTAGGAGATTACTAGCGAGAATAGAAAATTAATTTGTAACCAATGCCACAAAAGCAACACTAATGGCATTTTTTTCGAATACAAACAATTTTTTTAGAATTTAAAGCAAGTTTTAATTGATGCATTTGAAAAAAAGAATTTGCGATACTTAATTGAAAAACATAAATTTGAAGAACGTTACGAAGAAGGAATAATAACAGATATAACAACAGCATCTTATTACCGAAAATCCAAAAAAAATATTATCCCAGGTGATTATGATTTATACTTTGTAACGGAGTTATATAAGCCGACTATTCGTTGAAGAATATTTGCTCGCGGCCGTCCGCACAATATTTATCAAAGGAGGGCTCGGGAGGCACGAATGCTCCCACGACTGAATGGCACACCGAGCGTGTGTGCCAATCGCGCACGAATTGAAGGAAAATCGGGAAAACGAACGGGTTAACGCAATAATATATGACACATATATATATATTATTAATTTATTAATATAAACACAATAAAAGAAAATGAAAGGAAAAACACACAAATTAATAATTAGACGGAGCACGCACACTCCGTCTCGCAAATCGGCCTAATACAAAAATCGCTAATCCGCTTAACCGGATTATCGGCAATCACTGCCCGATAATCCGCTCAAGCCTAAGCGCCCGCGAACTCAAAACCCGGCAACGGGGGCCGGCAACACTGCCCGACCTGCACCGTTGCACCCGCGAACACCCCGGACATGCAAGAGAGCGAGAGAAAGAGAGAGAGAGAGAGAAAACCGGCACCGACCTTGCCAACGACGACCTCAGGTGGAGATGGCCGCTCCCGGTCAACGGATGCGGCTTGCTGCTGCTGCTGCTGCTGATGTTGTTGCTGTTACTGCTGTTGCTGCTGCGGTTGCTGTTGTTGCTGTTGCGGCTGTTGCGGCTGCTGTTGCTGCTGGTCCCACTGCTCAGCCGCTCGCCGGATTCGCTCGCCGAACACGCGCGCGCCGGCGGTACGGGCTTCGCCCTTACCCACGCACACCGGTGCTGGGCGGCAAGGCTTGGCTGGGCGCGACCCAGCCACTCACTCCTCACTCACAACAAAAATGAACCACCGATGCGCGCCCACACACCGGGTGCGCATCCACAAAACAAAAAACGTGGCGAAGCACCGCACCGCTTCCAAAAACCAACGGAAGATCCGAAACGGCGACAAACGAAAAACAAACGCGCGCACGCGATCGGCCAGCCCAAACGAAACTGCCGATTTCCCCCCTCGGCCGCGCTCTCGCCATTCCGCTCGCTCCCCCGCATGACGATCCTGGCAACGGATCGCCAGCTCGTCGGCCGCATCCAGCTCCGCCAACGCCCGTTCGCCGCACCTCAAACAGAGAAAAACCAGGCATGAGAGTGCATACCAACACACTCTCAGCCCGGGCGTAGCGAACGGACGAGAGAGAGACGAAAGAGAAGTCGGCGAGCCGAAATTCTCCGTCACAGCCCCCCCGTAGCAACCGATCCTGCACCAGGATCGGGAGCTATCCCCCGCTCTCATCGTCCGTGTGTCACACCCGGGCTGGGTCCCGAGTGCAAACTCGGCCCGACGGCAATTCTGCCCGGGGAGCCTCGCATCTCGCTGACCACGAGCGAACAAGAATGGAATGGAATGGTGGGTCATCACTACGAAACGGGACAACAAAACAGAAAGAGAAAAAACGAAACCGAATCCATGCGTCATTGCGGGGTTCAGAGCGCCACTTACCTTGGGTCCCGCGTGGCCTCACCTACTGGCCACCCTCACGGGCGGGAGGCTGCGAGACCTGATCAGCCTCCTCCACAAGGCGCAGGCGATCCTCTCGGGACAGCCCGGCAAGGTAAGCCAGGACCCTCACACGAGAGGCCGGCCTCGGCGCCGACGGCACTGGTGACACCGATGGTGGTGAGGGCGTCACCGACGCCACAGGTGGTAGTGGCGTCTCCGGCGCCAAAGATGTTGATGGCGCCGCTTGTGCCGTCGGGAGCACTGGCGGCTCCGTGGTTGGTGAGCCCCGCTCGGCCCGAGCTCGGACCTCAGCCAGAAGCCGGCGTCGAGCCCGACGCCTAGCCGCCACTGAGGTGGGCGATGGCGTGCCCTGCTTGGCGGCGGCGGCTCCGGCCCTGGGCCGAGGCAGCTGACACCGGCTTGCCAGCGCGCCATCGGCGGTCTGATGGTCGACCGCGGTGCACGTCGGAGAGACCCGCTTGGCCTCAATCCCCTTCCTCGTGCGCCGCCCCCCCGCTCGGGTCACAGGGCGAAAATGGCCGTCACCGCAAAGGCGGTAGACGATACCATCATCACCCACGACCCGACGCGAAGACGACGCCGAGGCGGGGACGGACAAACCCGTCTCCAGGGTAGGTGAAGGTGTCGCGGTCGTCGCGGCTTCCGGCACCAGATCAACCCGAGCCTCGGATGGAGACGTCGACGGGGCCTTCCCCACCAGTCCCGCGGGTGGAGACGAATCCGAGTTCCCCACAAGAGGGGAACCGGCCCTCACCGTCTCCTTCTGGGGGCACCCAAGCTCACCGGACGCGTCCGGCTCCGCCGACGATCGGCACTGAGGAAACTCCTCCTGTCGAGGAGTTGGCTCCTCACCGATGTAGCGGAACTCTACGTCCCTGGTGAAATCGGGCAGCCGCCCAGACCTCTTCTTACGAGACGGTTGAGGGGTCGCCTCCTCCCTGTATCCCGCGGGAGGGTAGAGGCCCCGGCCCCCGGTCGCGACAGTTGGGAGCGCCACACGCTTCGGCTGCTCCGCTTGTACCCCCGACGCCGGGAGGAAACGATACTCGAGAGGGATTTCATCCCTCCTCGAGTGGCCGCGAGATGGACGCGGCTCCCCCCGAATCGCTGGAAGCACGTTCCGGGCTCCCGGACACCGTAACTCGGTGCTCGGACCGGGGTTACGTGGCTCAACGAGAGCCTGCAGACCCCGGGTCCGTGCCGTCCGGAGCCCCATGGGCGAGCCCGCGTACAGGCGCTCCACCAGTTTTTCCTGCCGCGGCCCGCGGGCGGCCAGGTTGGCCAGCGCCCTCTGCAACGGCAGTGCCTGGCGAGCCGGGCCGGAGTTGAGACTATTGTCCCACTCCGACCTACCCCTCAGTGGAGAGGCCTCCACCGGGACCATCCTGGCCACCAAGGCCTCACTGGCCCGGCGTTCCCGCGCCAGCCGCTCAGCACGCGGCAGAGATCGGACAGCGGAAAACGGCGCCCCGGAAGGAGTCGCCAAGGGAATTGGCTCCTCCCCCAGGTATGCCGCGAGCTCCAATTGCGCGGCTCCGCTGCCGATCTCCAGCGCGTCCCCAGCAGACGCGGACATGGAGGCGTCCTCCACCTCCGGACATGGCTCGCCAGACCCACGAACGGGGAAAGGCCCACTGCCCCGGGGCTCGGAGGGCATCACGGCGGCCACCGAGGCCACACTCCCTCCGAACCGCGCAGAACTCACCTCAACGACCGAGTTGGCCACCGGTCTGGCTTCCGCCGCGGCATCACTGCCCGCCGCGGAGCCTTCCAATGGCTCCGGTGTCGAGGTCGGGGCCGACCCCTCACCTCCAGACCCGCTGTCCGTCCCGACGAGGGCTCCCAGTTTGCGGATCTCGTCCGCCAGTGACATGCTGCTGGACCTGTAACCAACCAAATCAACCCAATCTAGAGCCCATCCAATAATCCTCTGCCTGGACACCACAATGACCGCATGCAACACCAGCTCACCATAAACAAGAGCGACGACAAAAACACTCACGATTCGCACGACTGGAAAACGCAAAACTCGACCCACCATTCGCCGACTTACAAACTATTGGCCGTTTCTACACACACGCTGTCGCTCGGTTCGAACGCGGAGGGACATATCGCTTTAACTCCTTCACGTGTACGCGGTCCACCTGCTTCTTGCTATCCGTCGTCAGAATATACAATTCTGGGGACAGCACCTCCAGCACCTTATACGGACCGATATACAAAGGGTCAAGTTTGGCGTTCCTACCTAGCGCTGCGTTGGACATAGTGTGGGAGCGTCGCAAGACCAAATCTCCCTCTTGGAACTGGACGAACCGGCGGCCACGATCATAGTGGCGCTTCTGCCTGTCCTGCGCCTGCTCAATATGCCTGACCACCAGGCTCCTCAGAGCATTGAGGCGCTTCAGCCGGTCCGCCCACTCCTCAGGAGACAACCGAAAAAAAGGGCCCCGCACCTCTACTTCCCTACGCAGGCTCTTCGCTTGACGCGGTTCCCGACCAAAATTGAGGAACGCCGGTGACACCTTTGTACTCGCCTGTACCGCCGTATTTATAGCATGCCGAAACTCGTGCAGGTGCTTATCCCAGTCGCGATGATCATGATCTACAAAAATGGAGATCATGGTCTTCAACGTCTTGATCGCACGTTCACAAAAGTCTGCCTGTTGATGGTAGGGTGGGCAGGGCACGTGTTCAATCCCATACTCTTTGAGTACGGTCATGAAGTCCGCCCCGCAATAGTTCTTACCACTGTCGCTGACCAAATACTCCGGAACTTCCCACCGGAATAAAATAAGTTCCTCGAGCGCACATCCTAACATCTTACCGGTCGCGACGGTCAGTGGTTTGAACTCCACCCATTTCGTAAACAAGTCCTGGAAAACCACCAGGTACTTGTAACGATTTTTGCTGCGGGGCAGTTCGACAACATCCGTGGCAATCACTGCCCACGGACGCTCCACCACACGCTTGCTCATCAGACCTTGTGGCGCGCGTTGTTCTAGTTTGTACCTCTGGCAGGCCGGGCAAGACTGCACAAAACCCTGCACGTCAAACCACATGCCAGGCCAGAAGTACTCGCGCGCTATGCGATCGTACGTTTTCTCGCGTCCGAAATGTCCGGTCGACGGTTCGCAATGAGCATCCCGCATCACACGTTCTCGATGCTCACCCGGAACTACGAGTCGCCAGCACTGTTCCTTATGAGTCACTGGATCTAGGAGTTCATTCGTGCCGTACTTGTACAGCATTCCGTCCTCAACCTTCCACCCGCGGTACTTAAGTGGACGCGCTTCCACGTCCTTCATCCGCTGAAGGTACCACGGGTCGTTGATGACTTCGAATGCTGCAGCCTCCACGTCGCTCCCAAACCCACGAGACAACGCATCAGGGACATGGTAGAGTGTCCCCTTGCGATACACCAGCTCGAAGTCCCATTGCTGCAACTCGAGGATCCAGCGGGCCAGACGTCCCGTCGGATCCTTCTTGTTCTTCAACCAGGTCAGAGCCGTATGATCGGTGACTGCAATAAAATGCGCGCCCTCGATGTACGGTCTGAACTTCTGGATTCCGAACAGCAGCCCTAGGCACTCGAGCTCGGACACGGTGTAATTTTTCTCGTGCTCATTAAGCATGCGACTCGCGTAACATATCGGGTGATCGTACCCTTCGTCGTCCTTTTGTCCTCACGGTCCAACGTCCGGCAGTACTGGTGGCGGAAATCAACCGCAAAATCGTGGAAGGTGCGCCACCCTCCAAGGTTGTTCGCCAACCAAACCTCCGCGCGATCGGAGAAGATCGCATCCAGGGCCGGGAGCACCTCACAATCGGGGAGGTTATATAACCTCACGCAGCGCTTCAACTTCTCCAGGAAGCGTTCTGCACCCGATCCCGCGGCGCCGTTGAACCGCACGTTCCAGGCCCTAAACGCCGAAATCGCATCGGCGGGCCTGCCATTCAAACGGCCGCGCGACCTCTCCCTGCGCGCGCCTCAATGGCCCGAACGTACGCGCCCCCGACGACACCGGTGATGGCGTCGCCGGTGGCACGCGCTCACGTCATCGCTGGAAGAACTTCCAGCGATGGAGGGCTCGGAAGGAACTCGTGGCTTCCCGGCTGTGCCGCCCTCTGCGCGGCCGTCTCCTGGGCCTCAAATGCGCCTTGCTCGCCTCACTAGGCGAGTCTGACGTTGAGGACAGCAGCAGCGGGGGCCTCGTTAGGACAGGTCGTCGCTCCTCCTCGAATCCACTCGAGGCGGCGAAGTGCTGTCGCCACTCGCGTGCGAGCTTGCGAGGGCACCTGCGTTTGGGAGAGTCCAAACCCGTTAACCGCTCCCCCCGCTGGGGGTCAGCTGCGGGGCCACCCGGGCCCATCGGGGGCCGGGGCCGCAGCGGGGAGGGCTGTACCGTCGGCATCCCGGACACCAGCGGGGCCGTACCAGCAGGCCCATAACCCAGAACCTGCAAGGCCGCCAACACCTGCTGCAAAAATAGCGGGTCAAGGGGCGGCACTGGCACCGCTGGAACCGGGACGGGTCCGGCAGCCACGTCCCCCGGGCCCTCAGCCTGCTCCAGGTGGGCCCCCCGTGGCAACGCCGCAGCTACCGCAGCCTCTCTCGCGGTATCACCGAAGTCGGAGCCTGTCGAGGCGCTCCGGACTTCCTCCTCAAGCAGGGTACGGTTGCCCTGGTCCTCGCTCAAGACCGGCCCAACTCCAGGAGGGGAGTGCTTCACCTTCCCCTGGACCGTTGAGCTGAGCAAGGATACGTCACCCGTTTCCGTGCGAGCGAAAAAAGGATTCCGGGCCAGAGTATCCTCAAACCGTGCGCGCAAACTCTGGTCCGGCACTACGTCGTGCGCTTCGCCAGAGGAGGAATCGGGGATGCGCCCCGACATAAAGAAAAGGGGCACCTCAGTTCCGGATCGCGTATTCGCCAAGAACACGCGGAAAACGCGGTCCTGTAGCACCGGGAGTCCACCCTCTGTAGTTAGCCCCTGAGTCCGCATATACCTCACCAGTTCCTCACGCGGAACCCTGGTGATGCTGGCCCTCAGGTGCTGTAACTCCGGCTGCCTAGATAATCGGTGCATAAACAAATTCGCGTCGGCTGCGGGGGGCGGCATCTTAACGGGACCGAGCGACAGACGCGACGCGATCGCTGCCCAGCGATCCTAAAAAAAAACGAAAACGAAAAAAAACAACAACAATCACGTCAACGACCTCGGCACCAAAAGGGGACAAGAAGGGGGGGGGGAACAGCGCCTGTCCTGCGGTCTCTCGGTCAACCACTGGCCGGGCCGGGCCGCAAGGAGGGTCGCGGCAATCACTGCCTGCCACTCAACCGACCGCCGAAACCGCCAGTCCCAGAAACACGCTAAAGCTGCTTCGGTTTGCTGAAAGAAAAACCCCCTCCACCTCCTGAAAAGAAAAGCACCTGTCACCGCTACCGATTCGCGATCATCCTACTCGCGCACGCGTCGCGCCCTCCCCACAAGGGATGCCATGTAACGGAGTTATATAAGCCGACTATTCGTTGAAGAATATTTGCTCGCGGCCGTCCGCACAATATTTATCAAAGGAGGGCTCGGGAGGCACGAATGCTCCCACGACTGAATGGCACACCGAGCGTGTGTGCCAATCGCGCACGAATTGAAGGAAAATCGGGAAAACGAACGGGTTAACGCAATAATATATGACACATATATATATATTATTAATTTATTAATATAAACACAATAAAAGAAAATGAAAGGAAAAACACACAAATTAATAATTAGACGGAGCACGCACACTCCGTCTCGCAAATCGGCCTAATACAAAAATCGCTAATCCGCTTAACCGGATTATCGGCAATCACTGCCCGATAATCCGCTCAAGCCTAAGCGCCCGCGAACTCAAAACCCGGCAACGGGGGCCGGCATCACTGCCCGACCTGCACCGTTGCACCCGCGAACACCCCGGACATGCAAGAGAGCGAGAGAAAGAGAGAGAGAGAGAGAAAACCGGCACCGACCTTGCCAACGACGACCTCAGGTGGAGATGGCCGCTCCCGGTCAACGGATGCGGCTTGCTGCTGCTGCTGCTGCTGATGTTGTTGCTGTTACTGCTGTTGCTGCTGCGGTTGCTGTTGTTGCTGTTGCGGCTGTTGCGGCTGCTGTTGCTGCTGGTCCCACTGCTCAGCCGCTCGCCGGATTCGCTCGCCGAACACGCGCGCGCCGGCGGTACGGGCTTCGCCCTTACCCACGCACACCGGTGCTGGGCGGCAAGGCTTGGCTGGGCGCGACCCAGCCACTCACTCCTCACTCACAACAAAAATGAACCACCGATGCGCGCCCACACACCGGGTGCGCATCCACAAAACAAAAAACGTGGCGAAGCACCGCACCGCTTCCAAAAACCAACGGAAGATCCGAAACGGCGACAAACGAAAAACAAACGCGCGCACGCGATCGGCCAGCCCAAACGAAACTGCCGATTTCCCCCCTCGGCCGCGCTCTCCCCATTCCGCTCGCTCCCCCGCATGACGATCCTGGCAACGGATCGCCAGCTCGTCGGCCGCATCCAGCTCCGCCAACGCCCGTTCGCCGCATCTCAAACAGAGAAAAACCAGGCATGAGAGTGCATACCAACACACTCTCAGCCCGGGCGTAGCGAACGGACGAGAGAGAGACGAAAGAGAAGTCGGCGAGCCGAAATTCTCCGTCACAACTTAGCTTGGAACACTGATGGAGCTTCAGTATCGAATAGTTCAAATGGCCAAATCTGGCCTTTACAAGTGCAAATTTTAAATATACCACCGCAAAATTCTAGAAATTTTAAGTTTTTAACTGGTATATATTACAGTAGAGTGAAGAAACCAAATATGAACTATTTTCTCAAACCGTTCCCTATTATAATGAAAGATTTGTACGACAACGGATTTGAATGGTCAGATAAATTAGCGAATACTAAGTATCGTAGCAGAGTTATTGCCCCTGTGGCGCCGTTGGATGCATCAGCAAGAGCTGCTGTCCAAAATATAATGCAGTATAATGGACATTTTGGCTGTTCCAGCTGTGAGCAGGAAGGGTGCTCTTGTGCATCAGGCCGTAATTGGGTTTTTCCGCCACTGGAAAATCCGCCGGAGTTGAGGACACACGAAAAAATGATTGAGCAAGCGTGACTTGCTCTTGAGAATAATGTGGAGTATGTGCAAGGTGTGAAAGGACCTTCTATTGCGGCGTTAATTCCTTGCTGTGACATGGCACTATCATTTCCACCGGAATATATACTTACATGTTATGATAGGAGTACTAGGCATGCTCATGGAACTGTGGTTCGATGAAAAAAACCACAATAAGCCGTTTTACCTATCAAAGCAATCACAGAATCAAATTAATACGATGATTACGGAAATTTCCCCTCCCGACTATATCGCAAGAAAACCCCGTATACTAAAGTATCGAAAAAACTTTAAAGCTTCAAAAAAGAGAGACTTTTTATTATTTTATTTCCCTGTTCTTCTGAAAGAATATTTGCCAAAAAGATTTTATGAAAATTATTTGCTTTTATCTCACGCTTTTCAAATTTATCTACGATGTAGAATTCATGACAATGACATAAGTACAGCAGAGTCTATGATCAATATTTTTGCTGATGAAATATTATACTTGTATGGTGTCGAAAAATGTTCATTTAACGTTCATGTTTTGCGACATTATTCTTTATTTGTAAAACTATGGGGGCCTTTATATAGATGGTCGACTTTTCCATTTGAGGATTCAAATGGTTACTTTAAGAAAATTAACCACGGTCCAAACAAAGTTGATGCAGAAATAATTAATACTCTTAAAATGCTGAACGCATTTCAAAATTTGAAAAATATATTGCACGACAGATTTATTGAAAAAGATTATGAACAAGATACTCTAGGAACTTTTAAGATCATTGAATTGAACGAAAACGAGATAGAAGTGATTCGGAGCTCGGAAATCACAAGTAATTTAATTTTTCAACGAAACAAAGTAATGGCGACGAGTAAAGTAAGACATAAAGGTGAAATTTATACTTCAAAAATATATTTTCGGCAAAAGACAAGAAGAAACTCAATTGTTTACTGAAATCAACAGCAAAATTTTTGCGAGATATGCTTTTTTATAAGCCTCAGCAATTGTATTTATGCACTCGTACGCGAAATCTATAGAGATTTTAATATATCATAGCTCATTCATCCTCAAATACGAATAAATATGTATCAATTTCTCGTACCTGTTCGCCAATCTTACGTTTATTCGCTTGTACCATTAAAAAAATTGGAAGGAATAATGATATTTTTTA
Source organism: Phymastichus coffea (assembly GCF_024137745.1). Taxonomy (NCBI): domain Eukaryota; kingdom Metazoa; phylum Arthropoda; class Insecta; order Hymenoptera; family Eulophidae; genus Phymastichus; species Phymastichus coffea. Next base: position 568,841 of record NW_026706878.1, on the reverse strand, counting down.
ATAATTATGTTTGTGTGCCACCAAATCCTTACGAAAATAAATTGTAAGCTTTGCACTTGTGATTATGATTGTCCGTTGTGAATTTGTTATTGATAATTAATATTATAATAAAATGTGTTCTAATATTCATTTATGTAACTACTCAATTTTGCAAATTAATCATTTTTTCATTCAAAAAAGACTTTTGAATGAGAAATAATTAAAAATTCTTTGTATGGATATATTCTTAAGTATATATCATGTATAAATCATGCATAGCTAATAACGCGCTCATGATTCAGCTCAAGCCAGACATGGATTATGCATGTCCATTCCTGAGCCTGGTCCATACCTAATCGTTCAAGGAAGCTAGCACTGACTTCTACTGGGAAATCAATCCGCTATGGTTGAGAAGAATGAGGGTATTACAAAATAACGTATAATTATATTTATAAAAAGGTGATCTCAATTTATTGCGCCATAATTTACAACAACCTTCTTAAGCTAAAATACAAAGTGCGGATGAGCGAACTAACCTAACCCAAGTCGCGACAATACAATGCGAGAAGCGAGTGAATTCACTCAGCGTTGAACCACGGAAATAGAGAAAACTGCCGATTGTGAACGAGCGAGAGCTAGTGCAAGAGAGTAAATCAGAAAATTCCGAAGAGCGACCCACCGGATTCGCAAGAAGAGAGGCGGTGATGGCAAAATTGCTGTCCAGGTAGGCGCCTCCTAAGAAGCGTCACCGCCAGTATGGAGGCGGCCAATACCTGACCAAGTCTCCGGGGTCGTGGAATGATGACCGTTGTAGTTGGCTGTTTTCGACCGTCATAGAAATGCCAAAAAACAAGGCTTAGCTATGGACCAATTGCTTGGATATCGGCGGCTGTGATGGAACAACGTTCAATGTCGTAAGCTTGGAATCACTGCTATGCACTTTCTTCCTAAATAAATCATCAGGCAGTCTTCGCTCTCTCAGCTCTCTCGTAACTACCCAATTTTTCTTTTTCGTCGCAGACTCTTCTTGTCACTGCGTGTGCTGGTTTCTCTCCACTCTTCACCAGCCAAATTCACCGCCGCGTCTTTATCTCTCTCTCTCTAACTCTCTCTAACTCTCTCTTTCCCTCTCTCTCTCTTTCTCTGGTGAGCATCAGACGTATTTCACAACAGCTCCTGATTTTTCTACAATATTTCTAATATTTTGTTTCGATTTCTCGAACAAATTGTTTCAAATGATGCAATTTCCATTGGTCAACCAGGTTTGTGTTGATTCTTGCATTTTTTTCACTGCATTTGCCCTGGATAATTGCATTGTGTTCTTGAGGTCATCACCTAACCTTGCTGTCGTTTTTGCCACCTGCTGAATACTGTCTGGTTCTGCTGTCTTATCGCCATCAACATTCACCAGCCTTTGCTTCCCTGCCCACTGAACTGGTCCATCATCTATAATTATTACCGAAACTTAACTACATCGCTGGATCTGTTTTATTTTTGAGTGAAAGATTCTTTTCTGGAGTTTATTATCGCTGAGGTTAAAAAAAAAAACTCCAAGTTACTATTTGCCGATGTTTACCGACGTCCATCTGCATCCATTCCTTCCTTCTTCTTTGACTCCATATCTTCTTTCCTTCCGCATTATAATGTTGTTATTATATGTGACTTCAATTCTGATCTCTTGTTTAATACGGCAAAAAATTCGTATATCTTTAATAATATCCACCATGTCAATTTCATCAAACAAAAATGACGAACCCTTCATGCCATTGGTATTGCTAGCAGACTCGCCCTCTCTATTGCTTTTCTTTTCTCTTGATACCCTCAATGACCACTACGCTGGGGTAGTTAATCGTCTACCGACTCTTATTCAGCAGAGGTTTAAAGATATCATTAACGTATTTTTTCACAATCCTATATTTTATCATCCTTTCCTTCCTTCACGTTCTCTAATATCTCTCAGCTTAAAGTCGAGCAAGAGGTCAGAGCGTTTTGCTCGAGGGGTAAGGGCTTTGAAGGTCTTATTACTCAAATGCTCAAGATTGGCTTGAATTCTCTTGCTCCTGAGCTAACGCATATCATTACCCAGTCTATTATTACATCCACTTTCCCTTCCTCTTGAAAACTCATCCTTATCCGTTCGTTATGTAAAACCAAAGCTCCCCAGTCTCCCTCTGATACCAGACCTATAGCCGAGCTCTCTGAGCCGTCCAAGGTTATTGAGCGTTTACTCCATAGGCAACTTTCTTCTTATTTAGATGTTCATAATTTCTTGGATGAGAGGCAGGCTGATTTTCGGAGGGGCAACTCAATCAAGAACGCCCTGGTGGGCCTTCTTGATGATATTAGGCATCCTATTAAATCGAGACAGGTTACTATCCTCTTTCTCTTTGACTTTTCTAAGGCTTTTAATACGATCCCTCGTGATCTTCTTATTTCTGAAATAAGGACATGCAATGTTGCTGACTCAATACTTCTTTGGTTTTTCAGCTACTTGACTGAACGGCTGCACGCTGTTGTTGCAGTGCTGGTGGTGCAGGCTTGGTGTCGCAGTGGTTGCGTGCTCAGACTAGTGTCCCTCAGGGTAGTGTCCTGGAATCACTCCTTTTTGCTATTTTTATAAATGATCTACCTAAAGTACTATTATTTTGTCGATACATTATCTATGCTGATAATACCCAAGTTCCTCTCTGAAATCCTTGATGGTCTTGCTAGAGTGCAACTTGATGTGCAGCCTATTGCTAATTGGGCAAGGCTCAATGGTCTCCAACTTAATGTTGCTAAGACAAATGCTATTATTATTGGCAGTGAATTCTATATTTCATCTTTAAACCTTAGTTCACTTCCGCCGATCACTGTTGACAAAAATCCTATATCCTTTTCCCTCTCGGTCAGGAGCTTCGGCCTCACAATCTCATCTACACTCCATTGGAAAACTTATGTTAATAGCATCATTAAAAAGGTCTATCGTAATCTAAACTTTCTCAAATTTTATAGAAAATCCCTAGCTATCTCTACCAGAAAATACCTTGTGCAAACACTAATTTTTCCTCACTTTAATTTCGCATTTCACTAATACTTAATCGCGTACTTAACCTATTACAAACTTACTTAAAAACTACGCGAACTAATACCGGGTAAATTGCCCGGCACGTGGGCGCCTGGACAATTCACCGGTCGCAACTTACGTCACTATAAATTAAACTTAGCGCGAACCTTCAGATAGCCGGCACGTGAGTGCCAGGCTATCTCTTTCAACGCGCACCGGTCGTCGCATCAACAGAGAGAGAGAGAGTGTAGAGAGAAAGAAGAAAAGGAAGGCTTGACCTTTATTCTCCTGTTCCTCGCAACGTCGGGAATCCTGAGCGATGTGCTGCCGCAGGAAGTACCTGGTGTCGTCGCTGGTCAGATCGTCGCTAACTGCTGTCGCTGACCAGGTATCCGTAGGCGACGTTGACTCTCCTAGCAGGTGGGCTGGCTGCAGTTGCTTGCGACAAAGCCGTTGCCGGTAGGGTTGATCCTCCTTCCTTCCGGCTATTCAAAACTGCTCTCTCTGCTGGGCTCGGACTTCCGCACTCTAGCAGGACTAGGCTTCTACTCCCTCACTCTCGTAAGACTCGGCTGCGACTCTCCTCAGGCACTAATTCTTGCGCGCGTTTTGCAGTCGCTCAGCGGCGCTCACTCCTCTCCCTACCTTGACCTATTAGTTAGGCGGCACGCGACGCGTCGCTTATCGGTCACGCGTTGCGCGCCTGCCAATCCCTGCATGGGCCTAATACTCTCTCTCTCTCTCTTTCTTACTCTCTCTCTGCGCTCTTCAGTTTTTCTTGCGCTCAACTGCGCTGGCTCGTCCTTGGCGCTGAAACAAAAGACCAAGTGTTAGGCGCATACTTTAATGCGCCTAACGTTGGCCAACACGCCTTGCCGAGTGGGGGAGGGAGAACGCGGACGAGAGCCGGCACACGGCCTGCTCTCGTCACACATGAGTTCGTTTTATAACCGGTTTTATCCCCTTTATTCCATCTTTAAACATTGAAGCCCACGTAACTTTTCATAGACTCCAACTTGGCTAGTTTTCTCTTGAGACACATCGACACATTTCACTTATTCTTCGCACTTATAAAACTGTCTGTTCCCTACACCCAACATATCTCATTACCTATCTGCAAACTCCGAATCAATCCCACTTCAAACGTTCTGCTCGTAATTCACCTATGGTCTTCTCATATCCGGCACCTCGTACTAAGGCCTGGTTTAATTCTGCCTCGATTCATGGCATGTTTCTTCTTAATCAGTGTAACGGTCCTATATATGAGCTATTTATTAAATCACTGAATGACTGCAACTAGTCTAACGTATCTATCTGTTTATTCAAAACAATACATTAAGCGGCGCTACCTCACTGTTTACGCGACTGTATACAAATAAGAGTCAAATCAAAATAAACAGCGTGACGTCACAAAGTAATAGACATAGATATAATGATTTAGGATATTAAGAAAAATATATTAATTAGAGATAATTTTAATATAACAAAGTATTGATTATATAGATTTTAGCTTGTAGATTCATAATATTATAACAAAATTCACATTCAATTATGAAATAATAATGAATATCTATATGCAAAGTTGATTTATTTATTACGTTAACATATGAAATATTAGAAAAATGTAAATAAGTCATACGCAAAATGAATAAACATAGAACATGAGTAAGAATTAGTTTCATTAATAACAGCTGTATAATAACTGTTATTAATAAATAAACAATTAATAATTTATTTAAACAATAAGCTATTTATAGAACGAAAATATTAAGTTTATACTTGATAATGATAACTTTATGATTTAGAAATCTTATATAATTAATCTAATAATTGCATATTAAGATTAGAAACAACCGTTACAAATATGAAAAATTACTCATAATTCAAATGTTATTAATTAATTTAAATAATTAATTTTGGAAAATACTTCCAAAATTAATCAACTATAAAGTTATAGAAAATTTAATAATTTTCTATTGTAAATATTGTAATATCACGTTAATTAACTTTATTACTTAATAACTTTTGACGACACTATTGGCGACAATTGTATATTGTATAAAATCAACAAATAACAAATTCTGTAAAGTTTACATGTGTTAAAAACTTAATATTAATGGTTATTTACTTGTAAATTAAGAAAATTCATTTCTCAAAATTCGCGAATGTCTCTCGAATTTTCGATGAAATCTCTCCTGCAAAAATAAGCGGGAAAATCTGTGTATAAATAGACCCACCTTTGCACAGGCTAGCATTCACTTCTAGCCTTGCAAGGTGAGCGCATGAGTCTGAATAAACTTGGATTAATACCTAAGTTCGTTCTCTCATTGTGATTAACTAAGCAAGACTATCCTTTCCTTATAATTTGAGCTCGACTTATAGAACATCTCGCGCTATAAGAAACTTGGGCCGAATTATATCCTATCAAAGAAAGACTTTAGCTCTGCTTATGGGACAATTCGCACCATAAGAAACTAGGGCATTGTCTGACTTTCCTCGAAATATTGCACTTACTTATGTATATTTGATTTACTTATTTATTACATTTGATTTATTTATCTATTTTCTTGACAATTAGAGTAAAATCTTTGGAAACAAATTCTTACTCATTAGCTAGATTACGAGAGTTCGAAATATTTTATTTATAAGTGATACGAACATCACATCAGTTATTGATCACTGACTTTGACAAGGACATATACGTTGAACTCAAGTCCTGGCTGTTTTCACTTTTCTCAGTACTTGAGCAATAGCTCTTTCATCATAAAATCAGTTTCGAATCTCTTTCAAATCTTCCGTCTCTCTTAAAGCTACCAGCCGTCTCACTTCCTTTTAATATCTTAGCCTTTACGTCCACTTCAAACTATCTAGACAATTCTGGATCCTACCTTGCCTATAATTTTCCTCCTTTTAATTCACTTCATTAATTGTTTCCCTCTTTACATAATTCTTAATCATTATTCTGTTTCCCTTTTGTTCTTTCATGTATTTATATATACTTACGTGTTCGGGATTTCGGAAAGATATCCGGAAGAATGGAGGAAGGGAATAATAGAACTAATATATAAGAAAGGGAGGAAAGAAGAAGTAAAAAACTATAGAGGAATAACGCTGATGGACTCGGGATATAAAATATATGCGGAAATACTGAGGAAAAAGCTGGAAAGAGAACCAGATGCAAAAGAAACGCTAAGCGATACGTAGATGGGATTCAGGAAGAAAAGAGGAACAATGAACGCAATATATATATATATATATGATTTATTCAACAAAATGTTACATATTAGTATTTACAAGCACAATTTATTTCTCTACTGTGTGACGTATGTGTGTGTGTGTTTGAGTTTTTGTTTGTGTTAGTGTCCTTTGTATTTCCTTCTCCTCTTCTTTTCCATTTGCCTTCATTTTTCGTCTTCTTCTCACACTTTCATTCCATCTTCTATCCCATCCTCTCTCTTTCTCTCTCCCTCCTATACTTACCTCCTCTCTTTCTGTATGTCCTCCCATTTATAATCATTCTTCTGTTTTCTACCACGATGTCCATTACTACTCCTGCTTCCTGGCAAGCACTGAGGACCTTCTTTGCTGCTCTTATCATTTCATCCCTCTCTTTGCTTTCTTCAAAGGACAGCCACTCGTCTAAGCTCATTTTTCCTTCTCTGTATAGTTCTCTTTCCAGGTCCCATATCTTGTCTCTGTCTTCTCTGCTATTAAACTCAACTTGCAGCCTTTCTCCCAATTCCTTTACATGTTTCACTTTCACTTTATAAACCTTTTCAAACCATTCTTCTATTTTTACACCTTCTTCCCATTTTGGTCCCTTTTTCACTACCAGAATTCTTTTTTTCCAGTCGTCCTATTCTTCTCCTGGTGATTCGTCACTCTCACTTTCCACCTTCCTTTTTTTTCTTTTGTTTTTCTCCTTTTTTCTCTCCACTTCCTCCTCTGCTCCCTTCTCATCTCTTTCTTTTCTGCTTTCTTTTTGGTTTTCCTCAATTGTTCTTAGTCTTATTTCCTGGTTCCTAGCCTCTCTTTCCAACTCTTTTACCTTATTTTCCAGATCACTTCTTTTTTTTCTTTCTATTTCCATCCATTCTTCTAGGTCTTCTTTTTCTACTCTTCTGTCTCTTTCTATCTTCGTTATTTTCCTTTCAATTTCATCCATTTTCGTTAATCTTTTCTTTTGCCTTCTTTACTCTATGAATTTTTATTTCTTTCTTATCTAGCCGGTCTTCTCACCTGTCCGTATTAAGGGGTCTACCCACTACTCGACTTTTGAAAAATCGATTTTTTTTTTTACATTTTTCGAATGTATATGTATGTAAGAATATTGTTTCAAAATTTTATAAAGATCCGAGCAGTGTAACTATATATTTTTGTGACCTGTACATCGCTACCTCGGCGCGCCTACCTGAGCGCGCTACGCCAGCTGCACGCGCTTGCCCGCCCCTTCTGCCGGCTAAATCTCTTAGACAATAAATGCTGCTGCTACCTGAAGTAAATCGTATATTCTCTTTTTCGACTATGTTTTCGACCTTTTTTCTTTGAATTTAAGTGTTACTATATAGTTTTTGGATGGAAATAAGCCAACTCTAGTGCTGTTCTTATATATATTTCGACAGTCAGTTTTGTCTGTGATCTCGTACGACCAGCATCATGCCGAAAGGGAGCAGAACAAACCGAGTTCGTGCAGGTTTGACGGGGAAGAAAAAACAACAATTTCGCGGGAATCAATTCTCCGACGAAACCGGAACTGACCATGCAAGTAAATCAGCTGAAAAACTCAAAAATTCAAAAGATGTCACCTTAGACATACACGAAGATCCCACGTCTGGTTACGTGTTTATAAGTTTTGCTGCAGTTTTTTGTATGTTACAAGAATATTTAAAGTGTAAAGTGTGTAACGGAGCAGTTAAATTTACGAAATATGCTCAGCATGGACTAGGTTTCCAATTGTGTGTAGCTTGTGAAAAGTGCGGAGAAAAGTATATCAATTCTTGTCCCAAAATTGGAAATGGCTATGAAGTGAATCGTCGCTTAGTATTTATTTTTCGGTTACTTGGAATTGGACTAACAGGTATAAATAAATTTTGTAATCTGATGGAACTAGGCATAGGACTGCGTTCGAAAGCTTATTATATTAAGCCATCGCGCATCTCAACGGCGAACCGCAGGAGTAGTCAATCTTCTAAAGAGTCCAGGTCAGCACGAAAGAAAGCTAGATTAGCAGAGAATGAAGAATTTGAACAAGAAGAAGATGAAATGTACGGTGCTGGTATCGCAGATTGAGTTTAGGTAAGATTTTTAAAGAATTTTTCATTAAAAAAAACTTTAAACGCGTTTTTCTCAAAACAACGTTTTCAAAGGTGGTACCACCATTTTAAGCAAAACTACTCGACCGATCCTCTTGAAATTTAAAACACGTATTCTACATATATAAGCCGAGGTTTGCAAGCTATTTTACATTACAATATTATACTTTTAATACATCTTAACCTCAAAAAACAGCGAAAAAATCAGTGTTTTTTTTATATTTGTGATTTTTTGGCAGCGATTTTGTTATTTGTTGCTAAATATTTGTAAATATAGCTCGCAAACCTAGCTATTGTCATACTGAATCTAAAAAAGTTCGATTTTTCTGTTTCAGACGAGCCGTTCTTCAGAAAATGGTGGTATCGTTCACCTCGCTTATTTTTTAGGACTTACGTTCAGCCATGGTTTTTGTTCACAAAATTTAAATAAAATGGATTAAAAAAAATTTTTTATACAGTTTTAGACATTATTTATCACACCTAACAATATTTATATCAATATGGTTCACAATATGTTTTAAAAAAATTCCCAAAAGTAGGCATTTTTTTTGAGGGCGAGTAGTGGGTAGACCCCTTAAGGCTTTTACACCTTTTCTGCGATCTCCTCCGCTCCCTCTACTTTCACTTATGCTTACTACAGTTCTCTCTTACCAATTTCTTTCTTCTCTCTTTTCACTTTTCTTTTTCTTTCTCTTTTTCTTCCTCTTTTCTTCTTCTTTTCCACTTTAGTTCCCTCATCCATGCTATTTTTTCTTTGCTCCCAACTATTATTTCTTCCCACTTTTCTCCTTCTTTTCTTGTCATTTCGCATTTTTCTACTATGTGTTTCCAATCTTCCTCTTCTTTTTGGCACATTCTACATTTCTTATTTTCTTCTTTTTCCCAGTATCTACTCCCTCTTGTCTCGTTCCCTAACCTACACCTCTCTCTTATTTGTAGGCCTCTTATTTCCCCTTCATTTTGTATTTCTTTTAGTCTACACTTCTTCATTTCTTCCTTTATCCCCTTCCACTCTCTTATATATCTTGATTCTTCCAGCTTATCTTCCATTTCTTTTTCTTCTTTTTTCCTCAATTCTTCTCTTACTTCTTCCCAGAACTCTTCTCTTTCATCGTCTCCTTCTTCTCTTTCTCTGTATTTTTTACTTTCCCCTAGTCTTTCTTCTCTCTCTCCTTTTTTTTCATTTCTTTCTTCTCTTTTCCTTTCATTTCTCTTCATTTCTCTCCATGCTTCTTTCTTTATTGTTCCATCCCCCTCTTCTTTAATTTTATTTTCATATCTCATCGCTCTCTCCATTGCTTTTTCTTTTATTTCTTTTCTTCCTGTTTCCCATTTTATCAGATAACTCGGTGTGTTTCTGTCTAAGCCCAGTACCCATTTTATATATTTCATTTGTAGTCTTTCTATTTCCTCGTATCTTTTCCATCCCCATATTTCTGCTCCGTACATTATCACGCTTTTCACTAACGCGTCAAATAACCTCATCCTTAGCTTCCAATTTTCTTTAAATAATCTTTCTCCCAACCCGCATATTTTTCCTAGTCCCATGTTTATTTTACTTTCTGTTTTCTTTATATGTCTCTTATTCCCATTATTTTTGTTTATTATGTATCCCAGATAGTTATATTCTTTTACCATTTCAATTTTCTTTCCTATCCACTCAAAACTTTCTTCCTTTCCTCTTCCTCTTCCTTTCTTACATTTCATCATTTTTGACTTTTCTACGTTTAATTCCAACCCTCTTTCCTCTAAGAATCTCCTTAGTTTATTCAGCATCTCTTTCATCCAATTTTCATTATTTGCCATCATTACTATATCATCCGCGTATCCTATCGTCCAAATTTTCTTTCTTCCTATTACCACTCCTCCTTCCTGAATTTTACTCATTTTCTCTTCTAACTCCGCAAAGGCAAGATTAAATAGCGTGGTGCTCAGCGGGCACCCTTGCCTTACTCCCTTTTCTGTGTCGAATTCACCTGTTATCTCTCCTCTAATTTTTATTCTGCATCCTGTTTCCTTGTATATTTCTTCTATGCTTCTTCTGATTCTTTTATCTATTTCTTTTTCCTTCATTATTTCCCATATCTTCTTTCTTCTTATCTTGTCAAACGCTGCTTTCATGTCAGCGAAGAAGACAAACAATTTCCCACCTTTTTCCCTGATTTCTTTTCCTATTGCTGTTTTTAGCACGTATATTGCATCTGTTGTTCCTCTTTTTAGTCTGAAGCCCATTTGCGTATCGCTTAGTATTCCTTTTTCTTCTATCTCTCTATCTAGTCTTTTCCTTACTATTTCTGCATATATCTTATATCCTGTGTCCATCAGCGTTATACCCCTATAATTGCTTACTTCTTCTTTTTTTCCTTTCTTGTATACTGGTATTATTATTCCCTTTCTCCATTCGTTCGGGTATCCTTCTCCGTTCCCTACTCTATTTAGACATTTTGTCAGGTCATTTATTAGGCTTTCAGTCCCAGCCATCCACGCTTCATTTGCAATCCCATCTTCTCCTGTTGCTTTTTTCTTTTTCATTCTCTTTATCACCTCTACTACCTCTTTTACCTCTATTTCCCCTCTTTCTTCTTTTTCCCCCCTTTCCCATTCTTCTCTTTCTTCTTTTTTATTGTCGTCCTTTTCTTTTTCTCCCAGCTGCTTCTTGAAGTGTTTTAGCCATTCCTCATTGCTTATTTTTTCATCTATTTTTGCTCTTTTTTTCTTTCCTCCGCTCACTTTTTCCCAAAATTTCCTTCTCGTTCTATCTTTGCTTATTTCCTCCGCCACTTTCCTTCCTTCCTCTTCTTTTGCCTTTCTTATTTCCTCTCTGTATTCCCTCTTTGCTTCCATGTAACCACTTCTATCCCCAATTCCTCTTCTTAGTTCTTTCAGAGTATTCATTACCTTGTCTCTTTTTACCTTACATTCTTCTCTCCACCAGCTTTTTCTTGTTCCTTTTTTACTCCTTATTTTCTTTTTTGTTATAGCGTTCTGCACTCTAATTTTTATCTCTTCCCATTTTTCCGTTCCTTCTACTGCTCCTATCCATCTGTGATACTCTTTTATTCCTTCTTCGCTCCAGTCTTCTCTTAACCTTTCTTCTTCTCTGTTTTCTTCTTCTTCAACCCTGTTTTCTAGCTCCACTTCTACTGGTAGGTGATCCGAATTGATTCTCTCTCCCATTTGCATTTTCTTCGCTCTCTCTTCCCCTCCTATATTTCCTATTACGTAGTCAATCATCGACATCCCTCTCGCTCCTATATATGTAATTTCTCCCTCTTCATCTCCCTCTTTTTTTCCATTCATAATCACTAATCCCGTCTCTCCTAGCCATTTAACCATCTCTTCCCCTTCTGCGTTTATCATACCATCCTTTGTTTTTATTTCTTCTATCTGTCCTTCGCTATCCCATTCTCTTCCTTCGCCTCCTGTTCTAGCGTTAAAGTCTCCTCCTATTATTAATATTTTACCTCTATTTTCCTCTATTTCTTCGGTTAGGTACTCATAATTTTCTTTTTTCTTGTGCTGCATGTAGACTGATGCAACCGTGCATTTCTCTCTCTCTATCTCTATTTCCCCTACTATGACTTCTTCTGTCCTTTCTTTCTTCCATTTTACCTTTATTCTCCCTTGTCTTTCTCTAACTGCCATCAGTCCACCCCCTATCTCCCTACCCCTTTTTCCTTCCCTTCTCGAGTCCCTCCATTCAATGTTATACTCATTCAAATTTCTTCCTATTCCTATTTCTGCTTCTTCTCTTTTCACCCATGTCTCCGTAAGTCCTACTATATCAAAATTTCTAATGTATTTCCAGTCCTCTTCTTCCAGGCTCTTTATTCCCGTCACATTCCAGAATAACATTTTTACCGTTTTTCTTCCCTTCACCTCTTCTCTCTTCTCTCCTCTCTCACTTTTATTTCCGAAACCCTTCCATTCCTTTCTTTGTCATTCTTTCTTCTCTCTCATTCCACCTCCACTCTTCCTCCCCTGCTCTTACCCCGTTGTGCCATATTTTAACTTCCTTGCCCTTATTTTTCAATTCTCTTGCTTTTCTTCTTACCTCCTCTCTTATTTTCCTCTGTTTCCACGTCCAGTCATGATCTATATATATTTTTTTCTCCCCTAGATTACTTTTTTTCTTCATTATTCCCTCCTTTTGCTCCCATGAGGCACACTTAATTTGCCACATCCTCTTCCTTCTATACTCTATTCCTTCCTGTCTCTGTTTTATTTCTTGTCCTCCTATACTCCTTAGGCTTATTATTTCCCCTTTAATTCCCATTCTGTCCTTTAACCATTCCTCTGCGTCTCCTTTTTTTTCCCATTTCAGTTCTCTCTCCAGATCCGTTACAATTATATTATTTACCCTACTTTCTCTATCCATCCTCTCCTTCATGTGATCCATTTCATCCCTATTATCTACTCCTTTTTCTTCTGCCCTTGTCTCTTTTCCTTCCATGCATCTTTTCATCTTATTCATCTCTTCTTCCAATCCATTCACTCTTTCTCCCGACTTCTCTTGTCTTCTTTTTTCTTCTTTTTCTCTTTATCCCCATCTGTTCCACTCCCCTCGCTTTCACTTTTGTACCTTTTCAGCTGCCTCACTTCTTCCTTGTTTCCTCCCGTCAGGCCCTCTTCGCTGTCTCTACCTCTCACCCTCTTTGCCTTCCTCTTATCCCCTTTACCGTCCCTCTCTTTCGCTGTTCCTGGCGTTATGAACATCTCGTTCCTGTTTCCTATTCCAATTCCCCACCTTGCTCCCGCCTTAACTCTCTCTCTTATTCCCTTTGTCTTCGCCTTTATATCCCTCTCCTACGCTCCTCTTTTCCCGCCTTCTGTCTTATCTAACCTAACCTATCCTTTCTCCCTTTATTTTTTTCTCACCTTACTTCCTTCGCCCTTTGTATCCCTCACTTTTTCTCTTCTCCAAACCCCTTTCCACTCCTCCTGTACCTTTTCTCCACTTTTCTCTTCACTTCCCGCTCTCCTTCTCTCTTAAATTGCGTTATACTCAGCACTCACACAAGACGCGTCCACACTCATCCAAGTCTCAATATAACCTCCCGCAATATATATATATATATTAAAAACAATAATAGGGAAGGAATTAAGGGAAAAAGGAGGAAAACTGTATGTATTCTTTGCCGACATGAAGGCCGCTTTTGACAAAATAAAGAGGAAGAAAAAATGGGAAATAATGAAAGAGGAAGGGATAAATGGGAAAATCAGGAAAAGAATAGAAGAAATATATAAGAAAACAGGGAGTAATGTAAAAGTTGGAGGAGAAATGATTGAGGAGTTTGAGACTTACTTGACAAAGGCGTAAGACAAGGGTGCCCTTTGAGCACCACGCTATTTAATCTTACCTTCGCCGACTTGGAAGTCTAGATCAAACAGGTGGAAGAAGGAGGGGTAATGATAGGAAGGAATAAAATATGGACATTAGGATATACAGATGATATATTGATGATGGCAAAGAGTGAAAGTGGAATGAAAGCGACGCTAAAAAAATTAAAAAGATACCTGGCAGAAAGGGAATTAGAGCTAAATGTAAGAAAATCAAAGATGATGAAATGCAGGAGAGAAGAAGGAAGGGGGAAGGAAGAAGAATTAGAATAGGAAGATGAGAAGATAGAGATGGTTAAAGAGTACAACTACTTTGGATATGTGATAAACAGAAATAACGGAAATAAAAAACAGATAAAGAAGGTAGAAGGGAAGTTAAGGAAGAAAGAATTGGGAGTTAAGGATGAACCTGTTCGACGCACTGGTGAGGTATGAAGACAAAATAAGAGAAGAAAGAGATGGCTCAATAAAAAAGAAGCATGGAGAGAACTAATGAAAAGGGAAAGAAATGAAAAAGGTAAAAGGATAAAAAGAAGTAGGAGAGAGAGGAGAGGCTAGAAAAAAGTAAAATATACAGAAAAAGGGAAGAGGGAGATGAAATGAGAGAAGAGTTTTGAGAAGAAATAAGAGAAAAGCGAAAGAAAAAAGAAGAAAAAAAACTAGAAGAAAAGCTAGAAAAGTCAAGATACATAAAGGAGTGGAAAGAACTGAAAGAAGAAATGAAAAAGTATAGATTAAAGGAGAGGGAAGAATAAAAGGTTAACAAATAAGGGAAGGGTTTAGGTTAGGTAACGAAACGAGAGGAAGCAGGTATTGGGAAAAAGAAGAAAATAAGAGATGCAGAATGTGTATGAAAGAGGAAGAGAATTGGAAACACGTAGTAGAAAAATGTGAAAAAAGCAAAAAGGAAGGGGAAGAATGGGAAGAAATAATAATAGGAAACAAAGAAAAGATAGCGTGGATGATGGAGCTAAAATGGAAAAGAAGAAGAAACGAAAAGGAGAGAGAAAAGGAAAGACAAAAATACGAAATTACAAGACCATAAGAACAGACGGAAACAGAAGACAGAGACACAAGACTCGCAAACACATCTATACGCACAGATACACACAAAACACGCATACACACGCAAACATATACATACACACACACACATAAAACACATGTTATCTAGTTGTATCGTTTTCAATACTTCTCTTATCTTTATGAACTTCATAAAATGACTTTTGCTTTAATATTATTTACTTTATTGACTTCATTGTCTAATTTCAGATATCGAATAATTGTGATCGTTAACTCTTTCATTCCATTATAATATATTTCAATCACAAAGAAATCAGTTGAATCAACTTCTTTTAAAGTTTTTTTCAAAATTGCTTATCAACGAATATTTTCAAATTCAGATAATTATTACATTAACTTCCAATCGTAATCCATAATAATACTGACCGGTTAGTAATAATCAGGCATCATTGTACTATTAATAAATAAAGTAAGATTTAAATACTACAATTTTTAATCTTAATTCTTTCCAATTATATTTAACAACTCAAAAAATATCTGTAACGATATGTACGCAGGTTTGAAGTAAGTATAAAGTATTTCATACATAAACGGTATTCCAAAAAAAAGTATTATGTTAAATAATTCAAACTAAAAAAATTCGTATTCAGTAAAACACGTAAAATTAATATCTATATGAAGCGAACCTTGGCTTATTATTGATGGTTATTATTTATATAGAATAATATTCGAAGAAAGATGTTTGATTATAATTTTCACAACCTAGCTTAAAGTTAAATAATTATTTATTATTTAATTTCTGCATTCGGGTTATTGCGTAGTGCATGTTCATTTAAGAAGAGTAAGGATCGAATGATCAGCTCATTGTTTTACGCATTATTTATTAATACAATTGTAACACGATTCGTTTCTTAACATGGTTTTGCGATTCACGCGTTAAGTCAATAGCGTCACTAATTATTTATAAAAGGGAGAGTACGGAAGGCGCATTCGCTTAGCCGCGGAAGGCGTCGATGGGCTTTCGTCGATCAGTGGTCTGGATGCTGCAATCGAGAGACAGGAGAAGAAGCAGAAATGATCCAAATCGTTTATCATTAACAGTCTTTATTCACTAATCGCTTACAAGGTTCGATGCGATTTACGCATCAGAAAGAAGGCCGTGTGAGCCTGTCTCCCTACGAGTGAACGCAGCGGAGACAAAGAATCGCCTCACACTCACTCGTCCGGTCGTCTGGCAGATGCGGTGCGAGTTAGACGCACGCACCACCTGTCCACGTTCTGGCGATTTATCTAAGAGAGAGAGAGAAGGGAAACCGAGGGACACACCGAAAATACAGAGGAATACCTGACCTGAGAAAAAGGGCGTCGTCGGGAACCCGGTGATCGGCTTCAGCTGGTATTGCTCTGTCATTCTTCGACGTCCCCCTCGCTGTGGCTGCACGTCCTCTCGAGCTCCTCGGAAAGTCCAAGAAGGGCTAGTTGCTTCTCACAGTCTCCTCACTGCTTTCCGTCGCCAAAAGGAGGTCCGATGAATGTTGTAGATCACTTTCTCGCTTCTCACTTTTGTCAGCTATTGCTCACGACACTGGCCTGGCCAGTACTATTCGCGCTTTCCTATCCCTCGCGGCAATCCCGCCCCTTCCCTCAGCACCCAACATCGACCAAGTGCCGCTGGCTACGTACACACATGCAAGACACGCAGGCGACACTACTTCTCTCTCTCTCTCTCTATCTCTCTCTCTATCTCTCTCTCTCTCTATCTCTCTCCTTTCTTCACACGGCTCCAACCCCCGACGCCGCTCAGGAACTAAACTTGAAATAAAACCACATCGAGCATCGATACTTGGTTCGAATCACCAAGATATCGATGTGGCAGAGGCGAAGAGAAGGGCACGCGGAAGAGAGACAGAGACAAACAGGGCGAACAATCTCAACGATTGCCTCACCCGTCACACAATGTTCATACCATTTGTTGATTACTCACAGCAAAGTTGCAGGATCAATAAAGTATTATTCCATTGAACAAAATTATAGAACTGACTTCATTATTAAATAAAACAACGAGATAACTACCTCGCTTCCTTTTTGAAATAATTAAGCTTTCCTCAAAATTTCATCGTACATTTTTAGAAGGAAACATGTTTTGGAATAAGATGTTAAAACAGGGATATAGCAACCCCAATCAAATATCGTAAATATGACTGACGGAGGGTCGAGAGACTTGAAAATTAGTTTTCGAACTTCTAAGAAGCAAAATTAAGCAATTTTGAATCAAGTCATTAACCGCTGTATACATCTGTTTACGAAATTCAATTGTTTAAATCGATCTATCCAAGACAAAGATCTAACTTTTTGAAAAATGACTGACTTTTGAAGAGTTTGTGCTTATGACTTTGGTGCATAATGTATTATTCTTTACTATGTCGCACTAGAGAATTAGTTATAAAGAAACAAATTGTTCGAGTTGCAATTAGACATTGTTAGTTTTAAAAATTGTTTGATTATATTTGCGAACGACTGGAATTTAGTTAGCTTACACTGTGTTTAATAGATTCTATATCAGTACATATGTGTACCTGATCAGCTTTATTATAATTCAGAAAATTACATGAATTTTATTATATAATATTTTCGAAGTAATGAAATAATTTACATATTCTATTTTGTTACAGTTTCCAATATCTGTCAATATGAAAATGGAAGATGTACAAATGAACAGTTATGTCTCCCAGATGGCTTAGGTGGTAGAACTTGTGCTTGTGCAGATAATTCTATAGGTTCTTGCATAGACTCTCATTACGCAAAGTGATTTACAAACGAGATTGGAGAATTTCATACAAAATAAGTTTATTATGTTTATATTTTTAATAAAACTGTTATTTTATGGAGTAAAAAGAAATATCATTTAATAGTCGTGAGTACCAGTATTAAGTTTCTGTTAACAATTTTTCAGATAATTTACACAGTAATTATAGTACATTTTCTTAATTACATATGTTTCTTTATAAAAGTATTCTCAGTTTTCGTGATATTTTTATTAACCACTTGTTGAATCTTATTATGTAATAGCATTCAACTTATTAATAAAAATCATCTGCCTAATTTTGTTTTGAATGAATCACTTAACAATAATTGGCAACGTAAGAATCGACTTTTTAAACGGCAATCAATCCTAACGAAGGTGAGAATGAATAAGATGGAATGCATGCCAGAACACAGGCAAATAAACTCATAAACATACACGTTTATTACAATCATCATATTTTTATACTTAAAATTCATTTGCGAAACAATAATCCAAAGTTGTGCATAAATCTCGCTGTAGCATGGTGCACGACGCGCACCAATGCAAGTTCACACTCACTGAGACTTTGTCCATCATATTTATATGGCGTGGTATTATATTATCTAAAAATTACCCTATTGAAAAAATTCGCCCGATATTTGTGCCCGTTAATCACGCCCGTGATTTCTGCCCACAAATTTGTTTCAAAATTTTGCCCGTAATTAACGGGCACAAAAAACGGCCAAAAGTGACGGTCAGGCATCAAAATCAAAGGATGCGGCTTTCACATTTAAATAGAGAGAAAGAAATGAAATATTTACAAAGTTGGCTGAATAATTGTACATTTATTAAAATAATAATATATATACACCCAACCATTTAATAATGCAACATGTTTGGCACTGCGCATAAAAATTGATTGTTATCATTTGATACATGGACGCAGATTTTCATAATTGTCGCAGTTCGTACAGGAAAAACATTTTCTGATACATCTACTATTTGTTTGATATAAAAAGGATTATCTACGTCAGCGACTGTAACGTTTTTGCATAAAACAAATTCACTATTTGTGTCATCGTCAAATATGAAATCTCTTAACTTGACATAAGTTCCGTTGGAAGTGAAAGCAAATGAATTGTTTGACCTCAGCCTTTTGCGTCTGTAAGTGGTGTACAGACAGCCGTTTTTAACCATTTTTGAGTAAGTTCGGCTGTAATTGGACAAATTAAGATCTCTTATCCATTTATTTTTCGTTTTAGAAGAAGGCCCAAAGTACCTTGAACTTATACCTCTTATGGAATTGACAGCGAATTTGTTATCTAAATGAGCAATAAAAGAACGAAGTTGGGTAAATGGCTTTGCTTCATAGTGTTGTCTTAGAATTATCTCACTCTGGCTCATGCTAACAGATCTACATAATTGAAATAATACACCTTTTGCAGCATGAATTTTTCTGAGCAAACGACCATTACCACTTTCAAAGCAGTAGCTACTGTGTGCAAATGATGGTCCCCAATCAGCAGTACTCTGCGTTACATGTTCAGATTGATGAACATTATACGTCATGCTATGTTGAGTATAAAGAAATTCTGTTTCCAAACTAAATTGTAAGAGAAGTTCATGGGCTCGTTGTAGTTCATCAGGGTGTACATTTTGTTTATTGTTGATATAAAATGCTTCAACAAATAAGGACCAATGTTGGACGTATTGTTGCTTGTGCAGAAACTGCGACATAATTGGAATGCTATAAAATAATATCCAGTTTTCCCATTCGCGAGACTTCCACCAACTGCGATCTTTGATGCAGATTCTCGAGATAGACGTGTAACCTGATTTGGAGCTTTCATAGACGCCAACATTCTTTCGACAGCAGCAATGTCGTCGTTGGACAATGAAAAAGGAAGGCCACTAGTATCCATCCAATAACCAGTTATCTGCTCAGCAACTCCTTTATCTCCAAAGTGTAGATCGTCAACTACAAATCCTCTGACAACATCGAATTTCTCTAAATTAACGAGGCTCGTTGGTCTCTTCACACTGAAAATAGGTACGTTTACTTCCAGACTAAGTTGCATGTGGCGAATCATGTCTAACTGAGTCCTTCTGGGTGGCATATCTTCAAGCGAAACATATTTGACACAACCACCTCTAAGAGTCGGTATGTACACACCTGGATGTAAACACCACGAGCACCCAAAGTATCCATTGTATTGTACAATACCTTGCATTGGTGCACGCGCACTCGCATCAAAGCAACAGCAAAGCGCATGAATTTTCATTGTGTGGATCTCTTGATTTACTGTGAACTGCCCACCCACATTAGATAATCTGTTCATCATATCAACAAAAGGTGGGAGTAAAACGTTCATGTCTGTTTTGTTGCCAAACCATAATGCACAAATGATTGGTTTGGAAGTCCTAACTTCATAAGGTAGCTCATTTATAATCATTTGTATAGGCCAGATCGAGTATTTCGAGCTCTCGAAAACAGGAGCTCCATCACAGTTAAAAGTAGAAGAAACAAAATTTCTCCTTTCATTCGGAGGTAAAGAACGCACAAATTCTTTATACAAGTTTCCATCGTTAAAATCATTCACCATTTCATTTTGTTCAAATCTTTTATCAATTACACCGGTAATGTACTCTAAATTTTGTAAAATTAAATTGCTACAATCATTTTCAACTTTGAATACAGTAAAAAAAGTATTGAAACATGGACTTTTCAAATCAATAATCTGACCACAAACTTGACACATCATCTCGCGATCCGATCGAGAAAACTCTCCAATATAGCTATTGCAAGTTTTATTGGAGCACACTGCATAGTATTGAACGCCATTACTTTCATTAAATAGCTTATCAACAAGATACCTTGTGTCCGGTAGTAGCTTCGTTTGTAGTGCACTATTTACATACTTGAATAAATCTGCTAATGCCGTCTGACATAAGTCGTATTCAATGCCATATTTCAAACCAGCTAACAATAAATCCGCTTTATTTACTGTTATTTTCAAAGTTATGTCCTCGTCATGCTCCAATATATTTTTGAGTCATTGGAACGAAGTATCTCCATCAGAATTATCAGAGGGGTCGTCACCTCTCCATTCCCTATACATTCTGTCATCTTCGCTTTCATCATTTTCAGTACTCAGTTCTCTTCCAGAGGAATTATCAGAAGGCGAAGACTGAGGTGTCTGTTTAGAGGTAATATTTGATTACTAAAATAATTGTTTTTAATGGTATTAAATTATTGATAATACTATTTTACATTGCAGGCTAAACTTCCATTGTCATCGGACGAGCCTAATGTAGAATGATTGTCAGGAACTATTGTAGATGCGGAAGGAGAGGATGAACTATGAAAATTAGAATAACTAATTTCAAATGAACTATCAGATTTTGATGTTTCAGCGGGATCTATCCTCCTTCTATGATTACCCTGAGAACCAAACGATATAATTACTTCCTATATAAATGTATAAGTTCTTACTAATATGTACAATTATTATACTTAAATTATATAAATAGAAGTAAGCATAATTCGAAAATCTGCTCATTACAAGCACATGTATTATTAATATTTTTCTTTTTAACTTAACAGTACATTAAAAATCCTGCTATAGGATTTTTGGTTTGTTTTTTACAAGCAACTTATCCTCTAATTGGCATAAGTTGTAGTGCTTGATACTTCTGGTACTTTATCAATCTGAACAACGCAACCGAAGTATACATCTTTCAAAAAATTCTCGAAATACCTACTTATTTTTGCTACAATCATAAATCTTTTTGAAATGTAACATTTTCTTGAAGACTGAGACTTTTCAATGCCACCGTACAACAAAAATTGGCGAAATCGATACAATAAAAATATCAAATTGTACTTTTGAGCTCTTCGCCAGGTACCCGTTGCAACTATAGCAATTTGATAAATGTTGAAAACGAATATAACTCACTGTTCGGTAATACTCATTATCTTCTTCATCACTACTGTACTCGTGATGATTCAAAGGGAATCTTGATTTACGCCTCCACTCTGATGTCCTTGATCGTTTCATTTTATGTAAATGATACAATTATTCTCATTCATGCAACATTTTTCATAACACACGAAAATAAAAAAGAGGTAGGGTTAAGTCTAACAAATTTTATACTCCAGATTTTTTTAGAAGGTTACGTACGTTTACATTGAAGGCGCTCGGTAGTATAAACAAAATATTATGAATTGAAACTCATTCTAGTTTCGCAAAACTTGAAATTCAAACGTGAGGGGGTGGAATAAATATGTAAGAATATTATTACAATTCACATTCATTTTAGTATTGTAAATTGCAAAATTCAAACTCAAGGGGTTGAAAAATAAATAAATAAGCATACTACTAAAATTCAAACTCAGAAAATTTTCCAAATATAAAATTCAAACCCATGGCGAGAGAGCAATCAGTAGAGAAACTTATTATTAAAATTCAAACTCAATTTAGTTTCTCAAAATTTAAAATTTAAACCCAGGGGGAAGGGAAAAATCAGTAGGTAAGCTATTACAGAAATTCAAATTCATTTTAGTTTTCCAAATTCAAAATTCAAACCTAGAGGGGAGAGACAAATTTGTAGGTAAACATATTATTGAAATTCAAATAAATTTTAATTTCATTTGAACATTCAAAGTTGCACTAGTTTCACAAAACTCGAAATTCAAACCTGAGTACTTGATTAATTTGTAGGTAAAAACGTTCATAAATTAAGTCGTGATAAAAAAAAATAGTCGATCGAAACGCCACCGCCGATAAAAAAATGCTAAAAAAAACTAAATCGAAATAATCTGTAGTAGAATCGCCGAAAAAAAAAATCCATTACCATGGTTACACTAAACATACCCTGGTATGTTATGTTACTGCAACGAATAGTCCATTGTAAGATTTATTGTTAAAGTGTAGTGAAGATATATAATTTTACTCGAATAACAGTTCTTTAATATGATAAATATCATAGTAATTTTGTGAATAACATTAATTAGGTAGAAAGCATCATGTCACATGCAAGTGAGAGGAAGCTGCAAGCAGCTGTCCGTTACTTTAACCCTAATGCCAAAAACAAAGTTGTTTTGATAGACCCAGCCCTCATTACGGACTTTACAGACGTTGAAAATTTCAACTTTGATATTCCACATACAGTGTTTGAGTTAGTTGGTGGCAAGAAGGTAGAGGTTCCAATTCAAGTGTTTGAAATTTCAGGTGAAAGACTTTTATATTATTATATGATAGACAAGTAATTTTGAAAACATTATATTTGTAATGGTTGTTCATAGAAGGGACTCTCTTGTGTAAGTTATATTAGTGAATTAATTGTTGACATGATTATTATATTGTAGATGACATAAATGATCTGCTAGATCCTCCTAAGAGACGCATATTTGACAATAAAAGAAGAAGTGACGTAATGTCGGAAATTGTGGCTGCTAGAGAGGTAACTGAAAAGGAGAGGGAGAAAGAAAATGATGCTTCCCAAGCCAAGTCTGGTGATAAAAGTCATGATCAAGGAATATCTAAGTCTGCTAAACAACAGGCACACGATTTGAAAGCTATAGAAAAGGTATTTCTCATTTCACCGGATCAAAATTTTGATTGTTTATTTTGTTGACAGTGCCATATTATTCCATATATATATACTAAGCAAAACTGATATAATATTCATAATCTACTAGAAACGTAGATATTTTTACATGCCTACACTTAAAATCGATCCTTCATAGTAAAAAACAGTCATGAAAATGAGCGATTTTTCAAAATTTCAAAAAATCTCAATTTTCAAAATGTTCTCAAATTCGAATTATGAGCTCAAAAATCTAACAATTTGCACAGATCATCTACATACATAATGCAATATATATAGCACTATCAAAAAAAAAATTTTTAATCAGGTGACTTGACGTGGAATCGCTTATATAGTACTGATAAAAAATTATTTTTTTTTAGATTATTAAAGAAAAAGCCAAAAATCAATCAAAAAAGAACGATGAGCAAATATTGTCTCAAAAGTTGAGCAAGCTGGCTAAGAACAAGCTAGTTTATGAAGATGATGATGCTATATACGAGCAACATAAAGTAATTAATGATTTACAGCTAAGCA
This sequence comes from Phymastichus coffea, assembly GCF_024137745.1. NCBI lineage: Eukaryota > Metazoa > Arthropoda > Insecta > Hymenoptera > Eulophidae > Phymastichus > Phymastichus coffea. The sequence continues at coordinate 545,230 of NW_026706878.1, read as the reverse complement.
ATGAGAACCAAGCAAAAGAAATTGAAAAAATGAGAGAGCAATGGAATGTGAAGCAAGCTATGATGGAAGAAAAAATGAAAAAACAAGAACAACTATTGTTGAAAGCTCAACAAATAATTGAACAATTTCAAGAAAATGTGGACAAGCCAGTCTCGCAAAAAACTACTATCGCTCCTGCTCTTGAATCAAGTAATAAACTCAGCTTGTAATATATATATTAATCAACATGGATACAATTGGAATTACTGATATAATTTTCTACTATGTTACAGATCGCACTGACTCTTTAGATGATACGCATGCAACAGAGCCTTTTGCTCACAAACACCAAGATGTTTCTCGATCAGAAAAAAGAAAGGCTTCTTCTGTGGAAATAACTTCGTCGGGTTCTGCTAGTAATACTAAAAATGAATTTATTTTTATTCCGCCAACAGCAAATATGAGTAGATTTTCTAATATGAATTAAAATTCTTTCCAGATATTTCAGTTAATATAACTAACGAGGAAACCACAGTTTCAGACATAGAATTCTATGATCAAGCTTGCCATTCTGTAACCCAACATTCTGAAAATAGTCGTCATGCATATGAGAAGAGATCAAGCAAGAATACATTAAAAGAGACAACAAAACGAAGGTCTCCGATGTTTGACGATGATAATTCTGAAGAAGAATATGGTAAATAATGAAAAACGTTTATATAGTTATTGTTTATCATTAGTTTTTGATTGCAAAATTATCTCTCTTATCGCCTTGAAAGAACAGAAATACTAATTAAACATACAAAATGTTGGAAATTTTACTATTTTTACGTTTTTTTTTGGGCTTATATGGTTTGCCGCGCTCTGGAGGAGTCAATTTCTGGCTAAAAAATAAACAAAATATGGTCTTCAATGTATTTTTTAACGAGGAATTCAAATATGAGCTCCGATTCACTTTATCGTTTACCAGATTTTGGTAAATCATGAAAAAAGAACAAGAAGTCGTATATTTTTGAAATGAATTTTAGTACTTTTGTCGACTAAAAAAGGGTTTCCCCATCGAGTTTAGCTATGTTCCACTTTTTCTTCACGTTTCTAAAGAAATTTTTGGAAAACTCTGCCGAGTTAATGCCTTTTTTTTATAAATTTGTTCATATCTTATCTTGTAATAAATTTTTTTATGTTAATCCAGTGGTTCAGAAAAAAAGACATCATCAAGGTAAAAGCGCTGACGAGTCCCAACGCGGAGGACATCCACAAACCAAGCAGGATAGAAAACAAAAATCCCGAACGACTAAACAACGTACGTATTCAGAAAGTGAAGAGGATGAAGACCATCATAAAATAAAAGGTAAAAAGCGAAATACACAAAAACAAATTATTCTATATTTTGCTGATTACTAAAAGAAACGTTAGGCACAAGAAATGACGGTTATCAAAAAATGCGAAAATATGCTAACATGCACTCTTCTGAGTCAGAGACGAATGAAGAGGATGGTAATGGCAGAGAGAGAAAAAAATTCACCAGGCTTAGTGACGATGAGTATCTTTCAGATAATTTATCAACTTTCCATGTACAAGATTACAAAGGGTTCGAAGAAAACAGTGGCAGAAAGGTAAATACACAAGCACACATTTATACAAGGTTTATAAATATTATCCTCGACTATTTTTTAGAGAAAAATGTATCACTTAAAGCATGGAGTGTGCATTAAACGCGAGCACTGGGAATCCATGAAGAAAATGTTTGATGCTAAGGAGTATATCAAATTTTTTATACATTCTTTGTACAAAGAAGAGGATTTAATAGACAAAGCATTTGTTTTGAGCGGTTGCAAACGAGACCGTATACCTGGTAGGATTCGCTCAGAATTTTCAGCTGACGAGAAAGCAGCTATCAGAAGTATGTTTAATATTTTATTACGACGACATTGATCATGACATTTCAAAGAATACAATAATTTGTTACAGAAACATTTTTCTGCTGGGTTGATAAAACTTCTCAGAATAAAAAGCAAGCAAAATATCACAAAAATCACTGGAAAACGTACATAAGTGACCATATAAACAGCTTAATCGAACGTGAGAAAACTAAAAGTGAGTCTCAGAATTGTTGTTTCATCTGAAAAAATTGAGTGGATGTATAAAAAATTAACATTTTTTTCAGTGCAAAGACATGAAAAATCGTTGAATCTCAAAAGAGCTGCTAAAGCTTCCGCAAGAGCGCAAAGTTCAAGTTTGTCTTCCTCTGATACGGATTAGCGTAACCATTAAGCATAGCAGGAGTGTTCAATGTAAAATCAAGTTTAGCTTTCTTTTTTAAGATTTGTTTCTTCTACAAATTTCATAATATTTGTTTACATGAACGCCTCTTATTCTAAAATGTTTAACTTTATTTAACCTCTTATTTAAAAAATGTTCGTACTTTTTCGTTTACAAACTTCATAGCCCAAAAAATATAAGATATTCAAAAACACCTAAACATAAAGTTTAAGATACTAAGTATTACTATATTTAATAATTGAAATTATTGTTATAGATTGTACTCATATAGGAATTATATAACGGTTTTGGCATTTAAATTTATAGCAAATGTATGTTGTTAGTTCAATCAAGTAAGCTTCTGAAAGTCATAATAAGATACCATCACGAGCTTTTATTACAAATAATATTATAGTATTATATACACATTGTGATACTAGTGTTGTATCAAGTCTACAATTGCTAATTTGGTACTTCAAAATATTTAGATTAATGATATATTAATATCATTATATCATATTATATGTACTATGAAGATTACATAGTAGTAAGCAACGTTTGAATACTGAAATACTCGATAAATCAACACCCGAAATGACTGCCCAAATGTGAAAAGTTCTGACAAATGCTAGGATATTTTATCTTATTATCGCAATAAATGTACAATTATTCATTCAATTTTCTATTCATTCAATTTCCTTCTCTCTCTTACTTTATGAAAACCGCGTTCTTTGGTTTAGTTTTGATGCCTGACCGTCACTTTTAGCCGTTTTTTGTGCTCGTTAATTACGGGCAAAATTTTGAAACAAATTTGTGAGCAGAAATCACGGGCGTGATTAACGGGCACAAATATCGGGCGAATTTTTTCAATATGGTACGTATTTCTCAACTTACTGATGATAAACGTGAAAATTATTAGGACAGAACCCACGGCAAGGAGCTAGTCGAGTGAGAGACTTTTATTTGTGCTATTTATTTTTGTACTATTTTTTTGTACCCGTATTTGACTCGTATAGTTCTAGTCATAAGTTTGGTAATACCGCACATTAAATATGCTTGGTACATTTAATATCGTTGTGTTCATCTACATGAGTTCCGTAATATACGATAGAACATTTCTTAGTTTTAAATTTCAACAAAAATATGAGTGAAAATAACAGTGAAAAACAGTTTTGGAAAGGAAAACTAGTAATAAAGCAAGTATATAAAAAGAGATTGAAGCAAGTAGCTAATGCGGAAAAAATTAACAAACTACATAACCTTCAAGAATCAACTATCTCATCATGAAAACCATCACCAGAGTGTTCAATTAAACGCCGGAGAATAATATATCTTGGAGTTATTTATCTTAGTTTCTATTTTTGACGTTAAATTTCGACTTCGCCAAACTATCACCGTCGTAAATATTGATAAACAACACGAAGTACCAGAAAGAAAATCACATTATTACGTGAATAAAAAAAATTATAGTTGATTCGTTGTAATGGGGTAGATACCGTTTAATTATTTTTATTCGCGCGGATTCATTAGAGGGCGAATGTAATCATTGATGCTCAATACGTAATCCGGAGAGCGTGGGGAAACAGGCGTCAGTCAACCAATAGATCTATTTATCTACGAGAAAGTGAGTGGAAGCAATATGAAATAAGAGAGTCGAGAGCACTTGTTAATGACTCGAACAGAACCTTTTATTATCTATTATATGCTACATCAGGTCGGCCCGCGTGTTTGTTTACTTCGACGCTCGCACGACGACAACATGCAGTGTCGGAACGCTCGCTGCTCTTTGTTGGAAGAGCTATTACATGCACGCTTGAGATGTCGGAAAATTAATCGTTATATATGCAATTCTATCGCGACCGCGAGATTAAGCTGGCCAGCTTACCTTTATATTGCAGACGTACGAGATGGACAATGGCGAGTCGCACAGCGAGAAGATTGTTCGTGTTTGTGTCACAGATCGCGAATTCGCGTACACGCGGTTTCGCCCTCGATGGTGAAACCTCACACACACTCTTTCGGTCTCGTCGAGGACGACGTTTCTCCGTCGGCTCGGATCTCTCCCTTCTGCAGATGTATAGTACCTCGGCAACAGCAATCACTATCAGCTGGCACTAATCTGGGCGTTCCTCTCTTGTTCTTTTCGGTGTTAACGGCACACGGATCGGTAATAGCACAAAGGAAAAGCGGGCGAGCGTGATGGTAGTCAATGCTTCACTGCTTCAATTTCAATCGCGCGCGTTCCGTCTGCTCGCGTGCCGAATTCCTTCGTTACGTTTTTCGTCTCCCCGGTAGGTGCTGCCCCCGCAGGCAGCAATTAGGTTATATTATTAGCGCTAATTTGACGTTTACCGTCACATCGTATAATGATTATCTTCAGATATTCTCAATAGTGATGTAGGAAACATGCACATTAATAAATTAATGGCAGGAATAAATATTCCAGAATTTCACTGGAATACATATACAACACATGAAAATGAAGGAGAACGAGCTGCTGATGATATGGTCCGAGAAAGTTGTTTACGTGGTGTTGCTAAAGAAATATTTGAAAATGTAGATTCAATTGAAAAGATGCTATAGACTTATGATTATTTTCAAGAGTTATGAATATTGTTTTAATTAACTTCAAATGAATTAAACATAAAATCTATATTTCAGTATTGATGAAATATTGTAAATGATTATATTTTTTGTAACGATATCATGCAAATGTAAAGATTACTTTACAAATTTTACGTATTTTAATATTTGTAGTATTTTATGGCTTTTGAGTTTTTTATATTAATTCGCTGATCTTTTAAATAAAATTTAGATTGACTTTGTTTTATTATTTCCGGTAACTACTAATAACAAAGTACATTATGATTATAATCAAATTTTTAGTATTTCTTATTGTTATTGGAGTAAATTTGAATCATATTCTTTCATTAATCTTTTACACAATAATTTTTTAATAAATGCAAACAAATATAAATTTTGTATTTCTTGCAGGCTTTCATATTTCGATCGTTCATTTATTTTTCCTAACCTTCCTGCTACAATTCTTATTTATTCAATTACTATCTCACACGAAATTCGAATGTGTAGCTCAAAAGACATGGGCTGATTCATGAAAGGATCAGGAAGATTGAATGACAGTTTATTAGCCACGGTAATGATTATAGAAAAATTTTCTAAACTAGTCTTTTCTTATACGTATAGTACTAAATCGTAAGTGCCAAAAATGTTATATAAGTCTGAATAAAAATACACATAATTTTAGATTAAGTTCTGTTAGTGTTACCAAAACTATGGAGTTAAGTTCTGCTGTATAGCTGACTAAAAATAATAATATTCTGTCTATCTGTAATGTTGAGTTAGGAGTAATGGTTGCAAACAATGATAGCAAAGCATTTGCTATGCAACGGTCCAGTCTGATTTGCTTTTTCTTTCGTTTCCCACTGCGAAACAGCAACCCGTCATGCATAGAAGAACTGAGGAAAAGCGTTATCAAAACTATGGCGCTACTTCCCTCGTGAAAATTTGAAGTCAAGATCTTGAATAAGAACTTGAGTAAGAAATTGCATAAGAAATATTGTAAGAACTTAGCCAAGTCCTTAGGCAAGTTCTAGTAAGTGTTTTTCATTTTTCGCAGCTCTCACAATGGATAAGTTCTTGTTCAAGAACTTGTATAAGAAATTGCGTAAGATCTTGATGACTATTTTGTGGAAATAAATTATTTCTAATATTTTACTTTTAATATTAATTGTTTACCATATATTAATAAATGATTTTATTCGGAAGAAATCACACTTAATATAAATAATCACACTTATATAAATATCACACTTAATATATGTATATATATATATCACACTTAATATAAATATCACACTTAATAAGCCAAACACACTTGATATAAATTTGATACAAAAAATTTTATTCGAGTTCGAATCCTCTAAATTATATAATGGTAACAAACTATCAGACCTAAACAAACTTAGTTATATAAAATATTCTAAATTACATTTGTTTTTGTAGATTAATATTTTATCTGTTAAATAAAACGATTATATTTACATATCAAGACTAAACATAATAGAATGTGATAATATAACTCGTTCGGAAAAAATCAGTTGTTAAACATAAGATTAATTTTTTTAATGCGCGATAGTGCTGGGCCAATTTGGAAGAGATCCACAAAAAGCTTCCTGCAATTGATTTCAGACCTCGTAATCTTCGTTCCCGCTCCGCATAACCTTATATGTTTGAAGTCAACCTTATATGTTTTTGAGGATCTCTTCCCAATCGGCCTAGCACTGATACGCGGGGCAACTGTTGTGTGGCTAGACCTAGACGGTTGACCGTTCCTACTCGAATGTAGTTTCAATGTAATTCTTTTAAAAAAATAACAAGAAATCCAATGGAAAAAGAATTTTGAATATAATAATATATAAAAATTGATATAATCTAGTTAAAGTTATTGGTTACATCGTTTTGAATACTAAACTCAACCTTGGTAGTGCTTTTTTATATATATAGTAGGTTTTTTTGGGTTCCTTTTATTTCTAATAATACTGAACCTTTCTTCCTCCAGTCTTCTTCTTAATCGTTGCCGAATATCTTGAATTTTTTGACCTATTATTTCAGTCACAATATTCAAGTATGAATTAATATCTAAACTGGGATTTTTCTGTTTTAGGTCGTTTAAGTAGTTAGTAAATAGAGCTGAAAAGATTTATATCAATTAACGTTGTGTATTTTGTGTTATAATCTTAATACATATAATTTTTCTTACCAATCATAAGTTGCCATTTATCTTCTTCAAAAGGCAGTCGAGGGCCTTCAATCCCAGGCGCAACAGCTCGACACAATTTGACGTCGAATGTCCTCATCACGAGTTCCTGTGGTGACCAAATTAATACTGCTAATTCTCGTAAAAATATCGTAGGTTTCTTTTTTTTTTTTGATGTCATCTTTACCCAAACATCCGAATCTACGTAGATGTCTAATCCAAGATAAATCTATCAGAAAAAAATAAATGTTGTAACTGCAATGATTGAATTATTTTATAAAATCACACTGGTTATGTACCTGGTTTCCGTCGTTGACCATTGAATACATTTGACCTTTAGGAGTGAGATCTAATTTATCTAAAGATACATAAACATTTGATATGAAAATCCTCAAATATGTTTCATATACGCTGATGTGCAATTTCTTTGAACAAGTGCATTAATTCAGTACAATTTGCGGGCACAATTTGGACATAAATACACATTCAATTTGGAATTTGTCAGCATAAGTACCTATCCGCTTATTTACACACACACATACACAAATACAAAACACACACACATATATATATAAATGTATAAGCGTTATTTCTAAGGCACTGCTTCAAGGAAACAGCTCTTATATAACCTTATATACATACGTTAGTGTATATGCGTAGTGCGTATACACTAACGCATACTATAACGCATACTATGTATACTAGCGTATACACTGGTGGCATAGCGTACTCCACTTTGTCCGGTCTCCTTTTATGGCTAGCAAGAACAGAATCAGGTAAGTTCAAGGGTAAATTTCCATCTTCTTCATATGCTGTATCATTGTTAATCAAATCATCATTTGCAGCATCATCAATAGAAAATGAATATCTTCTATCGCTTTTCGGGGGTGAAGATTGAGTCAAATAATCTGACCTTACTAGATCGTATGCTGCATAGAAATTCCCTAAAATTTTACACGCAATAGTAGGCATTACATTCGGTTTTAATAGCAGATTTTAAAAAGTAAGGAAATGTAGTTATATACTAATAATCACTTTTTTCTTTTTCTTGAAGTTCCAAAGAATTGAGTGAACTTGAATTCATAAAATGAGACAAGTTACCTGAAAATTTTAAATAGTCTGTTAATAAATATTATATATATATATATATATATATAGTTAAGTTCATATTATATAATTATATTTTGCTATAAAGATTTTCTGTACAATTTAAAGATTCAATAGGACATTTATAATGAAAACTAGACGTATAAAAATGTCTTAAATCACCCCATTTTCCCTAACCTTATGTTTTCTATTTGTTACAAACACCGTGACACTTTTCAAACAAAACTAATCAATTCATAATTAAAAGAAACTATATATATATATATATATATATATATATATATTTACCATTGTCATCATTTTGCGACTGGTTCTCTTCAGAAGGTGGGAGTAATCGCTTTTCAATCAAGGGATTCGAATTAATAATTTGCACATCTATAATTTTTGGCTTGGATTTTTTACTTTGCGAAATATGCTCTATGTTACCATCTAAGCGTTTTCTCTTATTTATAAAATCTTCTAGCTTCTGGTTTTTCGCAATCAATGCAGAAGCAGCTGTTTTATGAGCTAACTTTTTAAGTTCTTTTACAGTCTGCAATATACAAAATGATTATGTAAAAATAGTATTCTTACCGATTTCTTCCTCAGGGCATACATAGATATTAAAATAATGTTTAAAAATTGCATATAATGCGAAATCGTTCACTGGTTTTGCAATAATCATTTTTTTATAACCGAGCATAAAGATCAAGTAATTATTTCAATCAAAGGTATAGCAATAATGGTAAAGCAGATCACGAAATGAACCGTCATGCATATATGTAGACGGTCTCTGCACTTAGTTATATCAATAAAATAAACAAGAACTTGTTATATTTACATATTTACTACAGCTCTTATTCAATAAGAAAAGTCTTGTTAATATCCGCAGATAAAATGATAGGAAGTATCTTAATCGATATAATTAAGTTGCTTTATAGCACTACGTGACCTAAATGCGCACTTTAGCAATGCTTCTCCGTGACTTAAGTTGACCATCATTACGCCGTGGATTAGTAAATTTACTTGAGTCACGGCTTTGATATAACAATAAGAATAAAAATACTAAAAATATTCAATTTTATTGATTAACATGTACAGGAGAAGTGAAAAATTTCTCTAAATACTCAAAAAATTAATCTATTTATAAACCAAGTGAGAGCGTGACGGATTGAAGATTGAAGTTTCGCGGATGCACGAGGTATCTCAAAACACCTTGCTCCCCAGTTCAATTCTGCAGATTTGTCCAACAATAAGTTGTAATTGATCGATTTTTATTTGCTCAATTCAAATATGTAATCAAATAGAATTGCGCTTAATAGTTTTTTCATAAAAAGTTAATAACAATATTATGCTATCACTAAAGATTCCAAACAACTCCAATTGGCCAATTAAATAACATAAGTAACGTTGAATATTTTTTTGTTAACATTTTTTACCTTATATGTTCTCTAAGTGTGCCATCCCGACTCATTAACCCCTTTTAACGTTTTCGTTTAACAAAGCCTTAATGAATTTATCAAGAAAAGTTATTTATCATCAACTATATAAAGTTATTTGATAAATCTTACCTTCTCCATAACCAAGCCATCTGTAGTAATAATTAAAAAAATCTATTTACATCTACATACTTACTATATTTTTTTATACTATACTACAATACTACACATTCGATTATTTAGTACCAACACTACCGGTAGTATTATAATTGAATAGATCGGTAATAATTGAACTAGATATTTTTAGTGATGTTACTAGTAGGTAAACGAGAGGGGCCTTAACTCAGAGGGGTATCAGCTCACTGAGTTGAAGCGTGTGCATGTTCACCTCACCTCCCCCCCCCCCCCGATCGGCCCGTGCGCTGGCGACTCCCCCCCCCCCTCCTGCTAAGTTATACCGGTGCGTTCTACGCACACTCCCCCCCCCCCCCGCCCCTACTAAGTTGATCTGATGTGGCGTGCGTTTTTCCCCCTCTCCTAGCCTACTGATTTGATTCCTATGCGCGCGTCACCTCTCCCTCCTCCTACTGAGTTATACCGGTGCGTTCTACGCACTCCCCCTCCCCGACTGAGTTGATATGATGTGGCTTATTCTGATGTAGCGTGCGTTCTCTGCAGCACTTCCCCCTCTTCCACTGATTTAATTCCTATGCGCGCATCACCTCCCCCTCCTCCTACTGAGTTATACCGGTGCGTTCTACGCACTCCCCCTCCCCTACTGAGTTGATATGATGTGGCTTGATCTGATGTGGCGTGCGTTCTCTGCAGCATTTCCCCCTCTCCCACTAATTTAATTCCTATGCACTACGCGCGCGTTCTGTGTTACGCGTTTTGAATTTTTTATTGTATGTGTGTGTGTGTGTGTGCGCGCGCGTGTGTGCGCGTGTGTTAAAAATTTTTAGATTTATCTGAAAAAAAACGGACGGATCAGGGGATCGAACGCGCGTCCTCCGGATCCGCAGGTCGATGCTCTACCGCTAGAGCTACAGCCACTGTTACTACGGGCAATACCGTATTGTGTATACTAGCTACATACGATTGATATGTGGGGGGCGGCGGCTGCTGCTGCTGCTGGGGAGAGCCCAAGCGCTAATACATACAATTGATAATAAATTTTAATAAATATACTAATTATAATAAATATTATACATAAATATTTATTATAATTGGTATATAACGAATAATAATTTTTTTATGTTCGATGTGCGCGCGTGTGTGTGTGTGTGTATGATCGGTTAAACAAAAAAGACATATTATTAATAATTATTTATTATATAAAAAAATACAAGAAAATATTAAAAAATGTACAAAAACATACAAAAAATGTACAAAAAAATACAAAAAATATAAAAAATGTACAAAAATTTATAAAAAAACCGACACTTAGTTATCGTCACCATCATCGTCGTCGTCGTCTTCGTCGTCGTCGTCGTCGTCGTGATCAGCGGGAAATAACTTGGCAACTTTATAGCGCGGGGCGCCGTCGACCGTTTCGTCCGTGACGCACAGGCGCTTTTTCCCCGTGATGTGGAGATCCTGCATGAGCGCCGTTACAGGCGATCTCGCGGGCCTACTCAAGGGACCTAGCGACGGCGATCTAGAAGGCTGGCGCACAGCGGGGGAACCTTCGGGACTGCACGACCTCGATGTAAATAATCTGCGCACCACGTGTCTGACCGGCCCATTTCGATCTACGTGCCGCCTGCTGCCACGCTCCGGTGGTGATTCCACCCACTGCGGCTGCCGACTGCAGCGACCAGCGGCGCAGTATACACACTCCCAGCCCTCGCATACTGGCATGTTGTTGTTGTTGTTGTTGTTGTTGTTGTCGTCGACCTGCAACAAAAAATGAAAAAAACTTTGAACATACTACCGCCGATTAGAAAAAAAGAAAAGAGAAAAAAATCATACCTGTTCTCGTTGGCGGCAGGGCGTCTCTTGTATCTCTGGTGAAACTAAGTTCACCAAGAGCGGCTGTTGTGGCGTTGTGATGTCGATGATCACAGGTGCTGCTCGAGGCGTCACCAGGTCGACGTGTGTCACGTGTCGTGATGATGGTGGTGGTGGTGGTCGACGCGCGACAATCACCTCGCAGACCATCTCCACGTTGTCGTCGTCATCGTCATCAGACCTACAAAAAAAAAGATTCTTTAATTGAAAAAAAAAATCAATTCATATATCTATCTATATATAACAATATTCAACTTACACATTCACCGTTGGTAGTAATCGCAAGCTTGGAGACGGTGGCAGTAATTGAAGTGGCGACCGATGCCTGCTGTAATAGGAAACACATGTATAATAAAACTATGAGAGTAACAGCGATAACGACTACGACGATGAAAACCAGACATCGTAAAAAAAAGAACGCGATCCAAAAACAAAACAAGAAATTCTAACTACATGAGAGAAAGGGACATTAAATTTAAAATTGGAAATACTCTCTCTCTCATATACACACGTACATACATATTATATAACGAATAATACAATATTATTCAATGAAAAAAAAGAACAGAACCTCTTTTTCTAATGTAAAGAACATATATGCTCTTATTATTATAAAAAATTTATGTATAACTAATACCATTATATTGATAAATTAATAAAATTTAAATATAATTGTGTTATTAGTATAATGGTATTAATTATATATAAAATTTTATAATAATAAGAACATATCTATTTACATTTTAATGATTTTGTTATTATATTATAAAAACAGAATGAGAGAGAGAGAGTAAAAGAGAATGAAAAAAATGATACTTACAATAATAATATCGTAGGTGGAGGTGTCAGCGGCATCCGTATTGTTGCCACTTCTGGATGTCGTCGCCGTTCCTCCTCGGCGAAGGTGTTCGCGGCTCCTCGACGACTTCGTCCACCGCTGCTTCATGTGCTGGTAAATTATTTATTCCAAAGACTTCGTCATCTTCGTGAAGATCGACGTCCTCACCAAGTGCTTCTATGGCTTGCATAATTGCCTCTTGCCACGACACATCGTCCGGCGAAAACAATTGTTCCAACAATTCATCACTCACTGCACTATCGTTTTCACGCTGTATTTTTCTTCACTGAACTTAACTTCACGACAAAAAAAATCACAATGACGTATCGTTGCAAGGCGTTCGAATTTTATTCATTTTTGAAACACTTGCCGCGTTTCGGTCATTGGTTGAAGATTTGGGAGTAGGGACGCGAGACTACGCGATAGCACTGATTTTGTCGCGCGTATAAGACGATCATAATTAGTGGTGGGAGTAGCTGAAGAAAATGTGATTAGTGCGGAGAAAAGACGCCAATGTGTATTAATATAGGATCGCGATAGCGCGTACGCTCTTTTTTTCTCACGCAACGGACGAAGAGTAGGTGGTGGCAAGCCGTTGGTAGTGACAAGTTGCAGCGAACGAACATCGGCCCTTTTCTGGGCCACTTTTTTTCAAGTTGACGAAGCTGTACAATTCCGACAGTTAATCGATATCATGATCAGATCAGATAAATTTAAAAACAGCACTTTTCAGTGCTAAATTTTCAATAAAAAACTTATATTATTTTTCTATAAATCAGCACTTTTCAGTGCTATTCAAACGTATGGTTAAATATAACATAGACTAAATATTTGTTTAATAAAAAACTTATATAATTTTTTAAAAAATCAGCACTTTTAAGTGCTATTCAAACGTATGTGCAAATATATCGTAGCCGCAAAGGTAAGTACTAAAAACAATAACAATTTGAAATTACGAATAAATTTAACCTTGTGTTTTTCTTTATTCTTACCCCCTCCATTTTCAGCAAACGAGCAGGTAAGTATAAGGTAAGTATTTTTTTTTAATTAGTTAAAAGTATTTTTTTTAATTAGTTAATCAATATAATATTTAAAACATACAAAATTAAAAATAGTTCGTTTAATTCAGTGTACAAAATAATATTAAAAAAATGATAATTTTTTTCCTAAATCATAAAGTAATATACAGTTAGTATGCACTATCTTTAGAAAGAGCGACAATGAATCAGACGGTAGAGCACTGTCATATAGATGTAAAGGAGGCTAGGTTCGATTCTCCTGTATGTCTATTACCGAAAGATTATTACGAGAAAAAAATTCGATAAATAATGTTACTAATTTTTTCTTATAGAGTATCAGATGTAGACAATTAATTACACAGGCCGACAAAAAATTTTACCAAGAACCCGAGTATAGTTTTCCGAAGGTTTTTTGCGCGCTGAATCCGAATCCGAGGTCAGAATTATTCTGGTGGTTCCGGTTTTCGAGATATCCTAACCTTAAAGTGCAAAAAACGCGATTTTTGCCTATATTTGAGGTTATGTAGCAAAGAAAAGAAATTTTTTTTCAAAAAACTGTATACATCAAATTAAAGTATGAGTTTTCTTCTTTCAAATGCCGTTGAGTATGCTCGGATATCTTTTTTTTTCACGAAGTTACACAAATTTGAAATAAAAAGCACTTGGCTAACTTGCTCTACCCAGCGTCATGTGGGTGTGCCTGCTTAGGGGTTGGGAGGGCTGGTTTTAAAGGGTTGAGGAGGTATTTGGGGATGAGGCCTATCTAGATCATATTAATACGCATACCTGTGATTAGAAAATGAGTTTTTTTATCAAAAAGCAGTTAATTAAACTTGCTCTACCCAGGGATATGTGGGTGAGCCTGTTTAGGGGTTGGCAGGGGTGGTTTCTACCCGTAAGAGAGCATTTTGTAAATAGAAGCACGATGCTCACAATATTTTTTAGTGTTTTGTCATATTTCCAAGTTTGGTTTAAATTGGTGAGTGGCTCTTTAATATGGTTACTTGTTAGATAGCTTGGGCTGAATGATGTGGTGCTTTTTAAATTCATAAAATTTGAAATTTTCAAATTTGTGTAACTTCGTGAAAAAAAAGATATCCGAGCATACTCAACGGCATTTGAAAGAAGAAAACTCATACTTTAATTTGATGTATACAGTTTTTTGAAAAAAAATTTCTTTTCTTTGCTACATAACCTCAAATATAGGCAAAAATCGCGTTTTTTTGCACTTTAAGGTTAGGATATCTCGAAAACCGGAGCCACCAGAGTAATTCTGACCTCGGATTCGGATTCAGCGCGCAAAAAACCTTCGGAAAACTATACTCGGGTTCTTGGTAAAATATTTTTGTCAAATTCTGTCGGCCTGTGTTATTTATATGTAAATTGTCAACAATTAAATTTAACAGAGAGGACAGGTAATTTCTTCTTAATTAAAAATAATTGAAATATCGTCATTAAAAACAACAACAACAAATGTCTCTAAAAAATCAGTACGTATATGCGACAGTTTTAAATGACGTCACTCGCATAGGCCGTTGAGTCGAAAAAATTTTTGCCGTTGAAAAAAAAAAAGACAGAAAAGTTCGCGATCATTGTCACTTTACGGGAAAGTATCGTGGAGCTGCTCACAGCACGTATAACATTGCTTATCAAGAATCGCGAACTATACCCGTTTTTTTTTCACAATCTCAGCGGATACGATGCGCATCTATTCAGGGTGTTCCAGACCACCCGTACACCCCCTCTAGAATCCAAAATAATGGATTAATCAAAAACTGCTTCAGACAAAAGTTGCTGGGCTTCGAGGGGGACATATCCGTACGACCTTGGCTTTGACCTTGGAGGTCATGTTCAAGGTCATTTCAAGGTCAACTTTGTTTTTTTAAATAGGAACCCCCATTTTTGACCCCGGATTCGGAAAGAGCGGGAAATTTTACGTCCAAAACGGTATTTTAAAATTTTTTTTCATGGCCTTGAGAAGGTCGATTTAAGGTCAAATGCTTGAAAAACTGCCTAAAAGCGTTTTTTTTATTTTTAAGATATCGAAAAATGACCTCTACAAAATTTGTTCAGAACAAAGTGGGCCACCCAATGCACCAAAAACCTTTGACCTTTAACCTCATTTTGAAGGTCATTTCAAGGTCGAAGTGTTTTTTGTAATGGAAATCCCTCTTTTTAACCCCGGATACGCACATAGCGCGAAATCCGACGTTTGGATAAGGTATTGTGTTGAGTTTCGCGCTATGTGCGTATCCGGGGTCAAAAAGAGGGGTTTCCATTACAAAAAACACTTCGACCTTGAAATGACCTTCAAAATGAGGTTAAAGGTCAAAGGTTTTTGGTGCATTGGGTGGCCTACTTTGTTCTGAACAAATTTTGTAGAGGTCATTTTTAGAGGGGGTGTACGGGTGGTCTGGAACACCCTGTTTATCCGGGAAATCGCGAACGAATTTCCCGGTCGAGTGAGCCTCATTCCTCAAACCAAGGAAAAATACATATCTTTTACGAAGTACGTGGAAGGTACCGATATAAAGCTGCGTTTCGTCGATTCGTTTCGATTTATGACGTCTTCGCTCGACAAACTATCGTCGTACTTGGAAAAACACAATATTCTAGAGCGACATTTTCAGCAAGATGACGGATACACACTGCCGCAGATTGCCCTACTCAAGAGAAAAGGTGTATTTCCGTATGACTATGTGTCGTCGTTTACAAAACTCGAGGAGACGACGACGCTTCCACGAAAACAAGATTTTTACAGCAGTCTGTACGATTCGGATATCAGCGACGAGGAGTACAGTCACGCGGAGAACGCTTGGAGAACGTTCGACATCGCCGATCTCGGCAACTATTCGGATTTGTATCTCAAGACGGACGTTCTCTTGTTGGCCGAAGTTTTTGAAAATTTCAGAGCCAAGTGTCGAACGGCGTATCGTTTGGATCCGGCCCACTACTATACGACGCCCGGATTGAGATGGGACGCCATGTTGAAGTATACGGGTGTAAGGTTGGAGCTCTTGACGGATGTTTGTCGAGCGCGGCATTCGCGGTGGAGTTAGCCAGTGTTGTAATAGGTACGCTGTCGCGAACAATCCATACATGGACGACGACGACGACGACGACAACTACGATCCCCAGAAAGATGACAAATATTTGATGTATTTTGACGTCAATAACCTTTACGGTTGGAGTATGACCGAGCCACTTCCACTCGGCGATTTCGAATGGTGCGACATTGACGCCGCCGCCAACTTTTCCTTCGATATTCCCGATGACTCAGCCTTCGGTTACATACTCGAGGTGGATTTGGAGTATCCAGAAGAAATTCTCGATGCGCACAGAGATATGCCATTCCGGGATCCAAACAGAAAAAGCTCATGACGACTCTTCATAATAAGGAGCGTTACGTAATCCACTACAGAGCTCTAAAACAAGCAATAGGGCATGGCTTGCACTTCGCGAAGATACATCGGGTTTTAAAGTTTAAACAGAGTCCATGGCTCAAGACGTACATTGATTTGAATAGCGAGTTGCGTAAGCGAGCGGCAAACGAATTCGAAAAAATGCTGTAAAAACTGTTCAACAATGCGGTGTACGGCAAGACCATGGAAAACGAGAAGAAACGCATCGACGTGAAGTTGGTGAACAATTGGGAAGGGCGATACGGTGCCGAGGCTGTGATAGCTCGACCAAATTTCCACAGTAGCGACATTTTCGACGACGAACTGGTGGCGATTCAACTGTTGCATATGGAAATCACCGTGAGAAAACCCATTTACATAGGTCTCGCTGTTCTCGACTTGTCCAAGACGCTCGTGTATCGATTCCACAACGACTACATGCGCGGTGCCGCCGTTGGCGAGGAGCGTTGCAAGCTTCTGTACACCGACACGGACAGTCTCGTGTACGAGATCACCAATGTAGACATGTACGAGGTCCTGCGTCGTGATATTCGCGAATTCGATACGTCGGATTTTCCAGAGCCGAATCGCTTCGCGATTCCCAGAGCCAATAAGAGGGTGGTTGGCAAGATGAAGGACGAGAACGCCGGAATGCTCATGCTCGAGTTCGTGGGACTCAGAAGCAAAATGTACAGCGTGAGAGTTCGGAATAGAGATGCGATAAAGAAGGCAAAGGGGATCAAGAATTAGGTGCTGAATACCACGATTACGTTCGCTGACTACGTCAAATGTCTCCGAGAAAATGTGATTTTGAGCCGACAGCAAAAGTCCATCAGATCGCGTCATCATCAGTTGTACAGCAAGAGACAAACAAAGATCACGCTCAGCGCGCACGACGATAATCGCTTCTTGCTGCCCGGAACCACCGATACGCTTCCTTGGGTCCATTACGGCATTCCATTGGTGGAGAGGGAGGGGCGGATAGAGGCGTTGGGAATGATCGCAGTCGAGCTAACGGTCGCTGCTGCCGCCATCGCCGCCGCCGCCGCCACCACCACCACCACCACCATCGAGACGCCAGCCGACGCCGTCGAGCCGCCGGCCGACACCGTCGAGCTGCCAGCCGACGCCGCCGAGCCGCCGTCGCCGAAAAAGAGCGGAGTGGGGGACGGGTTATATCAATCGACACCCGAGGCTTCGCAGCTCATTCTCATCGAGACAAAGTTACCAGCAACGTTGACGACGAGTAGCGAGCAGCAGCAGCAGCAACAGCAGCAGTCTTCGAATTTCATTCTTAGTTAACTTGCACCGAGGAAAAGAAAGTTACTGGAAGCTCGGTTTGTCCATAAAATTAGAAAAAAATAAACAAATTACACGAGGTAAGTGTGATTTTGTGTATGTGTGTTTTGTTTCAAGTCAACTGAATTTAAATATCATTGTTTTTTTCTACAGATGGATCTCGCGCAGCTGAATAATTTAGCTTGTAATCAATTCAAACCCACTATGAAGATTCGTGAATTGGACACAGAATCCAAGTATATGATCACCAGACTCAAACAAGTTGAAACACGATACGGTGCAAAAATCGTAGCCGAAGTGAACGAGGAGTTTCAGCTGTTTCTACCAAACAAGGTATCGAGTGCACTGATCGTGAATGAAAAGCTGTTCAACGATATGTCGGATTACGCTAATAAACTTCAATTATTTCTCAGCCATAAGGGTAATGGTTGTATAGAATTTACAACTGCATAAATATATGTATATCAATGTACGCATAACAAGAAAAAAAGAAGAGAATAAACTTCCTTTATATTTTTTTCAAATCAAAATATGTGTGTGTGTTTATTTATTAATTCTTCAATCTACATAGTTTTTCTCTTTTTTCTCTATAATACGGTTCTATTTATCCAACTATTGTGCGAATCATCAAATCCTAACCACTTTACGAAAACTCGATTACCACGCCTCTTAATAACCTTTTCCACTAGATAGATGTCGGAATATTTGGTTTTCTGAAGTTCCTGTTCGTAGAAGCCACCTAGGATAGGCTTATTTTGATAATCTTTCAAATGATAAGTAGTTGGATTTGTTGGTGCCACGCGCACAATTGTAAATATTTCCGTTGACCAATTTAGTGTATATCCCTTTTCAAATATTTGCTTCGCTTTGCTCACTCTGACTTTGTCGCCAACTTTGAACTTTGGCTTTCTTCTTTCTCTTCTTCTTCCCACGGATTGTATAAATTTTTTTAAAACTTGAGCTTGATTCGCCGCTGTAACTTGGATAGGTTTTATACCAATAGTTTTGTGTTTGCGATTATTGTAAGCAGCTGTGAGCTCCGGTAGTACGTCGAACCATTTGTAGTTCCCACAGAGACTAAACTTTTTCCACATAGCGTTCTTCAACGTGCGATTAAATCGTTCGCATATCGAAGCTTTGAGCGAACTATTGGTAGAATACAGATTGATATTATATTTTTTCACGAGAGCTTGAAAATCTGCATTGTAGAATTCCTTGCCTCTATCCGTATGAAGATTCTTTGGCCGTCTACCTTTCGTTAAAATAGATTTCATGGCCGCTGTCACATCGCGACCGGTTTTCTTTTTCACTGGTACAGTCCACGCGTGCTTGGAAAAATTATCAATTATCGTGAGAAGCCAATTATAGCCGCGATTTTGTCTAGAATAGGCCTGCATATCGACGAGATCGGCTTGCCACGTCTCATCGATACCTCGAACGTCGTACTTTCGTCTTGGATAATTACGTCTCGTTGGTTTGTGCAACTGCTCCACCACCACTTCCATCTAATCGACTGTTTTCTAAATTTTCAACACTTGACTTTATTCGTGGTAATTCCTCTTTGATAATTGCATCCAAATCCTCAAGATCACTCCTTAATCGTGCGATCACGTCTCTCGTACATTTGATTGCCATCTGAACGATGTTTTCCGCAGTTTCCCAATTTATAGCATCTTTAGCCTTCCGCGGAGGAGCAAGATTTTCCAATCTTTTATTCTCTAGATCGTAATGGTACTCGCTCGTGAGCTTGAACCTAATACCGGGCGGACCGCGAAGACCGTGAACTCCTTGCTCTTTGTATTTACGTCCGAATACGTCGACGTTCATTTTGATAATGCTCGAACGATAGGTATGCTCTTAGTATATATATGGGCAAATCCCAAAAACTTTTGATTTTTGGTCAAAAAAAGTAGAATTGGCCAATTTTTAGAGCACACCTGTGGAATTTGGTCAGGATCACAGGAACTAGTGTAAGAATTGATAGAATAGTTGTGCTTAATTTTTTATACAATGCTCCACCAGCTGCAACCCTTTCTCCATTAACAATATAATAGTACTCAAAATATTACATATATCTCTGTATTTCTCGACATATAATACAAACCTATTTGTACACAAACACATGCTTACACTTACACATATACACACACACACACACGCGCACACACACACACACACACACACACACACACACGCACACACGCACACACACACACACACCACTCATTAACAATAATGTTGGAAATGATTCTTAAATGAAAATACATGATAAAACATGAGCCATCAACAATATATTTATCACTTTTTGCACATCAAGAAGTTGCAATGAACATACGATAACAAACTACAATAAATATTTCTTATTTAAACAAAATAACCAATTGATAAACAGACTATATTTACAAATTCGAATCTACTAAACTTTTAAATAGAATAGTCTTGTCATCGACATAATATTTTCAACAATACAGATATGAACTTTTCATTTATTCATGTGTAATTAGTTATTTTAATTATTAATAATAATTTATTATGTTCATTATTATCAATTTATTAATTTAATTATTTATACTTATTTTTCATTATAGAACACAAAATATAGATATTTAAAACATGTAAAATTAATCTACAATGTTCTAATCACTAATATAAAAAAGTTGATACCCATGATTTTTGACATTAAAATTTATAATAGCCCTATTCTTTTAATAAAAAGAGTGATCAAGTTAGCATTTTGTTATAAGCTTCCACTGGTGATATTAAATAGAGCACAGTGATCGTCGACGGTTTTAACATGTTACTATTTTTGTGCTACTAAAATATGACGATAGTGGAAAAAAGTTTCGCGAGATATTTCGACCTTTGACATCGATTAAAAAGCTAGTTTTAACGAGCACACACTTTTTTGGCACATAAATAGCTTTACTTAAGCATCAATTAAACATAAAAATTTGTTATATTATGATTCATTCAATGCTCCAATCGCTATAAGCGAAAATCGACAATTATCAAATTCGGCAAAAAACCAGTAACAAAACTTGTAGCTACTCCCATTTATTTTTTATTAAGGGCACATGAAAAAATGAAGATATTTCTTCAAGGGCATAGTACATAGAACAACTTCTAGAAGTTTCAATAGAATTCAAACAATGCCCACGTTTTACAGCTATTCGAAATTTCTTTTTTTGCAAAGTAACATGCAAAATTCATCAATATTCCGACTTTTTGGATTTTTGACCTTCAGAATTGCATGCAAAGGTTATTATTGAACAAATAATATATTTTTTCCTGATACACACGTTGCAGACCTTTCAATTTAAGCCATTACAACTTGACCAAACTCATGTCTACGCAGCTCTAGAAGCGAGTAACACAAAAATCAAAAGTTTCTGGGATTTGCCCATATATCCACCCTCGCGTAATTCTTCGATTATCGAATGAATTTCGTTGATGTGATTATTGTTACCAGCTGATTGCTCAGCCAATAACAATCGAAGACGATCAACGAGCTCATTCGGATCATCCCAGTATACGTAATCCACAGAAGTATTGTTTCGAATAATCTTATAGGTAGGCAAAGACGTATTAGTCGTCTGTAGCAGCCCCTCGCCTCCTTTTGTATTTTTTTTAGTCAAACCAAATAACGGATCAATTATGTTATTGAATTTATTACTATTGTGCGCTCGTATAGCCTCGTTTAGATTATTTTTCTTTCTATGAATATTAGAAATCTCCAAGATTTCTTTGTAGCTCTTGAGATCATTGGAAGTGATTAAACTTTGATCAGGTTGCTTTGCAACCAGTAACTCCATCAAACCCTGTGTTTTTGGATACTTGAAATCATCGACGTCTACGTTATCTTTGTCAAAAATTACCGTAGATTTACCAAGCGTGTATGATCCATTTCGTTCTTTACGTACTCCATAAATCAAGTCCACAAAATTCGAATCACTTTTATCCAATTCATTCGTGTACTTGTCGCCAGCTAAATGCTCATCCTCGCTCGGTTCATCGGATAAACTGTTATAAAACTGTGTAGTATTGTGCGTGACAGTAGCATCGCTATCTCCGCCACTAGACTGAGCGGTTTCGTACTTGTCGACATTATCAGCCGAATTAATTTCGTATTTTAATTTTTTTTTGTTTAGAAATTTTGGCTTTTTAATAACTGTAACGGGAGTTTCGGGGGGAAGATTTTTTTTTGTTCCTTCTCACTTATTATGACTTTAAGAGGATCGACTATTGGTTTGAATGTCTTATTCAAGACTTCGTCGGTATATTCTCGGTTGTGCTTCAATAAACAACATTTTCGTTTTATCGCGTCTTGCGCTTTTACGAGTTGAGAAAGCACATGTTTTTCCCTTTGATGATCAGCCATGTTAACGCTTCGACGATCATCGAGAGACTGTGTACCGCATTACTATCGTGATATATTTATAACAAAACAATCAAAGCCCTTTCGATATCTTCCATAGTTTATAGCTCTGTCTTTGTCGATCACTAAAAACCCATATTTATCATCCAACCAGCATTTTGCACAGTGTTCTTTAAATTGATTGTAAGTCATATCTTCACATGATCGTCGTATATATGTTTCATATTTGCTTCGTCTTGTCGAAAAATTGCCAATAAATTGACGTTATCTCTCACGAGATGCTTAGGAATACGCGGGTACGTTTGCGAGAGATAGAAACAGTCGACGCTCCTATGTCTGCCCATACAAAAAGAAAGCGCATACATTGTCCTGTTTCTCACAGGCGATGTCGTCGAATATCATAATTGAATTAGGCAATGCATGCTCGGGATCGATCACGGATTCGTGCTCCTTGAACGGAAAATACTTCACTCCGTCTATCGGCTTTAACATCTCTTCCAATAATTTATACTTTGGCTGATCGAGCGATTTCGAGTACACGTAAACATTTTCGAATCTAACGCCATTGGGGTGAGTGATAAGCGCCAAAAGACTGTTGGTCTTGCCACAGTTGGACGGACCACAAAAAATAGCTCTGATGCTATTCGGCAGTATATCTCCGTGACGCTTTGGTTGCTTATCCTCCCGCACGATGACGTCAAAATTTTCTACGGGAAGTTTCACAGTTTGTTTCTTGAAATTCATACTCACGAGACAGAGTTCGAACGATAACTGACCACATGGCTATATATATACCTGTTTTTATAGTTTAAAACGTTAGTCGTGTGTTGTACTTGGTCGAGGGATGATCATATGCAAACGTCAAAGAGCAAAGAAAGGACGAGGATTCGTCAATAATATCATTAATAAACTTCCATTTGAACTCCATATTCCAGGCTATCAATATTGCGGACCAGGAACTAAGTTACAGACACGTTTAGCTCGCGGCGATCCAGGAATCAATCCTCTCGACGCAGCTTGCAAGCAACACGATATAGCGTACTCGAAAAATCGAGAAAATATCCAGGCTAGAAATATCGCAAACAAAATTTTAGCTGAAAAAGCGATCAAAAGAGTCTTCGCTAAGGATTCTAGTTTTGATGAGAAAGCAGCTGATTACGCTATATCTAACGCCATGAAATTAAAATCAAAGTTTGGTATGGGTCTCGCGAAGAGAAGAAAGAAAACGAAGACGAAAGGACGCAAGAAAACGAAAAAGTTAGTTAATTTAAAAAGCGTGATAAAAGCGGCCACATTCCATTTGTCCAAGGGTAAATGTGCGCGCAAAGTCATCGGTTCTGCTTTGAAAAAAGCTCGTACAACCGTTAAAAAAGCTGGTGGAAAAGCAAACATCAATGTTCCAAGAATTCTGCTAATATTAACTAAGATGGGTGGAGCTTTGCCCTTCCTCATACCACTTTTTGCAGGCTTGATTGCAACTGGCGCTCTAGCTGGTGGCGCTGCGGGAATCGCAAAAGCCGTGAACGATGCAAAGTCTGCAAAACAGCAATTGGAAGAGAACAAGAGACACAACAAAACGATGGAGACCATTATTCTGGGAAAAGGCCTGTATCTCAAACCTTATAAAAAAGGCTATGGACTTTATCTCAAACCTTATCTGGGATCAGGTTTGAAAAAAAAAAAGTTCGAAATAAATTTACCGGATAGAGCCCTCACAAATGCCGACTTGATGAAGTATGCAAAAGTTTTGAGTATACCAAATTTTCGCGGAGTCTTCATGAGAAATGACTTACCGAGTTCTGGACCATATTATCACGAATCAGCTATAGTCAATCTTGATGGCGTCGAAGGAACAGGAACGCACTGGGTGGCTTATCGCAAAATCGGAAAAAACGTCACATATTTCGATAGCTTTGGAGATCTTAGACCACCTATTGATTTAATGATGTATCTTGGCGATATCGAGATCAAATATAATACGAAAAGATATCAAGATTTCAATTCTCACGTATGCGGTCATCTTTGCTTACAGTTTTTGTGCGAGGGTATAAAAGTAAAGGCAACGTGAAAATATCGGTAGTCATGTTCACACAGTCATGGAGGATTCGTTAACTCTGACGCTCTCGGGTAATTCTTCACTGTTGGAAGCGCACCATTTCCGACCAATCGAACTATCACAGCATAAACATTACAAGTTGGGCTTAGTCGAGTTTCTAACGTTCAACTCGATACCTAATATTGACGTACATAATAATAAATTTTACGTCGCAAATCAAATTATCGACATACCTGTCGGGACCTACGAGATCGACGACATTGATAAATTTCTTCGCAAAGCTGTGCAGCCTCTCCGTACTGATAATAATAATAATATAATATTTAGTTTGAAACCAAACAACAACACCTTGCATTGTACAATCAAGTGTTCCGAACCTATCGATTTTCGTCCGCAGAATTCTATCGGACGATTGTTGGGTTTTTCACAACGTACATTAGAGGCAAACGTTTCTCACAACTCTGATCTTCCCGTCAGTATTCTCAGAGTGAACACTGTGAGAGTCGAGTGTAATATAACCGCTGGAGCTTACTTGAACGGAAACACCGTTCACGATATTCACGAATTTTTTCCAGCAGTACCGCCTGGATATAAAATTATTGAAATTCCCTCTCGCGTGATTTATCTTCCAGTTACGAAAAAGTCTATAGATTATTTACAATTACGCATCGTCGATCAAGACGGAAATTTAATTAATTTTCGTGGTGAAGTTATAACCATCAGATTACACCTCAAAAGCGTATAATGGGAATTGTTTACGATTCAAAGAGTGGTAGGGACTATATAAGCATTGAAAAATGCAAACCCATCATCAGTCGTCGACTGAAATTGAAAACGTCAACACGACGAACTCCAATCATCAATCGTCATAGGAAAGCGAAAGTTTTAACACGTCAAAGCATAAAGTTCCTAAAAAGTCTTAGGTTAAGAGTAGTTCCAGGTGGAAAATAAATTGCCTAATTTTTTCTTTTTGCTGCTGCTTTGAACGAAACAATAGAGAACATTCTAGAAATACAGTCACCTGTTGTCTTCGATGAATCTTTGGCTCATTACGAGATCCACGCTCATCAACCTTACACCAATTCATCGTTCAAAAATAGTGACGAGATTCGTATATCAATTCAACATCAAGACTTGTGCCTTTTACCATCTCGCAGCTCGTTACACATTTGTGGACGATTACGCAGCAACAATAACACTTTGTTAACGAATACTGATTTTGTTAATAATGCCATTTGTCACATGTTTGAAGAAATTAGGTATGAGCTGAATGCTATAGAAATAGATAAATGTAAGAACGTTGGTCTCACAACCGTTATGAAGAACTGGTTATCTCTCACTCCAAGTCAAACCTTGATTGCCAAAAATGCCGGATGGATAAATACCTTAGAACAAGAGGACCGTAATATAACAAATGCGAATGGCGACTTTGATATTTTGATTCCTCTGAGCTTAATACTTGGATTCGCTGAGGACTATCGCAAAGTGCTAGTGAATATGAAACATGAATTAATTCTCGTAAGATCGAGTACTGATTTAAATGCAGTTTATCAAACGAAGAAGACCGTGGCCAACGTTGAAGCTTACGAAGAATTCAAGATTAATGTAACACGTCTCGAATGGCTTATACCCTATGTGACTGCATCGAATGCAAAGAAAATACGTCTACTCGACTTTCTAAAAAGCGAACGAAGTATTTCAATGAGTTTTCGTAGTTGCGAACTGTACGAATATCCAGCGCTGCCTGCAAACACAAATCACGTCTGGACAGTTAAAACGACAAATCAGTTGGAGAAACCACGCTACGTCATCTTAGCCTTCCAAATCAATCGAAAAAATGAACCAAACTCTAATGCTAGTATATTTGATCATTGTAACATCAGAAATGTAAAACTGTACCTCAACTCTCAGTGCTATCCATACGGTAATCTCAACATTGATTTCAGTAAAAACCAGTACGCAATGTTGTACGATATGTATGCCAATTTTCAAAACGTATACTACGGTAAGGATGCCGAACCGATGCTCAAAAAACTCGAATATAAAAATTACATGCCACTCGTAGTGATTGACTGTTCGAAACAAAACGAATCATTAAAGACTGCTCCAGTAGATGTGCGCTTGGAGTTCGAAACCAGAGAAAATATTCCCGAAGGAACTACAGCGTATTGTCTTATTCTACACGATCGCATCGTTCAGTATAATCCGATAAATGGAGATGTGAAGAAACTTATTTAGGAGAGGGGGGGAAGGGTATTAAAGAATTGACTTTTTCCTGAAGCAGCTCAGCAGTAGCTTTCTATCGCAATGGAGTACCTAGTGGATATGTAAGGCTTCATGATGCCTGGCAAAACTTATGCCGTGAAAGAGTTAGCGATACTCCCACTTAACTACAACGAAAAACCGCTCGTACGTTTGTTCAAACCTCCCTTTCCATGGCGAAGGCTAACGGAGAAATATAAGCGAGAAAATCTCTGGTTAGAAGTCTACTATCATGGATTAACATGGAACTCTGGCGATTATAAATACGAAGAGCATAAATTTATCATCACAGATACACTCAAAGATGCCACAAAAATTTTTGTTTCCGGAGATTTGAAAAAAGAGTGGCTAGAATGATATGGCCTCAAAGTTTTCGATTTGAATGATTGGGGCTATTCGCCTTTCGAAAAATTAAAATTAGTTACCGTGTGCCCTAATCATAACGGCAAATACGTAACGACATGTGCACATCAAAACGTTAAAATAATGAAAAAGTTTTATATCGATGGCTGTTGTATGGATTGGGAAGAGAGCGATGAAGTCGTTGAAGGATTTCTATAGTGATTTTGTTTTTAAGTAAATACTTTGTAGAATAATATGTATTTTTTTAAGAACATGTAGAATAAGATATATTTTTTATCAATAAAAAAATTTTTGTTTCAATTGAAACAAAAAAATATTCTTTTATTTTTTATTAAGCCATCCAAAAAAAGCGAAATTCTTCGCTGACTCTGACGATGACAGCAGCAGCAGCAGCAATTCATCTTTTTATAATAAATTTTGTATTTTTTTTATCAACAAAAAAATTTATACAACATAGAATTTAGACAAAAAAATGTTTATTTATTAGTTGAGGTGGTGTACAATGATGACATATATAAATATGATTATTTCTTCTTTTCGTTATTGAACTGCTGATAGCCTTTTTGTTCAGGAAAATTTTTAGTATTGCTCGAAAATTTGGAAATACTTTGTTTCCATGTCGATGATTCTTTGTTTTTCTTTTCGTCCGGGTCGTCCTGTGGAAGACGAGAGTACTTTACTTTAGAGTAGCGATCCATTTTATGTGAATGCTGGTTGATGAAAGATTCGATAATTCTTACACTGTGCTATTTATAGTAGCTTACAACCACGAAGTCTACAAATAAAAGAAAGTAAGCAGGTACTTGCACGTTTTTTCTATTAAACCATCTTCGGTAGATGAGAGACGCATGCACGCACACACACGCGCGCCCGCGCGCACACATCGAACATAAAAAAATTATTATTCATTATATACTAATTATAATTAGTATATTTATTAAAATTTATTATCAATTGTATGTATTAGCGCTTGGGCTCTCCCCAGCAGCAGCAGCAGCCACCGCCCCCCACATATCAATCGTGTGTAGCTAGTATACACAATACGGTATTGCCCGTGGTAACAGTGGCTGTAGCTCTAGCGGTAGAGCATCGGCCTGCGGATCCGGAGGACGCGCGTTCGATCCCCCGATCCGTCCGTTTTTTTTCAGATAAATCTAAAAATTTTTAACACATGCGCACACACGCGCGCGCACACACACACACACACACACAATGAAAAAATCAAAACGCGTAACACAGAACGCGCGCGTAGTGCATAGGAATTAAATTAGTGGGAGATGGGGAAGTGCTGCAGAGAACGCACGCTAGATCAAATCAAGCCACATCAGATCAACTCAGTAGGGGAGGGGGAGTGCGTAGAACGCACCGGTATAACTCAGTAGGAGGAGGGAGAGGTGACGCGCACATAGGAATTAAATCAGTGGGAGAGGGGGAAGTGCTGCAGAGAACGCACGCTACATCAGATCAAGCCATATCAAATCAACTCAGTAGGGGAGGGGGAGTGCGTAGAACGCACCGGTATAACTCAGTAGGAGGAGGGAGAGGTGACGCGCGCATAGGAATCAAATTAGTAGGCTAGGAGAGGGGGAAAAACGCACGCCACATCAGATCAACTCAGTACGGGAGGGGGAGTGCGTAGAACGCACCGGTATAACTCAGTGGAGGGGGGGGAGTCGCCAGCGCACGGGCCGATCGGGGGGGGGGGGAGGTGAGGTGAACATGCACACGCTTCAACTCAGTGAGCTGATACCCCTCTGAGTTGAGGCCCCTCTCGTTTACCTACTGTTACTAGAGTTGCGATTCGCGTCCGTATCCGTCCGCATTTATACGTAGCTATGGGACCGGGGTCTTAATTTGCAGGCTGGACCGGGGTCTTAATTTGCAGGCTGGACCGGGGTCTTAATTTGCAGGCTGGACCGGGGGAGGTTAGTATTTTTACTGATAGAAGTTCTGTGAATTAATTCTAGTTCTTCCGGTTCTCTAATGAAAAATATTTATATAATTATATATTTTAGATACAAACATTTCTCTCTCTCATCAATATCACAATTAAAATGTTGCTGTTACAAATTTTACAAAAATATGGATGAATCCAATTTTCCTGATTTGCTGCGTTTATACAATCAATAGTTTGTTTTCATGTATCAAGTGTAGTATAGTATGAAAAAATATAGTAAGTATGTAGATGTAACTAGATTTTTTAATTATTACTACAGATGGCTTGGTTATGGAGAAGGTAAGATTTATCAAATAACTTTATATAGTTGATGAGAAATAACCTTTCAATTATAATTATTTCAAATTTCAGAACTTATCTTTGCTCGGAAGTAGTTTTTTTTTATACTCAGGGATGATATTTATATTCAGTATTGATGATTTAAATAATTTGAGGATTTATTAAAAAATGAAATTAAAAGGCTTGGTCCTTACAATTGAAATAGATATATGGATATATGGAGCTGTTTACAATGTTCTGTAAGCATTGAAAATCAATTAATATTTAATGTTGCAAAGAAGATCATATATTGTATTTCTCTTAATATATTTAAGAGATCATTAGACAGAAGGAGAGAGTTGAAATTTGAACCAATCCTAAGAGAACTTGTTTTTGATATTGATCATATGACTGATTATGACTAGATTAGGACATGATGTAATGGAGCAGATGTTTGTAACAAATGTTGGAAATATATAGTGATAGCTGTGAGGATTTTGGATGTTACATTGAGAGGTACATGATTTCATTTTGTATAAACAAAGTCTGAAATCAAATTTATAACTTTTGCTTAATTTTTAATAGATGACTTTCTTTTTGCGCATATATTATGGGTATTTTTCTGGAAGAAGAGTTATTCATTGGATAAGTGATAAACCAGCTTGTTTTTTAATCATTAATGGAAAAAAAAGCTATAGCATATTATTTTTAATTAATTATGGGAGGATAATAATTATTATTATTATTATTTAATTAATTCATTAAGAAAAAAGTAAAATTTACTGAAAAGATGCATCATTCTGTCAAGTATGTACTGAGAACCATGTATTCAAAAGTTATGTTAATGTTTTAAAAAAGTTTATCAAGTTTTGTAACTGAAAAATGAAATTGTAGAAGAGCAGTTAGTATCATAGAGCCAATGTTTGCCGATATGTATGTTTGTGGCGAGCGCACCGAGCATTCGAACCAACATTCGAACGTGGTTGAGAAACAAAAGTGTGAGCATAGCAACGAACATTCATTTCGTTTAATGAAAAAACATTTCTATAGTTAGTCTGTCAATTGCATTCATAATAAATAGACGTTGTGATATTAACCAATTGACTTATTACTAATAGGAGTAAATACTCGAACAAATAACCATTTATTCCTATATGTTGAAGAACAAGGAATGCTAGACATAGAAGAAAGGGAAAACAAATTTTTAGATATTATTCTTGAAGAAAATATGAGGATAGAAATTGAAGAAATATTTTATCAGTATTCAATAGCTGTTAAAAAATGGAACACTTTTGTGGACTTTTTCAAAAATAAAATTTAGTTAGTATGTAATTGTTTTTCCGAGTTTGAATAAATTATTATTAATTGAAAGATATGAATAAATAAATTATGTGCTCATTACAGGGATCATAAAAGTGGTGTAATACTCCTTTTCTTATTGAAAAGATAATGATTCAATATGCTTATACTAGATCAGATATAAATGTACCAACAATAATAACAATGATAAGAAGCGGTAAGATAATCAAGTATATGGTTACTACTCTTAAAAATTATTTTTATGTAATTAATAATTGTCATAACACATTTTTCAGATATAAAAATAGAGTTTTGAGCTCAGTTTTAGAAACATAAATATTTTAGAGTTTACTTAAATTTTTATATTTATTCATTTATAACGAACTCAAATTTTTTGTCATTCTAAAATCAAGATAACAGTATTTTGTAGTTATTATTAGCGGGAACAAAGATTACGAGGTTTGAAGTCAATTGCAGGAAGCTTTTTGTGGGTCTCTTCCAAATTGGCCCAGCACTATCGCGCATTAAAAAAATTAATCTTATGTTTAACAATTGATTTTTTGCGAACGAGTTATATTATCACATTCTATTATGTTTAGTCTTGATATGTAAATATAATCGTTTTATTTAACAGATAAAAAAAATATTAATCTACAAAAACAAATGTAATTTAGAATATTTTATATAACTAAGTTTGTTTAGGTCTGATAGTTTGTTACCATTATATAATTTAGAGGATTCGAACTCGAATAAAAAGTTTTATATCAAATTTATATTAAGTGTGTTTGGCATATTTCTTCCGAATAAAATCATTTATTAATATATGGTAAACAATTAATATTAAAAGTAAAATATTAGAAATAATTTATTTCCACAAAATAGTCATCAAGATCTTACGCAATTTCTTATACAAGTTCTTGCACAAGAACTTATCCATTGTGAGAGCTGCGAAAAATGAAAAACACTTACTAGAACTTGCCTAAGGACTTGGCTAAGTTCTTACAATATTTCTTATGCAATTTCTTACTCAAGTTCTTATTCAAGATCTTGACTTCAAATTTTCACGAGGGTTCACATTTACACGTAAATGTGTTAGGGCAGTTCATCAAAAATCAAGACCATATAAGGAGCGTGATGTCACAAGCGTGGGAAATTTATTGTTTACGATGTGAAATCAATAATTGCAAAGTTTTTGTAACGAATAAAAACATTTTTTCAGTCAATTTCCATGCGCTAATCTCGAGTCATTATAATCATTCAATAAGTATTTGCTAACTTGATCTAATTTACAAGTAAATATCGCTAATAGTTTTGCAACAAAAAAATATAATGCGAATTGGAATGTATAACAGCGATCTTAACACTTTGAGAAAGAGAAGCAAGAATTTGTCACTTTGATTTTTAATTGAGTTATCAATAAATAAAAAATAAAAAATTTATTTAAACAATTAAAATTGCATTGTGAGATAGCGATTCAACTGTACATATATGTAAAATTACTGATAAAAATTTTTATCCGTTTGTTGATTTTATAATGGCAAAAGAATAATTTATAAATTCATTATTTGATTATTATTGAAAAACTGTTTGTTAAATTAGTGATTTTTATTTTAAATAATATTCCGCATGTCATGAGTGATTTTTTTTGTAAAAATTTTCTATAAATTTATTGTAAATTTCGTGTTATCTAACTTTAATCACTTTTTAACTATAAGAGACGATTTTTCCTTGAAAAATGATTTTTACTAAAAAATTCGTCATCTTTGACTTGATTTTTAAATCACCAACTTTTAATTTCAAGCGAACCATTTTGCGACAAAATCTGTTCAAAATTTGTGCGAATATCAAAAATAGTGTCATAGTTACCAAACGTAAAAATAAGCATTTTTCACGAGGATAAATTCGCTCGTCGCTGTAGTAAGAGGACTGTTTAGAATGAAGACTCAGCTAATTCCTGAGATTGAATTTCATTATTCAGTGGTTAGCCCTGCTATTTCTTTTCCTATGTGATAATCTAAGAGCTCAATTCATAAGACTTTCCCTCTTATTGAGAAAAAAGTAGCCTTAGAGTATCTCCTCTTTCAACAAAATTAATATTGTCAAGAGATTAGACTAAGTATTCATTACGGTACTGTCGAGCCTTTCCTCGATAGATGCAACATTACGTAGTTGTATTTCAAATAACTCGTCGAAGCAGCAAACTACGTGGATAACGCTATGTTCACTATTCGATGATTGAAACAATATCGATCACAAAGTACCTATACATGTCAACTTCTTGGTTGCTCTCGGAAACGCGATTATGAATATATCTCAGAGTTCGAACTATATATTTACATAACATAGGATAAAGATCAAATGTTACAGCTGCTATGCGTAATTCTTTAAATAATGAAATTATAAAGCAAGCTGAAAAGAATCACACAAGTAAAGGCGTTGTTTGTACTCTGTATATAGTAGAAATAATCATAAAGGGCTAAATTCAGAATCAATTAAATGTTTTCAAAAATTTTTTAATTATTGCATATCTCAAAACATTAATAACTATAGTCATATGGCAACGGCAATAAGAAATATACCTTACTATAGCTTTAATCTGCACAGAAATAATGAGACTTGATAGAAGTACAAAGAAGATCCTGATATTTATCGACATAAAGCTATAAGCATTTTACTGATGAAATTGAAAGTTTTACTGATCTAAATTTATTCGACGGGCTAGAAGATCTTTTGAATAATTTAGGTGATAATGAGTTCTCTTCCGATGTTTCAATCAATCCAAATAAAAGCATAAATGTTTATATAGTAAGTAAAGTTTCAAAAAGTATATTATATGATAGGGAGGCATGATCTCTGGTCCAGCTGCCTCCATCGCCGTCCCAGTCGCAGCTATCTCCACGTGCTCGCTGGAGATCTGCGCAGTGACTTCCATCGTCTGCATCCCTGTCTCGTCTGTAATAAAATTTCAAATATAATTAGCACGTCTCTCGCGATCCCTCAATCGCCCAACCGCTACCTCGTGTTACCGTGATAGTCGCGTCATCAATGATCCTAAAATACACATGCATTCATCAATCACACCATGCAATAACATCCACATCTAGCTGTTCTTGTTCACGTTCGGCGGGGATACGTATCTCTTGAGCTCCGATATATGAGCCATCGGAACTTGCTTTTTATTTTCCGTGGTTAAGATGTAGATTCCCAGCGAGATTACTTGCAAAACCTTATACGGGCCAGAGAACCTCGGATCCAACTTGGCATTTCTACCCGTGCTCGCGCTTGACAACGTATGCGCGTGTCTCAAGACCAAATTACCGACCGAAAATTCCGCCTGGCGCTGCTTCCTATCGTAATGCTTCAATTGCCGAGTCTGCGCTTCCTCAATATGCTTGATGACTAAATCACGCAGCGCGTCCAGCCTTGCTATTCGCTCGCTCCAATCTTTAATCGACGAGTAGATAATCGGTATTTGCGCTTCTACCTCGCGTTGCAGACTCTTCGCTTGTTGTGGCTCGCGTCCAAAGTTTGAAAACGCCGGTGAAACCTTCTTACTCACCTGGATTGTCGTATTCATTGTCTGTCTAAATTCGTATAAATACTTGTTCCAATTTCTGTGATCCTGATATACGAAGATCGCCACCATTAGCTTCAGCGTTTTGATTGCTCGCTCGGCGAAATTCACCTGCTGATGGTATGGCAGGCAGAGTACGTGCTCTATTTTGTAAACGGCTTTCCCCGTAGCTGACATGAGAGGCTGAATCTCCACGTATTTCGTATTTCTGGCATTCTTCACACGATCGTACAAATTCAGTGATATCGTGATACATACCATGCCATGAGTACTCCCTCGCAATCTTATCGTACGTTTTGTCCCTGCCGAAATGTCTCGCTGATGGCTCGCAGTGCGTGTCTCGTATCACTCGACCTCTATATTCTAGCGGTCCTACTAAGCGGCAGCATTATTCGCGGTTTGTGACCGGATCAAGTAGCCTATCTGACGAAAATCTATAAAGCATTCCGTCTTCCACTCACCAATTTCTAAATTTATCCGGTATCGCAAGCACATCCCAAGTCGCTCGAAAACTCAACTCTCTTGCGTTTTAATTCAGCAAAAGAGTGTCAAGGACCATTGTTTATACGTCAACGCCCTTTCGCGTGCTCCGTGTCGATGCCAAACCACACGATGATATCCATCCCGACTATCATGTCATACTGCATTGGCACGTCCACAATTCGCGTTATCACTTCACGCGCTACTCCATCAATCTCAACTCTAAGGCGAAGTCTCCCCACAATTCGTTTTCGGCCTTGCGAAACCAAACAACGCCACATCGCACGGCTCAATGTGGTCCGCGAACTCACGGTGCACGCATGACTCTAGCATGGTCAACGTCACTCCTGAATCGTACGGTCTACCTGCGATCAAAAGCGCGCGATTCTCCACCACGTTCGCCCTCGACTCGCTCAAGCACACGCGCACGCATAAACGTGAGACCTTCTCGCCGTCCTTCGGCCCTTCGTCCCCGACCCTAGCTTGCGCATTTCCCGTCGATTCCTCGCGTATCGGCTTGTGCCCCGAACCGTCTGTCGCTTCCAATAAGACGCTCTAACCGTAACCTTGCCGCTCAGCATCATGAACTCGCTCGACTAACAAGGAAAGGTACCCAACCCGAACTTACCGATTTTGATGATTTTGATATATATTATAGAACATAACAAAATAAGAGACACGTATTTTTTTTATCGGCTAATTTTCACTTTTAAGGGGTAAAAACCTCCCCTAAAGTTAACCCCCAAAAAGTATTTTTTTAACATCTCGGCTTAAAATTAATATTTTTTCAGTGAAACAAACTGGAGGTTATTTCTTACAAAAGGAGCAAGTATTTCATGGTGATTTGAAGAGTAAGAGTAACATTTCCTATTTTTTAGGGGTTGAAAACATATATTTTTTGGCATAATTTTATAATAAAAAAGTTTAAACCGATTAAAAAAAATTGGAAAAAATGTTTAAACATCCATAATAACAAAATTTAGTTGACGTCTTTCGATGTTTTAATAAATATTACGCCTAAGGGGGGTAAACCACCCCTAACACAAAATAACAGTTAATATGTAATTCAATACATAATATTACGTAGAAAGTTTGTGTATAGAGATTTTCGAGGTTGTTGATTACAAATCTGTTATCAGATTTTGAAAATTTAAAATGGCGGAACTAATATGGCGGACGGAAATATCGAAAAAAAAATTTTATATAATAAAAAAGTTTTAAACGACTAAAAAAATTGGAAAAAATTTGTAAACATCTATAATAAACAAATTAAGTTTTTCGATTTTTTCATAGATACTACCCCTAACACAAAATAACTATAAGTATACTTCAATCCATAATATTTTGTGGAAGGTTTGTATATAGGAGTTTTCGAGATCGCTCTTTACAAATCTGATATCAGATTTTGAAAATTCAAAATAGCGGAACCAATGAGGTGAAAAAAAAATTTTAACCTTCAACAACATCCCTAAAAAACAAATAGGCTAGATGCCTGTGCTTTTTAACCAAACCACCTCAAATTCCTAAATTTGTAAACAAGAAAATTCTGTCTGTGAAGCAGTTTTATAATTTCCGTAGAAATTGTTATCAGAATGTTATTGAAATTCCTTTATTGTAAATTTAACTTATAATGTATTTTTTGTAACAGGCTGCCGTTTAGTCTATAATCCTGCAGACGTACCTTTAATTGCGACTAAACGACGCCTTGTTATCTCTGTGCTCAAGGCACAGTAACCTACCTTGCCTCGAAGTGCGCCTGCGCAGAGTCTCTTCACCGTTCCGAGTTGGGTTCCCCCAACTCACCGCTTGGCGGCGCTGTCGCCCCTTGCTAGTAGCGCTCGAGCGGCCGCCGTCGGAACCCAAGGCGTCGATTCGCGTCTACCTGTACTCGTACGGTCCGTGCTACGTAACCGGCGAATTCGAATCGACGTAAACACTGAAAATAAACACGGGCGTGACCTCCGGACAAAGGAAAGACACAATAACGACTCTTTGATTCGATAGAAACGATAAATATGCACTTTATTAATGCAATTGACTTACACGGGGAATTGGCCGAGAGACTTACGCACGCACGCGTGAATAACAAGACACGCAAATTGAGAGAGAGAGAAAACCGCGATTACCGCGAACTACCTGCTCGCGCGTAACCAATAAATTCTTCACGCTCGCTGCGCGGATTCGCACGCAAATTATAACAACAATTAAAGAGGGGAAGAAGGTGCACCTACCGCAATATCGATGAGGATACGGTGGCCAACCGTATCCGAATAACACGCTGTTAATCAACGGACCCGCTGCTCGCTGCACCACTTCTATTACTGTTTCTGCTGTTGTTGTTGTTGCCACTGAGTTCGCTGCTATTGCTGCTGCTGCTGTTGCTGCTACTGCAGTCGCTGCTACTGCAGTCGCTGCTACTGCTATTGCTGCTGCTGCTACACACCCACCCACGCACTCAAGTTCGCAATGTCAATTGGCAAAAACACACGAAAACTCGGAAGGTTGGAGGTTAGCGCGACGCTGACGGACTGAGTAACACAGT
This sequence comes from Phymastichus coffea, assembly GCF_024137745.1. Classification (NCBI taxonomy): domain Eukaryota; kingdom Metazoa; phylum Arthropoda; class Insecta; order Hymenoptera; family Eulophidae; genus Phymastichus; species Phymastichus coffea. The sequence continues at coordinate 507,954 of NW_026706878.1, read as the reverse complement.
CATACTGCCGGTCGGAGCCTCCCCTCCCGGTCATTCCCCCTTACGCGCTCTCTCTCTCTCACGATCCGAACGCGGCTCCTCTCGCTTAGCCGCTCGTTAACCTCGCGCGAGTCTTGCGATTTTCGGTAATCGTTGCAGCCCCCTCCTAGCTTCGAACTACCAGATCGAACTACCCCATTGACTCGCGACCCTAAGGACAGGATTGGGAAAGGAGAGAAATCAGTACAATCCATCCTCTTTGACATCTGGCTTTATTCGCCCATCCCGGGCCACCACTCCTCCGCGTCACCTGCCGGAGCCCCCTGGCGCCTTGTGTCTGGGGTAGCGCCAGTGCTCCGACTTGTTGGGGCATTTGGACGTGGTCGTAATCCCGGGATGGCCGCAGATGTAGCAGCCCTTGCCCGGTCGTCTACTGAGGCTGAGCTCCGCCCCATGGCCCTGGCCCCCTGCTGGTTGTTGGGGCGGCGCGGCTGCTGCTGCCGGGGCGGCGATGAATGTTACGCCGCCCACCGTGGCGGATGTGCGTCCTCCCATGGTACGCACCACCACGGTAGGGTTGGAAACCGACCCGTCCACGCGGACCGTGAACTCCTGTCCGGCGCCGAGGGCCCCCGAGACTCTTGGGCTGAGTCTTGGTCGGGGGCTTTGCCGGAGTCCTGGCCGCGTCCCTACTCGTCGAGGCCGCCGGTGGTAACACCGCCGGCGGGCCCGCGGCCTCTGGGGACTCCAGCCCCCAGTCAACGCGCAGGAGGGCCTCACCGTAGGCCCTCTGCCGCCGGACTACCGGAGCCCACTCCCCCAGCATTTCTTGGGCGCCTCGGAAGTCGAGGAACTCCCCCAGGTGAGCGTGTACCTGGCGCTGGAGTTCCCCGACGAACTCCCAAGCATTCTCCAACTCGTGGAGGCCCAACCTCACGTGCCTCCAGGAGTTTGCAAGCCCATCTTGCTGGGGGATCCGTGGGTGGTTGCAGACCCACTGTTGTTGGCCGCAGGCCTCCCTTGGCCCGGGGCACTGGGTCGAGCCCTCCGTCGTTGCCGCGCTCGACCCTTGGGTCTGCACCCCCTGGTCCTGCGTGGATTGAGACCGACGACCCTCTTCGGACGGGCCGTCGGTCTGGGTGGACGCTTCCCGGGTCGAGGGCTTGGATGATTGGGCCCTCATACCTTCCCGAAGGAAGTCGTCCACCCGCTGGCGCGAGCGGCCCTCGCGAGCGGCCACCTCGACCTGGGCCCGGACGAATCTGCGAAGATCGCCGATCAGCCGATCGGCGCCCGGACCCAGTCCCAGGTCGAGCAGCAGTTGGGTGGCCGTCTCGAGGGCCTCTTCACTGATGACCAGCTTCCTCTCCATCTGAAAAGAGAAGAGGTGGGGTTAAGGGATTTCTCAGGTTCAGCCCTCAACCTACCCGTCGCTGTATCACGCTCGACACTAATGCTTACGAGGACGTCCCGGTCCCCTGCGCTTTCCTCGCGAACATGGCCCATTTGCGGGGGTAGCTGGCAGGACCACCCTCCGCACGTGTTGAGCGGTTCTACGTGGCCTGCCTCTTCCCCTTACCGCGTTGCCATCTAGGTCGTCTCCACCTGGTTCCCGAGGTTCGCACGCAGGGTTCTTGCGCGGCCTACCCCGGCCTCGCTTAGCCGGCGCCTCGATCGGTACCTTTGGAGTCGCCGCGGGTTTCTCACACTCGTTCGCGGGGGCTGCAATCGCGACGCGCTCGCATATCGGATCCTTGCTGGATTCCTCGATTTTCGCTGGCGGGTCGCCTACGCCCTCCTCTTCCTCCAACGGTGCTGAGTCCCCGCCTCCTGGTTCCTCGTTGTCCTCATCCGAGAATGGACCGAAATAGGGCTTGAGGTCCTTAGCGTGGATCAGCTCGGGCAACTCTTCCTGCTGGTTACCTAGGCGGTAGGTATTCGTCCCACATACCTCCTGAATTACGTAGGGACCAGCATACTTCGGCGCCAACTTCGCCGAAACGCCCTGAGCTGCGGAAGACAAGATGCGGTTCCGCTTCCACACCCAGTCCCCAACCCTAAAGTCGGCCTGACGTCTCCTCCGGTTATAATAGACCGCCTGACGGGCCGCCTCCTCCCTGGACTTAGAGCCAGCGCGTTCCCACAAATTGGGTAACTGGCGCATGTGCTCGCCCCATTCGGTCAGTTCTTGGCCCTCGGAAGCTTCCCGAGCCAACTGATCCTGGGCCCTCCTAAAGGTCGAGGGGGGAGTGGGCTGTCTACCAAAGACCAGCATGGCCGGGCTGTAACCTGTCGCGCTGTGAGTTGCCGAGTTCAACGCAAAGTTGAACTCTGGCAGGTGCTCGTCCCAGCTCTTATGGTCCCGCTCCACGTACGATATGAGCATGGCCTTGAGGGTTTTGTTCACTCGCTCTGTGGGGTTTGCCTGTGGGTGGTAAACAGGGCGCGCTGGATGCCGTTCCTCGACAGGTAGGCATCGACCTCTTGATTTTTAAATTCGGTCCCATTGTCCGAAAGAAATATCTCTGGCGCCCCAAACCTGGTTACCACCCTCTCGTGCAATTCCCGTACGATGGTCCTTCCATTGGCTTTACGTACGGGTACGCACTCCACCCACCGAGTGAACAGGTCTAAAAAGACCAAAATGTACTCGAACCCTCTCGAGCTCTTCGGGAAGGGGCCAGTAATGTCACTGGCCACCACCTGCCAGGGTCGCGAGACCTCTCGACGACCCATCAGCCCGCAAGGCGGCCTTTGCTCCGCCTTGCATTGCTGACATACCGGGCAACTCCTCACGTACTCTCTGACCTGATCGTACATCTTTGGCCAGAAATACAGGTGCCTAGCCCGGGAGAACGTTCGTTCTCTCCCCTGATGTCCCGCTGCTGGCGCATCGTGTACCTCCTCGAGTACTTGATGCCTCTTCTCGGCAGGAACCACTAGCTTCCAGGCTTCCTCGTTGTCGATGGACCCTTCGCTCTCCTCAGTCGGATTGTAGTGATACAATCTCCCTCCGACCACCTTCCAGGTAGGTTGAGAATGTGGATCCTGGCATACATCTCGATACTTTTGAAGGTACCAGGCGTCGGCAGTTTCCGGCTGATGAGTCATGGCACCCACTTCTACCACCCCCTCCTCATAGGCCCTAGATAAAGCGTCTGGCACCACGTTGAGGTCTCCTCTTCGATACTCGATATCGAACACTGGCCTTGTAGTGCTAACGCCCAACGCGCTAGCCTTCCTGTAGGATTCCTCATACTGTGGAGCCACTTAAGGCAACTATGATCGGTGATGACTTTGAAGTGGTGCCCCTCAACATAGGGCCGGAACTTCCCGATAGCCCATACTACTGCCAGGCACTCTCGTTCGGAGACTGTATAGTTCCTTTCCGCACTGTTTAAGAAGCGACTGGCGTACTCAATTACGCGCTCCTGTCCATCAACTTCTTGCGTCAATACCGCGCCTATCCCACTATCGCTCGCGTCCGTTTGTAACACGAACTGCGCGCTGGGATCTGGCGACTGCAAGATCGGTGCCGAGACCATTGCGTCTCGTAACCGTTCGAAAGCCTGCTCCTGTTCCTGCTGCCACGCAAACGGGATGCTCTTCTTCGTCAGGCGGTTTATCGGCTCAGCGATGGTTGCGAAGTCGGGTATGAAGCGACGATACCACGACATCATCCCCATGAATCGCTTCACCTGTCTGACCGTCCGTGGTACTGGGTACTCCATGATGGGCTTGATTTTCTCTGGATCTGGCCTTACCCCTTCACGGTTCACTAGGACCCCCAGGTACTTGACTTCCGACTTACAGAAGTGGCTTTTGGTCTTATTCACAGTGAGGCCCGCACCCAGGATTCGTTGTAAAACCAATCCCAGGTGTCGCTTATGCTCCTCAAAAGACGGCGAGATAATAATCACGTCGTCGAGGTACGCAAAAGCGAAAGGATCTAAATCCGGGCCAATCACTCTGTCCATCAACCTCTGGAAAGTCGCGCCGGCGTAGGACAATCCGAAGGGCATTCTCTTGAACTGAAAATGCCCCAGGCCGGGGACTGTGAACGCCGTAATGGGGCGCGACTCCTTTTTAAGAGGTATCTGGTGGTATGCGCTACTCAAGTCCAGTGTCGAGATGAACTTCGCATCCCTGATCCTTCGCAGGATGTCGCTCATGAAGGGTAATGGGTAGGCGTCCGGCTTGGTTACTGCGTTTACCTTCTGGTAATTCACGCAGAACCGGTATTTGCCGTCTGCCTTCTTAACCATCACCACTGGACTTGACCACCCGCTGGTTGCTGGTTCAATGACGTCGTTGTCCAGCATGGCCTTGACCAGCGCGTGCATTTCGTCTCGCACCCTGTCGGAGACCGGGTAGTATTTCTGTTTACAGGGTCGAGCGTCTCCGATGTCTATCTCATGCTCGACCCCCACAGCACAGCCTAAACACTCGCCTCCGTCTGGAATTAATCCATCGACGAGGCTAGCCACTTCTTGACGCTGTGCTTCCGTGGCTTCTACCAGGCCTACAGGTGCGAGGCACGACGTACCAGTGACGCTTGCCACTTCCAACGGTACCGCCACTTTGGCTTTCGCCAAGTACAGCTGGTCCGTGTCAGGGTTCAGGTTGGCGCTGAATTCCCTCACGAAATTCGCGCCGACGTAGCAGTCATCAGACAGCAGTGGCGTTATAGCGACCCTTACATCTTTTGTGATTCCCCCTACTGTGAAGGGGAAAATCACATGACCCCAGATGGGACATGGGCGACCGTCAGCGAGCTTCGCTTCTCCCGCTCGCGTGACGTCCAGGCCCAGCCCCATGTCTGATGCCAACCTAAGCCCGAGTTGACCCATTACCGTTGATGAGGCCCCGGTGTCGTAGAGTGCCCTTAACTTGTAGGCACCTATCCCCACCTGAAGCCACCATCGGGTCTCATCCTCGGGTCTATACCTGCGGGGAGCTTTCGCCGTCTCTCTCCCCTCTGTGGACGGGAGGCTTTCACGGCTCTTCTTGCCCTGGGCAGCCGCTACTCGCATCGACGTGCTCTCACCCGCAGGTGTCTGGGTCGCCGGCGCATCCTCCGGAGCGTCAGGTGGTCTCCTGGAGCTTTTGGGTCTGATGGTCTCCTCTCCGACCCATTCAAACCCCTGCTCCACCACCTGAATCCGGCCTCCGTACCCTTCGAGGATACAAAATGCCCGGTTACCCAGATCAGGCATATGCTCGGTCGCTGTCGCTTCCGACGCCACCGCACTGCTAGGTCTCGTAGGGTCCGATATCCCTGGCGAGACCTTCCTGAACCCTGGAGTCGCTGGCGGGCCCCTACCCCGTTCCAGCGACCCGCGACGAGAGGTCTCCTTTACTGGGGACGCGGAGGGGACCTCCGTCCTCCGCTTCCCCGCCCGTTTCCCTTGTTGCAATCCGGGCAGTACCTTCTGGTAAAGCCTAGTTTGCCACAAGACGAGCACTTGATCGGTTGGGAGTAATCTATTTTCCTCCGCTGACCCTCTCGTCGCTGGCCAGGAGACCCTGGGGGGGTTTTATTCCTCCCCTTTTCTTGCGGCCGACCCCTCGGCCGCCTGGGAGAGTTAGCCTTCCTCTCCTTAAAGTACCAGTCCATATCGCGCTGCAGGGTCGCAATCTGCGACGATAGATCCTCAATGGGGTCTGTCGCCTGCGTTGCGGCGATTGTGTGCCGGTCCTCGGGTTTCCTGGCCGGGACTTTGACCGGCGACTCGGGTTGCAGCTGTTCCCTACCCCGAGGCTTGTTGGACATGGCCGCCGTTCGGGGTCCTGCCCGGGGCGGTGGTGCCTTAGCTGACACCCCCATGTGCTCGGGGTACAACGTGGACGTTGGCTCCAACCTGGTCCTCGGGCGCTCGTCGTCCCGCAAGGCGGTCTCGATTTCGGTCGCCCGGGCGTGGAATTCGTCCACGTTGGAGAACGCATTCCTCCGTAGCTGCATCCGGATGGCGGGTAGGAGATTTGCATACAGCAAATCTAACTGCCTCTGCTCTGGTAACGGCGGACGTAGCTGGGCTAACATGAAGAGGAGGTGGCAGGCATATTCTCGCACCAGCTCTCCTTTCTCCTGGTACCGGGCTTGGGCCTCTTGCAGCAATCTTTGTTGCTGAAGCTCACTCGACCCAAACCAACGTCGAGCGCCTGCCACGAAGTCGGCGTAATTTCTCCACTTGAGCTTGTTAAGCTCGTACCAGGTCCTCGCAACACCTTCGAGGAGCTCTGATACCGAGCACAAGATCTCGCCGTCTGTTAGCCCAGAACCCGCGCGTAGATCTTCCAGTCTCGACAAGAAGGTGTCTACGCACTCTGAAGCCGTGCCAGAGTATCGCAGCTTCCATCCCCGGACTATCCTACCCGCGTCCCGAGTCGCGTAGTACCCCGACGCCGCATTGGCGTCGTACCAGGCGGATCCTTCGGGGATCGCCTGCCCTTCATCCATGTCGGCGTCTCTTGGTCCTCTTATCGGTGGCTGTTCCGTCCTTGAAGGCACCTGCCTTTGGGGAGCCTCTCGAGGTTCGCCAGGGGTCGGTCGCTGGGGTTCCGGGGTACTACCTGGTACCCTTGGGTCGTAGTGGCACGTATACGTGGATTGGAAGTCCACGGTCCTCCGGGGCCGCTCTGGTATGACCGTTCGTCGATTGGTGGGGTCCCTGTTTCTCAACTGCTGGACCTCCACCTGCAGAGCGGTCACCTGGTCGCTCCACCGCGCGCATACCTGGTCCTGTCTTTCCAACATCTCTAATATGCGGTCTATACCGACCCGGTTGCGCTCGATCTCTTCCTTTAGTCGCTCGGTCACGCACCGCTCTTCCTCTTCTTCTGGAGGTTGCAGCTCCGCGTTCTCGAAGCGACGGGCTCTTCGCCTATCCGGCGATCCGGTGTAGCCCTTGTGCTCACTACCGACCCCCTCCATGGGCCCCTTGACCTCGCCGGTCCCCCCTTCCTCTGCGGGCTCTCGCTCCCCCGTCTCGCTCTGACTCTCCTCTTCCAAGTTGTCGTAGACCGCGAGAGTCCGCGTCAGGTTCGCCTCCACCACCTCATCCCTGTATAGCAGCATGAGTGGGTGGGCGACAAGATCCTCCGCATCAGCTGCTTCTAACTCTTGTCGCCTGGACTCCAGCCACCTCTCTCGACTCCTTCGCCTGCGTTGTGTGGCCTCCCTATCCAACGCCGCTCCTTGGAAGTCTAGGTCAATATACTCCCCTAGCAACCAATATGCTAATCGAACTGCCTGCATCAGCTTGGGACCATCTGTGCGCAACTCCAGTTGCGTCAGGTATCTGTCCAGCTGTGTCGAAGGCAGTTCCGAAGCCCACCGGGTTATCGCGTCGGCGGTATCCTCCATGTTGCTTATGCTGGGGCGTAGGTGACGGTTGAGGTTAATTTCCCTGTTCGACCACTACCGCCTCCTATCGCCCAAGGCGCGAGCGGGGTGTTGCGATTTTTATCGCCAACTACCCAATTACGCCTTTATTTACAAGGCAACAATGCGCGTGGCTTGTGGGTGTGTGCAGGTATCGCGTACTCTAAGGAAGTACGAACTTCCACTTCGCGACTACCTGCCTATAAGTGGAGGCTAACTGTTTGTTAGCTCCACCGGGTTAGTTAATCTAACCCTACACACACCCCAATTACGCGCTCTGCTGGTACTGTCGCTCGGTGACTAACCCCCAATAAATACTTTAATGTGTAATAAAACACTTAAAAAAGCAAAAAGTTAGCCAAAATACGATTAGTCACCTTTTATATTCGCGTTAGAGCGACTACGGACGTCTCTTCGACCCCTGGGGTTAGTGTGCTCTCGGCTCACAAAAGCAGTTGTTATTGGGTCGGAGAGGCGTCTTTCCCCTACCGCAGAGCACGTACCGAACGAGCCACGCGTTACTTTACCCGCTCGCACCTTATTACGCACGCGCGCAAACGTCTCTCTCTCGCGCGCGTTGCTCTCTCTTTTCGTGCAATTTCTCTCGTGTGTGAGTCCTAATTTAGTTGGGCGCCATGTAACAGGCTGCCGTTTAGTCTATAATCCTGCAGACGTACCTTTAATTGCGACTAAACGACGCCTTGTTATCTCTGTGCTCAAGGCACAGTAACCTACCTTGCCTCGAAGTGCGCCTGCGCAGAGTCTCTTCACCGTTCCGAGTTGGGTTCCCCCAACTCACCGCTTGGCGGCGCTGTCGCCCCTTGCTAGTAGCGCTCGAGCGGCCGCCGTCGGAACCCAAGGCGTCGATTCGCGTCTACCTGTACTCGTACGGTCCGTGCTACGTAACCGGCGAATTCGAATCGACGTAAACACTGAAAATAAACACGGGCGCGACCTCCGGACAAAGGAAAGACACAATAACGACTCTTTGATTCGATAGAAACGATAAATATGCACTTTATTAATGCAATTGACTTACACGGGGAATTGGCCGAGAGACTTACGCACGCACGCGTGAATAACAAGACACGCAAATTGAGAGAGAGAGAAAACCGCGATTACCGCGAACTACCTGCTCGCGCGTAACCAATAAATTCTTCACGCTCGCTGCGCGGATTCGCACGCAAATTATAACAACAATTAAAGAGGGGAAGAAGGTGCACCTACCGCAATATCGATGAGGATACGGTGGCCAACCGTATCCGAATAACACGCTGTTAATCAACGGACCCGCTGCTCGCTGCACCACTTCTATTACTGTTTCTGCTGTTGTTGTTGTTGCCACTGAGTTCGCTGCTATTGCTGCTGCTGCTGTTGCTGCTACTGCAGTCGCTGCTACTGCTATTGCTGCTGCTGCTACACACCCACCCACGCACTCAAGTTCGCAATGTCAATTGGCAAAAACACACGAAAACTCGGGAGGTTGGAGGTTAGCGCGACGCTGACGGACTGAGTAACACAGTCATACTGCCGGTCGGAGCCTCCCCTCCCGGTCATTCCCCCTTACGCGCTCTCTCTCTCTCACGATCCGAACGCGGCTCCTCTCGCTTAGCCGCTCGTTAACCTCGCGCGAGTCTTACGATTTTCGGTAATCGTTGCATTTTGTATATTAGGGTATAATAATAATAAATATTAGGGTATAATAATAATAATCTACAATCTTTCATCTTTTTCCATAGTACATTTTTTGTATTGAGCATAAAATATATTATTTTACGAAGTTTTTACAATAATGGTAGTCCTCATAAAAGTGTTTAAAGCACAATGCTTTTTTGCACCAACCACATCGTACAATTGCAATGTTTGTGCACCCTTCTATTTCACAATGTGTTGCACAAAACTTTCCAAAATTGAAATCTATAGGATTATCAAATGTATCTGGTTTTTCATTGACGTAACCGATTTTTTACCAGGAATGTTTAAACGTATCTATGCATCTCGGTGAAGACAGTTGGTTATGAACCAATGATTGAAGTTTAATTATATTATTTCTCACATGTAAATTCATATCATGATCCATTAACATTACATTAAATGGTTGTATTTTTCCTGTGGTTCCAGCTGGAATTTTTTTTATGTTAATAATTTTATTTTGTTGCATCGTTTCTTCTAGAACTTTATCACAATGACCACTCCAAGAATCAAGTAATAAAATTAAGTGATGGCCTACATGGGGATAAAATATTTTTTCCAACCAAATTTTGAAGTGATCTGCAAGTAAACGACTTACTAATTACAAGGGTCGTTTGAAAAGTCCGTGCAAAGTCAGAGAGATGGCGCTACAGACATTGCACTTGCTTTTCTCCTTCTACTGCTAATGTTCTTCCAGAATGCATTTCTAGCTGAAATCCGCTCTGATCTAAATTATACAAATTTTCGAGTCCAATCCTTGGTATACACAATTTAACGTCATCGATAAATGCTTCAGCTTCAGCCGTAAGTTCTGCACTACATTCTAGCGTTTTTCTTGTTATGAACTTATTTATTTTCCTAGAAACTATTCTGTGTGCTTGCTCAAATTTGAGTAACCATTGTTTAGAAGCTTTGAATCTAATATCATCAAAACCAATTTCTTTTTTAGCTTGTAAGGCCCATCGCATTATATCGTCATCATGGATAATTGAACCACTGTCGAAAACTGCTTTAAAATTATCGAGGGTATACTAACAAATTTGTGCTAATTGTTCTCTATACGTGCCACCTTTATTAATTGAATGAGCCCATCGATGTAGCTGACTAATAGATGATACTTTTTTGAATCTGTTTTGCACTGTTTTTAGACTTAAATTTTGCTTCATTTTGCTACTTCTCCAAAAATCTACAGCTCTTTTTTTGTATTCAAAATCTAGTTCTTCATTATCTTCTGTACATTATTTTGTTGGTGCTATATCCGGATCAGGAAAATGATGTTGCACTTCATCTTCAATTATTTCCGCTTTATGGTCTTTATACTCTTCTTGAAAATCCAAAGAGTCATCAGTAATCATTTCTACATCGTTAAAATCATGTGTTGCATCTATTAAAATTTCCTTTATTTTTTCGGCCAACTCTGTTTCATGATAATTCGTGACACTATCTGGTATGTTTAACGCTTGAAAGTATGCTAATAATAAGTTTAGAACGTTTAACGGATTAATTTTCATTTTTTAATCTGAAATATAAACAATCGGTAAAATTTATAAAAGCTGTGTTTTTGCTGTATGGCACGACTGCTATATTTCTACCAGAATAAAACGAGTGAATGTAAATTGAATCAAATCATTAATTTATGCATTGAAGTAGAATTCTCGTAAAACTTTGTGATGTTCGGGAAACTCTATTTTTGGATCACTTTATTGGGGCTGAAAATGGTAGTTTTTATTCACATGTTATATAAAAACTCTTTGAGTTTGTTAAAAAACTTTATTACACACACGTACCATGGTTACGTACATGTTAAAAATATCTTTTTGCCCTGCTTCCACCGAAAGTATGCTGTTATATGCATGTAAATCGGGCGGAAAATAGCACTTTGCCGCTCAAGGACGGAGGAATGAGCCCTGGGGCGGAAAATAAACTTACGGGCGAAAAAGTGCAGAAAAGGAAAAAAATTCCATCGTAGGGCTTACGTTCCATCCTAGGGCTCTCTTTTCCGCTCTAGAGCGGAAAATAGTGCCATAATTTCCACTCTCATTTACTTGTATCGTATATAATAACACACTTAAGGTACAGATTAGACAAAAAATGTGGTATGCATAATGGGTGGAAAGAAGACGATCATAATGAGTGATTGCCACCCTCACCTCGCTAAGGTGACAACTTTCACACTCGTCTGTAATCGTCTTCTTTCCGCCCTTAATGTGTAACATACTAATGATGGTTTATGCTTAGTCACAAGGCGAAAAATCACGCGATTTTCGTGGATCTTTTTGAGAAATGAAAACTGTCTTTTTGCTTACAGCAAATTATTGGTTCGAAAGTAGATATATTGAAAAATTTTCCTGAATTTTGGTATTGAAAAATATTGTAAATTAAGGGAATTATAGCCATGTTAAGGAAACCTGTCTTTTTCAGAGTTGTTTTTCGGTGACCAAGATATCTTGAAAATCGTAAAAGCAATCGTCTTAAAATTTTGCTTCCTCCTAGAAGAAGCTTTGTAATAGTGAAATTTCAGCTTCGTAAAAAAACTTCGTTTGAAGTTCAAAAAATGTGTTTTTAGAAAATGTCCGTATGGATGTGTGTGTGTGTATGTACGTATACCATTTTTGAACTGTTCATCGGATATCGATAAAATTTGGTATCTACTTTTGTTTTTCTATCCCAATGCGTGAAAAGAATTCATTTTGATTTTATCAACACGTTTTTGATTTATAGTGAATTTTCGATTTTTGAAAAACGGTTTTTCCATTCTTCAGATAAAAAAAATTAAGATTTTTAAATCGTACAAATTGTTTTTGAAAGAATACAAAATACTTATGTTTTCACTAAAAGAAAATTTACTTACAATTAGCTATAAACATAACTTTGTTATTCAAAAAAAGGGTTTTTTTTTAAAACGTTATATCTTTTAAACTAAATCCGACTAGGCTCAAACATTTTCTAAAAATACGTGATTCGACCTCCAAACACCTTCAAACTTACTTCTATGAAGATTTAACTAAAAATTTTACTATTATAAAGCTTTCTCTGGGAGGATGCAAAATAAAAATTTGAGTCTTCGAAAAACCACGTTATTTCATAAAACGGCCCCCATTTTCTTTAAAATAATTTTTTGAAAACCCTTTTGAACGAACAATTTTCTGTAATAAAATACAGTTTTTAACTTCGTTTAAAAAAATTAACTTCTTTTAAGAAAATCGCGTGTTTTTTCGCTTTGAAAATAGACATGGCACCTTCAGCGAACACATATTAGTTCAAAATTTATTTCACATTTTAAATAATCATTTTTTAATTGGTGACACTTTTTCTTCTGGAGAAAATATAAGGCCTATTGTGTAGGAGTCGTGCCCAAAATGAATTATAAGTGACTATTACGATAGTATTCTTACACTCGAAATCGCTAAACAAGAGACTGTACTAGTCTAAACATTTTTATTTTTGAAGGAATTTTGAAAAAAAAATAATAAATTTTGTTTCATTACAATAAATTGTCGAAACAAGACGAAATAAAACAGTATCTCTTCTAGACGAGCCCCTTGAGCGGTATCGAGTTTAATTTGAAGAAGCAAAAATACAAAAATTTATTTATTCATTTTATATGAAGCGTAATAATTACTGAAAAGATGTTCAAAAAGTGAATCAAATACTTACGTATTTTTAAAATAATCACTTTTAAATTAATTATTTTTTACTTTTAAAATTTCGTAACGGTCGTGATTTATTAAGTGTATTGAAATCGTCGTCCGTTAGCAAAATCTATGTACTATCGCCGTTCGTTGTTTTCCTCTTCTGGTTAATTCTGTGCTCGTCGTGCGACTTCAAAACGGCCGCGAAAGCACGAAATATCAAAAGGAAGCAATGGTCGAAGGTTCCTAGAAAACGTTGCGAAGGAGAAGGGAACGTAGAGAAAATTCGGGATTATCGAATGAATTTGCCGGCTTGCTTAGCATATCTCCAGCGAATTTATTTACTGTTTATTTTCACATTAGCGCACATTTCACGTTGGCCGAGAGATTCGCGATACGCAGCCTAATTATACGTACGCGTGAGAGAGAGACGGAAAATATGATTTCGAATGGCACGCAGCCGATGCTGTTTACATACGCTTGCTTCCCGGAATTTTCGCACGCAATACTGAGACAACGAAGGAAACTTACGCGGACGAACGCTGCTGCAGACAGCTACGCCTTGGATCTCGAACCTAGTTATTCGACTAACGTCGCCCAGAGTTGTCGGGGGTGAGTGTCCTACCGGCCGGTTCTTATGGGTGGTAGGCCACGTGTCGAGCCCCTCAGCTAGTGTGATAGCCTTCAATCGGCCCCCGTTGATCCTTGCTCGTCGTCGATTTTTCCGTGAACCCACAACACTCGCTCCTCACCGTTCTTGCTTGTCACCACACGGGATCGATTCTCCGCTCGACTTTTCGATGAAAAAAAAACAATTCGAGGGCTTTCTAGTTGTTCTAAAATGTTAAATAGTTGTTCTAAATTGCAAAATAGTTGTCTAAAACGTTGTTCTGCAATATTGTTCGAAAAGAGTTATATTCTAAAATAAATAAACTTTCACTTTTTCTATATTCTTGGTGATTTTTCTTCATATTTTCCCATTTTCAGCAGATTTTGCAAGGGTGCTCACAACCGGACCAAAAAACTATTTTGGCCGAAAATGACCACTTCACAATATTAAGAAAAAAATGTTTCTATTTGACGGAATCAATTTTGTCCCTTCATTGGTAGTTAGCTAAGGTCTCTAGCTTTCCACAGATACCCATATGCCGAAGAAATATGCACTTGGTGAAATGTTATGAGCGAAAAAAAAGTGGTGTCCACTACCGAACCCTTTCTCCTATTGTCACATCGGTACTAAGAAAACGTACGTGACGAACTATGATAAATAAATGTCACATATAACGTGTTATGGTAACTAACCGGGTATCGGTAATTTAACTTCCTATCGTAACAACCCTCCCGGGAACATTTATAAATCTGTCTAGCGATATAGATTAGTCTGAGCACGTTCTCCATAATGTTTCTGCGAATATTACTCACGGCATATTAATTCAGCTAAAACAAGGGGCTCATCAGCCTATGGTATAAAAAGGCTGGATCGGGATCAGCGGTAGCACTTATATTAGCAGCTCAGATGAAGTTTATACTATAGTCCGTATTCGAGCTCAGATTAACACTCATAATCTAGTACTCGTACTTATAATGATTTAGTTATTTCTAAGTTTTTTCTACCCGGCTACTCAGAACCGGAATTATACTCTGCTAAGCATTATAAACTTGTCTTTAAACAATGAATCTTAAATCAAGCGCAAACACCTGAGACTGTTTATAAAAACCTCTTCCGAAACCCAGTCCTAACAAGGTAAGAAACTAAGTTATCTACCTAAACACGCTACATATAATAAAGGCGCTATCCCTTTAACCAACCTCCGCTTAACTCCTGACTAAGATCCAACTTTTACCAACGCGACAGTATTTTAAACATTATTATGTCTAGCCATAACATCTCCTTGCCTAGACATAACAGTATATACAATTCCCTTTCAATAACAACGTGTTCTTTAATTGCAAATGAAGTTCGAGTATTAATATTCTTTTATGTATTTTTACCAATAACAAAAATTATCATAGTAATATAATAATAATAATAATAATAATAATAATAATAATAATAATAATAATAATAATAATAATAATAATAATAATAATAATAATAATAATAATAATAATAATAATAATAATAATAATAATAATAATAATAATAATAATAATAATAATAATAATAATAATAATAATAATAATAATAATAATAATAATAATAATCATAATTGCCCCGCCTTTGCCACTGAGGAGCTCATCAGAGCAACGAATGCGATGAAGACGGGTAAGGCACCGGGACCGGACGGAGTACCATTCGAGATCCTCCGGCTTGTGGCTTGTCTACGGCCGGAGATACTCTTCCACCTGTTCTTATCCCAAAAGGTAGGAGCGATCCTGGCACGCCTTCGGCTTACCGACCGTTGAGTTTACTTGACACGACTGGTAAACTCTTTGAACAATTATTGAGACCGAGACTGATGAATGCGATACAGACCGGAGGGAGTTTATCAGATTTGCAGTTTGGTTTTAGGAGGGGTCGATCGACGATTGGAGGTGGTCGATTCTTTCCTGGAACTAGACAGACACTGACACGCAACGCGACCTATAGTGTTGCTGACGACGCTTAACATTAGGAATGGTTTTAACTCGGCCAGGTGGAAGGATATCTTGAAGGCGCTGCAAAGCAACTTCGGAATCCCGCCATACCTGCTTCGGGTTGTGGAGGATTATTTAAAAAACAGACGGATAACGTACGAGACGATCGAAGGACAAGTAACGAGACAGATCACCGCTGGGGTGGCACAGGGGTCGATACTGGGACCTGACTTCTGGAACGGCTTATACGATAGCTTGCTTCGGCGTGGGATACTGCTCGGACTACACTGATGACGTGGCGGCGGTGATTACGGAGAGGTCCCCCGAGCTGGCGCAGCTGGCATTGAACTAGACCATGAGAAGAGTCGGTCGATGGATGACAAACCACGGACTACAACTCGCAACGGAAAGAACGAAACTAATGTTTCTCACGAGAAGACGCATACAGACGATACTGCACATCAGCGGACATGCGAGATGGAGACCAAGAGGGAAGTCAAGTACCTTGGGGTAACCCTCGATACGAAGATGACCTTCTAGCCTCATATACAGAAAACAACCCGGAAAGCGGCAGAGAGGATAGCATCCTTGAGTCGCCTGATGGCAAATACAACGAGACCGTGATCGGAAAAACGACGACTGTTAATGGCGACAGCTCACTCGATCCTTCTATACGGTGCGAAAATATGGACAGACTCCCTGAAGACAAAAAAATACTGTAAGTCGATGATGATGGTACAGAGACAGGGCGCACTGTGAATCGCTTGCTCCTACCGAACAGTCTCTGCGCAGACTGTTTTGGTGGTGCCTGGCGTAATAACCGTGGATTTTCTGGCCTTTGAACGCAAAATGATCTACGGGAGCAGCGCGGACATAGGACAAAAGACCGCGGCGATCGCTGAGCGCGACAGGGCAATTGATATTTGGCAAGGCCGATGGGCAGAAGAACGAATTGGTAACTGGACGAGACGATTGATACGAGACTTGAGGCTGTGGCTCGGAAGGAAATTTGGTGATGTAAATTTCTACGTTACCCAGCTCTTGATGGGCCACGGGTATTTCCGACAGTACCTTTACAATATGAACAGACTACGAACACCCGACTGTAAGTACTGTGGACACGAACGAGACGACGCGGAACACACGTTTTTAGCGTGTGACCGCTGGACAAGACTCAGACAGGAACTGGAAGAAACAGTCGGCAGCATCACCCCCGATAAGATCATGGCTGTGATGCTGCGTGAACCCGAATGGTGGCGCTTAGTCGCTACCTATACGGAAATTATACTGAGACGTAAGAACGCGGACGGCTGCCTGACAAATGACTGAGCAGACGAAGTGACGCGACGTAACGAGATACGGAGGAAGGACGCGAACGGACGAACACAGACAGAACCTCCAGTCAGAAGTAATATCAATATAGTCCCTGGCTGGGGGAAGGACACCAAGGAGATGGCGGTTTAGTGGGTAGGTCTATTTTTTTCGGGGAGTTCCATATAACCCCTCAGTCAGAAAGACTAAGGAGAATCCGCAAAAAGGATTCCGCAACTCCTTTAAAAAAAAAAAGAAAAGAAATAAGACTAAGCATAATTGCAATAGAAAAAATAACAGTAATACTGATAATAGCAATGATAATGAAAAATAATAATGAGAAGAATATTTATTATTGAATTTAGATTTTTTGATAAATTCATTAAATCGTATCAAATAGTCTTATTATGGATTCCAGACTGTAAATATTTTACTATAGATACGAGGGTGGTCCGATAAGTACTTAGCCTACAAAAGAAAATCGAAAATTTTGGAAAAGTGGCGTTTTATTTTTCAACATAGTCTCCTTTTAGTTCGATACACTTGGCCCAGCGATGCTCCAACTTATTTAACCCGTCTGAAAAATACGTTTCCTCGAGGTCTGAAAAGTAGGCTTCCGTGGCAGCGATTACCTCCTCATTCGACTCAAATTTCTGCCCGGCGAGTGACTTTTTCAAGTTTGGAAACAAAAAGAAGTCACACGGGGCTAAATCTGGATAATACGGTGGATGGGGCACCAGTTCGTAGCCTAATTCGACCAATTTGGCCATGGCGACGGCGGAGGTGTGAGCCGGTGCGTTGTCATGGTGGAAGAGCACTTTTTTCTTCGCCAAATGGGGCCATTTTTTCTGCAATTCGACGTCGAATCGGCTCAATAATTCGGCATAGTATAGCCCTGTGACCGTTTTGCCCCTCTCCAGGTAGTCGATGTAGATCACACCTTGTAAATCCCAGAAAACGATGGCCATCACCTTTCCGGCCGATGGGGCAGTCTTCGCCTTCTTCGGAGCACTTTCGCCGGGTAAAGTCCACTGTTTCGACTGTCCCTTGGTCTCTGGTGTATACCAGTGGATCCATGTTTCGCGAACTGTCACGAAACGACGCAGAAACTCCTTCGGATTGCGCTTAAACAGCGTCAGACATTGCTCTGAAGTTGTCTCACGGTTGCGCTTGTTGTCCGGAGTGAGCAAACGCGGCACCCATCGCGCCGACAGCTTTTTCATGCCCAAAATTTCATGCAGGACATGGCCCACGCGGTCTTTTGAGATGCCTACGATCTTAGCTATCTCGCGCACCTTCAATCGTCGATCTGCCAATACGAGATCGTGAATTTTTGTCACGTTATCCTCCGTGGTAGC
This sequence comes from Phymastichus coffea, assembly GCF_024137745.1. Lineage (NCBI taxonomy): Eukaryota > Metazoa > Arthropoda > Insecta > Hymenoptera > Eulophidae > Phymastichus > Phymastichus coffea. The sequence continues at coordinate 490,021 of NW_026706878.1, read as the reverse complement.
CGTTTTCGTAGCACCTGGACGTTGCTCTTCAAAAATCGACGTGCGACCACGTTGAAACTCGTTAAACCAATTTTTTGACGGTCGCCATCGAAGGAGAAGAGTCACCGTACATAGCATCCAAGAGCTTTTTGATTTCGCTGCGCGATTTCCCTTCCAAAAACAAGAATCGAATCACCGACCGATACTGCTCTTTTTCCATTTTTCAAAAATCAACGGACACACTTGCTTTCACACGCTCTCAAAAATAAACTACAACTCCGATCCGGCTGAAATCTTAACAGTAACATCGAGAAGGTTGTACTACGTGATAGAATATTTCTTTTGCGAGAGTGGCGCCATCGGGCGGTGAGGATAAGTACTCATCGGACCAACCTCGTAGAATAATCATCACTTCGAGAATTTATCTAAAAAACTTTTGGCTTACAAAATAATTGTAACAATTGAAAACTCCTAAGTTTGACAACATTACTATTTATTACAAAACGCAAAAGAGGTTGATAAACTAATTTTATCAACCTATGTTTTTTCATTTGCAAAAAAGTGTGGAATTCTTGAATTTATAAAATTATATAATTATGAAATTTATGAAATACTTTATAATTTATGAAATTACTTTTGTAATTAGGCTAATTTATAAAAGCAATAAAATAAATAATCTTTGATTGAAACATAAAACGAGACGTTATTTGTTACATACGAAATGATTGAATAAAATATCGGTAATATGTCTATACTCGTGTCTACGGTAAAGTATAGGCCTTCGGCCTGTCTGGAGGTTAGGGGTTTGGAGTCGTTTGGTTAAAAAGCACAGGCATCTAGCCTACTTGTTGTTTAGGGGTTTAGGGTTTAAGGCTCTTTAGTTCACATGTACAGGCTACAAAGATCACGCATATGTAAACAAGTTTTTATGAAGGTTAAAATTTTTTTTCCACCTCATTGGTTCCGCCATTTAAAATTTTCAAAATCTAATATCAGATTTGTAAAGAGCGATCTCGAAAACCCCTATATACAAACCTTCTACAAAATATTATGGATTGAAGTATACTTATAGTTATTTTGTGTTAGGGGTGGTTTACCCCCCTTAGAGGTAGTATCTATGAAAAAACCAAAAAACTTAATTTGTTTATTATAGATGTTTACAAATTTTTTCCAATTTTTTTAGTCGTTTAAAACTTTTTTATTATATAAAATTTTTTTTTCGATATTTCCGTCCGTCATATTGGTTCCGCCATTTTAAATTTTTAAAATCTGATAGCAAATTTGTAATCAGCGACCTCGAAAACCTCTTTATACAAACTTTCTACAAAATATTATGTATTGAATTACAAATTTACAGTTATTTTGTGTTAAGGATGTTTTACCCCCCTTAGGGGTAATATTTATTAAAACACCGAAAGATGTCAACTAAACTTTGTTATTATGGATGTTTAAATATTTTTAAAATTTTTTTTAGTCCGTTTAAACTTTTTTATTATAAAATTATGCCAAAAAATATATGTTTTCAACCCCTAAAAAATAGGAAATGTTACTCTTATTCTTCAAATCACCATGAAATACTTGCTCCTTTTGTAAGAAATAACCTCCAATTTGTTTCACTGAAAAATATTAATGTTAAGCCGAGATATTAAAAAAAACGCTTTTTGGGAGTTGACTTTAGGGGAGGTTTTTACTCCTTAAAAGTGAAAATTAGCCGATAAAAAAAATACGTGTCTCTTATTTTTTTATGTTCTACAATATGTATCAAAATCATCAAAATCGGTGAGTTCGGGTTCGGTAGCTTTCCTTGTTAGTAAATAAGTCTTGCAAAACCACCATGTATTTAAACCTATTCTAGCTACGGGACAGCTCTACCACGTATCACTGCCCTTGGCCTTTCTACCACGCGTTTACCCATAAGACCTAGAGGCGCTTGCTGAACCACCTTATACGAGGTGTGTTCAAAAAGTAAGGTGACTTTGTATTTTTAAGAAAAAGTATTTATTTATTTATCAATATTTATGTTGTCCCCTTCAAAGTAATCCTCATCAAATACAATACACCTATGCCAACGGTTTTTCCAACCCTCAAAGCACTTCTCATAAGCACTTTTCGGTATAGCCTTGAGCTCTTCCAGCGATGCAGTCTTTATCTCTTCAATCGTTGCAAATCTCCGTCCTTTCATAGGTCTCTTTAGTTTTGGGAACAAGAAAAAGTCACATGGGGCCAAATCCGGTGAATATGGTGGCTGAGGCATGATTGTGGTGTTGTTTTTGGCCAAAAAATCTCTCACAAGCAAAGATGAGTGAGCAGGGGCATTATCGTGATGCAAAAGCCATAAATTGTTTTTCCACAATTCTGGGCATTTTCTTCGTATTGCTTCTCGCAAATAGCGCATAACTTCAAGATAATACTGTTTATTGACCGTACGTCCATATGGTAAGAACTCTTGATGCACCACGCCATGGTAATCGAAGAAAACAGTGAGCAAAACTTTGACGTTTGATCGAACTTGGCGTGCTTTTTTCGGTCTTGGCTCATCTGGGCTCTTCCATTGGGACGATTGGACTTTGGTTTTGATATCATAACCATATACCCATGATTCGTCACCAGTTATGACCCTTTTGAGTAAATCTGGGTCGTCGTTGACGTCATTCAACAGTTCTTGAGCGATGCTCATGCGACGGTTCTTTTGGTCAAAATTTAGTAATTTCGAAATAAACTTCGCTGACACACGTCTCATGCCCAAAACGTTAGAAAAAATTTCATGGCACGAGCCAAGCGATATACTAACATCCTCAGCAACTTCTCTGATAGTGATTGACGATTTTTCAGATCAATATTCTTCACTGCTTGAACGTTTTCATCAGTTGTTGACGTGCTTGGTCGTCCAGAGCGAGGCTCGTCATTGGCATCTTCCCGGCCATCTTGGAAGAGTTTGTACCACTTATAAACATTTTTTTTACTCAGAACAGTTTCACCGTATGCCACCGTCAACATTTCAAGTGTTTCGGAGCACTTTATTTTATTTATTACACAAAATTTGATGCAAATCCTTTGATCCATATTTTTCGATAGCAAGAAATCGCCGAGCACGCAAAACACTTATAACCTTTACGCCTCTCACAACCAAACAAAAAATGCTATACACTTGAAACTTGGTACAGATTTTCGGAAAGAGTGTACCAACATAACAAAACAAAAAAATCGATAATCGAAATTACTTTGCCCGTGAAATTTGAAAAGTCACCTTACTTTTTGAACACACCTCGTACTTTTGACATTGATGGCACTCATCTACGAACGTCTTCACGTCATACCACACTCCCGCTCAGTAATATTCACAAGCTATTCGATCGCAAGTCTTTTCCCGGCCGAAGTATCTGGAGAACGGTTCGCAATGGGTGCCTCTCAATACTCTTTCTCGATATTCCAGTAATACCACCATGCACCAACACTTCTCATAATTAGTTACCGGGTCGAGAACGTAATCGCACATGAACCAATACAAGACGTTATTCTCTTCTCACTAGTTCTCGAATTTCTTCGGTCTTTAAAGAGCGTCTTTCACGCGTTGTAGATACCAAAAATCCTGTATCTTGTCAAACGCGCAAATCTCAAACTCGTCTTCAAATTCTCGCGAAATTTTTTCAAATTCAACTTACTGTTCCTGTTTCCGCTTTCACGGGTGGTCTTTTCGAGTGACCTTAGACAACGGAAATTTTATCTCACTTTCGTGTTCGATAAAACACGCGTATCATCCTACCATACTTAGAAAATTGAGCTACATTACTCGGCGCGGTATAATATACTATTGGTTTTACCTCGTCATCATCTGAACGTAAACCCTCACTATCTAATCTGTAGCCTAAATAAGTTACCTCGGTACAAAAGAAATCAGACTTTTCTAAGTTGATTTTTAACCCAACACTGACCAAACGCTTCAAAACCTTTTCTAGCCAAAGCACATGCCTGTCGAAGTTTGCGCTAACTACCAGCAAGTCGTCAAGATACCAAAAAACGTGCGGCTCATACGCTGGACCGAAAAGCGCATCCATAAGGCGCGTGAAAGTAGCCGGTGCCTTGACCAAACCGAACGGCATTTGCTCAAACTCCCATAGATCTAAACCTGAGACTGCAAACGCCGTATACTGTTGCTGTTTTCCGATAGCGAAATTTGCCACTTGCAGATCTATTTTCGACAAGTATACTGCTCCGTGCAACCTGTCTAAAATAGCGTCTATACTAAGCATCTGATACGCCTCTACTTTCGTTATCTTATTTACCGGTCTGAAATCAAGACAAAACCTGTAACCGACGTCTTGTTTACGCACAATCACCTGTGCGTTACACCATTGACTGTTCGATGGCTTAATTATTTTCGCCTTCTATAGCCGCATGGTTTCTTCCAGCATGAATGCTAATATTGGAGGCGACATTCGGCGCATCGGCGTCTTTATCGGGCATGCATCACCTACGTCTATGATGTGCTCGATAACCTTCGTAACCGCCGGCGATTCACCAGGCTCAGGGATAATCCGGCGAACTAACGCCAAAATTGTCTTTCGCTGAGCCTCTTCGTACGGACTAAAACCTGCACATTCTGCGAAAACATTTACCGCTTTGCTCTCTCGCTCTGTTAGCCGATACCAATCGCCTTGGTCGCCTGCCCGCCAAGCGCGATTACTATAATTGATATTTATGTCCCACTTATTCTAAAACTCTGCACCTAAAATCAAATCATGTCCAAGCGTAGACACTACTGTTGCAACTAACCAATCTGTCCTACCATTGATTTCCATACTTAGCTTTAAGTCGCCCTACGTTCGCGGCTTCTCAACTGAGATACCCTGTACGAATATCGTGGGCCTTAACGGGTCCCTAAACAGTAAGCCAAGCTTCGGCTCTAAAACTGATATCTGTGTACCCGAATCTAACAGCGCTGAATAGACTTGCCCGCCTATGTTGACCTTAATAAAGAATCTGTTCTCTACTACTGCGACTATCGCTGCATCTGATTCAATTATCGGTTGGTTAGGAAGTCCTGAGTTACACTCAGACTCCTCCCTCACCGAAACGGATGATGCGTTGGTACTAATGACCAAACGTTCGCTCAACCAAGCCACATCATCAAGCTCATCTGTACCACGTATAGCCGCGACCTTTATCGAAGCTCACTCCGACGGGAGCGTAGCGCTTGTATTGAGCTCGCTTTCTCACATAAAAAATCGACCACAGGTTCATCCTTATTTTCAAAAGCGACGACCTTTTCCGAAGCCTGCCTAACCGTGGGCGAAATACTTGAACCTGCCTCTCTTGTGTACTGTTATTGACAAGGCTATCGAAGTCTGCGCGCTCTGTTGAGCAGGCGCGGCTTCTTCTGCAGGTTGGTTTCTTACCAGCGGTTGCTGCCTACCGGCTGCAACCATACCAACTTCTCATCCCTGATTTTCGGCCGTTTAACCTTACTTTTTCTTTGGCTGCTTTTCTTATTTGATGGCTCTATCGCTAAAACTTCTTCTATTTCGTCGCTAAGGCCCTAAATAACTCCTACCGATTTCCAATTACCTTCAGACTTTTTAGTCTCAGTGTACGAGGTCTGTCCGGAAAGTATCGGGTCTACCTTTATATTTTCGTGTTAGCATTATTCTTTATCATCTGGTGGGTGGCATCATTCAAAGTAATCCCCACTTAATTGAATAACACGGTTCCATCGATGTTTCCACTTCTCAAAACAGTCCTGGAACTCACTTTTAGGGATAGTCTTAAACACACTCGTCGCATTGTTTTCAACCGTTGTTTTGTCATCGAATCGGTGTCCTTTGAGTGGTTTTTTTAGTTTTGGAAACAGCCAAAAGTCACAAGGGGCTATGTTGGGACTGTATGGAGGTTGTCGAAGCAATGCGATATTGTGTTTGCTCAAAAACTGCTGCACAAGATTGGATGAATGCGCTGGCGCATTATCGTGATGGAGAAGTCAGTCACCACTTTTCCAAAAGTGCGGCCGTTTTCTTCTTACTGTATCACACAAACGTTTCAAAATTTGAACGTAGTATTCTTTATTGATTGTCTGACCTGTTGGTGCATATTCGTGATGTATAACACCTTCACAATCGAAAAAAACAATCAACATTGACTTAACATTGCTCCGACTTTGACGTGCTTTTTTTGGTCTTGGCGATTCAGAATGCTTCCACTCTGAAGCTTGTTGTTTTCTTTCAGGATCATAACCATAAACCCATGATTCATCACCTGTAATAACTTTTCTACGCACATTATCATCATTATTGACCATTTCCAGATTGTCTAAGCGAATGTTCTTCTGCTCTCCTGTGAGCAATTTTGGGATGAATTTCGCACATACGCGTTTCATTCCTAAATTTTCAGTTAAAATTTCTGAAATGATAGTTTTTGGTATCCCAAGGTCTTCTTCTAGTTCTCGCACAGTCATACGACGATCTTGTTCGACTGCAAGTCGCACCCGCTCAATATTATCTGCGGTTTTTATCGTCGAAGATCGGCCGGAACGAGAATCACTATCGACAAAAGTGCGACCATCCTTGAACCGTTTATACCACTCTTTTATTCGTGTTTTGCTCATACACTCGCTTCCGAAGGCCTTTTGCATCATTTCAATAGTTTCCGAACTCCTTTTTCCGAATTGAAAGCAAAATTTGATGCAAATTCGTTGATCTTGTTTTTCAGTCATTTTTGACAATATCAAAATCCGACGAACGCGAAAAAGGCACTGTAAACAAAGACACGCTGCGTATGAACTATACGTCCGGCAGGTGTCAGTAAATAACCAATAGATTTGTGAGGCTTTACTGTTGACGTTTCTATCCGATAGAGGTCGCTCGAACACTATAGCGCGAAGATATAAAGTAGGCCCGATACTTTCCGGACAGACCTCGTATGCGGATTCTGGTATTAACGTCGCATCGGCTGTTGGCGGCCGTGGCCACCTTTTCCAGTCTGCTATACGATCTTCCACTGACATTTCTGCTTCTTTAAACCCGTTCAAATCTTTCAACGTTTTCATCTCGAGGTACTGTTTTTATTTCGGATGTAAGCCTTCCACGAGAACGGCTAATTGACGCTTAACCAAGACCAGTGGATCGAAACGGCGTAAAATCGTTCTATAGTGACGATATCATCATATCGTCCCCGACGTAATCAGTTATTTTCTCATCTTTGCCTTGCGTTCTCTGCCTAATCTCATCGCAAAGCTGTTCCCTATTCAATAGGCGGCTGAATTCGCCAGAAAAACTTTTTTTAAAGACTTTTAGCTTCTTCCAATTGCCGCGATTTACCTCATATCACGAACGAGCCTTGTCATGGAACACGATGCCTATCGGGATAAGCATCTTTTCGTCAGGGATGCCGTAGTCACGTTGGCAATCACTTAAACCCGATAAGAAACTCAACGCGTTCATACCGTCTTTACCTTGTAACGGTCCAGTCTGATTTGTCCCTTTTTTCCCTCTGCAAAATAACAACCCGTCGTGCACGAGACAATCAAAGAAAAGCGGTAATTGAGCGAAGGCGCTTTTCTCAAACATATGCAAACGTGTTAGGGCAACTCTGCGAAAACATTACCATATAAGGAGCGTGACGTCATGACCGTGGGAAATATATTGTTTACAATGCAAAATCGACAATTATAAAGTTTTTCGAATGAATCACGAATGGAATGACAATTCGAATGAAAAAGCACATTTTTAGTCAATTTTGATGCGCTGATCCTGAATTTCATATCGTTATAAGTTTCAAGTCGATATTTATTAGTTTAATTTAATTTACAAGTTAATATTTTTAGTTATTTTGCAATAAATAATCATATTGTTAATTCGAATATGCGATTATGTCCGCGACATATTGAAACAGAGAAGCAAAAATATGACACTTTGGTAACTAATTATTCACTAAGTTATCAATAAATAAAATATTTATAAATTTTTTAAACAATTAAAATTGCATTGTTAGATAGCGAGTCGATTATACATATCTGTAAAATTAATGATTATGATTGTTACTAATTTGCTGATTTTTAAATGATTAAAAAAAAAATTTGCAAATTCGTTTTTTAATTATTATTCAAAATTAGATAGCTATATTAATCGTTTTTAATTTGAATAACGTTCCGCTAATTACAAGCGATTTGTTTATGTAAAAATTTTCCGTAAATTTATTGTAAAATTGGCGCTATTTGATTATTGAATTGTATTACTTATAACTCTAAAAGGCGATTTTTCCTCGAGAAGCGATTTATGTTAAAAAATTCGTTATTTCATATTTAATTTTTTAAATGATAAAATTGCAATCTCGATCGAGCCATTTTGCAACAAAATATATGCAAAGTTTGTATCAATTTCAAAAATAGCGTTGTAGGGGCTACCAAGCGTAGAAAGGAGCCCATTTCGCAAGTATAAATTCGCTCGTCGCTGCGGCAAGAGGATTCACTATCCTACCTTGCTTAGCAGCGCGAGCACTGTTTAGAAATAAAGCCTCAGCAATTTCCTGAGATCAATTTCTTTATTCAGTGGTTAGCCTGCTAATTCCTCTCCTTTCGATATCTAAGTGCTCAACTCATAAGACTATCTCTCTTACGAGAAAAAAGTAGCCTTAGATATCTCCCTACCTCAAATATAATTGTTGAAAAATTAAATTGAGTATTGGTTGCGGCGCTGTCGGGCCTCTCCCCGATAGATGCAATCATGCTCAATTGCATTTCAAGACGATTCATCGAGTTAGAAAACTTTGGGTTTACTACTCGAAAAATTTTCATATTTCATTTAGAACATACACGTGTCAACTTCTCGCTACTCTCGGAAACGCGATTATGACTACAATAGAAAGAGTCCGAACTATTGTTTTGATAACGTGGGAAAGATTCAAACGTTACAACCTATAAAGCGGAAAAACCAATCAAGCATTGAGTACGTTTACTCCGTCCGCAGGTATGCCATTGATATACTTTACTCGCAGAGGGCTCTTCTCTCTGCTCGATCTCTCTACCGTTTTTATCCAATATCTTTTGAACGGTCTCTCTTTTCGCGTATTGTAACTATCGGTATCTGATAGACACGTACTCGTATCGCTTACCCCGAAAGTCTCTACTTTTTCTGCTTACTTTTGCCTAGGCCGCTTCACATTAACCACACTTTTCTTATCCTCTACCTAGCCTTTCCCCAACGAAGCCGGTGCTTGCATTTCATTTCTAGTAACTACCTGTACCTCGCGCTCCCAGTCTTCAACCTAAGAGTTAATCCTTGGCGCTCGGTATCTCGTGCTTGCTGACCTGATAGAATCAGCGTTGATGCGCGTACTATCTGCCCTACTTCTGATGCGCTCGTATGCCGGTTGCTCAGCCGCAGCCGCGGGCACGTTTAGCGCTGCGTGGTAGCCGGATGGTCTGGCCTGAGGCGGCAATGAAGTCTGCTGCTCAGCCTGAATCGCCCTACTGTGCACCGCTTCTTTTTCCACTCTAACAACCGCATTCGCACTATCCATGATTCCTTGTCTGACTTATCGCCTATAAATCCAACGAGATACAGCTGTAAAGGCCCCCCAGATTTGGCTTAACGCACTAGTGATACGCTCACTATCTTATCTCTTGCGTCCTACTCGTGCGCGTATCCATCTGCGTTAGTTAACGGCAAAGGAACCGCCGACGGCAACACATTTTCATCGTGCGTAATCATGCTTCTGCCCGGTGACTGGGTTTGTTCGCGAGAAACGGCCACGCAGGTTACCGGTGCCGCTTGTTCTTGCCAGCGATGAGCATTCGGTCACCCATCCTAAACTTCTTTTTTTCCTATTCGTAACGTATCTAGGGCTGTTGTATACTTGTGGCTATTCTATCATCATATCGTGTCTAAATTCCGCGTTTAAATTAGTTTTGTTTAAAAGAGAGAAAATAAGAAAATTCTCAATTGTACAATATGTAGCTATTGTTTGATATAAATTGATGTCAGCCTCGGGAAGTACTGATTATTTATTTTCAAATAGAATTCGATATGTAGCCTAGTAGTAAGAGCAAAAGTCCAAAAAAAGAGGCATTTTAACAAATATAGTTTATATTCTCATACTATTTTTTAAAGAATTAAGAAAAATGTAGACATGTCATAAATTGTCAAATTCTAATTAGTTTATTCTTATTTGAGCTCTGTAAGTCCATAGGTTATATGGTAAACTTAGTAAATTATAATTCTTGTTTAAAACATTTTAAATTCTTTATTATAGCTAGAAAATTTCTAAAGCGTAATGCTGAATTAAAATTTCTAGAGCAAATTGAACAGAATATAAAGAGTTGACTTTGTTACTGTTATCGTCAGCAGTATGTTTTAACACTTCAGCATTTGGTTCAGACCTGTAATATCTAAATTAAAAAAGAATTAAAAACAATAAATATCAATCTATAAAATTTTAATAATGAAACATACTTTGACACTGTTTCAGAATTACTTTCAACATTTTCAATGTTAGACTCTGTTTGGACCGAAGTTAACTCTTTCCATTCTGTTCTATTTGCTCTGAAAATTTCAATTCGGTATTACGCTCTAGATATAATTATCTTATATTTATTGACTCATTTATTATCAGCTGTTCTAGCTATAATAAAGAAAATGTTTCAAACAAGAATTATAATTTACTAAATTTACCATATGACCTATATAACATGTGATAAATCACTCGTTATGTCTCTCTTTCTCAGACGACCATATTTATTTATGTACCTATATACTTATATATATCTATATTCTTTATTTGGTATAATATTAATTTATGTACAATGTCTAGAAGTAGCAGCAACAGCGGGCAATAGAGTACAAGGTAAGAGAGAGAGAGAATACATACAATGCAACGCGAACTAGCGAGAGGGAGAATAGACTCGCGTAGGCTTAAACTGAAGGTATGCTCATGTGCGAGAGCAGAGACTGTCGCGCGATAAGAACCGATATATGTTCGGCAGAGAAGGAGAGAGAGTGGGGAGCTCTTCCGCGGCACTAGCTTGTTGATCGTGTCCGATCACGTGTTCTCGCCGGCCGGCTTTCGCACTGTAAATTGACAACCTCTTTTCGACTCTCAACTTGGCCTTGTGGCAGCTCAAAGGAGAAACAACCGATAGAAATTTGGGCATCGAGAGTGCTGTGTGAGAGAGTGCGTGAGATTAAGCGAGTGCTAGGTTGTTGTTAGATTCACTGTATTTGAGCGTCAAGTAGGGCTCATCCGCGGTCCAGTCGTCCTGTGTAAGTACCTTCTCGTATACTTTGTCTCTCTCTCGCTAGCTTGTTATTCTCTCTCTCTTTATCGCTGTACTGCACTTCTTGTAAACACTTATATTATATAAACGCCGTTTTATCTTATATGTACCTTCCTCTTATTTACACCTAACTCTACTGCCTTCCACGTTTTCCCCGTCGATAAATTAATACGAAGATTAGCTGCTTGATCCACGACGCTCTCGCGGGCCTTAAGGCATAACTAGGCATCCGGACATAGCCTCGTGTGGTTATTGTATGCCCGCAACGAGCTGTACATAATATTCTTCGTTCTCTCGCGAAATAACGCGGGCAAGTAACAACCCCGTTATACCTATATAAATTTACAGAGCTCAAATAAGAATAAACTTATTAAGATTTGACGCTTTATGATATGTTTACATTTTTCTTAATTCTTCAAAAATAGTATGAGAATATAAATTATATTTGGGAGTGGGTTTCGACTCGTGGAAGGGAGTGGACGTGTCTTGGCTGTGAGTGCGAGTTTTGGTGAGAAAGTTAGAGAAGAAAAGTGTTTGAGGAGAGAGATAGAAGTGAAAAGAGGGTGGATGTGGAAGAGAAGTGGAGTAGAGAGAGAGAGGGGGGTTTGGAGAAGAGCAGGAAAAAGCAGAGAGAGAGGAATAGAGAAAAAAGAAAAGTTGAGGTTAAGAGAGAAAATTAGGAAACGGGAAAGGCAGGTGTGCATTGCAATAGGAAGAAAAGAATTGGATTAGATGAAAATATAAGAAAAGAAGAATGGTTAAAGCACTTCAAGGGGCAACTGAGAGAGAAAGAAAAGGAAGAAAACAAAAGGAAAGAAACCGAAGATAGCGAAGGAGCTGAAGAAATATAGCTGAAGAAATCAAAGTAAAAGAAGTAGAAGAGGTAATAAGAAGAATGAAAAAAGAAAAAGACGACAGGAGAAGATGATATAGCAAATGAAGCGTGGATAGAATGCACGGAAGGCTTGTTAAAGGATATGACAAAATGCTTAAACGGAATATGGAACGGAGAAGGACACCCGGAAGAATGGAGGAAAGAAATAATAGTACCAATATATAAGAAAGGGAGTAAAGAAGAAGTAAAAAACTACAGAGGAATAAAGCTAATGGACACGGGATATAAAAAATATGCGGAAATACTGGGGAAAAAGTTGGAAAGGGAATTAGAAGCAAAAGAAACGCTAAGCGATACGCAGATGGGATTCAGAAAGAAAAGAGAAACAATGGACGCAATATATATATTAAAAACAATAATAGGGAAGAAAATAAGGGAAAAAGGAGGAAAACCATACGTATTCTTTGCCGACATGAAGGCCGCTTTTGACAAGATAAAGAGGAAGAAAATATGGAAAATCATGAAAGAGAAAGGGATAAATGGGAAAATCAGGAAAAGAATAGAAGAAATACTCATATATAAGAAAACAGGGAGTATGGTAAAAGTTGGAGGAGAAATAATTGGGGAGTTTGAGACTTACAAAGGCGTAAGGCAAGGGTACCCTTTGAGCACCACGCTATTTAATCATGCCTTCACCGACCTGGAAGAAAGGGGATTAGAGCTAAATGTAGGAAAATCAAAGATGATGAAATGCAGAAGAGGAGGAGAAAGGTGAAACGAAGAAGAATTAGAATGGGAAGGTGAGAAGATAGAGATGATTAAAGAGTACAACTACTTGGGATATGTGATAAGCAGCAATAACGGAAATAAAAAACAGATAAAGAAGGTAGAAGCGAAAATAAATATGGGACTCGGAAGACTATGGGGGCTAGGAGAAAAGCTATTTAGAGAAAATTGGGAGTTAAGGATGAACCTGTTCGACGCACTGGCGAAAAGCGTGATTATGTATGGAACAGAAATCTGGGAATGAAAGAGATATGAAGAAATAGAGAGATTACAACTAAAATACATAAAGTGGGTATTAGGATTAGATAAAACACGCCAAGTTACTTAATACGATGGGAAACAGGAAGACAAGAAATAAAAGAAACAGCATTAGAAAGAGCAATGAGGTATGAAAACAAAATAAGAGAAGAAAGAGATGGCTCAATAAAAAAGAAGCATGGAGAGAACTAAAGAAAAGGGAAAGAAATGAAAAAGATAAAAAGGGTAAGAAGGAGGAGAGAGAGGAAAGGCTAAAAAATAGTAAAATATACAGAAAGAGGGAAGAAGGAGACGAAATGAGGGATGAGTTTTGGGAAGAAATAAGAGAAGAGCTAAAAAAAATGAAGAAAAGAACTAGAAGAACAGCTAGAAAAGTCAAGATACATAAGGAGTGGAAAGAACTGAAAGAAGAAATGAAAAAGTATAGATTAAAGGAAATTTAAGGAGAGGGAAGAATAAAAGGCCTACAAATAAGGGAAAGGTTTAGGTTAGGTAATAAAACGAGAGGAAGCAGGTATTGGAAAACAGTAGAAAATAAGAGATGTAGAATGTATATGAAAGAGGAAGAAAATTGTAAGCACATAGTAGAAAAATGTGAAAAAAGCAAAAAGAAAGGGGAAGAATGGGAAAAAATAATAATAGGAAGCAAAGAAAAGATAGCGTGGATGATGGAGCTAAAATGGAAAAGAAGAAGAAACGAAGAGGAGAGCGAAAAGGAAAAACAAGAAGACGAAATTACAAGACCATAAGAACAGACGGAAACAGAAGACAGAGACACAAGACTCGCAAACACATCTATACGCACACATACACACAAAACACGCACACACACGCAAACATATACATACACACACACAAAACACAAGTACTAGCAACTACACAAGCGAGAGGAAGCAGGTATTCGATGATGGAACAAGAATGGAAAAGAAGAAGAAACGAAGAAGAGAAAGAAAAAGGAAAACAAGAAGACAAAATTATAAGACACTAAGTAAAATAAGTGAGGGTAAGGAAATGAAAGGCAGAGGGAGCAATAGGAAATTAGAAAAAAGTGTCAAAGCCCTAATAAGGAGAAAGACAGGTGAGATGATTAGCAAGAAAGAGAGTAAAAGCAAAAGAAAGGCAAAGTTGAAAAGGCAAAAGAAAGTAGCAAAGGAAGAAGTTGAAAAGAAAATAAGCAAGAAAAAGAAGAACAGATGAGCGGAAAAGGCAGATCTCGGAGAGAGAGAGGAAGAGAAGATTAAGCAACAGAAAAATGAAAAGAAAAGCTGAACAGACAGGCGTAGAAGACAGAGACCCAAGAGTTGCAGACACACCTAAATACGTACACATATACACAAACCACACACACACACGCACATACACACACAAAACATACATCCACGGACCTACTTAGTAGTCTAAGTGGACGGGGAGGTGAACCTCGACGTGGCGCGTCCCAGGTGGCGGATAGGGAGGCTCGCTTGCTATTGGCTTGCCAATAGCGGGAGGGTTTGAGGGAAATAAAATACCTCTCGCGGACCAAAGACAAACCCCGTCCAGGTTCACGGACTAGGAGTAGGAGCTCCGAATATAAACCAACCATGGAAAGTACATCAAACAATAATATACCCCAGGTAGGTAAACCCTCAAATGAGGTCAATCCTACCACTGGCTCCGATCGAGTGAAAGCCTCGGTGGCCGGTGCTGGCGCTTTGGATTCTGGGGACGCCAAAATGTACGAAAAAATGTACGAAATGCTAGGAGAAGGTACTCCGCATCAAAAACCACATGAGGATAAGCTGCAGCGACTTGAGAAGGCTGTTGAAGAGCTTCTCGAGATGCTGGAAGACAAACAGCAGCGCACGATAAACAACACCATACGTGGTCTGGGCCGGAAGGTGAAAGCAACGCTGAAAAGCCTCAAAAGCGCGATGTCAAATGGAGAGGTATCTGTAACTACCAATCCTCGGATCCAAGAGATATCAGGTGTTAGGAAAGTGCTGTTCTCTGCTCCTGTAGGAACGCCTACACCGAGTCCTGCAGGAAGTACGCCAAAGAGGAAGGCAAACTCACCGCCCACCACTAAGACGGCGACTGTGAAGAAGAATAGAAGGGCTCGCCAACCGGGTGTGACTCCACCTATGGAGCAGCAGCAGAAGTCTGTCCAACAAGACGATCGACAGAAAGAAGCAGGCGATGCCAACGACCGAAGCTGGAAAACAGTGAAGAAGAAGAGGGAAAAGAAAAAGAAGAGCTTCGAGCCGATACGGAGACCCCGGATGTTGCCGTATGCTCTACTTATAAGCGCTAAACCGGAGAAATCCTACGCGGACATCTTGAGGAAGGTGAAGACCACAATCCCGGGAAAGGTAGCCGAGGACAGCATTGAAAAAGTGCGAAGAACGGCAACAGGCCAATTGCTAATTGTGCTCAACCGGAAAATAGGAGACAACATGGGACCTCTCCAGAAGGAGATAAAAACAGCCCTGAAAGAAGAAGCTGACGTCACCAGTAAAACACCAGGTAGACCTCGAAATCAAAGATATCGAGGAAACAACTACCAAGGCTGAGCTCTTGGAAGCCCTTCAAAGAGTGATCGAAGAAACGGCCACCGTGAAGGATGAATCGATAAAGTCTATGCGGGTGGCATATGGGAAAACCCAAATAGCCTGCATGAGACTGCCGGCTGAAGTGGCACGTAAAGCAATAGGTGAAAGGGGTAAAATCCGGATTGGCCTTGTCAATTGTAGGATAAGAGAAAGCAATCGGCCTCTCAAGTGTTATAGATGCTGGCATCCGGGACATATAGCGAAGATATGCACGAGTGAAGTGGACCGATCTAAACTCTGCATGAAGTGCGGTGGACCTGGGCACAAGGTTGCAGAATGCACCAAAGATGCATACTGCGTCCTATGCGCTGAATCAAAGCAAGCAGAGCACTGCAAACATGTAGCTGGCAGTATTAGATGCGCAGTTGCTAATGAAGCTAGCAAAAAGCGGAAACGACCACGACGACAATGAAGATTTTGCTGCACAACCTAAACCATAACCAAGGTGCGCACAACCTGCTCTTGTAGACAGTACGAGAATGGGAAATAGATGTGGCCATAATAGCTGACCCGTACAAGGCCGGAGTAACTCAGTCATGGGTCACCGACACGACAGGAGAGGCAGCCATCTGGCCGTGTGGAACCTTACCTTTCCAGGACACAGCAAACTGCACTCAAAGTGGATTCGTCAGAGCTAAGCTCGGTGGCATACACTTTTATAGCTGCTATGCACCTCCTAGATTAGACAAAGAGCAAGGAAGATTTACAGACCTCCTAGATAGGGAGCAATCAGATTTGCGACCGCCGCTGCATTTAGGTGATTTTGCGTCGTGCTGAATCCCCGATTTACTGTGCGATGAACAGCAGGAAATAGCAACGGACGATGCGCGAAACGAAGATTTCGACGACGAGCTCGCGACGGCTGCTGCCCCCTTGGCGGCTGGATTGCAGTGCGAGCAAGAACCAGCGATGAGCATTCGGTTACCCATCCCAAACTTCTTTTTCTCCTATTCATAACGCATCTAGGTCTGTTGTACACTTGTGGCTGTTTTATCATTATACCATGTCCGAATTCCGCGTTTTAAATTAGTTTTGTTTAAAAGAGGAAAAATAAGAAAATTCTCAATTGTACAATATATAGCTATTGTTTGGTCATCAGCATATTCAATTGATGTGAACCTCGGGAAGTACTGATTATATATTTTTAAGTACAATTCGATATGTAGCCTAGTATATTTTTTTAGCCTATACATATATATTTTTTTTTTACTTACAACTTATGTTACATGTTGGTTTACAATTCTTACTTTACTATTTGTGTCTCGTGTCTAGTTTGTGTAGTTGTTAATGTATGTTTTGTGTTTTTTTTTTTTTTTTTTTTTTTTTTAATTGAGAGGAAAAAAATGCATTGACGCACGTTGTGCCGGGCTCGCCAGGTTGTTGGGTGTTAAAACAACCTGGGTGGTCTGATGGTATGACCACATCTTGGCCTTTTCATACTTATTCGTATGCCAAGTGCACTACCGACTAAAAATAACCTCTCTACACCCGGCCTTAAATCCTCCACGGAAAGACGGTGAAGTATTACATCGTGGAGGAGGCGTTAGCTGTTTCCAGCTCTTCCTTCTTAGTTGTGCTGCCTACATCCCTGCACTAACCTAGATGGCGATGGTCGGTTACAGGGTTCGGCAGCGTACTTCTTCCTTCTTCGATCTTCTTCAGTAGGATCCTCTTCTTTTCTTCATTCCGTAGGTCCTTTATGATCTCGGTCGCGAAATTCGTCGTGGCGTTCCATGCCTGTTCTGTAGTCAGCATGGCTTCTACTAGTGTTTCCGCTGTGATGCTTCGTCCTAACGTCTGCTCCAGGTTGCAGCGATAGGTCTTGTATCTCGGGCAGTGAAAAAACACATGCTCCGCGTCTTCTTCGAGTCCAGCACAAGTCGGGCACTCCACGGAATCTTCGTACTTATATTTATACAGGTATGCCCTGAAGCATCCGTGTCCTGATAGCATCTGTGTCAGATAGTAGTTTACACTACCGTGTGCACGTTGCACCTACCTGTCAATACGGGGGATGAGTCGGTAGGTCCATCGTCCCTTGTTTGATCTATCCCAAGCCTCTTGCCAACGAAGCAGGCTTGCCTGTCTCTCCTGACGTTTAGCCTGGTCTGCATCAATCTGACTATCCTTTCTTTGATAGTAGATACGTCGTTTTTCGCCTGCGAGTTCTTCAATTGGCATCATCCCCGCGATGACCTCGATAGACTCCTTCGCAACAGTGCGGTATGCACTTGCCACTCGAAGGACACACCGTCGGTATACCCCTGATAGTTTTCTGCGAGATTCCTGTATCCTTAGTCCATCTGTCCAGATGGCAATGCCATATGTAATGACTGATGTAACTACAGACGCCAGGAGCGCTCTTCTGTTTTGTTTAGGTCCTCCCACATTCGGCATAAGCCTCGACAGGGCAGCTCCGACCACAGATGCCTTATGGCAGCGTTTTCCACCTGCTGCTTGTAGCTAAGTCGGGCATCGATCATCACTCCCAAATATCGGATACACGGCTGTGATCTGATGTTGTGTTGTCCCATTCGCAATGTAATTGTTTCAGTTACCTTTCTGCCTGTTATTAGTACCGCCTCCGTTTTATGCTTTGCGAGTTCCTGTCCAAGGTAACCTAGGAACTCTTGGTATCTCGCAAAACACATATCGAAAAGGTTTCTCAGGTCTTCGAGGTATTTGCCGACGATGGCCAGGGCAATGTCGTCCGCGAACTCCACTGGTGTAACTGCTCCTGGCAGTTTAAGCCGTAGTAAACCGTCGTACATCACATTCCATAGGAGTGGTCCAAGTACCGAGCCCTGCGGTACGCCTCCTGTCACCCGGTACTCATTTGGCTCTTCCTCTGAATCATATTTCAGGTTTCTGTCCGTGAAATAGCTGGCCACCATTTTGAGAAGGTACGCGGGAACATTCATTTTCGTTAGCGCGTCCATGATGCGGTCCCACCTTGCCGAGTTGAAGGCATTCTTAATGTCTAGTGCGACAACCAAGCAGTATTTCTTCTTCCCGTTTCTCCATCTTTCACCGGAGATAGCTTCTTTCGCTATGTTAGTGACCAGGTCAATAGCATCAATTCTAACAGAAAAGTCGGTTCTGTTGAATCGATTCTATGCTTTAGATTTTTCACGTGCGTATCGCGTAATATTCTGCGCATAATTATTCTAGCCTTACATGCCAGCGACATGATGGCGTATGAAAAAAAATATTCTGTGTGCAAACTATAAGGCATACCTCGACAGCGAGCTACGTAACACGGCACTCCTAAATATCTTATCTAAAATTCCTTCTAAGCTTTGAGCCGTCAAAAGGTCGCCTTGCTTAAGCCTAAGAAAGAAAACCGTTCAAAATATCGTAAATATGGCACAGAAAAGAAAACACCAAAGAAAATTCCGACAGTCCAAAACCAAAACAAAACAAAGAACTCTAAGCGGTACTATGTCTGCATCTGGCTTCAACGTGACTCATCGATGCACATGCTGTTACCCGATTCCTCGATAAGAAAAGGTCACAAAGAAACTCGAACTTTCCAGAAACAACTAACCGTTCGTTTATAATTAATATACCACAATTTATTAATTTAACCGTCATTCGCCTTCTTTATTGATTTGCATCCTTCCCCAAAAGGGATGCCATATAACAGTTTTGACGCGCTGCTACCTATTTATAAAGGGGAAGGTAAGAGAGGCGCTTTCGCTCTAAATGCAATCGGAAGAGTAGACGAGAAAATAAACCAATTTTTATTAATACCAAATCACAAAACCTTTTATTACCTTATAATTCAAAACAAACGCGCGCTTAAACTAATCAAAAATCTAAACACCTCAATTATATGTATACAACATTATGTACCTTAACCGAATAACAAGCGAGACTTATTATAACACAAAGAAATTTGTAAAGTAACCAGCGAGTGATCGCCTAGGTACTGCGTACTACAACTAAACCATACACGCAATACAAATAATTAACGGAGAGGAATTAAACAAAGGTAGCTGACAACCCGTGTATGAATTGCCATGACTGCAAAAACGGCCCAATACTGTTGGAGCACTGGTAAACGAACCTAGTTTTTTCAAGCACTGGACCGGCTTTGAGCCAACATTGAATTGATAAGAATGGCCCGAGCACCGGCAGCCAATACTGTACCAATAATCTATTTTTGAACGATTTTAATATTTTTTGTTTTCCGGCGCTGGCCCAATACTAATCGTTAATCATGATGTGCATGTTTATAAAGAATATTAATAATAACATTTTAACCTAAAATATATGATAAGTATCGTGTTTTCCGAGCAGCTTTCATTATACCACGCAATGCGGAACAGTTATTCATATCTCAAAAAATCAAGATCCTTGAAAAGGAAAATTCTCTGTTCATCGTCGAGCAGCAGCTGTAGCGACAATGACAATATTTTTATAAAAAAACTTGATGCACTTGACTTATCCCAAAAACATAATAATCGATGCTCGAGGTAAATTTTATAAGATAATTGACATTTTTTATCTATGTATTTACTTTAATTAGGTTGAGTGCACATACTATTGTTCGTTAAGTTTGACCTCTTAGTATTAACATAAATGTTGTATAAATATTGTTGTTACCTAATTTGTTACTCGTCATACTTATCTTGAAAATGTTAGTAATTAAATTTTAAATAAATAGTTACATGAGTATGTAGTATGTAAAATAATTCAATAATAAATAAAGAAAACGTTGACGCTAAAAAAT
This sequence comes from Phymastichus coffea, assembly GCF_024137745.1. Taxonomy (NCBI): domain Eukaryota; kingdom Metazoa; phylum Arthropoda; class Insecta; order Hymenoptera; family Eulophidae; genus Phymastichus; species Phymastichus coffea. The sequence goes on along the minus strand of NW_026706878.1, from coordinate 469,577 downwards.
GCGTTCTTATTTATTAGCTTAATAGTGTGCTTCTCCGACAATGACAACAAATATTGCGTTACCAGTACTGAGCCATGGTCAATGCGTCGGCAATGGCTCACTACTGAAAATATAACCTTGGCCCATTCTTATCATTTCGTTACCCGGATGACGTTGGACCAGCACTGGCGGCCTGTACCGGCAGTCTTGGTTAACGTTGCTGTGCCAATGTTGGGCCGTTTTGACTTTCTTACAAGGGAAGTGATAGCCTGGCTACCTAACAATTCGCGCGGCCGCACATAAGTGCGAGAGAAAGAACAACTAGAAGAGAGAGATAACCTGACCTTTATTTTCTCCTCGATGATCCCTGGGAGGCGAAGGTGGCAACTGCAGGGCAGGCCAATTGTCCGGCTTCTCATCGTTGACGCTGCTGCAGGTGGTGCGCGTTTTGACGAAAGGCCAGGGCGTAGGGCCGCATAGGACGAAAGGCAGCCAAACCTCTTCTTCGCAGGGGAAAAAAATCGCCAAGATGATCGGTAACGCGAGCTAATTCCTTCAGTTGACTGATCTATATTAGTGGTTGATGTTGAGTGAGTCCACGCAATATCCCTACGCGGGCAGTAACGCGCTCTCGCAGACTATCCCTAATTAGCCTAGTTTTAGGCAGCGTGCGACGAAATGCTAATTGGTCGCGCGTAGCCCGCCTGCTTATAACCGCTTAGCTTGTGCTCACGTGAGTGCTTTCTCTCTCTCTTTCTTTCTTCAACTACAGCGTCTTCTTATGTTTTCCTTCGGCTTTTTCGGTCGAGCTTGGCAATTTATGGCGACTAAAAAAAAAAGAGGTATAGTATTAGGCGCATAAAAAAAAGGATACGATCAATACTGACCACTGAGCCTTTCCAAGGGCAAAGGGGAGAGGCAGAGGGGCCGATGAGAAACAGACAACTGCCTACTCTCATCACACACTGATCGGGCATCAGTCATTGAACTAAAAACTGTAACCTTGCTTTTTTTTTTATTTAACCCTATTATATTTTTTTTCATCGGAAGAAGCCGGCAAATATACGGTAGGTATCTTTTAAGTTATATTCATTATATTAAAAACAATTACTAATATTTTTTTTCTTATTTGCTAAATCAAAATATAATATAGTCAGCGCGTACTCTACCTATAAGAGTTATCATAGGTCAAGTGATAGAGCATTGACGTGCGAATGCTCGGAATGCAGGTTCGATTCTCCGTAATATCAATTTATTTTTAATTTGTTTTCGCTTATTTAATTGAATCCTAATGATAGATTTTATGTAAATTTAGATAATTTATTTTAAAAAATGTTAAAAATATCGACTTTTTTCTGTAATGTATGCAAGGGTTGTAATTAATGGAATGTATGGAATGTATGGAATTTATGGAATGTATGAAATGTATGGAATGTATGACATGTACGGAATTTTTTTATTGGAGGGAAAAATCCCAACCGTCCGCTATAAAAATAATCTGCATCTCATTAGCAGTCGGATTCGTATCGAGTGTGTACTACGTAGCGTGTAAAGTGTAAAAGAAAGAAAAAGAAGTTACGATTCTACAATGAGCGCTAAAAAGATTTATTATAGATAATTATTTTTTTATTGTTTATAGAGAATATTTTATATTTTATTTATTTCTTTTTAATATATTTTCCTAATTTTCACAACCAGCAGATCTTGCTGCAGCCGGCTTTTACTATACGGGACAGATTGATCGAGTACGCTGTTTTGAATATGGTCTGGAAGTTTGTCGTTGGGAAGAAGGTGACGACCCTGTGACGGAACATTAGCGCTGGGCTGGCCGCTGCCTTTACATTCGCAACAAAAGTTGTGGCAATGTGCCAATCGGATCGAGCGCCATACCAGTACGTCCTCGAAAATGTAGAGACGATTCTGGACGGTAAAAGCTTGAGTGTCGTACAGCAACAACGTGGAAAGAGCCAGTGCGCGCAGCGGCTAGCGTACTTACTGCTAAGCTGCATGCATTTACAAACGAGCCTGCGTTATCATCTTATTACAAAACTTTTTTCTGATTTACATTTGATGGAGAAATGTGCATCGAAAAGCGAATCGAATACAGCCATTAGGATGGTATCTGTTTACGAAGAATTTTTAAGTGATCATAAGAAGAGTATTGATAAACAGAATGAAAAAATGAATAAAATTAGCGAAAGGGTTAAACAGTCGCAACGGGATATAGTCAATATTTTGCGTCAATTTGAAATTACTAGATGTAAGATATGTTTGGATGCTAGGATTGCTGTACTCTTTTTACCTTGTGGGCATATCGCTGTATGCATAGAATGTACGTCAAGAATTCATGATTGTCGAATATGTCGTCAAAGTATTACCAAGCGTGTTGGTGCTTATTCTGCGTAGATTTGATCTTTTCTTTTTTGAAAGTGCCTATTATTTTTCAAACATGTTTGTGTCATTTTTGTTCTCTTTTCATCTACGAGTAATATTTTGTATTTAATGTTAAATTTTATACTTAATAAAAAAATCTGCTCAAGTTAATTGAAAATTTTAGAAATGTGATTTTTTTTCTGTTTCTTACATATAAGGAGCAAAAAAATCATTAATACATATTTCCAAAATTTATATATATATATATATAAACAAAATTAACGTATCAATCGATCCTTGTTTTTTCTTACTTAATTATTTTATATATTTGGGGTACAATTTATTTTGTTTTACTGCTACCAGAGAGCCTACTCGTGGCCAACGGAAAGGCCTAGCCATGGCGAGGCGCCCGGACGGCGAGAGCGAGAGACAGCCCCTGATGCTGTTGAAGGATCAGTTGCTTCGGGGGAGCTGTAACGGAGAATCTCGGCTAGGCCGATTTCGTCCGTTTAGCTCTCGCCAATGTCCGCGCGCCGCGCTAAGCTGAGAGTGTGTGCGTGTGGCATGCACACTCATGCTTGGATTTTTGTTTTCGAGGTGCTGTGTACGGGCTAAGCTGACGGCTGGAGCGATTGAGTAAGAGAGCGAGAGACAGAGATAGAGAGAGAGAGAGAGAGAGCGCGCGCTCTAGTTGCGGATTACCGCGAAAATTAAAGTCTCTGCTGGGCTTGAGCAAAGAAAGCCACGCGCGCGAATGAAACCGAAGTCAACTGTTTTCCGGAGTTGGCCTCGCGACCTCGTCAACGTTTTATTTTTCGGAGACAGGCCCGGTGCGCGGACGAGAATTAGAGTATGAGGCTGGGTCGCGCCCAGCCGTATCCCGAAGGATACCCGGCACGGCGCGTGTGGGTAACCGGCAGGGTGCGCGCGTGAGCGGACTTCAACGTTGCTGCAGATACCGAGCGGCCGAAGGGCAGTGGGAACAACGAAAACCGCAGCGGGAGCAACAACAACAACAGACACCGAGCGATCAACAGGTTGAGACAGCAATATTGATAGAGCAAACGAGAGGACGAGCGAGAGAATAAACAGCAGCGACAATAACACCATTGAGGAGGTCAGCGATAAGGAGCGCACCAGTGACGTCAGACTCCTAGCTGTCGGAGAGGCTTAAGGACGAGGTCGGTGCCGTGTTCTCTTTTGTCTCTCTCTGGCATGTTTGGGCGCCAGCTGATGGGTGCTAGTGTGGCAGATCTGCTGGCTACCCCGTTGACGAAATAACGGCGGAAAGTGTTTGTCGGGCATTTATTGTAATAATTAGTTTTAAAAAGGGAATCGACAGGATGACCAGCCACCGATTCACCTTCACTTTCGCGTTTGTTGCTGTGCCGCTCGTAGTATATCGACATGAGATCGCCGTCTTGTAGTCGATTGTTGACAATTAAAGGATTAGTATGTTAATCCAGTATTGTGTTTATTCGCCGCTGTATGACTCCTCATCCCGACTTCGAATCTGTACGTTTAACGTGGTTTTGCTCGACGCGTTATTCAGTCGTGGGAAGGTCTTTTGCTTCCTGAATCCCTAAATAATTTGTGCGGACGGACCCAAACTACCCAGATAGGGAACGGCTGCTTATCCCTGTTACAATATATATGTATTATTTTTTTACGATGATATACGACAAAAAGAAACTTAATGTGCATTGGTCAACAAATTTCTCAACTAGTTTGTTTTTTCAAGAATTTTTGACAAAAATGGTTGCTCCGAAAAGTGTTTTATTCATTATTTTTCCAAGGTTATCGTACAGTTAATCGCAAGATTCCCATGGAATACCATGAAAATTTCTTGCTACCCACCGGCTTTCGTACTGATTTTTCTTTAATAATCATTCGCACGGGTAAGTTGGTTTGAAGAGAAGCACCGATGGAGTTGGATCTTCTTCCAAAGAACAAACAGCAATCTCCTTGAATACGAATTCATTCAAGGAAGTTTTGAAGCCCTGTACGTTTACAACAAAATCCATCGTAATAACTAAGGAATCGACGACTAGGTTAATACAGTCGACTGATACTGGGTTCATTGGGTTTGCGCAAAGTGGATGAACTTTCTCGTTAACTTGATCGTAGCTGACAGACAGAAGCTGCAGGTAGCTATGTGGATGATTAGAAGATTTTTACATCTGCTAAACGAATATAAGAGTAGGCTGTTGGCACAGACCCCCATTGACACTTCATCGATTGCTGAACCTGTTGTGAGCAAACATAGCGAACAATTGATATACGAACCTCTCCTTATATTGGATGTAGTTGGTGAAAGTATTAAAGCGGCTAGTACTACACCGGAGCATCAATGAAGCTCAAGACTCAACAGTTCGCTGGAACGACATCAATAGTGCGTTCACGGACAGAATAAAGACTGGTGTGACAACAAATCTGAAATATCTGGATTTGAATACGTTTTTTAGGCATGCTAAGCCATTATTCCATACTCAAATTAAGGAGACCTTGAAGAAACATAGTTCTTTAAAAGTGAATGCTGTACTAGATGCCAAGTATGCAGTCGGAAAGAATAATTACGATGAAACGCTCGATGTGAAGCATTTCAATACTAAAATGGCACAGATATACCTAACTACAGTCATAGACGAGTGGCTCATTGAAATAGTTTTAGAACCAATCAGCAAGAGTACGGAAGAATTTCAAGAGTAAGACATGGGCTGGTCTCTTCGTGTTATATTAAACTTAACTGTAAATATCAACAAGCACAATCCTATGAGGACTGGTTCTTACATTGAATTGCCCGAACCTATTAGAAAAAAGAGAGCCTGTGTGCAGGCGCATTCTCCTTGTAAAATAGAGCATTTTTTTCCAAGTAATTTTTTTTTCTACGATTCGAATTTTCCGAGATAAAGAGCAATGAATATAGACGCTGTTTTTGAATGAAATGCTTATATAATCGCTGAAATTAGATCAACAGCATTTACGAACGAGTGTTTTGGATAGTATAATGAAAAATTGAAAAAACCTTTTAAATGAACCCTCGCAAAGCTCTGTAGGATTATTTCCAGCCGAGATATGGAGTTTCAAAGATAGAGTCATTTTGTTCTCGGGTGGGCAAAGATTATTGGGCGGGAGTGTATAAGCTACAAAATCTCAGGTTACAACTCTACTATCGTGGATTATCATGGAACTCTGGTGATTTTAAATACGAAGAGCATAAATTTATCATCACAGATACACTCAAAGATGTCACAAAAATTTTTGTTTCCGGAGATTTGAAAAAAGAGTAGTTAAAACGATATGGCCTCAAAATTTCCGAGTTAAATGATTGGGACCAAATAGCCATCCACCTTTCGAAAAATTAAAATCAGTTACTGTATATCCTAATCATAACGGCGAATACATAACGACATGTGCACATTAAAAAACGTTAAATTAATGAAAAAGTTTTACATCGATGGTGATAGTTGTTGAATGGATTGGGAAGAGAGCGATGCAGTCATTGAAGGATTTCTACAGTGATTTTTTTTAAGTAGATAATTTGTAGAATAACATGTATTATTAAGAACAGGTAAAATAAGATATATTTTTATCAATAAAAATTTTTTTCAATTGATACAAAAAAAATATTCTTTTATTTTTTATTAAACCATCCAAAAAAGCGAAATTTTTCGCTGACTCTGACGACAGCAGCAGCAGCAGCAAGAAATTGCTAGATCTCTTCTATCGCAAAATTTATCAATAAAATCAATCAAAATCAACAGTATTGATGAATTCACTCAATATAGACATACGTTTTATACACAGTTATGTTCATAGGCTTCTAATTTTCTGTATTAATGGAATGAAAAATATTAGGTTTATTTTTTTGTTTTCTTGTGATGAAAGCAATTTGAAATAACTGTTCAAGCTAGATCTTAATATTGAGTGTTTTATACTACCCATTCTATACTTGCTAAAACTAAGTTTTGGTAATACGTCACGTACATTATCCCAGACATCAATTATTAGATCTTGAAGTTGTTTCGCGAAACCTAATTTTTGGATTTCATATAATACCTCATCACTGATTTCATTTTCATAGCCACAAATAGTACATAAGTCATCACGCCTCATTTTCGTTTGAAGTTTTAATTTTTTTGAAGCACGTAAATTGGATGTTTGTTAAATGGAATGAGTATCTTTTTTGATATCGTCATGTTCATTATTATTAGAGTTGATTTCATCAAAGATTCTGTTATTTTTTATTCCGCTCAAGTGTCTTTTATCAGTATAACTTTCATAACAAATTTGCAAGTAATATTGAAAACCAGCTAAAAATTCATAAATCTATATGAGTGTACATTCTGTAGGAACTAGCAGGTTTTCTACTATTCTGTATCACAACTATTAGAATGGAGGGATTAAACATCAAATAATAGAAATATACCTTCGCTTCTCTGAAGTCGTAGAGAAACATCGTCTTGGCATACAGCAACTGTTTCTTATATACGTGCACAACCATCTTCAGTACTAGCGGTTTCAGTAGTAAACATTTTTTTAACGAATTAAACGCAGATTGCTATTGAATAGTATTAGTTATTTTCACTACAGGGGGCCGTATTCAGGTTTTTATAGACAGAGCACACTCGGTCGGTAAATGGGTCCCATATGCGCGAGCAGCTCCTTCTAGTGTAATAGTGCTATTATACTAGGAGGAGGCAGGAGAGGTGATTCATTACACTGGAGGATGACTCCCCCTCTAGTGAATCTTTCATTCACCAAATAAAGCGTAAGTTAGATAAACGAATAGTAGTTTTTCTTTAACGTGACGAAGACATGATTTTGACAGCACATGTTTGTGCCAGCCGTTTCAACAGTATCGATAGTGTTCTTAATAAAAGACTTGAAATCCAAAAATGTCATTTATTATACTTAATATATTATAATCTGTCTATAGTTACGCCGTATATGACTCATTTATTGACCGATTGTTCTCGGTATCTAACAACCCTCAACGACTTTGCTAAAAATGAAAAATTTTTCAAGCATCAGTAGCACAACAAGTAACTTCACACCGGAGAAGAAAATGTTTGCATCATGGGTTGTAAGAGTCTCGCTGCCTTGGCTCTTATACTATCCTGCGCTGAAAATATTTTTTTCGGTAATAGCACTAGATACGCTGCTGACACTTAATAGTTTAGGCTTTTATATAAAAAGTCGGTCGGTCGGTAAATGAGTCATATACAACGTAACTACACATAGTTTATAATATATTAAATATAATAAATAACATTTTTGTTTTCAAGTCTTTCATTACGAGGGGGGGTCAATAAGTCTTTACAAAATCCAAGAGATGGCGCACGTCACGCTTAAATTATGATGTTTATGGCAAGCAATACTACTAACTAGATATCGTACAAAGATTCAGCTCGATTCATTAAGTCGTTTTTTTGTGAGCGTTGGTTGAACAAAAAGTTATTGGTTTATTTGCAAAATGGAAAAAACAGAGTTTCGAGCGGTATAAAACATTTTCATTTGAAAGACCTTACATCAAAAGAAATCATAGTTGAGTTGAACACCGTTCATGGCAAGTCTGCCCCTGTGTTTAAGACTGTTTATAACTGGGTACATGAATTTAAACGCGGCCGTACAACAACAAAAGATGAATCTCGTTCAGGACGCCCCGTAGAAGCGAGTACGTCCGAAATGGTCAACAAAATCCACGATATGGTGTTGAGTGATAGAAGATTAAAATTGCAAGAATGAGTTGAGGTCACAGGGGTATCAAAGGGTACAATCATTTCAATTTTGCATGAATTATTGGGGAAGAAAAAAATATCAGCAAGATGGGTGCCGCGTTTGCTCACTGTTGAAAACAAACGAACCCGCGTGGTCACCTTTGAGGCTCTTTTGGCACGTATACATCGTAATCCGGAAGACTTTTGGCGTCGACTCGTAATTGTAGACGAAACATGGGTACACCACTACACTTCTGAAACCAAAGAACAGTCCAAAAATGGATTACCGCAGGAAAACCAGCCATAAAGAAGGCAAAGACAGTAAAGTCAGCTGGCAAGATTATGGCCACGGTTTTCTGGGATGCGTATGGAATCATCTACATCGACTACTTTGAAAAGGGGTAGACGATCATTGGATAATATTATGCGTCATTATTAGGTTAGTTGAAAGAAAAAATCAGAGAAAAACGTCCTCACTTGAACAAAAAAAAATGCCTCTTTCTTCAAGACAATGCTCGAGTTCACACGTGTGCAGTTTCGACGGCAAAAATTAACGATTTAAAGTTCGAATTAATTGACCATCCACCATATTCGCCTGATTTGGCTCCCAGTGACTTTTTCTTATTTCCTAACCTCAAAAAATGGCTTGCCGGACAACGATTTACGTCGAATGAAGAAGTCATCGCCGAAATGAATGCCTATTTTGAGGGTTTTCAGAGATCATATTTTTCTGATGGCTTAAAAAAATTGGAAGGCTGTTTAATAAAATGTATCGACTTTTAAGGAGATTATGTTGAAAAATAAATAAAAATTACATACGCAAAACTTTTTTTCCCTTCTTTTTGTAAAGGCTTATTGACCACCCTCGTAAGAACATTATCGGTACTGTTGAAACGGCTGGCACAAATATGTACTGTCAAAATCATGCCTTTGTCACGTTAAAGAAAAACTACTATTTGCTGAACTAATTTACGACCTATGTGGTGAGTGAAAGTTTCACTGGAGGATGAGTCATGAATCCTCTCTCCTGCCTCCTCATAGTATAATAGTACTATTATACTAGGAGAAGCTGTTCGCGCGTAAGGGATCCATTTACCGGCCGAGTGTGCTCTATCTGTAAAAATTTGAATACGGCCGCCTGCAGTAAAAATTCATTTTACATTTACACAGTTTAACGCAGAATGCCATATATGAACGAAACAAATGCAAGTTGTAACTTGCAAATACAACAAAACATTTAGTGGAGTAAAAAAACGAATATCTTTTACTTCATCCGCGAATTTCAAAATAAGTATGTTGCCGGAAAGTTTGTAATTTCTGTTTGTATCTTGCAAAAAATAAAATTATTCAATTTGTAGGTAAACTAAATAAAAAATGGTTTTTTATCATGAATATTATCAACAATCCTATTCACATACGTTGAAAATTGTAAATTGGCTAGAGGGATTTTCAAAAAAATTATACACCGTGACGTAAATTAAAATGCTATTTATATATTTTGAAGTGAAATCGAAAAATACATTAATATATTACAAATATGAAAAGGTCAAATATTCATCGTAAGATAGGAAATTTGACACATTTGTACTGTGACGGTAAACGTCCCATTAGCGCTAGCAGCCCAACCACGCGGCTGACTGCGAGGGCAGCACCTGCCGGTTGGGGAAAAATGTAACGAAGGAATTCGGCACGAGACGGGACGGAACGCGCGCGAATACAAATGAACCAGTCGAGGATTAGAATCTGAGTGCCTAGCTACTGTGAGCAACCAAAAGACAGTTTTTCCGAGTTTTGACGGGTGCCGAGACGAGCTGATGAGTTGAGAGAGAGGAACTGTGCCTTGGTGTGGCGAGAGCGAGTGTGTGAGAACGCGTGCGAGTGGAGAGTTTCGCCATCGAGGGCGAGATCAAAAAGCGCGAGACACCTCGCTCGCAGATAAACATTTCCCAGAGACTAGCGTGCGCTGCGCGGATGTTTTCTACCTCGCTTGTTGCCTGTGCGACCGTTAATAAGGTAAGCTGGCCAGCTTAATATCGCGATTGCTGTATGATTGCTAATAACTAATTCCCCGTACTCAGTAAGAAGCGTGCATGTATTAACTCGACGAACAAAGAGCGGCGAGCGATCCGACACGGCATATTATTGACGCATGCGCGCCTTGTACACATAAACACGCGGGTCGAACGTATTGTAGAGATAAGAGAAAATAACTGATCTCGCATGTGATATTGACTGTAATTTTGGAGTTATTATTTCTCGCTGGTAGAAGGTTGGTTGACTAACGCCCTTTCCCTCCTGTTCTCCGGTTGACGAGTTTAAACGTTTAGACAATCCCGCGCGCTCTTCGAGGCGAACGCGCGCATAAGTAAATAGACAGATATCAACCCCGTTACAGTACATATTATAATTATATAAATTAAAATTCTCTGAACATTTGGAAAACTAATTTGCTAATAATTTATTAAGTTATTAATTTGTAGGCAAACAACTTTACGTTTAGTGTATGAACATTTAAAATCCATAAAAATACTTTCGAGATATACGTTCCATCTTTATCGGTTGCGGTCGCTTGGCCATACCAACGTTTCGCCGAAGCGAACATTAAAATATCAATAACTTCAATTGCATTAAATATTTTTTCAACAATCAAAATTAATACTAATCTAAAAGGTAAATTCTATCCTGAAATGTAATTTGTAAGTATTTTTTTTTTTACGCGGAACAATCATTTACATTTTTATAAACAAATAATCTAACAAGTAGACAGCGAAAATTTGCATACTTTATGGTTACCGCTTGTTTCTACGTGTGTAGAAATGACTTTTTATGGCATATATAGGTAGGATAAACTTTTTTGTTTTAAATAAGACTCACAAAAAATATATTGATTAGAATCTAAATTACAGTTGAATTTGCCCGGGTGCCCCAGAGTTATGCCGACTTTTGGCACTCAATTAACAATATTTCTGATTCTGATAACTTTATTAAGATAAGTAAAAAAGGAGTTTGTTTGTTATTGATCAAGGAACAAAATTTAGCCTTTCAAATTATTCTATTCTTTTTAGTTCAAAAGGTACAACAGCTTAAATATTAAATTTATTTATAATAAATTATTTCACTGTCTTGTTGAAAGACACTATCAAAAGTCCGTTCAGCGGGTTAAAATATGTAAAATAAACCTTAATGTTCTCATCTATGTAAAAACGGCCAGTGAAACCCCTAATCCAGTCAAATAGGAATCTGATTTAAGGATGTTCAATAGTTAATCAAAAGTTAAGAGATCTGTTTTGTTTTTTAATATGTTCAAATTAACAGCCGGACATTCCAGCATCGATTTTTTAATATTATTTATCAAGTAAATAAATAAATTATAGATAAAAATTAATTCGAAAGTTCATCTCTTCTACATAGGCTCTTATGGAGAGCGGTCTTAAAAGATAGTCACGTAGAGTGCAATGTCTCAAATCATGAGAGATTGTTTTCAAAAACTGTCTGAACAAAGCATAAATTTTATAGAATCTAATTCCGAAGATTGATTTAAGGTCACTGCTAAAACTCAAATAATAAATTGAATATGCAAAAAAATTTGAGTTAATAGGTTAATAGAAAGGTGTGTGCGAATGTTGCACGTAGTGAGAAAGGGAGCCCCCCCCGCTCCTTCGTCCTGTCCATCCCGTATGACAGTGGTGAACATCCTTAAAAAAGTATCGCGAAAATAGTGCCAACCCGTTGCCAACGTATTTTCGTCCCTCAGGAATACGAATCTCCAATTCATTTTCGAAACCGGTAGTAAGTCCGAAAGAAAGAAATATGTTTTCGTTTTCCGCATTTTATTCGAAAACGGTAATATTTACGGGGAGGGGGGGAATATATACCATTGTGTAGAGTGTCAAATTTTACATCAAATATGATATATTGCATCTCATTGTTGTAAATATCAATTATAACAACAAGAAATAAATCCAACATAAAAAAGAAGATAGGCTGAAAAGTGTCGCATTTTATTGGTGATGTAATTGATTAAGAGATGGTCACGTGATATGACATATCACTACACGCATGTATGACTATGTGTCGCTAATTTGATTAGACACACGAAATAAACATTTTTCAGAAAATACAATATTAAGCTTTAGGATTATGCTAATTGTTAATTATTATTAACCAGTAATTTGATTTTGTCATCTGTAAAAATCTCAAAATCATTGTCGATATAGTAATAGTAACAAACAATAACTTAGAATAATAATCCTGGATAATTGTCGTAGAAAATATCATTGAAATAACAGTTTTCAATATGATAAATTGAGAAATTTAAATATATAAAATATAAATGTTTTGTAAAAAGAAAACTGTAATTGACTAATTTACTGCAACTGGCTAATGTGTACAAACTGTAACTGACTAATGACGTAAATGTATGTGCTAACATTAAGAAAATATTCAGTAACTAGTCAAATAATTATTTTGTATGAAAATGGTAAATAATCAATTTGAATTTTCAACTCTAAAATCTTAGCAAACGTTCAATAGTTCTGTACACCGATGCTTGAAGAATGATTTTAATGATGACGCGTTTTATGCTAGAAAAAACATTGATAAAACAAATCGTTGAATTGTTTGCTATTTTTTGTAAAAAAACCGTAATATTTAATTATACAAGAAAACTTTTTGAAATTTGAGCCATGATTTGTATTCAGCATACTCAAAAACATAATTAATGATACCTTGAATCAATTTATCGTTTTATTTTACACATTAATTTTGTGACCTAAAGTATTTCCATAAAATGACGTCTATAGTCGTTAATAGGTTAATTTATCCATAAATCAAAACATCCATTGAAGTTATATTATTAAATTTTCTTTGACGCAAAACATGTGAGTTTCACTAGAAGAAAGTAAATATTCAAAATTTTTATCGATTGTTCAAAATATACTATTAAATGATCTTTATGATAATTTCAATGTCAAATTTTCCTGAAAATTGTATTGAAAGAATTGATGATGTAAAAAATATTTTAGAAAATATATATATATATATATATATGGAAGTATATTTAGACGGAAATAATATAGAGATAAATAAAGAAAGTCTGATATTCATTAGAATTTGATTATTATCCCTTTATTTTTAAATGACGACAATTGCCTATTATATTAGCATTTACAATGATAATTAATACGGTACAAAGTCAAAATCGAAAGTTTAATGATATTTTCTTAACATTGCAGTATGCTTGCCTTTCGTCTGTCTCTCTCTCCCTTCCTTCTACTTTCGACAAGGCACAGTGGCCAGCGTTGGACTATAATAATGCGTTTAACAATTGGCCTTTTGTTTCAGCCATCGAAGATCGCCGAGAGTGGCCGAAGAAGAAATATGAGTCAGAGAGAGAGAGAGAGAGAGAGGGAGAGAGAGAGAAGAGCACATGCACGAATTATGCAGGTTTAGGCAGGCGTGCGACGCACGACCAATTAGTATTCTTTGTCACACGCCGCTTAATAAGTAGGTCAAGTGGGGATGCGGTAGAGCGAAAGCGAGTGGCGACAAAAGGGAGTCGGCGGAACATAAGGAAGCAATTGAGAGTAAGCAGTGTGTGTAAGTCGGAAGAGAGTAAGGAAGCAGTTGAGAGCAAGCAGTGTGGATAGTCAGAGGTCACAGCAGGGCAGGTTCTGCCTAGCAGTGTGGGTTATAGTTGTTGAAAGCATGAGCAGTAATGGCAAAGTACACGCAGGTCGACATCATCGCCAGCGACTGAGCAACCAGCAGGACGAGGTACCGTCGGCAGTTGCAACATCTTGCCAGAATTCAGAGAGGAGAAGACGGTCTAGCCAGCAACAGTTCACCTCCTCGTGGCCGGCGGTTCGGCGCCAAACATAATCAAATATCCCTTTTCCTGTCTATCTCTCTCTCTCTCGTGTGCGCAAGTATTCTCTCTCCTTACTAATTCTCTTCATGGCAACTACAAAATTGCATTAAGTCTGACTTAGGTAGTTGAGTAGTAAGGCGTTCATCTGCCGGCTATTCGACTTATGGTTCGAGCAGTGACTTGTGTAAAGGTAATGATTGCCAAGGTGATGTCATCGCCGTAAAAGCTAGTGTTTTGGTAATAATTCTAAAGTAATAGTGTGTTCGTTAAGTTAAAGTTACGATTTATATTCGATTCTTATTTTTATAGTTGTGTTCATTAGATTAAGGTTGAGATTTATTTTGTTTGTTCGTTGTAAAATAGAGAATGGTAATTTGAAATTATAGTATACAATCATTTAATAACCTATTCTTTTTCTCTCCTTCGATCACTGAGAGCGGAAGTACTTCTCTTATCCCCTTTTAAAGAATTGGTAGCAAAGCACATAGGTGACGCGACAACTTCGTTACATTACTTTCTACGATAACCTTTTACAAATGGTTTTTTTCAATTTACAAAATTATACAATGATTTCTTATATTATTTTGTTTCAATCAAAAATTTCATTACAAAAAAAATATAATCAAAACCTCGATTATGACAATTGAAGAAACTGGAACGCTCGGAATCGATCTAAGAGTCACATTAGTCGTATATATCGATAAAATCCACACGCGTCTAGGCATGATAATGAATTTCTAGTACGTTAATATATCTAAATTGATAAATAAAATGAAAATATTAACCTGAAGTGTAGTACTTTTTTTGGTATAATAAATGAATTTACAATTGAAAGTACAGTCGAAAATATCAAACGAGAGTCTGAAAATACTTTTGTTAATTTGATTATGAAAAAATGTATTCAAATTTGAATGCCTTATACTTCAAATACTTCAAAGTCAAAACGCTCCGAATGCAGATTTCGATACTGCTCACTGCTAGTCGCTACCCGCTAATATCAGATAATACATAGCTATACATATATATGCAACTAAAGCTAAACCTTTTTCAATAGTACACATTTGCTTATGTAATTTAAGTATATTTCAAGTGTTTAAAAAAATTTTAGTCATCCATTTTTTACGAATTTATTCTATAATAATCTAAGTATTATCGAAAGTATATTTACTTATATTGAAGGTGGAAAAGTGTTGAGCACAAGCTACAAACACAATTGTTAATATAAATTGAGGTTAAGTCAGCTGTTTGATAATGGCATTGTTGGAACTGTTTTGATAGACTATAAAATATCAAAAGAATTTTGTTGTGGGAAAGGGTGTCATTGTCAAATTTGTTCAGTCTACAAATTTTTACAAAAGTTATATAAAATTTGAAAACAAGTCACTGGATAAAAAATAAAGTAACGTGTTAATATAACTTACGTATAATTTTTAAATATTCTCGCTATAATATATTACACTATATACTCAAGCCTACCTAACAAGAACATTTCAAATCATTAATCACACCATCTTTGGATATTTTTCCACTGATTTCGTGGGGCTTATATTGCATGTAGAACATTTTTTAACAAGAATTTTATCATTGCAAATTAAATTTATAATTACAAAGCATTATATGTCCTGCTTTAAAAACTCTGTCATCTTCAAAAAGCTTTCTTTGGCTTTCGTTATCACCAGCCTAGTTATAAATATTTTTCATTGAAATATACTAACTTAAGCACTACACTGGCTCGTAAATGCACATGGACTCTGGTAGAAAAAGTCCACTGTCTTACTTAGCTGTTATATGGTATTGTATTATCCAATAGACAAACAAATTGCGAGATATGAAATGAGACTGAACTGCGCGCACTGAATCGTAATGGTGTCACCTCTTAAAATTTTTATAATATTTATTTCTTGTTATTGTAAGTGATATTTACAAGAACTCAAGATATATACTCAGTGCATCATATTCGATGTAAAAGTTTACGTTCTATATGATGGTATACTTTTTCCCCTCTGTAAATATAACCTTTTATAACTTTTCGAATAAAACGCGAAGAACGGAAACATTTTTCTTTTTTTCAGACTTGCCACCGGTTTAGAAAAAAATTGCAGATTCGTATTCCTGAATGTTCAAAACCCCTTAGCAACATGTTGGCACTATTTTTGTGATACTTTTTTGAATCAGACTCCTATATAACTGAGCTACCTTCTGGCAACTAAACTGTAGCCCGCAAGCAATAAATTATTATATCAAGTTTCAAAATATGATATGCGACAGCGCAATACATTTTCGAACGTGTCAATAGTCATGAATGATGGTAAACGGATGGTATTTGTACCCAGATTGTAGGGCTCTCATTATGGTGTAGATGATTTACGAAGATGCTGAAGCAGATGATGGTTGGGTGTCTCGAATACTATGCCATACAGCTGTGTGTGAAGTTGTGCGTGTCGTCGTAGTATCGCCTCGTTCTCGACGTTGAAAACGAGTTTGAACACGGTTGCTAGCTGTGCTTGACGCTGAAGCGCGCACCCGTCCTGTAGTCCCGCCACTGAAGCATCCGCAAAGCGTCGAAGTTAGAACACCCAGCGCACCATCTACAACAATTGCAAAATAAGTTATTTTTTAAATAGTTCACTCACTAATATCTATAAATAAAATACTTTTACAGTCGGCCAAATATGAATAGTTTCTGCGAAAAAAAAGAAATGGCATAGCAATTACTAGAAATATTGCAATGTCGATCGATGAAAAGTAATTGCCTAAAAGCAAAGGTATGTATGACAAAAAATCGACTAACTGTTATGTTCTTGTAGAGCACTAGTATGCCTAGATGAATCGCTGGAAAGGCTACTGGTTTCACTGTCTCTAACGACGCTGTCGTATCCGGAGCTTTCAGCTCGGTGCCTTGAAAGTGTAGCAGGAGAAAGTTTGGCAGCGCGCGAAGTTGAGTCGGCACCTGAGTCATAGTCATCCTTATTGAGTCCGAGAGATGAATCCAAGCTGAGTAATTTTCGGTGCATTATTCCGGATGATGGTATGGAAGATGAATTGGATGAAGGCAGATTGGTTACCGGCAGTGGTGAGGGAACGGTAAAACCTGAAAAAAATTTTAATCGATGATTTTTACTGCGGGATTAATAGTGACTACTGCTTATATTTAGTGATGAATGCGATAAATTAACGATTATAGTTAACGAAATAGCGGTATTACTCGGAAAGCGTAATAACTCGTCGCTTTGAGGCTTGGTAGGGAGTATTTTATCTTGTAGTCTTTGAAACAAAGTTGTGCCGGTGTTAGTTGCGCTGAAGGCAAACAAATTTTTAGCTTCGATGTACTCCTCCTCGGGATCCGAGCCTGAGGCACCATTGCCGGGTATTCTCTCGACTTCCTCTTTAAGATTGGGATTGGAAGCGCCGTCCGGATGCCGTAGATTTGAAATGTTGCAGTCGACAAGACGGCTACAGTAGTGCCCTGGACTGGTGATATGGGCAATACTGTTGGCGTGCAAATAAGAGTCAGTCACCAGCTTGGCCATGCTCTGCCTACAATTGTCGCAAATTTTGTCCTGCTCATTTTTGTTGGCTGCGTAAGCAGGTTCGCTGTAAATACTGCCATGATTGCTCGCTGTGTCGTTGGAAAACACGTCGGATAGCGACAGTGACTGACATCGCGAACCTGGCCGGAAAGCCCCAGACATCGATGCTATAAACAATTTGAATATTGCTAAGCTATCGAGACTTATGAATGATCGTCGAATGGTATGTCAGCAGCTTACTCGCTGCTATATTGTTCGATATAAATTGAAATACGTGCCTTTACTATACTTAATTAGTGTTGCACGTATAATTACTTACATGTTGGCTCTCGAACATTCGTAGAAAAGGACTTTTCCCTTTGATAAGTTAAGGAATTCGTGACGTTAGCTAAAGCCAGCTTGCTTTGATAAAGCTCATGAAGTCGAGCCAACTGGTCGAACTTGTGGCGATTTTCCTGCTCTAGGAAATCTTCATGATCAAAGTAAGGCCTTGGCTGCATACCCATTCCTGCAGGTGGTGGAAAATGCGATCGGTAACGTTCTGTTTCCGACAATACTGACAGCGATTCTGTATACAAAGGAATAAGTAATTTCCGTTAATATATTTCATTCATTTAACGTTTAATATAACGAAACTCAAGTAGCGTGAATTTTTCTGTATTATTACGTCAAGCTCACATAAATATTATAACTAAAATCTGCTAAAAGCTAAAGGCACGGATGCAATATTTTTATAAATCTATATACTAATACTTTCACATAAGCTTAGACAGCTAAAAATTGTACTATATTTTATAATGTTAATCGATATTGTATTTTACATGTAATATAATATGATTAAACTTTCATTTTTTTATATAACCTATAAAATTTCTTTAGCTTTTACATTTTATATTGGTAATATTATATAATATTTTGTAATGAAAAATTAATCTTACATATGACAATGGACATAAATAATCATGAGTATATAGGTTCTATCTTTTTAAAATAAATATATTGTAGTTTGGAAAGACAGCAGAGATTCTTAGACTTTTCTTTTAAGTTAATACACTGAGAAAAATGTCTTTATAAAATTTATTAAAATTATAATACAAATTAAATAATAATTAAATTATAATACAATATTTTAAATGAGTAACATACTTATTTAGTGGCGAATTTTGTCATAATTATATAAAATGTTATAGCTATTATAATAATTGCTGTAATTAGCTGATTATAAAAATTGTTATAATATCCCTTTATAAAAAAGCGTATGTAGGTATTCTTTTGAGCTGCTGAATCCAATGGTACCGGTTGAAATTACCAAAAGTGGGTCGGTTTTTTTATTTTTCTTAGTAAATATGGATCATTTTAAGCAGAAAAAGTCCCTTGCAATTTTTTCGTAAAATGCATATTTAAAAAGTTATGAATTTTTAAAGTCGAAAATTTAACGTTTTTCACAAACTTTGAACGTTAATAACTTTTGACTTGTTCAATATTTTTCAAAAATTGAAAAATATTTTTACTCTGAAAGAGTTTCTCTATATTTTCGTTTAGTGCAATTGCTAGTTATTCACCCGGAACCCTCTCACGGCGGTCCTGAAGTAGGTTTAAATCGAAGGTCCTTGCACTCTCAAAATTCCAACGGGGTATCTTTTTAGGATGTTTCCTGAGCAATTTGAGCTCAAAACGAAAATCGATGATTGGGCCGTTTTTGAAAAAACCATTTTTTAAGTTTTCAATGCAAAAATAATTCATTTTTTTATGAATATGTGAAATTTATCTATTGAAATACAAATGTATGCCTTCCTATGTTGAATTATCGTCTCTTTTCATTAATGTGCGTTCATAGATAAAAAATGTGTTTATGCAAAAAAAATATTTCAATTATAATTAATATATGAAATTTAATTTATTCTTATAAATAATGAGTCATTACGTTTTGATATATTTTACTTGACAAAGGGATTAATATTATTTGCTTCCAAATTTAATTCAACTTCTGAATACAGATTTGACTTCGACGCATTATACATGGGTTGTTTGTAAACAGAGCGCGAAAACTCGATAGTTCACGCGTACGGTTTTTTTGGAATTTTCAGTATTGACTCGATCTGAAAATTTGCGAGGACAATATTATTTGACAGTCGTAAGAAGTCAATCTACGAAATAACATTCGTTTAGTGATATTCTTACGCGCTACGATGTTGCATAAAAGTAAATTGCATTTGCGCTCACACCAAGAAAATCGTGATATGGTCTGTTTATTATGCTTTGACAAGAAAAATGTGATGGTGAATATTACGACTGTGATACAAAAAAAAAATAGAAAATTTGTTCGATAATTACGATTCTACAAATGAATGCCTCCCGCATGTGATTTGTGCTAGTTGCAAGAGAAATCTTTACCGCTTTGACTCAAAGCAACAAATTGAGCAAATTGTTTTTCCAAAGTTCGACATCAGGGACAGTACTAGATCTCGTGAAAATAAAATATGTCGATGTGAATATTGCACAGTAGGTAGAATGAATGGGAATGAGTGGAGATGGAATGCTCCTATTCGAAAGGGTTTTCAAATCATTCCAAAATCATCTGATGTAAAAAAGAATACATGTACTCAGAAGAAATGTTCAAAGTGTTTCGGAGTAATTGCAAAAGGCAAAAGTCATGTCTGTAAGAAATCTAATCGTATACCTAATTTGAGTAATTCCATCAAAGAGTCGTGTAATTCACAGGAAAAGGAACAACTTACTGTGCTAATTTTGAAAAATATTGAAAGAGATAAAAGTAAATCGAGTGATAAATCAAAAGAACGTGTGGTGTTATTATTTCAAAGACGAGGGAAAAAACTTCAAGTGGCTTTAGGAAAAAATAACAATATAGCAAAGTTCGAGAAACAAAAAAAACAGTGTATATTGAGTGCTGATGATTTTCATAAAATTCAAACTAATTACAATATCAGTTACAAAACTGTATGTGGTATCGCCTCTTGTATTCGGATTGCTTTGAAAGATCGTAAAATCATCGAACCTAATTTGAAAAATAAGCTGCTATTGAATAATCACTCCGTAGATGACTATTTTGATGCAAAAAAGTTCGAATTTGTTAAGAATAAAGGTGATGAAGTTTCTGAAAAGTTTGAATCTGTGGTATATTGTAATAATGTAAAAAAATTGATTGAACATGTCAAAGAATCACGCGAAGTTGACGATGTACTTTTAAAATTTGGTATTGATGGAGGACGCGGATTTTTGAAAGTTCGTTCAGTCGAAATCCCAATAAGCGGCACAGACGTCCGAGAAAAAAAATACTCGTCAATCTTACAAAGATAGCATCGCCGCTAAAAAATTTAAGGACTCAAGTGTAAAAAAAATATTTATACTTGCATTGGCGCCTTACACGCAAGAAGACTATGCTAATATTTATCAGTTGTGGTCTGAGTTGAAGATTAATAATTTTGAGGAAACGATAGCAACAGATCTTAAACTTGCTAATATTATTGTTGGAATAATGACGCATGCAAGTAAGTTTCCATGTACATGGTGCTATGCAGAAAAAAATAAATTGGATGAAATTGGAATTCATAGAACTATAGGGAATATTTTTGAAAATTATGCAAATTGGATAAAATCAGGGGGTAAGAAAAAAAAACAAAAGAGTATAAGAACTGCACGAATGTTCCTATTATACAAACTAAAGAAGATAAACTGGTTTTAGAAGTGATACCACCTCCAGAATTGCATTTAATGTTAGGGGTAGTGAATACTTTGTATGATCATATGCTTAAGCAATTTGAAAATGATGCTGAGAAATGGGCCAAGTCATGTCATGTGGAACGTGAAATAACGCAAGGAAACTCAGGTTTCAAAGGCAATTCATGTAAAATCTTACTAAGTAAAGTAGATGTTCTAAGATCGCTTTGCAGTATAGGGTGTCTCAAATTCGTTAAGGCGTTTCAAATATTCAATAATGTTGTAGAAGCCTGTTTTGGCGTGCATTTACAACCTGAATTTGAAAAATGTATTTCTGATTTTTAACAGAGTTATTTAGATGTAGGTATCCCAGTGACACCAAAAATTCATGCAGTTTTTTTTCATGTGCGCGATTTTTGTGTAGAAATGCAAAAGGGTTTGGGTTATTACAGTGAACAGGCCATGGAGTCTGTGCACTTTGACTTTTCTAAGACCTGGGACAAGTACAAGGTTTCAAATAGCAACCCGAATTATGAAAAACAATTGTTGAGAGCTGTATGTGAATACAATTCATATCATGTATGATTTTTTTGTGAATATTAATTTTTCCTATTGTTGAGAAATAAATTTTTTTTATAAAATTATTTATTATAGCCTTATTAATTATAAATCCGAAATTCTAGTGACCTACACTAATAATATAATTTAAAGTAGCATGAATTGTGTATTTGAATAGATACTGATAAAAAATGAATTATTTTTGCATTGAAAATTTAAAAAATGGTTTTTTCAAAAACGGCCCAATCATCGATTTTCGTTTTGAGCTTAAACTGCTCAGGAAACATCCTAAAAAGATACCCCGTTGGAATTTTGAGAGTACAAGGACCTTCGATTTAAACCTACTTCAGGACCGCCGTGCTCTGATATTGCATTTTGCAAGTCGCGCCATATGATATGATATAATCGCGTGATCGCTCATCAAGCGTACAATTTGATTTGTTTTTTTGTTCTCGTAAACAATAATTTCTTACTAAGATCGCTTATGATTCTTAATAAATTATGCTTTATATATCAACACATATATTATTGATAATAATAGCAGAATCTCAAATTTTGATCATTACATATAGCAAAATAAATCTAATATGTATATTTTTTTATTATTACGATTCTTTAAGAATATGAAATTTATTTTTGCACGTACTATTCTTTTGGCATAAACAGAATGAGCAGCATTCAATTTGAGCCACGAAACAACATGATGCCGTACGAGTGTAAGTTGTACGGCGACAATTTGGAACAAATTCATCCACAGGCGGTATTAACGTATAAACCTTTTTCAGTACTAATAAATTATCAATCATACTATAACCGTAGAAGAGCGGATCTAATTGGTCAGGATTTACATTTAAACAGTATAAATATTGATAAGTTATATAATATGCTCGATGGATGTGCAAAGAGATAGAAGCTGAAGTATGCGACAATTTATCGAGATTACAGTTTATTGTACTCCAGTGGAAACTTTGGTAACGAAGGTCATCAAATTTCGTATAATTAGTGTTTTTCTGGTAAACATTTACTAAATATGTTTCAGCTAGTTCTTGATGTGAATATAAAGAAGAGATAGATGAACTTGTAATATTTACAGTGAATAAAATAGTGATATATCATCTTTACTATTGAATAATTGACTCACTTCGTCCAAAATCATGAAGGTAATTTTCTGCTTCTGCTCGAATAGCGGTGCTTTCGTTTCGATGGTACTATAGTCGTTATATAGATATTAGTATAGTCGGAACCAGTCAAATGATGAGCCGTTATAATTGTTTGGCATTTTTTAGGTCTTAACAAATTTGCCAATTTATGAACCAGTAAATCACGAGTGGTATTAGCTGAACCGACTCATATCCACAACTACTGAGAAGTTATAGGATAATTATTATGTTGATTATTTCGTTGTTATATTTTAGTAATGAATCATTAATAATGAATACCTCTAATCCGTTGGACGAAAAAGTATTCCAAAAATTGAGAAGTAATGTTAAAATATTAGTATCATGAAATAAAACTAAAATTTTTTTAGCGTTTTCAATACTACTGTCGTTAACATGTAAAACAATTTTTATATCGGTTTCCTTTATATCAAATCCTTGTAAGGAGGGCATTGCAGGATTTATTTTAAGATGCGACAAGGTATAAATGAATTCAAGTCGAAAAGTGATTGCAGCGTAATAAAAACAATTTCAACTCCGGGTCACTTTTTACTGCAACTCTGCAAAATACAATTCCGTATAAACTGACTTACAATAAATACTTGAGGCACAATTTATATTTTTTTCTACTGCTCAAAAATAATTATCTTGATTTGGTAGCAATGTATCACACTTGATTTCGGCCAACGGAATTGAGTCCTTTCTTCATCGACGAATTCGTTCCGATGCCTTAGGTGAATTCTTAAAATAATCATCAAAAATAAAATCTATACGACTCACACTATAAAAAGAAATACTTGAATGAATAAGCGTACAAAACGCATCTGCAAAATCGGAGAAATTTTTTACACTTTTCCATGAAACTTTTCGACAATAGAGCATAACATTGATGATGACGATTGATATAGCTTTCTCTACAATATCGTAGTCTTTATCCAAGTCAAGATGATTCAATAGTTCTAGACTTACAGTTAACTCTTATTTAGAACTTTTGTTGAAAACACAATATTTCTACCAGTTTGCGCTCCCAGCTCTAAATATCCCGTCATAAATTACGCAGCAAAATTTCGATTAGCCGTAGTTTTGAAAAAGAATTTAAGGCAAGCGCGGGCAATAAAGCCATTGGGGAAAACCCAAAATAAAAAAAAAACCAGCAAATGGCACGTGGTCAGCAGACGCGTTGCATATGCCTCTACGACTTAATCCGAAGCCTGCGACGGAATACGCGTAAAAGCAAAAGCGTCAATATAGTAAATGTGGAACTGTTCTCGAACGTCTTCTTCAAATAGTTTTTAAGGCCATTGTAACAGCGGGATTGATGATCATTGTGTGCGCATGTTTGTTTCTATAATAGGTGTAAGTTGTAATAGAACAAATTTGTATTCATGTTCTACTGTAGATGAAATGTCCATGTAGTAATAAGAATGAAATGCGTGTATAGAA
Source organism: Phymastichus coffea (assembly GCF_024137745.1). Classification (NCBI taxonomy): domain Eukaryota; kingdom Metazoa; phylum Arthropoda; class Insecta; order Hymenoptera; family Eulophidae; genus Phymastichus; species Phymastichus coffea. The sequence continues at coordinate 445,270 of NW_026706878.1, read as the reverse complement.
TAATATGTAATCTAGATATAAGGTAATCGAAAAGGTAAAAAGAATAAATCAACGTGCTTGTTTGTGAATACTCCGTCGTTGGCTGTCTTTCGACTCAAATTTGCATATTTTTTGTTTTATACGTCACATAACGAAGCTTCGATCTCTCTCGCGCGTTAACGTTGCGTGACATGAATGTACACGAGCGCCTTGAATGCGGCGTAGCGTGGCCTTGAAGCCCAATTTTATCAGCATCGGCGAGTATAAGAGCTCCCCGAGTGTTGTCAGACCTCGCGAGGGAACATTTGTCCCGGGTATTGAGGGTCACCCAAAACACACGGCACGGAAGGCTGTCAGGCCGACCGTGGGTCCATCAGGCAAGCGAACGGAAAAGCGAGCGAGAGAGATTAGATTAGATTAGTTCGTTTATTGCGCCAATGAGGTGGAACCCCGTCTGGCAGTTTGGAAATGTACATAACAAAATAATAACAAAATTTAAACATGACAAAAGAGGAGATGCAAGGATGAATAGTAACGCATTTAACTATATGAAGAAGATGAATTTCGTGAAAATGCATGAGTAGTATATACGGTGAGCAGCGAATTTCCAATGGCGTTAACAGTAAGCACTAAGAGTATATATATAAAACTAAAAATAGAATAAAATATGTGAAATATAGTAAAATAAAATATATAAAGAACAATGTAAATGAGTTATCAGATAAAACAACAAAATTAACAATAATAAAAGATGACAAATAATATTAAAATAATAAAGACAATAAAGGTAATAAAGAATAATTAAAAATAATAAGAACAACAAAATACTAAAAGTAGTAAAAAATAATAAAAGTAGCAAGAGTAGTGAAGACGCGAATGGCACTTGTTTTATAGAAGGGCGGTCTGAAAAGAGGAGAGGTATAAAGGTGGATCGACGTGCGTTTGGCCAGAAAATAACCGTTCAATTAGCTATTTCATGAACCATAGGTCGATATCGGGGTAAGTGTGGGACGATGGATAATTTTGGGAGAACGCGACTGGATTGACTCTGTTTGGTATGCGAGTGTAATCGGACAGTGCCGGCACTGGCATTAACTTTTCGCGAGTCGCCCTCTCAATCCATGCTCCAGCCTCGTAGTTTAAGAATAGATCACGGGTCCAAACCTTGAAGTCAGGGATCCGATCGATGGAGAACAGGGTCACGCTCAGTGAGTTTAGTATTCTCTGAGCAAGGATAGCAAAGGAAAGGTTCCATGCCTCAGTTCGAGGGGCCTTGTATTCAAACGCCGACGGCGGGCGGCGACCCGAGCGCCGGATAATGACGCCGTCGAGCAGGACAGACAGGTTTCTAGCCAGGTAGTGCGGCGATTTTCTGGACACAACAGAGTAGGCCAGAACGGCAAGGGCTCTATACCTATTTGGAGTAAGGGATAGCCAGCCCAGGGCTAGTCTATGGTGCGTAATGTGGCTGTTTAAGGATAGAGAGGGTATAAAAGGGATCCATCCTATTACGAAGCGTACGCAGGCGTTTTGTGCAACTTGAAGCTTAGACGAGCGCTCTCCATCAAGCTGAATACAAACCACTGAGAGGTAATCGAAATGAGGGAAAACGAGTTGCTCGACGAGAACTTTTCTGAGGGTAGTCGAGAGAGATTTCCTGTGGAAATGGAGTGAAGCCAGACAGCTGTATACCCTCCTCATCACGCTTCTCACATGTTCTGACCAGTTTAACGTGGGAGTAAGTGTCACACCCAGATTACGAGCACTAGTAACATAGTCGAGTGGAACCTCTTTGATGGTGATCTTCATGATGTCGTTCAAGTTGATGGCCCTAACGTACTGTTCGCTGCCTAGTATCATGACCTTGGTCTTGGTGAGGTTAAGGGAGATACCGTTTCCTAGTGCCCAATCCGCTATAGCCTGCACATCAAGCTGCACCCTCCCCAAAGCCTCCGCAAGGCTGCCGGGATGACAGTGAAGATAGACCTGCGTGTCGTTGGCGTAAAGCATGTAGTTCATGAAAGAGAGAACAGAGGGCAGGTCCGAGATAAAGATTGCAAATAGCAATGGTCCCAGAATACTACCCTGTGGTACTCCGGTAGCAACCCTGAGCCAATCCGATACCCTGCCATCCTCCCCCATAACGGCCTGAAACCTGTCGGTCAGATAGTTGAAGAACCATCCCAAGACAGTGTCAGACAGGCATAGGTCCCTGAGCTTGACCATCAGACGACCATGGGGGATAACGTCGAAAGCCCTGGAGAAATCCAGAAGGACGAGGATTGTAATTTTACGCTCCTCAATAGCCCTGCGGACGTCATCCAGGACACCCAGGAGGGCAGTCTGGGTGCTGTGAAACCGCACGAAACCCGCCTGCCGTGGATCACGCAGCTTGTGGCGGTCCAGGTAAGACGAGAGTTGTACATGAACGAGCCTCTCAAGCACCTTTGATACCTCAGATAACCTTGCTATCGGTCTGATGTCCGATAAAACAGCGGGCGAAGGTACTTTGGCAAGAGGGGTGATGAGAGACTGTTTCCAGGAGGTCGGGAAGACGCCGCACAGTAATGATTTGTTGACAAGATGCGTGAGAGATGAGAGACAAGAAGAGGAGACGAGTTTAAGCATCTTGACAGACAAACCACCAGGACCGAATGTTCTGGATGTGGACGAGTTTAGTGCATCCAGGACATCCCGGCAAGTGACCTCACGAAAGTTGAATGGGGAGTGGACGTGAGGAGCGTTTGGGGGACTCGCTAAAAGGGCGTCCAAAAAGTCACGTGTCAATGGAGGGGATGAGTTGACTATGTTGGCAAAGTGGGTGGTTAGCACGGCTGGGGAAAAAAATTGAAACGGGGATGGAAGAGCGCGCCTTGTGACTCCCAAGTTTCGTAACTCTCTCCATCTGGCCTTGCTGGTGGCTGCGGAACACAGTCTGCCTGAAATGCACGAATTTTTTGCAGAGTCGAGGGCATTTGAGACATCGTTGCGTAGTCTTCGATACCCAGCGACGTCACTGCCCGAGCGGGAGGAGGATGCCAGTTTATAGGCAGCGTCACGCTTTTTCATGAGTGCAAGAATGCTCGGAGTCACCCAGGGTTTACGCCTAGAAGACAATCTGATGCACCTGAGTGGGGCTACCTCGTTAAAAGATTTTATGAGGACTTCAGTGAAAGAGTGCACCAAGTTGTTAACGGAATGCACGTCGGCTTCGATCGACGGGTCGAAAGAGTGCTGCAGTCGTGTTGAAGATTTGTCGACCAGACACGAGAGAAGGCCGCTGAGGGTCCCATTTAAGGCCGCTTCGTCCACCCGATTCAAACCGCGGGACCTAATGACTCTGGTGATATGCTTGTTAAAAGCGAAGCGATAGGTGAGCGAGATGAAATCATGGACAGCAATAAAAGGAGTATCAGACTTTCCAAATGCCTGGATAGCATTTGGGTCTTTCACTATGAAGAGGTCAAGAGTAGTATGGGAAGGGGGATTTGTATCAAGACAGTGATGTGTGGGAGCAGTGGATACGAAGTGGAGGTTGTGCAGGTCGACGAGAGATCTCAAAGCTCGTGCGTCTGACAGGGAGCTGGAACTTAGGTCCGCGTTAAAGTCACCGGTAATGATGACATTTCCGTACAGAGGGAGGTAAGTGGCCAAGCAGTTGAAAAAATGTGTGGGAGAGCAAGCAGAGGGACGTCTGTATACCACCGCCATCAAAAGCTTGGTGTTGTTGGACATTATTTCCCCTAGGATGAATTCAGGCGTGTTATCAAAAACTGGATCAGAAGTAGCTAGGAAGCTGAATTTAAGGTGAGATCTGACGTACAGTCCAACACCGCCACCCTGCTTTCCAATTCGGTCAAGCCTGAAAAAATTGAAATCGGAGAGAGAGAGGTGGGAGTCAGAGATATCAGGTGAGAGGAAAGTTTCAGTAATGGCAATGACATCAAAATGTGTAGAGAGGGCTTGTGCTTCGAGAAGAGCAAAGTGACAGGGGGAATTTAGTCTGTTAATATTGATGTGGCCGACAACGAAGGAAGCAGAGGGCGAGGTATGGTCCCGGATTAGTTGGCATCATGGACCAGAAACTGGAGGAGATGAAGTTGGGATGGCTTGAGATAGCTGGGCCGGAAAGACAGACACTGTCGGGCTGAAGCAACCGTCTGTTTTGCTAAGTTGCGGAGCTGGATTTTTTGGGATGGAGGCAGTAGGTCGCGATTTAACAACCTGGGGCGCGAAGTTAAGGTTGAGTGGAGCATGTCTGCGAGTGCCGATCGGAGTGGCAGCCACTGACATAGTACCAGAGCTCGGAGCGGCCTGGGCAGGAGGCTGACCAGGAGGCAAAGGCGCGCAGGTGTCAAGGTCACTCTCCGACGTGATTGGGATCGGGATGGAACGTGTGTTCTCCCGCATATGGATGACCATGCCCGAGACGAAAGGGCGCGCGAAACCCAGCTCACGACTGCGCACGAGCGCCTTTACAAAGAGATTGTGGATCGGCTGCGGTAACAGCTGGCGGATGAAGACGGGATTTCCGTGACCGCACTTAAAAATGTCCCTCGCCGTCTTCCCAGCGAGCTTGCCCGAGCGCTCCAGTATGACATCACGCACCACCGTGGACGAAAGTGGACGTAGTATCGGTCGGATTTGGACGAGAGCGAGTGGCAGTCCATCTTCTGGTGGCCACTATGCGACCACCAGCGTTTGGGCAGCCAATCGCCTCAAAAAGCATCCCGGCGGCATCCTCTAGCGAACCCTGGAACCCCTGCGGTAGGCCCAGAATAAGGAGCTCGGAACGATCCTTGAGACCCATCACGGACTTGAGGCTCTTCACCTCGTCGGCAACACGATTGACTTTAGTCAGAATGGAGGTCTGGGTGGCTCTGATCTCGTTCCGAAATTCAGTGAATTCATTATTCACGAAGCCAGAAAACCATGCTGGTGGTTTGTCGCCCGTGGTAGATGCCATACTATCTAGCAAGTGAGTTTGGTCCTCACTGGAGGGAGAAACAGTGGGAAGGACGGCCGATCGGTCAGCACCACAGGAGTCACTCTGGGATTCCACTCTCGACGTCTTCGATGGGAAAAGCTCGTAAGGAGATGCCTGTCTCTTACGGCCTGAGGTTTCGATAAAAGGCAAAGTACCAGCAGAAGCAGAGTCAAATTGGGTGGAAGAAAGGGATTCCACAAAAACGCCACCGGACTGACGAGAGTTGGCTAAAACCGCGGACTGAAAAGAGCAGGCACGACAAGTAAAGGTCGCAAGATCAGGATTTGAGGTTAAAGGGATACAGTGACGATGGAAAGATCTGTCACAGGACTCGCACTGCAAGATATTAGCACCCAGATCACTCAGCGCCTCACCACACTCGGCGCATGAAGATAAGACCATTAGATAAAAGTGAAAGGTTTGAAAATTTAAAACTAGTTAAAACAAAAAATAAAAATTCATAGATTGTGTCAAAAAGTTTTCCATATCTCCTCTCCGGATCTCAAAACTACGCAAGAAACTGTCACAAGTGAGATAGTTTAAAGGACCGATCGACACGACAAATTGAGCAGTTTGAATTTCGCGCGAAAATTTGAGTCACTGACCAGTCATAAACGGTAGTTGTAAAAAGTCTGGATGTAAAAGATTTGAAAATTGGCGCCTCAGTGGCACCAACTCAGTTAGTTAAGGATCAAAATTGGCGGGAGACACGGGAGAAAAATGATGCCATTTACAAGAGACGGTAAGGGAATTCGCAAATTAACCTAGAGATGATTAAAACGCAAAAATAAATGAGTAACTTAGACGCAAGAATGAAATGAGAGAAAATGATTGATGACGCGAACGCAGAAAAATTACATTACAAATTACGTGAAAAAGTAAGAAAGTAAACGCGAATTGACACAGTCGATAGAATAAAATTAAAATTAAGATTAAAAATAAAATTGTCTAGCGTGTAGATAGCGCTAGATGAAAATACAACAGTATTAAACTAAATAAAACAAAACGAGATGTTGTAAAATAAATATAAATTAAAATAAGCTTAAAATTAAAATAGCCATCGCGATGACTGAGCGCAAGAACAAATTAAGTGAAGAGTAGTGATGCGGCGAAGAAATAGCACCGGCTATGAGGAGTCTCTCCAAGAAGATTCAAATATGTGGATAACGGTAAAAATAGTTGACACTGGTACTTAGCAGCAAAAATGTTGGAAGTGTTGCATTCGGTGAGATGTGTAGTGTGTAGTGTGTAGAGTGTAGCGGTCCTGGAGTGGAGGCTATGTTGTTGTTTGTGTTGTTTGCAGAAGTGTATAGATCAAAACTCGTCAAAATTGGAGAATTGATGAAGGTTATGTTGTAACCAGGCAGGCGGTTTATTCATCCACTGGCCAAAAAATTGACTGAGAGCCAAGAATTTTTAGCAGGAAGCGCAGTGGCCAGCTGGACGAACTCGCCTGCAAAAATATGCCGCTCGAGGAAGTGGCAAAATTGAGAAAATGATTATTAAGGAAGAGAGCCTCAAAGACCAGTGTGTCGTTACTTACCGAGAGAGAGAGAGAGAGAGAGAGAGTAGAAGTAACCTTTGAGGCAATTAAAAAAGAGACAGCGAACGAGAGTATATCAGCGTAGGCGGAACAAAGGGATGCGCACGGCCGCGGGGCCTAAAGAGGGGGCAAGAGTTGCCAAAAAAACTGTAGCGGACGTCCGGAAAAAGGGGGCGAGAGGACTCCACGCGAAGAAAACAGGAGGGAAGGAGCACTCTTGGTTCAGCGGGCAAACAGGCAAGTTGTTCTTTGTTCACCAAAGCTGTGCGCTCAGCATATCTTCGAATATCTTGTTCTTGCGTTTAGTTAGCTAAGCAATTAATATTAAACTTTTGTAAGGCTTTTTCCTCGAACGCTTTAAGGTTTTTATGCCATTTTCTACTTATTTTAAGTCATATTAAAAAAAGTTATATTTCATTAAAATTTCACTGAATAAAGTTATTAGCTCAAATCCCACAATCAACAACTTTTTTAATAAGTCCATTCTCATCAAACAATATATTTACTGGTGTGATATCAAAGTTCAACTATTTTTTAATATCGTAACGACGCTCTCTTGCGATGTTTATGATATGATAAGATTTATGTATAGTATCCAATTTTTAAATAGTTTTTTTTTAACAAGTTCTTCGTAAGAGAGAGAGAGAGAGAGAGAGAGAGAGAGAGAGAGAGAGAGAGAGAGAAAGAGAGAGAGAGAGAGAGAATTAGGACAAACGAAACATTTTAAAAGTTTGAAAGAACCAAAAAATTAAAAAAAAACAAAAAAAGAGCCTATTTACTATGAAAATAACAAAATATGGTTTCAACTTCCAATTAGTAGAAGTCAAAAACAAATAAGATCTTAAAATCTAAATGATAACGATTTTTTAATTATTATTTGTAAAAGCACTTCTATTTTATTTGTATATTTTCACTTCTTTCAAATGCCTTCAAAATAATTTTGTATTTCTAATAAACAATTAGCTTTATAGCCCATGAAAGAGGAGAAAACGTAAAAAGAGTTGTCTTCTTTTTTCAAAATTCTAAAAAAATACGAGAAAGACAGAACTTCAAATTGCTTTTTATTCGTTTTCTAGCAAAAATCAAATCTGTTTTTGTATTTTAAAAAAAATATTGTTTTCTCAGACGAAGCTATATGTCAATTAAATGGCGAAGTCAATCGCCATAACCTTAGATATTCGTACGACAAAATCCTTATGGGATGAGAGAAAGTCACACTCAATATCCTCAAAATTTAAACAAGTGGGCATAAATGGTAGGCGATAGAATAATAGGTCCCTTTTTTATCACGGAAATTTGAACGCTGTAACTTTTGTGAATTCAGATTGTTTTAGCTATCCAGGCGTTAAGATGTGATGATTTTCAAAATACGAGGTCTGTTCAAAAAGTAAGGTGACTTTTCAAATTTCACGGGCAACGTATTTTCGATTATCGATTTTTTTGTTTTGATATGTTGGTACACTCTTCCCGAACATCTGTACCAGGTTTCAAGTGTATAGCATTTTTTGTTTGGTTGTGAGAGGCGTGAAGGTTATAAGTGTTTTGCGTGCTCGGCGATTTCTTGCTATCGAAAAATATGAATCAAAGGATTTGCATCAAATTTTGTGTAAAAAATAAAATAAAGTGCTCCGAAACACTTGAAATGTTGACAGTGGCATACGGTGAAACTGTTCTGAGTAAAAAAAATGTTTACAAGTGGTACAAACTCTTCCAAGATGCCAATGACGAGCCTCGCTCTGGACGCCCAAGCACGTCAACAACTGATGAAAACGTTCAAGCAGTGAAGAAAATTGTTCTGGAAAATCGTCGAATCACTATCAGAGAAGTTGCTGAGGATGTTGGTATATCGCTTGGCTCGTGCTATGAAATTTTTTCTAACGTTTTGGGCATGAGACGTGTGTCAGCGAAGTTTGTTCCGAAATCGCTAAATTTTGACCAAAAGAACCGTCGCATGAGCATCGCTCAAGAACTGTTGAATGATGTCAACGATGACCCAGATTTACTCAAAAGGGTGACGAATCATGGGTATATGGTTATGATATCGAAACCAAAGTCCAATCGTCCCAATAGAAGAGCCCAGATGAGCCAAGACCGAAAAAAGCACGCCAAGTTCGATCAAATGTCAAAGTTTTGCTCACTGTTTTCTTCGATTATCATGGCGAGGTGCATCAGGAGTTCTTACCATATGGACGTACGGTCAATAAACAGTATTATCTTGAAGTTATGCGCCGTTTGCGAGAAGCAATCCGAAGAAAACACCCAGAATTGTGGAAAAACAATTCATGGCTTTTGCATCACGATAATGCCCCTGCTCACTCATCTTTGCTTGTGAGAGATTTTTTGGCCAAAAACAACACCACAATCATGCCTCAGCCACCATATTCACCGGATTTGGCCCCATGTGACTTTTTCTTGGCCCCAAAACTAAAGAGACCTATGAAAGGACGGAGATTTGCAACGATTGAAGAGATAAAGACTGCATCGCTGGAAGAGCTCAAGGCTATACCGAAAAGTGCTTATGAGAAGTGCTTTGAGGATTGGAAAAACCGTTGGCATAAGTGTATTGTATCTGATGGGGATTACTTTGAAGGGGACAACATAAATATTGATAAATAAATAAATATTTTTTCTTAAAAATACAAAGTCACCTTACTTTTTGAACATACCTCGTACATGATTTTAAGTAGGATTAGGGGTCACGCTATCTTTAAATCGTTCCCACCCGTAAAATGTATCGCTATTTTTGATTCCAGTATACAAAATAGTGGTTCCCATATAAAAAAATAAGGTTGACCTTGAAATAACCTTAAAAATGAGATTCAAGGTCAAATCAGAGGTCACCGTTGGGTTCCTCGTTGAAAGTTACATAGGTATGACCTTTTTTTCATGACTAACCTCATGCGGTTTTCCGGGGTTTCCATACTTTTTCCTCACCCTCGCGCTGAGGGCATCTTGACCGGTCAGCAGGCGTGTGACTAATACTGAAGTAAGAAAGGGGACACCGCGAGCGACAATTAGATGTTCAAATCGAAGCCGCGAACTCGTGTCGATTGACGCGCTGCTTTTGAGGTCTAGTCGATTTCGTGTGGCTTTTCAATTAAGAAGGATAGCGATTTTGGCCTTGCCATCGACGCCGGCTTCCGACAGCCTCTAGGTGGATAGAGTGTGCGTGTGCGGTGTGCCAAGATTACAACCAACGCGGATTTGATGTGACGATAACGAGTCGTTATTGCATCAATGAATTTCGACGCACGAGCGTTTGAAGAAGTCATGGCCGAGGAAAATGTAAGTACCTCCTCGTACTTTGTCTCTCTCTTGGTTTGCTTACTTTCTCTCTCTTACCCTGTGCTGCTTTATTAAACTGCATTGTTATAATGTCTCGCCTGACTCTTGTTTCTTTCCTGTGCTAATTGTCTTCGTATTCATTATTCGCAATTTTTCTTACATCTACCAACGACACTCTACGCGGGCCACGAGGTAGCATTGATGCAGACAAGCAGGCTCGACCGAGTACTAGTCAATGCACAAATCCGATGGCAAATCGAGCATAGTATCGCCGAGACTAATCTTATAATAATTCATAATAATTTTATCTCTATAACGCACTGAATTTTATAAACCGTTATACGATTCTTGTCTTTCTGAAATCATTAAGTTTAGTGCAACCAGTTTTAAAAACAGGATGATATATTAAAAAGCGGTTCGGCTGCTTTCCCGTCTACTAATTGTCCTTCTGCAATATCTTGTAGCGATAAGTAACCGTTTTGAAATGAATTAATATGTACTAAAATATCTAAAATATATTGTATTAATTTACTCACAGCCCTCTCGAAAAATTCAGTATTAGAAACATTCAATTTATGATGACCTGTCAATTCTTCACTATTATTTTCAAAGCCAACTATTTCACGACAGAAACCGTTAATGTCTAACATTTTATGAAAAATTAGATTCCACATAGCAACTGCATTTTTTTTATTAGTTATACCTATAATTCCAGCGGTGCTTTTAGCTGACTTGTAAATACTTTTTTCGAGTGCTTGATCTATTGCTATGGATGAAAAAGATCTAGGTTTTTGCTTTATCGCGAATTCTCCCTTCATTAATTGTTCGTAAACTTTAGGCATCTCTCTTTCAAGGTTCAAACAGTCTTCCAAATGTATTGGACTATAACGAGTGTAATGAATTCTACCTAAAGCTTAAAATAGTGGCTGCTGTTTGATAAGCAAATCTACATACATTTTCCAGTTACCAGTTCGAACTAACTTGCAATAGTCATGGGCAATGTCAATCATAATTAGAATGTTATTGAAATATCTGAATAAGGGCGAATCGTTCGGTCATGTAGCTTTTCAAACTCATTTTTTAAAACCTGCGAATTTTCAATAAATATTTTCAATAATGTTTTAGCTTCGTCCACACTTTCTTCAATGATGACATTTTTAAAACCTTCTAGTATTTGTAATTCATTTTTATATTGTGTAACGGGGTAAATTAGCTAGTACAAACGGGGTTTATTAAAAAACAAACTCTCACAATGCAGAGCTAACCGCCGCTCAGTTAAACACATATGAGTATACGTATATTCGCCTTTACGTTTGATACTTTCGTTCCGATGTGTTCTTTCCAACCGAGTTGAACTCACCTTAATCCGTTTTGGCCCAGGACGGCCCTAGTCGGACGTCATTCTTTGACGGCTCATCACTAACTCTATCGGCGCACAAAAAAATTCGGAGGGATATATTTGATCGATAATTGATTTCCCGATCGATTTTCGCTTCGCAGTTTTCAAAATGGCGTCGGAAACGCAAAATTTTCAGTAGCGAATTCATGAATTTTTTTCTCGAAAGCTGTAAGTTTATGAGAAAAATGTTAGAGAAAAAAAAGTCTTAGAATCATTCAAAAAATACACCTAAATTTTTTCAAAAAGTTCTGAGCGACTTTTTTGATTTTGCAAATTAACAATTTTTCGAAATTTGAAAAATTGATCCAAAGTTTTCGGAAAAAATCATTCGTATTCCTTGAATAATTTCAATGACGTTTTATTCTTGGACATTTTTCCAAATACTCCACTATTTTCGAAAAAAAAAATCCTTAAAAACGAAGTAGTGTCGGCTCATATAATAGTCGGATGAATTTGCACAACTCTTTTCTGTTAGTCGTCAATACGTTTTATGTTGCTCAACTATATCCAACGTGGAGGTCGACATGAATAGATTGTCTTAGATTTTTTCCTTTTTTTTTATTTTTAATTTTTTTTTAATTTTAGAATTTTTTAATGTTTTTTTTCATTTTTAAAATTTTTTTTAGAGAATGAATACTTATCGTGCACTCCTATTGATCAGAGTGCAGCTGTGTGAAACAGTGTACACAAAAATATTTGTTGCAATTGATGCAGAATCTGGTAGTTCTTAGATTACATCCTTCGTAACTACATGAAGCTCTCGTTCTTGTTCGTGAGCGTGAGATTTGAAATTGCTCAATTTCGATTGTGACAAATATTTTCTGCTCACTTCTTTATACATATCTTTGGTTGTCATACTAATTTTCTGCGATGCCTCATTCACGAAGAGCAGTTATTGCTCCGACAAAAGCTACTGCTCGCTTTATGCTGTGTTGCTGCTACTATGATGCTACTTGCTATCACTCGCGCACGTATCCAAAAATCCCAGAAAAACTTTTTGTGGAAAACGGTAAAACACAGTGGAAAACTATTTGGCGGTACTTTCACAAGCAACAACTGAGGCTTAACTGAAACTTTGAACTCTCGCGCGCCCCCTCGCTCTTTCTCTTAAACGTTCGCTCTAGCATCGAGACTGCTACCGAATCGTGAACGTATCGATTGATCGAATCGACTACCGTTGCAATTATTGAAGTCTTTCTACTTTAAATATGCTTTGAATTGCAAATGTGTAAGAGCTTCTTTAATTATAAAATATATTTTCGAATTTTCTCCGATCAACGGTTGTTCAGCAAATACTTTCCGCATAATCGGTTTCTATTAATATATTTCATTTATCGCTACCCGATAAATATTTTCCTAAACAACGGTATACCATTTTTTTATCATTAAAATCCCTTAAAATTATCAATAGATTTTTCATTTCGTCATCCTTCATAAATTTTATTAGACGAGAAATTTTACATACGCCTACGTCGCAAGCTATTGATAAATATGATTGATCGAGTTGCTTCAAAATTTTATTGAAAATACTCAATACTGTATACGAGTACACAGCATCAGATTCAGTGATAAAAATCCAATATGCGTATACGGCCGAGTACCGTCTGTGAGTAAAGAATGGAATGCTGACTAAAGCAGAATATTTTGGTTTTTAATATTGCACATAATTAATTTTTTTCCTTATTCATCACTACTACTCATCCTGCATATAACCCATTTAGGCATGTACGCCTAAAAGCTTCAGTTATAATCAGATTTTCTTGTGTCGATGCAATAAAACTCTCTGGTAAAAAGATATCTTTAGGAATTTTTCCAAAACCTTTTTTTAATTGACAGTTCAATAGCTTGTTGTTCGTGAAAGATGATCAAACATAATAGGTTTCTTTAAATTTTCTGATAAACTTTTCTCTTGTATTAAAATTGAAACGGTATCGTGACACCTTTCTTTGCCAGAAAATGAACAGTTTTGATAATCGAAATTGTCCAAAGCAACGATAGTGAAAGTTTTTGGATTTATGTGACTTGGTAGAGGGATGATTTCTTCAGCAGATTTTATTCCAAATCTGCTAAGCCTATTTTGAACCTTTTGATTTCAGGATATTATATTGATAGTCCTTGATGATTGAATTTGATTACAATATTTTTGCTTCGTGTTGCGTGATAAATTAAAAGTCCAAAGGCAACGTATAAGGGTTGGGTTGGGTTGGAGTACGTTTACGTCAATCGTGCATGATATACGAGGGTGGGTCAATAAGTCCTTAGACAATCCAAGAGATGGCGCTCAAAAGTTTCAGCCAGATCCATCGAGTAGTTCCGTTTTTATCGTCGATCAAAGTGAAAAACTTTTGTTTCTTGTTTACAATGGAAAAAAGTGAGTTCCGAGCGGTGATAAAATATTTCTATATAAAAGGCCTTACACCAAAAGAAATCCAAGCTGAATTAGATGCAGTTCATAGTGTCTTTATCCCTGTGTGTGCAACTGTTTACAATTGGGTGAATGAATTTAAGCGTGATTGTACATCGACTGCAGATGAACATCGTACAGGCTGTTCTGTAGACTTGAGCACTTCGAAAATGATCAATAAAATCCATGACATGTTGTTGAGTGACCGAAAAATAAAATTGCGCGAAATAGTTGAGGTCTTAGAGGTTTCAAAAGGTGCAGTCATTTCGATTTTGCATGAGAAATTAGACATGAGAAAAATTTCGGCAAGGTGGGTGCCGCATTTGATCCAACCGAGATCAGACGCAGTCGAGCGGTGGTCGCTGAAACCCTCTTGGCGCGCAACTACCGTAATCCAGACGTCTTCCTGAGTCGATTTACAACTGTAGATGAAACATGAATACATCATTACACTTCTGAGACGAAGGAATAGTCAAAACAGTGGATTGTGAAAGGTAAATCAGCTTCAAAGAAGGCGAAGACAGTAGAATCGGTCAGCAAGGTTATAGCCACTGTTTTTTGGGATGCACGTGGAATTATCTTCGTCGACTATTTAGAAAAAGGACGAACAATCACCGAAAAGTATTATGCGTTGTTATTGGACCGGTTAAGCGAGAAAATAAAGGGAAAACGTCCTCATTTGAACAAAAAAACATTATGTTTCATTAAGACATGCACAAGTGCATACTTGCTTAGTTTCAATGGCTAAAATTAAGGAATTGAAGTTCGAATTAGTAGACCATCCACCGTATTCACCAGATTTGGCCCCTAATGACTTTTTTTATTAACAAATCTAAAAAAGTGGCTTGCCGGACAATGATTCATCTGGTACAAGGAGGTCATAACAAATAAATGGCTATTTTGAAGACCTTCCAAAATTATTTTTTTCTGATGGCTTAAAAAAACTTGAAGGACGCCTGGATAAATGTATCGAGCTAAAAGAAGATTATGTTGAAAAATAAATAAAAAGCCTACCAAAAAAAAAATTATTTTTCTACCTTTTTCTAAGGACCTATTGACTCACTCTTGTAATACAACGTTTGAATTATAAATTTAATCTTGAATACTTTGAAATCGATCTTATTATTACCAGTTAATTTTTTATGTCTGAACCACGAAGTGTTGATTTTGAAAAAAGTACTAAAAAATTCTATGTATTCATCAGGTATTTTAAAGTTTTTTCAAGATGTTCGCAAATCGTTTTCGTTGCAGTATTTATTATCCAAGTTAGCCATAATTTTTCAATGATTCACGCAAGTCTCTCGTATACTTTTGAAAAATGTAATTTTTGTCTGTTCTGATTGCATTAACCATTTTTGACTGAGATATTTTCGAAAAGAAAAACACTATCGATCAATTTTTTTTGTTTGAGATAAGAGAAAAAAACTTTTTATTCGAAATAATCAATTAGTGCATATTTTACAAACCGATCATCGAATATTTCAGAAGAATATTATTTTCCATATTTTCTGTCAAATAACTCAATTCGAAAGCTTCTCCTAATAATATTCTACATTCGATAGACTTTATATAATTGTTGGTACATTTTAATTTATTGCTAATCAAGTTTCAATTGCTCTCGTTATTGTACGAGTACATTTCATTTTTACGGTTGGAAAATTCATTTTCGGTAATTATTTCATTCGTAGCAGCATCTGCAGTAAAATCACGAAGTTGTCTAGTTTCAATTTCAATTTGTTTTTCGTACTTCCACTCATAATCACAAAGACAAACAGCATGATACAAGTAGTAAGTAAAGAATATAATCGACTTTTTGTAAATGAGTAGTTCTACAGAATGTTTAATTTTTAATTTTTGTGTCATAGTTAAAAATGCTTGAGCCGTACCACGCACTTCAATTTGACTTTTTTTGCAATTTTTTTTCAAACGATTCTGACCGCAACAAGCGTATTTTATGTCTGTTGTATCGAGAATATCTGGATACCTTTTCAAAGATTTTTCAGATCGTAGTCTATTACAATTTAAATCTTCATAGTGATTTGCTTTGCAGTTTTCTATATTTCTATTATTTTCTTTTTTTATTATTTCTTCATTAACATTTGAAGTATCTCTGAATAAATAATTTATGTAACAATTTTGTGATATGAAAAAGATTTTAAAATATATATAATGCACAGTTTGTTTTATCATCGTATCAATGTAAATGCATAATTAAGTTAATAAGTTAATAAAGCATTTTTCATCAAACCGAAAACACAAATATCAATATACTCGTAATTTTATCCTTGAAAAAAAGTATGATGGTTAACTTTCATTTCATAAATATAACAATATAAAAATAAATGATCAAAAGTTCGAAATACTTACTACGATTTTGAAAAGATGAAATGCGAGTGTAGATAACATCTTTTTTATTGTTTGGACGAAACTTCTCGTCTAGCGCGGTCTCCAGCCATGCACGTTTCCAGCATCTCTTTCGCGCTGCTGTTCAATAGCCGCTCGGGTCTGCTGGTTGCGTGAACTAGGAGTGAGGGCGCTTCTCCTGATAACATCATCCTCCACTTCAGCTTTTGTTCTGCTGCAGTACTCGTCAAGACGGATAACCACACTCATCGGGCTTCTCATGACGAGGCACCCGAATTGTCACGCGATTAAATAAAGGAATTGTATCATCATTCGGACTATTTTCTGTTGACCCCTTCTCTTCAAGACCCTCCCATCCTTCGTCCCGAGTTCACGTGGGAGTACTCAACATTTATTCTCAGCTGCAGCCCAAACTTTTTCTCGACCTATTGGCCCACCTACTAGTTTTTCGCCATTACGACATAGTACAATTATGCAAATCACGTGCTCTGCTTTCAGTTAATTGCAAAGCTTCCGTGACATTATGAGATTCTTACGAAAATCTTTGTGTCGACTTAATCACAATCAAAATCGATGTTCACTGTAATACAAACAACGTGCTTCGACATGCAACAATAGACACGCAGATCCGTGAAAATAAAACACACGCGACCTGGTCAAAATGATTGAAGTGAAAACTCCCACGAATATTTAAATACTTAATTATAATTTTATTTAGAACGAATACAATACTGCATAAAAAAATATAATGTATTAAATTAATGGAGATTGAATTAGTGATTTAAATGTATTATAATAATAGAAAAATGTATGTTGATTTTGGCGTATATACCTAGGGTATAGAAACATGCATTAACATGTCGTTTTAATTAGCAGTTGAGAAATTATTGTTTATGGTGAAAAAAACAAATCAAATTATATACTTGATGAGCGATTACGTGATCGTGCTGCGCGAGCCACCGCGCTACGCGGGCCGTCAAGCGTAAAAGGCGCGACATGCTAAATGTAATATCAGAGGGTTCCGGATGGGTAATCGGCAATTAGATGAAAAGGAATAGAAACTCTTTTAAAGTAAGTATGTTTTTCAATTTTCGAAAAATATTTAATAGATCAAAAGTTATTAACATTCAAAGTTTGTAAAAAATGTTAAATTTTCGACTTTAAAAATTCATAACTTTTTAAATATGCATTTTACGAAAAAATTTCAAGAGACCTTTCCTGCTTAAAATGATCTATATTTATTAAAATAATAGTCTGTTACGAAAAATGTTGATCTTGATAATTGTTTGAATAATTACGTTTTTTCAACTAACCCACTTTTCGCAATTGCAACCGGTATCATTGGATTCAGCAGCTCAAAATACATAAGAATACCTGATTTTAGCTTTTTCGTCTCTAGTGCATATGGGATCATACCCAGACCCCGGACTACTATAGGTGGTTTTTGGATGCAAAATATTGTGTATGAACTTGACTACTATTTAATTAAAATAATAATTTTGATTATTATTTGACAATAATTGACTATTTTATTTGTGATTTTAATGTTCTACACTTGTGTTAATAATCAAGTATAATTACTATACACATAGTATAATGTTTTACAAAATTTATCCGCTAGCTCTGAACTTATGGACCTGGTCATATAAACACATTGACCGATTTTTCTTATATAATTGCCAGTCGCAATTTCGCTTAAGAGTTACACCAATGCAGTATATTTTTTAAAATGTTTTCAAATAGTTTGTACGAGCAGGAAGTTAAGGTAATCGGTCTAACGTTTTTACCATTGGTTTTGGTAAGAATTGCTTTTATACATTTCATTAAAAATATCTAATAATAAGAGCTTGTATTTAATTAGTAACTTTGAAGAGTTTCATAGTCAATGCCATCCATTTGACAAGAAGAATGTCCATTTTTAGAGTTAAGACCGATATTGAATTCAGTGAAGTTTAAGTCTGAACTAAGAAAATCGTTTTCATTGCAGTCAGGTAGGTAGTTAATTTGAAGGGGCATCAAGGAGGGCTTATTTTGCCTAAAGCTTAATTTATTTTGGCTTCTTATTGATGAATCTCAGGGTTGCGAGTAAGCTTTGTTAAGACCTATTTATTTTTAAGGATTTTAGTTGTATTCCAAACATAACTACGGTTAGTGTGCAATTTCACAAAATTTTCCCGTTTTTTTTATTTACAAGTCCAACGAGCAATTGTTTTGGCTTATTTATAATTAATGAGATCTTCGAGGCTTTTAAAAAATCAACATTTTATGAAGACAGCTTTATTGGGTTTTTATGAATTTTATTGTTGATATTTTTCTTTGTCAGATTGCTTTTTTCGAGAGCTTCTTGGATAATACTTATAAATTTTACGTATTTTTCGCACGCACTATATTTATAGGAGGGATACGAAGTTGTTGTAATTTTCTTCCAAAATTAGTTCGTATTCTTGCCAATTAGTCTGAACTGATTTAATTTTAAAAGTTTTTTTCTGTATATATTCTTCTTAAGGCTAATATCGATAAACAATGATCAGAGCCCTCTGTTTCGTAAAGAAACAAGGACATTCATTAAGCACAATTGATACAAAGTTGAAAAGACTAAATCCAAGTTGGAGGTGTAGTTTCTATGTTTTTGAATGTAAGTTATTGAACCTGGATTATGTAGAAATGCGTCAAATTTAGTGTAACTCTAGTCTTGTGGTGCGCATTGAAATCACCGACTAAAATAGTGTGATTATTCAGAATAGTATTACCAAATATTTTGTTCCATTGAGTTTGAGAAAGATTGAGATTCGGGTTTCTGCAGTACGTTATAAGATCTATTATTGAATGTAAATTAGTAATCTTAATACCTACTACTCCTACCGAGATATTGGGTGAATCAAGTTTTGTCAACTCACAGTATGCAAGACTGTTTCGAATAAATATTACAATTGTTGTGCATCCGATTTTTTCGGAAAGTCTTGAAGCTTGCGAAATGAAGTGGTCTTTCCGATAGCCAACTTTGGACGCATATGAGTATGTCTAATTCAATATGTATTGTCGGTATTTCTTCAATTCTTTTGATAACACTTTTTCAGTTCTAGAAAATAATATTGAGATTTTTTTCAGTTAGTAAGTCCATGATGAAAGTGTATTCGTATTCGGAAGAATCAGAGAGAGACAACGTTTCACTATCACTATACATCGATTTCTTTTTAATTCTTGTAAACCTACTTTTAATACTTCCATCGGTTAATTTGTCAATTTAATTGGTCAATTTCTTTTTAATTCTTGTAAACCTACTTTTAATACTTCCATCGGTTAAGTGAGGATACAAATTATCAATCATTGTAATACAATTTTGTGTTTTTTCTTATAGGTTTTTTCTATAAACATTTTGAATTGAGCGTAATCAAGTACGTATTTGTTTGCATTTTGATCTATTTTTTTTTAATTAGAAGAAGAACTTGATCTTGTTTGCTCGTCCTACGAAATCCAAAACTTTCTTAAGCATCGCTTTTGTTTTTGGGTATATTAACTCATCGCTGATAGTCCTCCAAATTCTTCCCCTTTTCCTATTTATTTTTAACCCGAAGGTGGGTAAACATTATGGCAAAGGTTTTTTAGTCAGTAAAAATCCAACACTACCAATTGTCATTTCTGGGTGTCTTTTCAAAGATTTTTCCTCTTTGTCGCTCCAAAAAAAAAAAGATTAATATACCTAGTTTCCTAATTTTTAGATTAGCAGATAATTTTTATAAAACGTTATATTATGTGTATAATATTATGCTTGATTACCAGCACATTGAAATCATAAATAAAATAGTCAATTATTGTAAAATAATAATCAAAATGATTTTTCTTAGAATAGTCTTCAAGTTTTTATGCAATTTCTTACGCAAGTTCTTACGTCGAAAATCAACCGATAGATTTTGGATAAGAACTTACATAAGTTCTCATGATATTTCTTATGAAATTTCTTACGCAAGTTTTTACTCAAGATTTTATAGTCTATTTTCAGGAAGGTCTAACAACAGTCCTGGAAATCGTCAAAAAGCGAGAGATGTGGTTCGCTTTTAAAAAGTGGACTTGTCGCATCTTTTTCATATAACTTTATATTATGAAGACATATATCCATTCACTTTCAAACGGAGATAGTCCCTAGTTAAATTAGCCTTTAAATAAATTAAAGTAAATAAATAAAGTGCAAAATCAAAATTTTTATAGTATAGATCTACAAAGAAATGTTTATAATCACAAGTCATGTCTTAGATTAAATCTGGATGGTGATCATCGAAAAGAAAATACAAGTGTCAAAAATTATAACGAGTTTGATGTCAACTCGTTATGTCTCTCTCTCTACGGCGATAATATAAAGAATACCATATATTTATAATGCCATATCTTTTGAATTATGTTTCTCCTTAGCAGCAGCAGACGACGACTGCGGAGAACAAGGTAAGAGAGATTTGACTTTGAGATTTATTTTCAAGGTCATTTGAAGGTCAAAGTCATTTTTTGAATAGGAACCCATATTTTTGATCCCGGAATCGGAAAGAGCGGAAAATTCGACGTTTAGATAACGTATTATGTGTGGGGTGCGGTTAACCCCCCCTCCTAAGGTCATGTAGGGGTCAAATTTATGATTTTCTTCATCTATGCACAGGGCTGATCGGGCAAGGGTAAGGTTAATTGTAATAACCCAATACCCAATAACTCGATAACCCCAAGAACCCCAATAACCCAATAACCAAGAGATATTTTGAATAAGGACCCCCATTTTTTATCCCGGATTCGAAAAGAACGGGAAATTCTACGTTTAGATAAAGTATTATGTTGGGGGAGCGGTTCAGCCCCCCATCCCACCGGGGCAAGGGTGAGGTTAATAAGGTATTGATTACCCAGTCAATGAAGGCAAGGTATTGATTACCCAGCCAGTGAAGGCAAGGTATCGATTACCCGGCAACTGAAGACAAGGTATTGATCACCCAGCCAATGAAGGTAAGGTATCGATTACCCAGCCAATGAAGGCAAGGTATTGATTACCCAGCCAATGAAGGTAAGGTATTGATTACCCAGCCAATGAAGGCAAGGTATTGATTACCCAGCCAATGAAGGCAAGGTGGGAATGCTCAGCCGATCAAGACAAGACGTTGACTACAGATAGAGTTATGGTCAAGATTGTAACACAAACATTTATCTCATAAGATGTTCAAAAATACCCCCGTCCAAATTTATGCAGTGTTGAATTCTACGTTCAAAATTTTCAAGTGTGGACATCAAAATGTGACGCGAAATAGCTTTGCAAGCTTGTATGATGCGTTGCTTCATATCTTGCCGTGTTGTTGGTTGCTGTGCATAAACAACATTTTTCAAATAGCCCCATAAAAAGAAATCTGGACTTGTCAGATCTGGTGATCGTAGACACCACTCAGTAATGTCACTACCAATGCCTATCCATCGTCTTCGGTATCGTTGGTTCAAGAAGTGACGAACCATTAGTGAGCGATGACACGGTGCACCATCCTGTTGAAGCCATAATCGTCTTCTGGCTTCCAAGTCCACATCTTCCAATAATTCTGGTAATTCATTCTGCAGGAAATCAAGATATGCTGTGCCGTTGACATTCCCATCGAAAAAATAAGGTCCTATCAGATAACCATTTATTATACTGCACCAAACTACGAGGCTCCATCTATGCTGATTATCAACATGACGTACCCAATGAGGGTTCTGGATAGACCAATAATGACTATTATGGCGATTGAGTTGCCCATTACCACGAAATGTAGCTTCGTCCGAAAACATGACGTATCTGAAAAATTCAGGATCTTCACGAATCCTTGCTTGTGCCCAATTGCAGAATTCGAGTCTACCGCGGAGATCATCTGGCATCAAAGCTTGAGTCAAAGTCATGTGATACGGATGAAATCTGTATAGCCGCAAAAATCTAGCGGCTGTTGATCTTGGGATTCCAGTACGTCTCTGAATTTTACGCAACGAGATATGATGATCCAAATCAACCATTGCTAAAACGACAAGAATTCGTGGATCATCGTTGTTCGGCATCATAATAATGCGACGACGATTTCTGCGTATTCGGGGTCGACGTCTCTCTCTTTGCTCGATGATTCGGATTCTCACGTGGTTCGGATAGTGAAGCCTCCCTGGGTAATTTTTGGCGGTAATACCTTGCTGTAGCACGATATCGGCCTTGTCATGCCCCGAGAGACAACAGAATATCAACAATTTCGTTTCTCGAATAATCTACGTTCTGATAACGTATTATGAATCCGGGATCAAAAATATGGATTCCTATTTAAAAAATGACTTTGACCTTCAAATGACCTTGAAAATGAATCTCAAGTTCAAATTGAATTTCACAGAAAGGTTGCCCCCATTGTCCCAAACAACTGATGTCTGAACAATTTTTTTGTACAACGCCAACCGTCGAAAATTTCGGGGTGGTTCCTTTGTAACGTCGGGCCGTTTATTATCAACAAAATTTTATTTTTTAGTACTTTTGCGTGTATGCGCATTTAATACGTGACTTAGATTTTAACTCTGTGAGTGAGAAAAAGGAGAGCATTTAGCTGAAGCGGAAAACGAACACATGTAAACACCCATCCCTTTGTCGCGCACTTTCCGAATTTTACTCCGAAAGATCGTAAAGTTTTTTTTGAGTAGGTTTAGATATAGAGTAAAGGAGCCGTGGAATTCTGCCTACATCCTGATACACGACAACTCCTAAAAGTTTCCACTTTTAGAAGCTAAAACTTTTACCATTGAGAAAAAATCTAATAATTATTTTTATATAAATGAATTGAGAAAATAATAGCATGATAGGAGAATTTCGCAGCTTCTTAAAACCTCCTACACACTTTTTGATTAAAGACGTAGTTTCCGCACAATTAACGAAAATATCCAAAAGTTTTGAAGCTATAAGTCGGAAAATTTAATAAATATTCAGAAAACAATTACATAAATGAACTATAGTACATTAGTCAAACATGCGATATAAATTAAAATTATGTTTGTAATAAATAAAATTAAATTTTATTAGATAAAATAATAAATACAAGTTTTTAACAATTTTCCTTTTACGTTCAAATATTTAAATTAATTGTGCAGAAATTAAGTTAATCAAAGAGCCAACACAACTCAAATGAACAAATGAAAAAGACAACAAGACATTTTTTTTGTTACAATAAATCAATTAGATAGTCTACAATCAACTATATATATTAAGCTTCATGTAAACGAATGCGATTCCTAAATAATGCAAAGTCTCTCCTTTCTCATTCCATATTATTTAAACAACAAATTTAGTTAATTATGTTAGTTATTCATTGTAAACGCGTAGGATTAGAGATTTTCACACAAAATATGTTTAGATATTAATAAAACTGCGTTATTATTAAGAATTAATTATAACAATTTATGTAAAGGAATAAATTAATAATTATAAGAAAATTTGTGACGAAAATGGTACTTGGAGAGCCATCTAACGAGATAGGGCCCATACCCTTGAACGCACGCCCCCGATTCTCACCACGCCCCTGAGCCAATTAGGGCCCGAAAACTGGAAGAGAATAGTGGGAAAATCTCAGTCAGCCAATAAAAATTTGCTGCCATTTCCACTCTTCCCAAATTTTGAGGGACTGAGAGAGGGATTATCCTCCCAACCACCCCCAGGCTTTAAAAGAGCGTGCGCGAACGGAAAACGCTCACTCTCGCTTTTCCAGTTTTCCAGTTTTTTTTTCTTCTACCACAAAATTCGACCAAGTGCCAGGTCCAGATTCAACTCTCCAAGTACCAAACAATTACGATGAATAAAAAGAAAAAGTAAGTTGAAACTAAACATTTTTTATTATTATCTCTCCTTTTTCCTCTTCTTATTAGAATAGCCAATCGAAACTCGTGAGAATAAGTCTTCGAAAAGTATTTCAGCAGGAATTGGGATACTTTTCTATAAGAAATTCGCGCCGGTAAAAAATAAATTAAATTCTTTTGTGTGACAATTCCAGCAAGGTCTCGGATATTCACATACAAATCCCGATTCCATTGGATCCTAATGTTTGATGGAAGACTTGCAGTCCAAACTTTTTTTTCTTTTTTAGCGCGAAACGCGAAATAGGAAGCTCTAATTCTCCAATTGCTCATCCCGGTTTAAGCGTACGCACGCAGACCAAAAAAGAGCACCTGAGATAACATCCGCCTCAGACGTACCTGAGATAGTGACCCGGACGTCACAATATATACAATAAAATGTATCTCGAAAACATTAAGCCAACACAAACATCTGTATACATCCAACTACTACAATTAATTAAATACGAAAAGATTTTTGTAAGGCAGTGCAAGATCCAAATTAAACGTACAGCACGTCACTGCCTCATGTTTTCACACAATTTTGACGTTGAACACGACGTTGAAAATTACATAAAAAAGGATCTTATCAGATGAGTGCTTCGACATAGCATAATTCGGTGAGTTCAAACTTGGAGAAGCCATCATAAGAAACGTCAGAGTAAATGCAACAACTCATGAAACTGCCACCAGCCATGGCTCGTTATTCAGCGAAGGAAAATGCCAAGGCGTTCATTTAGTAATAAATGGCATTGAGTATGAAAGAACTTCCAATCATAGTTCAGGAATTTTACGTGAGTGCGAAAAGAGAGAAGAACGACATATATCTTCCTTGTGGTACGCAATGTACTTATACTCATGGTCATTGTTTCACCAATGAGGAATACTATGCTTTTTGGGAAATCAATCTGGAACCTCAGTGTAATTATAATACGTACGAGGGTCGTTTGAAAAGTCCGTGCAAAGTCAGAGAGATGGCGCTATTAGTGCGTATCAAGGTTATTTTCATTTATTGGCATATCTTGGAAGAACACACACCAAGTTTCAGCCAGATCGGCCAATTACTTTGCGTTTTACATTCGCTTCAATCAAAGAAATCGAGTGGTTGTTAAAAATTGGACGAAAAAGAATTTCGTATATTGATTAAACATTCAAAGGCAAAACGCCTCGGGAGATTAAACAGAAGCTTGATAAACATTATGGTGATTGTGCACCTTCGATTAGAATGGTTTATAAGTGGTTTCAAAATATTCGGAGTGGCCATATGAGCACAAAAGATGCTGAACGTTCTGGACGCCCTGTTGAGGTTACCACTTCAGAAATCATTGATAAAATCCATGATATGGTGATGGCTGACAGAAGAGTGAAGGTGTGTGAGATTGCTAGTACTGTAG
Source organism: Phymastichus coffea (assembly GCF_024137745.1). Lineage (NCBI taxonomy): Eukaryota > Metazoa > Arthropoda > Insecta > Hymenoptera > Eulophidae > Phymastichus > Phymastichus coffea. Next base: position 420,067 of record NW_026706878.1, on the reverse strand, counting down.
GCATCTCGAGCGAGCGGGTATATCTTTTATATATACTATAATGCTTATATTACTGTATAATATAAGCATTATATTATACAGTAATAATATATTTTGCACCAACATTTAGACATGAAAAAGATATCCGCTAAATGGGTGCCGCGATTGCTCACGATTGACCAAAAACAAGATCGTGTGAAGTGTTGCAAGAATGGTTTGCAGCTGTTCCAGCAAAATCAGCAAGACTTTAAGCGTCGTTTCATCACTGTAGATGAAACATGGATACATCACTACACTCCTGAGACCAAAGAACAGTCTAAACAATGGGTTACCAAGGGGAAATCTGCTCCGAAAAAGACGAAGACAATTCCTTCGGCCGGGAAGGTTATGGCGACTGTCTTTTGGGATTCGCAAGGAATAATCTTCATCGACTATCTGGAAAAGGGTAAAACCATTATAGGCGAATATTATTCATCGTTATTGGATCGTTTGAAAACCGAGTTGCTAGAGAAACGTCCACGATTGGCCTACAAAAAAGTCCTCTTCCACCACGACAATGCGTCAGCTCACGCCTCAGCAGTTGTGGCCGCAAAACTGATGGAGATAGGGTTCCAACTTGTTTCACATCCCCCCTATTCTCCAGACTTGGCTCCGTCAGACTACTATTTGTTCCCTAATATGAAAAAATGGCTGGCGGGGAAAAGATTTTATCCAAACGAGGAGGTGATGCAGAAACGAATGCCTATTTTACAGACTTGGACAAATCCTATTATTTGGAAGGGATTAACAAACTAGAGCAGCGTTCGATGAAGTGTATAAGCCTAAAAGGAGACTATGTTGAAAAATAAAAAAGATTTATTAAAAAAAATCAAGCAGTTTTTATTTTTGCACGGATTTTTCAAACGACCCTCGTATAAGGTGCTGTATCAAGAATATGACACTAAAGTGTCGGATAACATCACACATGCTCCAGATAAGTATTTCACCTACTCGACCGGAAATATACAATTTGGATTAGCCATTGAAGAGTTCATTTGATTTTTACGGATACCGTCTCATTTCCACTGAACAATCCAGACTTTTCATAGTAGAAACACAACCAGCCCGTTTCTTTCCCGCAAAACAGAGGATTGATGTCAAAGATATACTTCTGTCGGCGTATTTTAACACATAAATGACTTATTTCGCACGGCACATTAAACTTCAATTTTCCCAAGCATACAAGGATATAATAAAACGCAGATGTGAACTTGAACGATAAGTAATTCAAAATGCTCTTTCACTGGCATACATTGCATCTGATGAATTTGCCATGATCATCATGCGACAACCAAAACACACAGCAGTCGCAGTTGGCGAAATTTCACACATTATACAGTACCAACCCATGGAATGCTGTTTCAGGGAGACTAAAAACTGTTACCACGAGTCACCAGTAATTTATAATAACAAAACATTCTTCTTAAAACCAAAAATACACATATTACAATCACATGAATCCGCAAGACATTATAATTCAATATTACCCGCATCATTCAAATTTAATAACATATGATATTCTATTAAGAAGTCAGTCGCTACTTACCAACCCAACTACAATTCAACCAATGAAAAAACTGATTTGGCATTACAGAGATATAAATAGTTTTATTATTAATGATAGAATCTAGTCCCCGGAAGATCTCGATCGCCTACACTAACATACGAATTTCCCTATTGAACGAACAGCATTGTTAGAAAATGTTGCTAGTAGACTTAATGGCATGACAACACTTGCAAATGAAACAAGCTTTCGAAATTTACTAAACAAAAATGTAATATATGACTTTACCGAATCTGTAATACAAAAAATTTGAGGAAAGTTTATGAAATTCGGCACTATTTTAGCAGAAATCCTTATGATAATATTAGTTGTACAATTTCTCAAAGGCATTTTAGATTCCTTCATCAACGGCTACGCTTTATACAGGATTTATGGATGGAGCGCACACCTATTGGACGCTATATGGTCATTATTGGCTATATGGCTCACTTGTACATGTATCTGGCGAAACCTACGACTGATATAGAGACACTACCAACCCCGCCACGAAAAGAGTAGGTGGTGTTTGATAGGCAATCCGTCCATTATAAAAATACACCGACCAAGATTACTTTTAAGAACGAAGATGAGAAAAAACCAAGCGAACAACTATAAAAGTTACACGCTAAACTAAAAGCCGCAAATAATAAGACATCAAAATCTCGCTAAACAAAATTGAATTATATTTACCAGCGTACTATTTACAATTAGTTTAATATGATCAAGACATTTTTATACTCAGAAAACATTACTCGTTTAGAACATCATTCTCGTTAGCTGATAGAAGACAAAGACTTCGGATAATGCCTGACTCGGGTCATTAATAAATACACAGCAAACTAATAGATTTGTTAAGTGGATTTATCTTAATTAAAAACACGCATCTCAGAGTCTGAAGTGGCACATTGCAATATTCATCATTTCAAAAGTGGAAGATTTTTTAACGAGCTTCACACTTTTTTAAATAACACGGAAGGTGTTACGTCCCAAGCAAGCCAGACATCAGACGTTAAAGTGTTACCAAAACAGCAGTTTGCGTGCGACTTTCTGTCTTTCTCACGCAAACGGCTAACTGCGTGGTTCCTCGCTCTCTGCAGCTTCAGTATGGATCGACCTTCAAGTGAAATGTGCATGTAAGTCGATGCCGTTTCCCGCGAAAAGTGAGAGACACGTATAACCTTCCACCTAATGTGCGCTTTTGACAAAAGCACATCGCGTAAGTGGAGGAGATACAGTCCTATTCTTTCACGCTCTCGCGAGAATTGCTGAATAAGATAAGGAACGACTCGTGAAACTGAATGAGCAATCAGCCCATTGATCGGTGACATTAGTTATCACGCCAGTGGGCGGACAATTGCTGGCTTTTTCTTTATTGCGAAGAGGACTGGAGGGCACTTCGCGATCATGTGCGAAACAGTAACGAGCTACGCGAAATGTCTAAATCCCTAGAAATATTGACAGTGTGTTACTAATAAAGAAATCGATACCATTAAAAATCATTGAAGTTTCAACTCGAACCGAAACATTTCCCTAATCCCTCTCGACTTGTGAAGTGTAACTGGCTGTGAGCGGTGCTTTAGGCACATTCATGTTCTTATGTTCTTATAAATCACATAAGAATTTCAAACAAATGACCACTAATGAAAGTATTATAAGTTTGATCATTTTTATAATTATACTTAATTTTATCAACAAAATAATCCATTAAATCTACTAGAGGTCTTAAGTCACCACAGCTGTTAAAGTAAAAATATCTTTGCCATTTTTTTCATATAGTTAATAGTTAATAGTTAATAGTTAATAGTTAATAGCCAATGAGTAATAGGTCCAGAATTATCATCAAGATTTACTACAATAGACTTTTTAACTAGTGGACCTTATTTCCGTTGAGAGTTTTTCATAAAAAGTTCTCTAAAATGTGAAATTTTTAGTTCACAAGCATACTCTTTTATATGAACATCTGTTAAAGGACGGTGAGGTAGTCTTATTTCCAAGTTTCTTTTCATTTCATAACTTTCTTTTTAGTCTTTTTCATATGTTTTTCAGTTTTATTCAAGATCACATCGATACTTTTTTGATGCGGTTTCAAGTATAAACCTTGATCAACATTAAAGCTTCAATGTGTTTATTGTGTCTGGCTTTTTCGTACAATTGCTGTTTTGCAACACTTCTTTGATTTACAGCTTGTACTATCTCTGTTGCTCTACATGGTAACGATCCCAGAGCATTAAGTTTTGCAAAAACTGGTATAAGTATTGGAAGAAGACTTTCAAGTTTTGGTACCGGTAATACCCTTGGTACACTTATATTTTTCATTCTACCAAAATTTAAAAAAATTTTACTTATTACATTTAAAATTGCACTCTAAAATATTGCACTCTTTATGTGCAAAACAGTTTTTGAATCATTGCAAGAAATTGTATTTTTCTTTTGTACTAATAAGTTTTTGCAGATTCATAGTCTATCTTTTTTCTCAAAATCTTTCTTTTCTTATAACTCCATCCAAGCCCTTTTCCAAAGAATGATTTCGCTTTCATGATTTTTGTAACAGCGTTTGCAACAGCTTTCTTATATAATTCATATCAAAATTATGCACACGTTTCCAAACCGTTTCAGCTAATACTCTATCTGCAGCGGTTTTTGCTTAAATATCTTTATTTTTAGAGTAAGCAATGCCGTGTTCTTTTGGCGTCTAAACGATTAATGCTGAGATCTCCCTGAGCTAACGATTTATATAGTTTTGTATCAGTTCTCCACAATACTGTTCACCAGGTATATGGCCTTCAAAGGGTAGATTATTTATTAAGTTATTTAGCAAATCTCTACCCATCTTTTTCTTCTTATTAACTATCATTATTAGGCGAGTAATCACTGATGAATGAATATAAGTTTATAAGTATAAGTTACATTGTCAGTCTTTTTCAGAACTTAGTACGACATGGATTTTCAGGTACAGCCATTTAAGCTTCTAGTAATAAATTGTGATGCTTTGACTGAGAAAAGTGATAGAAAGAATAAACGACATGGAAACTTATTGCATGATAACAATCGTGCAGTGTACTGTAGAGCTTCTAACTGTAAAAAGGCAAATGCTCTTTTAAATCTTTTGACTTATCCCAATGGCTTGAAGTTTGAAAACATTTATATTTATTCTAAATTCCTCAACCAGCCAAAGTATAAGTTTCATAACGAGCTTCTTGAGTCTATTGAAAGTATTCAATACTAAACTTCTAGCGAGCATAAGCATATTGTATCATTCGACGAGGCAAAGTCGTGAAAAGAGAAGTCGAGGCGCGAATAAACTCCATCATGGTTTTCAATTATATTGCATGTGAGAAGCAAAAAAAAATAAAAGCTTTCTATTGTATAAGTAAACGTAACAACGATGATTGTTTTTCTTGTGTCAATCACATATTCAAGTAACAAAATACTTAGTAAGAGGCAATGTAAATTTTATAATTCTTTTGCAACAAGATGATATGAATTTACAGTATATTTATATCGATCACGTGAACATAAATATGTCCTATGAATATTTGAAAGATATTTAGTCGTCTTGTCAAAAGGAAAATTATAGCTTTCTTATTATAGACAAAGATAGAAAATGGATGTTGGTAGATTCAGAAATAAATTCAATAAATTTATTATAAATGCAGATCAAGCAACATATGGTACAGTTTGTAAGTAGATGATACACAGTCAACAGGTCTAAGTTTAATCAACAAATTGAAGTTCTTCGTCAGATAGAGAAAGATTGCAAAGTAACGAAATATAAATATAATCCTCTTATAAGAAAGCGATGGATGCCATGTTGAAGCATTTTTTTTGTGATCTAATTGGCTGAGATATATTCACGTGATATATTGTTATGGCATTAAATATGTGTGTCGATGTGGTTTCGAGTTGACATTTTAGTAATAAAAATTCATTTTGAATTCATCATAGTTGAAACAGATAATTTTGTAAATAATGAAAATAAAAAAATATGCTGCAATTTATTATTTTTACATTCATTTTACGAAATTAGCAGCGAGTAAATAGTTTGGTAAAAGCAAAAGGTTATTATGCTTTGGAATTATTCTGATAACCTGATATTTGAACGTATATGATTGAAAAAAATGTTATAATATCGTAATCTTTATTCAAAGAATAGGATAAACGTTTAATAGTAATTTGACGTGTATAGTTGAAAAAAATTATAGAGATTGTTTATATTAATTTTTGATATGGTAATTCACGAATTCAAAAATTTAAAAATATAATATTTAGAAATGTTTTACTAATACACATTTTCCATTGTGATATGTATTTTATAACAAAAATTGAAAAATCCACCTTTGAAAACTGATTTATTGTGTTAAAAATATTAATCAATATGACAAGAAATAAAAAAGAAGATGAAAGCGCGTGAAGTGCGTCTGATGTCGCTAGTATATTAAAGTCCAAAAAATTAAATACTGAATACATCGTTAAAGAGACTTTACATCCATTTATCAAACCTCTTGAAAAATTGACTGATGATAGTACGAAATTGTTTTAACATCAAAAAACACACAAATTTTATTATAATACTGACTACTAAAAGTATCAAATCTTGTAGTGTTCTCAATCACTATATAAACGACTATATTTATGTATAAACAACGTACACGTATGATTGTTAAGCACACCAATATACAGGGTGTCCAAAAAGTCTGGAAACACCCGAATAACTTTCCAAGTGATTTATTTTTATAATATATCAAGGTTATATTTGAAGTAATTTTCAACAAGAAATTCAACGGTGACCTTTGATTTGACCTTGAAGATGACCTTGACGGTTTTTTCAAGGTCAGGATTTTTTTAAATGGAAATTTTTTTATGGAAAACGCCTTTTGTGACATCAGCAATTGAAAAAGCGGGAAATTTTACGTTCAAAATTATTGAGGTCAAAAATTTCCCGTTAACCTTGAAGGTCATTCACAGATCATTCAATTCTGAGGCCTCTCAGAAGAACTCGATTGATTGAAATAGACCAGAGCTTGCTTTAGTTATTTTGTTTGATCGCAATTAGCGGTGACCTCAAGGTCATCCTTGTTTGTATCCTGCAAGGTCTTTTCAAGGTCAAAGTTTTTTTCTGAAGCCTCCTCATCTGATATCGGCAATTGAAAGAGCAGAAGTTCCTATACTTTTATTTTTAGCGTTACCCAGTAACAACTACTGGTTATTGCCCTTTCAAGCTGCTCTGGTATGCTCGTCAAAAAATTTTATAGTGCAATAGTTTGCAATTCAAAAAAATATTTACTTGTTTCTGAATTTTCATATTCTGATTAGCTTGTGGATACGGTCTACTGCAAAGAATAGTGAAATTGACAAATTAACTGATAGAGAAAGAATAACGATTCTCATGATAAGAGGTTGGTGTCCAGTGCAGCGATATTATAGTGCTGTGAGAGAGCTTTTCAATACAACATTTAGGACCGATAGAACCTTAATTTCATTTTCAACAGCTTAAAAAACTGTTAGAAGGTTTGAAAATACTGTCACTATTAATGATCTACCTAAATCAGACAGACCAAGGTCAGTAAGTGATGAAGAAAAATCATTAGATGTTTACATTCATTACCGATGCACATACTTCCATTCGTAGAGCCGCTTAAGAGCACGAAATAAGTAAATCATTTGTTGATAACGTACTAGAGAAAGCGAATTTTCATCCATTCAAAGTAATACTGATACATAAGCTAAACAAAGATGATTTCGATCGTTGCGTTGAATTTTGTGATGATATGATGGCTGTTATAGTTCAAAATCCCAATTTTCTATCTAATATAGTATTTTCAGATGAAGCTACATTTCAACTTGACGCTAGTTTGAATAAGCATAATTTATACTGGGCATCTGAAAATCCTCATTGGGCAAAAAAGTCAAATAACAATATCCACAAAAATTGAATGTGTAGCCTTGAATACTAAATAATCAAATTATAAGACCATTTTTTATTAATGGTAACTTTAAATGCCCAAAACTATGAAGCTATGCTGCGGAATCAAATAGTTCCTGCAATAAGAGGAATAAGTGGAGAAAACTTCAATGACACATGGTATCAGCAGGATGGCGCAGCAGTTCATTATATACGAATTGTACGCACTTGCTTAGATGCGGTATTTACTAATCCATGGATAGGACGAAGAGGCACTATTGAATGGCCAACTAGGTCGCCTGATTTGATGCCTCTTGACTACTTCTATTGGAGATATTTGAAAGATCGAGTATACAAAACAAAACCTCAAAATTTGGATGAATTATGACAAAGGATCTGTGGAGGTTGAGTGAGCAAGAATAAGCAAGATGATTATTTAACTTTATATGACAAATGCTTTATTATGGATACACAGACGAAGACCGCACGCGCGCTTAAGCCAGTCAAGAGAAGTTGCCTGAACCGAAGCTGAGTTTAGAGTGCTGAATTGTTTTTTTTTACTTTCTCTCGTCCTAGCTTGTCCATTCCTTCTTCGCTTTTCCGTCGCAGTCATAAGCGTGGCCATAGGGCCCAATGGACAGTGCGCACCCGCGTGTACTCATCTTTTCCCTTCTAACGTCTTCTGTCGCGCTCTCTCCTCCAACCTTACTCGTGGGCTGTCCAAACAGCCTCGGTTATGCTTTGTGTAATTTCCGAGCTGTGTGACCTTTTCCAGAAGTCCGAGGTCAATGCAGCCTCGGAGATGATCTCCGAGTTGCGGGGTTCACCGCCCTGGCTGCAACTATGCAGCAGCCATACTGATCATGACGAGCAAGAGCACGGACGAGACGCACAACTCCCTATAAGTTGCTAATTTTAAACTCGTGTTTCCATTATTTAAACAAATATCATCATACAAAAACACGCAATACAAATAAACAAAATTATACGCAGTAGACAAAACAGATTACAATGTATACCTATTATACTAACTTAAATTACATAATTATCAAAAAGATTTCCATTCTCTTTTCGTGCTCGTTAATCCGTCGAAAGATTTTATGACCGCTAATAGTAGTAAAACACTCGAGTTTTCTCTAATTGCTGAGCCGTACCGTTAGACTATTTTACGTACGTATTCCTACGTACGTACTCTCAGCTAGGCCGATGGTTGCCGTAGCCCTTTTGAAGCGGTCGCCGGCGGAAGGGAGAGAGAGACACACACAGGTACCGCCGTACCAGTTGCTCGATGCAACGCAATAATAGCATTTATACACTAAGGCGCGCGGTATACAACACTTGAATAGAACAATGAAGCGCACACAACGATAGGAACTAACTGAACACAACGATCTGCACTCGATGCAGAGCGAGGAAGAACTCTGCTGAATTAGGCTGCAACCCATAGAGCCGAAAACTGGCACAATATGGTCTCATCAGAGCCAGCCAATCAGGGAAACTTAAACAAAGAGAGAGAAAACGCCCCTTCTTATCTTGGGCCTTGAGAGTGGGGCCGAACAGTAACCGGGGTTATTCCAGTATGCGTCAGTGTGGCCCTCAACCGCCTGTGTGCAATCGGACGTTCGAATGTGACCGCGCTCAATACGTGAGCCACAAACTGTCGCATTCGTCCACGGTTTGGGTCTTTCTCACCTATCCGGACGTGTCAAGACGCGAAAGAAAGCGAGATCACACACATGCGGTCGGCTTGCAGTAATTACAAAAAAAAATAAAAAATGAACGTCCACTCCTGCGTCGTTAGGAGCGCAGAATGCCGCGAATATCCCGCCTGCCTTCGTCTATCAGACGAATGGAAGAGATCACTTCACTTTCCCCGCTTGGCCGTTACTTCTTGATCATCAGGTTGAGATAAATTTAATGGTGCCACTTGAACAAGGCCGTCTGCGCCGGCATGTAGCTCAAGTACACGCCCGAGAGGCCACTTTGCTGGGGGGTAACGGTCGTCCTTCATGAGCACCAATTGACCGATGGCAAAATTAGCAGTCGGACCTCGCCATTTGTTCCACCCTTGTAGTAAAAGCACGTACTTGGTTGACCAACGCTTCCAGAACTGGTTACAAATTCGTTGTAGTAGTTGGAAACGGTCGAGTCGATTCTCTGGAGCGGATGGAGCAGCTTCATCAGGGATAACTCCGGAGGCGGTGCTGATCAGAAAATAAGCAGGTGTTAGAGCTTGCAGGTCCTCTGGATCGACTCTGTTATCTAGCACAATGGGCGCAAGCTTTGATCTCGGCCAGCACAATGGAGAACTCTTCAAAGGAGAGTGTACGTTCTCCGACCAGCTTCTTCAGCAAATGCTTCGTGGATTTTACGCCAGCTTCCCACAATCCAGCGTAGTACGGTGTAGTGGGAGGGATGAATATCCACTCGGTGCCGTCGTTGGCCATGAGGCATGAAGCTTCTGTATAAAAGCTGGACGCAGCCTTGAACATTCCTCGTAGCATTGTCGCTGAACAGCTTCTTGCAGAAGCCGCTTCTGCCTACGAAGCGGCGGTATACCGCGAGGAAGGAGGCAGTCGTCAGATCACCGACAACTTCCAAATGTAGAGCCTTTATAGCGAAGCAGACGAAGAGAACGATATATCCCTTGTACGTTGTTCGGCCTCGGTATTTCGATGCTCGAAGCTGAAATGGACCAGCGTAATCCAAGCCGGTGTTGGTAAAGGGTCGAGCTGGCGTCACACGTTCAGCTGGTAGGTCGCCCATAAGTTGATGGGCCAAGCGGGGCCCGACACATCACTAGCTACCACTAGCCATTCACACGTTCCCGGCAGAGTCAGCATCGTTATCTGTAGCAACAATGTCGAGCATGAAATAAGCGAAGGTTAATATTTTTGGAAGTATTCTTTTGTTTTTCGTGCATCGCGCCTTGCACTAACTTGCGTTTGATTTGTTTTTCTTCTCTCTTTTCACTCATCATGGTAACAAGCGCGGCACGGCAACTTATTAATATTTGTGGGTGTCTAAATCTCTCGGCCAAAGAAGTGATTGTACGAGTATTGTCGGAAAACGAAATAAATATTGCACCTTTTATTTTAATTCATGTCACGTTTATGTATCATACGATTGACATCTTACTAATCCACGTTTTCAGTCGCGCAAAACGAGTGCACACTAGAACCAAACAACAAGAGGGACGAATAATTTTTAATTATTTATTTAACCCATCGTTATATGAAAAATATATTAAAATTTGCTTAATTAATTAAAAAATTTATTAGTCAATTGAAGTATACATAAATATTATCCTTTATTTTGATTTAATAAATAAATTCTTAAATTTAAAATATCAATCAAATTGACAAATAAACCTTATCTCGTAGTATATTTTGTAATGAGCAAACTCGTTAAATAAGAATTTTCCCCGTGCTGGGAGTAGGAAAAGACCAATTTTCAGGAGTTTGGATGGCCGCCTGCGAAAATGTCTTAAATTAAAACGGACGGGTAGACGCGGAGGCAAACGAGAGACAACACTACCGGTTGACAACATGCAACGAATAGGTAGAGTGAGAGGAGGAAGAAGTGATAACGGGACCGGCAGTATCGTGAAGAGCACAAGGAAGTGAGTGCAAGAAACAATAGAATGCAGTAACAGAGTTAGGGTATCAATCTTTCGGCCTTTGAAGTTAAGTAAATTGAAAATTCGATTCACGAGCGAAGCGCAAAATGTAATTCGTTATAGAAGTGTTTTCTCTCTCTCTTCCTTGGTCGGGCCGTGTTACGCGTGCGTGTTATAGAATAAGTGCGTCTGAAAATCTCTCTAACTAATCGTGCGCAGTGTCATGTAATTCACGAAGAAAAATAAATCTACGCCGCGCATGTGCATTTTAACGACAACTATCGGCATCTCGAGTTTTATTTTGCTTCCTAGTCCGAACCGCATCCGCATGCTCGGCAGTGCTTAGTTTCCAATATTACAGCAGAGCAGCGCAGCAACAAGCTACTACAATCGAGGCGGCGGTTAGTTTCGCTCGGACGAGAGAATATTTTTTATTCCAGCTTCGTTCTAGCTCGTTACGATTTGGAAATGTGAAAATTAATATATCCGGATATTTATCATATTAATGAATATAAACTCTATTATAACTACGGTAATATCAATAAAGTAGACAGAATCGTAATGTACAATAAAAATAATATTGAACATGACTAACACAAGATGTTTTAAAATTTAAATAGATTAAATTATAAAATATCATTAAATAAATTATATTAGTAATCTTGATCTTAGGAGTCGTCCCTATAAACACGTTAACTACACAATCAATGGATTATGTAGATTTCATGATAATGATAAAAATGTATTCATAAGAAGTCTGGAAGAACTATAATTTCACGGAAAATTATAAAAAATCACATAAGTATTGGAGATTTTAATAAATTAACACAAAAATTTAAATAATGAAAAACATAATTTTGTGTTAAAATTAATTAATTAATATTAAATATAATTATTGAAAGGGATTATTTAGAGCATCTGATAACAATTCAAATTGTAGAATTTTCTATCAGCTTTTTTCCCCGGATGAAGGAAAGTGAAAGGTCAATATAATCATGAAAACTAAAAAAAAAATATATTTTTCTTTTTTACGATTGTTCTAAATCCATTTCCAGCCGAGATATTCCAGCTTAGAAAATGAAGTTTCAGTTATTTTGGTAAAAAACATTACTTAAAAACCAAAAGTACATGTACAGATGCATAAAATGCATCAAAATTACTCTTTGCATTCATCTACGCATGTTTGCTTCATTTTGGCAAATTTTGGGTGCATTAAAATATTGATTAGTTCCTAAAAATGAATAAAAACAACTAAAAATATTCTTCCATACATAGAAAACTAAACACTTACAAAAATAGTCATAATTTTAATGATGTAATGTGTAAAGTATATATATAACTTTTAATAAATTACTAAAATTATTTTTGGCAGTGTAACAATATTATATGTATTATCTATATATTTCTATTTCTTGAGATTTATATATAATATATACACTGCTTTAATCATCTATTTCGCTGTTATTTTCTAAGTCTGCTTCCTCAGCTATATGACTACTGTGCCGGCCGGGGGAAAAAAAAAAGGGAACTCGGTCCGAGATAAAACGAAACGCGCGCGAAGAGAGAAGGACGAGAGTTAGTTAATCTCTGGCATCGGCAACAGACAGGTATGTGAATGTGATATCCTTGGAAACAAAAGATAGGATATAGAAATGAGTAAATTGGAATTGACCTGTTGCTGCTGTGAACGTTACTTCGGGGAAGCAAATACGCCATCGTAGGCTGGTCTCAAAATCGCTTAATCGACCCGGTAGAAGCAGCAGGTCGACCGCGGAGGCCTCGTTATGGCGAAAGCGGCAACCTGAGCTGTAAAGTGGAAAACCTCGACAGATTGCTCCCCCTGATAACACGTCGAAATAGTTAAGGTAAGCTGGCCAGCTCCGCGTTATGATTATATCAAACACCCGCGCGTAATATTATAAATTTCCCTCGCAAAGCCATGCGCGAGCGTTACAAAACCGGTAGTGAGCGAGAGATCGAGTGAGCATTTCGAATGAGCAGCTGCGAATAAAATGGCGATGCGCAACGCTATCGCATATATTGAATAAATGTTTATACGCGGGCCAAACGCATTGTAAAAGTAACGGAAATAAACGAATCTGTGCGATCAAAACGATAATTTACTTTCGTCCTTTTTGTTGTTATTTAGTTGGCGACTGTTACCCTTCCTTCCCCGTTCATACTTTAGTTAAAATCACTTGTCTTCATACTCATCGCGCGTATTCCAGCACGACTACGTACTAGGTAAATTATAGATATTAAGGAGGGTCAATCGTCGGCCATGATATTTCCCAAATTGTATTGTTTTTGACCAAACTTGAATACAATATTATTTAAGTACCCATCTTTGTATCGGTATCATAAAATTATGAGGTAAACGATGTAAATAGAAAGTTATCGTGCCACAAAAAAAAATTCTTATACATATGGGTATATGGGGAAAGTTATATTTCGTACCCTTAATTGACGATAACTTTATAATTATTGAATAGTTTTCAAGAAAAAACTAATAAGTAGTAAACCATTTTATGAGGATTAAGGTAGTAAAGAAAAAAAGGGGGGTTAATGATTGAAATAAAGAGAAAATATACTTTGAAACAACACATATTTAGTTAAAAACAAAGCGACCGAATCAGCTGATCCTTTCTACGCATGTGTTATAGAACTGGCAACGTTGTAGAGTGTACATGTGCAGGTATTCAAATGCGCGAATTATCATGAGCAAATTTTTGATAAGAGTTTTGAAAACATTTCATAGCGTAGGTTAATTAAATAAATTGCAACACATTTATCATTTATATATCAATATTATATAAAGTTATATTAGTAATACTAATTTTCGAATAATAACTTTTCATTTATAGTATGTAATGAGAATTAACACGTATTATATAAGTAATCTCTTAAAGTTAACAAATAAATTGCCATAGTAAGAACATTAAAACATAGATAATTTACTAAATTATAGTAGCAATTTAAACAAAATCACATTTTCTTATATAAATTGTCGGATGCTGCGAAAATATTAATCTGACTTGATTCTCGAATTAAAAATTGACTTGATAATCTTCTTGTTATTAGTAACACGTGGTTTACCGTTTACACATTCAGCTAACAAAATAGTCAATACCTTAATACTATTTGCGCAAGCTTTTTCGAGTATTGTTCTATCGATGCCAGCTTTTACAATTTTGGTTTTCATATTTATTGAACAATTAATATCTTTCAAAGTATTTTTCATTTCACTTTCTTTTTTCGATCTTTCTTTGGTCGCATTTTTGGCAGTAATAAGAGTCTCATAATCTCGTGTATGACTAATAATAGTTGAAGTATCATTGCACAAACATGTTATTAACTTTCTCAGCATTATCACGTCATTAAGAGCATTATGCGCAGTGACAATATCTTCTTTATTTAAATAATCTTTGGCCAGTGCCGATTGATTAAAACTAATCTTGTCTTTTTTTCTCTTTGGTAATAATAATTTGAACATATACAGCGTATCGCAAAATCCCTTGACAAAACATAGAAACTGTGTCAATAATCCTAAAGATTCAGCTAATTTGACAATTCTAGGCGCATCAAATCTAAAAAAAAAGAAAAAAAAAACAGTGAAGAAAAAGAAAATTATTTATAATGGAAATCTTAATTTTTACAGTTATACCTGAAACCATTGTGACTGATCAAAATGCATGGCTTTTTACGTTCTTTTAAAAAGTACAAGAATTTCAGAAATCCTTCACGGGCAGAAAAGTGGCAACTTTTACTTTGTTAACGAATATTTCCTGATTTTCTATAGTAATACCAGTAACTTCAGACGCCTTCTCAGAAATACTTCTATTTGGCATAATGTATACCTCAAATTGACTATTACTTTCGTCAATAGCTGCAATCTGTGAAAAAAAATTTTTTTTTTTAGTGCCACTTGAAAAACAATCTATTATATTTTCAAAATTCAATAATTATTCGCAAACATAAGTGAATCACCTGTACTATTTCATCAATAGCTTGTAAACCCGTAGTTTCCAGATCAAATACTACCGTACAACAATCCTTGTAATCAGTGTAGGCTGAAATTATAAATGAATTTTTAAATAATTAAATTCTGTTAAATCATAGAAATTGCTCGGAAATTGATCAATTACCAGCTATTGTAACTTCGTCTATCAAATCACTTGTGTTCAAATATCCACTTGCAGATTGGTAAGTTATGCCTTCACGTGTAGCAGTCGATGAATTTTTCGAGTTTCGTTCTTTTTTTAACGTCAGATGTCTTCTTTTGAATTGAATGGTAATTTTCACAGATGCCTTCTTTTCATAAATTTGACATTTTCGTTTTCTAAATTTGATGGTATTGCCTCCTGGCGATAATTGGAGATTTTTGTGACTATTTAACTCAACAATGAATTCGTAGCCAAGATTTCTTTGCAAAACTGCGAGAGCAACACGTTCAGAATGTGATTCTGAACCACCATAAAAAGTTGATTTAGGGTGCTTACTGCACACAGTGTTGTTGAATGACTCGTTCGCTTGACTTGATCCACATGGTGCAATTTGCTTTGCGTAATCTATGTAGGGCAGGAAGATTTTTTCAAGTTTTGTTTTTAAATTTTCATCTGATAAACATTTGCCATCTTTGAAATACTTATAAATGTGCTGATTTTCTTCATTTTTCTTGCAAAATTCTCCACAATTAGTATGGTCACCAAATGCATGAGGTATTACATTCGCTAATGTTTTTTTTACATTTGTTTCATTACCTATATTTTGCTTGATTGCTAATCCAAATGATTTTGATATATTCTCTGATAGTCGCGTTCAATTTTATGTCGTACAGCTTGCCATTGAAAGTTTTTATGGTATGGTTGTTATCTGACCATTTTTCGATTGGATATGGCGATTGTTTTCTCAATGCAGCAATAGCCGACGAATCATCATCACCTATGAGAGTCTTTACTCGAACTTTTTCTTTAACAAGATCATCGTTTTGTAAAATCATTCCAACAGTTATGTCGGCCTCCATGGCTCTGGAAGACCCAGAGTGATTTTTTTTACAATCGTACTCCTTGGCTTTTTTTTCATTACATTGTCTGCACAAACTATTTCTACAAGCGTATGCTAATACCTTCTTCGAATAGAATCCTATTAGTGATGCATGTCCTGTAATAATTTTTACAAAAATTATGCTTACGGTTAATGGTTTTTTTTCGCTGAAAATTTTATATTACTTACTGCTAAAGCTATTATGCTGACGACCTCTCTTCGTCCAAGCAGCATCAAATGAAGCAATAAGATCAACAGTGTCATCAGCGCTTCCGTTTTCATGACATTCTTCGCTATATAAAAGAAAGTTATAATATATATAACATTGATGTATGAAATTAATTTTGTTCCAATTTGCTGTATGGAAAAAATGATTTTGATAAGGTAGGAGTGCACGTTATATTTCCAAGGTCGGTTAATTGAGATAATTGTGAATAAATATAATGTATTTGGCTTTTATTTCAAATACTTTACATGTTCTAAGCATGCACTGAATGCGAACGTTAAAATTTGAAAAATGAAAAAGTAAAATGAACATTTTCTGTCGATAAAGTACAATATTTTTCCATTTACATACTAAATCATAAAATACTATTGAATAAGCTACATTATCTCATATCAAAGCCCTCTCAATGCACACTGAAACACGTTTATAAGAATTTAATCTTTCATGTCACTCTCAATTATACACTATAGAATATATTCATTTTATACTACATTATGTGGTCAAATTCCAAGCTTAACGTTCAATTATTATTGTATCATGGAATACTCATAATTAATTTTACTTTTGTTCCTTGGCTTCTAAAGTTAATCGTCTCTCTTCCTTGATAGCATCAATGCAACTCAAGTGTGCGACTTCATGTATAGTTTTACCCACACATCTCTCCCACCGCTTCAATGAGCTGCTATAAATAGGTGGAATGTTTAGAGCTGATAAAATCGTGTTGATCTTTGTCTCTCCAATTCCTGCATCGAGCATAGCTATAATATTATTATGTATATTTTAGCACCTTTTGTAGTAAAGACTCGTTACAATTCATTTTCAATATTATATACCTATTGCCAATTTTTTGTTTGTATCATAGAAACCAGAAGATTTTTTGCTTGTCTCTATTTGGTAAACCGAAAGACAATTATAACACTGAACATAAAATATACTTGTAAGGCCAATTTATTTTTGTTTGACTACATAACGCAGTGATAACGCCTGCTTGCAAGGACTGCACCACAAATCATTAGTTAGCTATTGAATGTCAACAATTCTACGACCATCAACTACTTCATACTAAAACATTTCAAACAAAGTTTGATTATAATGTACGTTTTTGTGTTATAATTTTATGATAATAAGATGTAAACAAAACTATCAAGATTGAACTTGAACAGCATTCAAAACTAACCTCAATTTTACTTTCTGTCGTTGCAGTTGTATTCTTCTGCTGCAGTCTCTGTTTAGAACGCTCCACAAATTTTTCAGTTGCAACAATCACTTTTTTCTTGGCAAACTTCCCTTTATTCTTTCCTCTCTTTGCATGTTCATTGTACGGCATTTTTACACTATTATAGCAATAACAATTCAACGCGACCGTTGCGAGTAATGCGAGTTACTAGTTTGAATTTTTTTTCACGCGATTGAGTCGAGTGAGCGAATAGAGGGAACGCAACGTTGCCAGATCTACATTTTCAGTATCGTATGAAATTGAGTGACCATGAAGGGTGCTTGAAAAAAGAAAATTGTTTTCTTTGAGCATTTTTGTCAGCATTGATATGCGCGTTTTATGTGATACTTATTAAAGTAAGATACTAGAAATAATAACGATTAAAGGGAATTTGCAGTAATAATAGTGCCCCAGAAGAACCCTTAATAACATACGGCCCTCAGCGATTGACCCTCCTTAATACACGGAAATCATACCCTGTTACAGGACAATCTTTCCTTACCCGGGTAATGTGAGAAATCACAACCCAAAAAGGATAGAAAATTTTCCCGCCTCAGAATTAGTAAAACGTAGTAACCTATTATCATCAGAAAATAATTTTGCTATTTTTTAGAACTTCTATGTATACATATATTCATACATATACATATTTAAGTTAATAAAAAATAAACATCAAAAAAATATATCGTGGTTAAAAAATAAAAAGATAATTTATTTTCAATACATTCTTATTTCAAAAACAAAAAAAATTTTTATTCAAAATTTATAATTTTGTATCGATCATTCACAAAATAAATATGAATATAAGTTGAGGCTAGACAATCCCGCACATAACATTTCAAAAATCTCAGATGAAATTCAAAAAAGATATTTAATTTTCAATTACATTTTAGGTCAGAAATTAATCATTTTATAATCAATTTGGTTTGAATTAAAACTTCGTAAACATGCATGTCAAATTTCAAAAAAGATATTGCATTTTCAATAAAGATTTTTCTTAAAAAATCATATTTTTAGGGCTCACTTTGAGAAAACAAAATATACTATCATTATTTCAAGTTTTTATATACAGCTTTGAAACGTTGCCATGAGGCTTTCTCATTGGTCATTTTGGTCTTCAAATAGAACACGAACTTGGGGACCATCAAAAACCTTTTTTCAATTTAGCCTTACTTATTGCGGAAACTTTCCTCCTAAATACACGAAACAATCGTCATCTTTATTGAGAGCTTTTATATACTGTTTTACAAAATCAAATTTCATATGAAGTGAAGGAAGCAGATATTTTGACGGATCAATCAATGGTATGTGTATAATGTTCTTTGAATATAGTGACTCTGCCTGTCTCTGCTATCCCACAAACATATAAAGCAGGGATTTTTAGTAAAACCTGATTGTTGTCCTACTATCATGGTTATAATTTTAACATCGCCACAAACTTTCCATTGATGTTCAGAATATTTTATTTTTGCAATACTATCTCCATATTTAATAAGTTTCCTTCAGTTTAGTTAGGTGAGCTATAAAAATAGATGCAAACTTATGGTCGTTGTGAAGTAAAGCAGCCTTAAGACTTCGATGAATCAATAAAAAGTCTCCAGTCCTCGTCTTTATATGAATTCAGTTGTAGCTCATTTACCAACCCCTTTACATCTGTACAGTATACTAAAGAATTTTATCTATCGTTTGTGAAATACTTTCCAAATTCTTTTTGTCTCTCTCGATAGAAAGACTCTGTTTTTCCTTGTGCCACCATATTTATCTTTTGAGTAGTCGAGGATGAAACTGAAACATTCGAATGCATGGATGTAGACATTTCAGGGCTAGTAGATGTCATGGAGGTGGAGACATTGTCTGAGGAAAAAACTTCCGAGAGTGAAGAAAGACAAAAAGTGGAAAAGAAAGGAGCTCTGAAGGTGAATACTCGCTAGATGGAGAAAGAAAAGCTCCTCATACCTTCAATCAAAAGAAGCTGAATGATCTTATTTGGGATCTAGGACTGCCTAAAGATGTACTGATGTACAAAGGCACGCGAGAGGTCAGGTCTCAAAACTCTCCTCCATACGTTTTCAAAATCAAACAATATTGTTAGACACTAATTACTACGTGACAAAACTTTTAATCGCCGAGTTTCATCGCAGTTTCGGTCATGCAAATAATGAAAGATAATCAATGAATTACGACAAAATTCTACACCGTTCGTTTGCGCACAAGACTACAATTTAATCGCTAAAAATTGCATTACCCGTCGTTAACGTTAAGCAAAACCAGTGAATCCACCAATAGTCAAATTGACGAAATTTCGTTTATTTTACAAGTTTAGATTCTTTACTCACTGCGGAATCGATTATTCGGAACCTATGATGGTAAAAATCGGGCTTAGTCGAGAAAAGTGATGGGATATGCATATGTCGAGATAGCACACACTTTAAACACGAGTTCGGCTGTTAAGACCATTCAGAAATTAGTAGGCAGGAGGGAATGCTACGCGAAATATACAGTGATAATGGCATGAATTTTGTAAGAGCAAATAAAGAGTTGGCGAACGCAATTGTGAGTATAGACGTGGAAAAACAACAGCAATTTGCCGAATCACATCGTATCAAATGTCACTTCGATCAGCCTGATGCTTCTCACATGAGGGAAGCATGGGAAGATCTCATTAGATCGGTCATTAAGTTGCTCTTAATCATGCATTTAACGGGCAAGAGCCGTTGAAAGAAGTACTCGTGACACTTCTCCAAGAAATAGAACACTTGCTCAATTCGCGACCATTGAATAATGTATCGGTAGATTTCCAGGATGAGGAGGCACTAACGACTAATCATTTTCTTTTCGGTTCGTCTCTGGATACTTGAGATTAGACAAGTACGAAGCAGAAATTCTTAGTCCACAGTAAACTTACGAGATTGCACAATATCACGCGAATGGTTTTTAGAAGAGATGGCTGCATGAATATCTGCCCACTTTGCTTCCTCGTCAAAAGTGGAAGTTTCAGTTCCAGCGCTAGAAGTCGACGACATCGTTTAGATTACTGATTCTGATAACAAGCGCCGCAGAATACATGGAAGAAAAGGAGCATTGTCGAGATCTACCGAAATACTTAAGAAAAAATAGTCTAAACCGTCAAAGTGCTCTCTGGCAAAAAGGAATTCATTAGTCCCGTTAATAAATTAGTTAAAATTTTGTAGTTCTTCAAATAGAGTCAAAAATTGAATAAATTCTTAGACTGAGGGCAGATTGTAAAAAACGTAAATAAATGCCACTAACACTTGTGAAAAATAGAATTAAGAAAACAAACATATGCGTGCGTATAGTTAATTAATATTGAAAAACGAAAGAAGAGAAAGCGATACATCCTTTTTTTTACTTTGATTGTTTTAAAATCAAAATCTGCTTAGCTCGCTTAGCATCTACTCAATCCATGAACATGGGTGTTCGCAAAATCCACGTAAACATCACCAGATTCGAGAATTCTAATTCTCAGAGGCTATAGACCTCGAGACAGAGAAGATCTCTCGTTTCTGTAGGCTAAAATTAATAGGGAAAAGCCTTCGAAAAATCAGCGGTGATAACATCAGAAAATCGATGCTATAAAAAAAAATAAACAAAAGGGCGGATAACTTCACTTAAAATTTTATTGAAGTAAAATTTGTTTCTGGTGCTTATGTTTTCTTGTTTTGAATATGAAATTTTGTTTTAGTAAATGACGATCGACCTCCGTCGTTTTCCTGCGAGCAGAGAGGTTATATCTATCTCAAAACTTGCACATACACATAATTTATTACTGCATAATAATTTACTTTACTGTTTCTAAAAATAAAGTTATTTAAATAATAAAAAAATAAAGTAATATCTTCATCTTTCTTTCTGTTCAAACCTCACTTTTTACAGTAGTAAAACAGCCTTTAAAATCCTGGCTGACGAATTAATGAAAAATATCCATTGTTCAGGTTTGTAGCTATTCAGTTTTAACTTATCCGTTAATTATAAAATGTCATTAGAATAAACTAAAACAAGTTCTTCGTCTAGAGAAAAATATAGACGATATTGCTTATCCCTGTCACGATAATATGAAGATTTTACATTTCCAGTCTCTTTGATATTTGTTGCAACCACGTTTCATAATATTCCAAGCCTTCTTTCGACAAACTTAAAAACTCGGGTTTATCTTCTCGTGCGAGATCATTTACTTTATCTTGAGTTATAGTTCCTAACTTATTTTGGTGATACGGTATATAGTCGTCGAGACTAGACCTGGACCAGATGTTTCGTTTTTCGTTCGCATATTCATCAGAAAATATCTCAGTGTTTTTTGCTTCATTTTCTATTATTTCTGCTTATCTTTCATTTTCTTCCAAACTGTCTTTTACTGACATTTTTTTCTATATCAAAAGTAATACTCATATTCACTTTATTCTTTCCTTTATCTGGTATAGTAAATATATATTTTTTTCAAAGGTTCGAACATCAGCATATTTGATACTTCCCTTATTTTTTATATTAACTCCGATAATATTTGTGATACAAAAGAAACAATTTTCTTATTTACGTGGTTTGTCCTATTTAGCAGGTAATATGATTTTTACACGGGTCTGATTTTTTCCTTGATATCATAGTACTTTATAACAAGAGCTACATATTTGATTGGATACTCAGTCAAATTCTTAAATTTCAACATCTGACCAGTTCAAAAAACTAAAATAAGATTTATAGAGATCTTAAATATTTTTATTTGTATTTCTTCAATTTCTAGGTATCTCATATTTACTGCAGATATAACAGAAGCTATTTTTTTACTCTTGCTTGTATTTTAACACGTATACCGAAGTTTTCTGACAGAAGTCCCCAACCCTTGTAACTTTAGACTCTGTAGTAGCTAAGGAGCTTACTACTTCAGAGGTGCGGTCTCGTGATGACGATGATTGCACGCTCGCTTACTCAACATGATCGACCGCCGATACTGGGGTTTCCCTGCATTGTAAGAATACGCCTATTAGACCAATCAATAGACACAAGACGCACATTTTTGACGAAAATTTAGATATGGAAAAACTCAAATTAAATATGTAAGAAATAATGTAAATATATACCATATATGCTGTGTAACTCGAGATTTTGCATGTTTTATTTTCTAGAGGTCAAAATTTGCAAAAACAGGTTTTTGAAGTTAAGTCACGGTATGTATACAGGGTGACCCTTTTCAATCGCTACACCTGGATTTTTCGAATTCCAAGACAGATAGGAAAAAATGGTTCACACAAAAGTTGTAGGGGACGAAAGGGGCCAAACAATGGTTCTATCAAATTTGACCTTGAACTTGACCTTCAAGGTTATTTCAAGGTCAAGTGATTTTTTTTAATAGGAACATCTATTTTTGACCCCGGATTCGGAAAGAGCGGAAAATTTCACGTTCAAAACCATATTGAGACATTTTATTCACGGTCATTTCAAGGTCAAATCAATGTCAAACTCTGAAAAATCCATTTTAAGTCGTTTTTCCACGAGTCACAGGCTTAAGTGGTTCAAATTAATCGTTGATTTAAAACGGAAACCCATACACCCAAAACTTTCACATCCTAGTAAACAAAAATCGAACTTACACATCCGAACCCCATTCTCTTCATAGCCTCACATGCTAAACTGTTACACCAGATATCCCCCAGTCCCACACATCTCTATCCCATGTATGATGTTTGTTTAACGGAAACTTCATGATCATTGAAGCTTCTGTTGTAAATGTGTCAACCTTACATTTAGCGCTACCCAGAAACAACGACGTGGACGTAGTAAGGACTGTTTCCTTTGGGGTGCTTGAGTGAGTCCCCGTGCCTCTCACTGTTCAGGGTGCTTAATTAAAGTGAGTCCCTTCGCCTCTCACTATTCGGGGTGCTTGATTTAAGTGAGTCCCCGTGCCTCTCGCTGTTCAGGGTGCTTGATTTAAGTGAGTCCCCGTGCCTCTCACTGTTCGGGGTGCTTGATTTAAGTGAGTCCCTTCGCCTCTCACTTACGTGTTTATCTAGCCTCGAAGCAAATGTTCGAAATTACGACCATTTGCTTCCAGGCACATAGTCAAACGCCTTTGGAAGTGTTGAACGGTGTTTAGCAAAGTTTGCTTTGGAATGGCATCGCAAGCTCGACGAATTCTGTCCATCATGTCTAATCTTGTGGTGGGCCTTTCCGCAAAAACGGCATTTTTTAAGTACCCCCATAAGTAAAAATCTGGTGATGTAAGCTCGGGTGAGCAAGCAGGCCATTCAACCGAACCACCTCGACCAATCCATCTGTTACCGTACTGATTATTAAAAAAAAGTCATGACAATTCGAGCGAAATGTGGTGCTGCGCCGTCCTGCTGGAGCCACATTCTCCGTCGCGTTTCTAAGTCAACATCTTCCATCAATACAGGTAGTTCATCTCTTATTGGCGTTAAATACGTGTGTTGATTAACATTTTCTTCGAAAAAGTAAGGGCCAATCAAACATCCATTAATCATCCCACACTATACCATAATACTCCAACGTCTTTGATGGTTTACAGTTCTGACCCAATGAGGATTAACATCAGACCAGTAATGACAATTATGTCTATTCAATTCCCCATCACTTTAAAATTTTGCCTCATCAGAAAAAAGAACAAAATTAAAAAAGTCTGGATCATTTTCTATCATTTGTAAAGCCCATTGGCAAAACACAATACGCTGTTGAAAATGAGCAAACTGTAGCTCTTGGACCAGAGTAATATGATATGCATGATATCTTAGCACCTTCATAATTCTTAAAAATGTACTTTTTGGAATATCGATTTCCCTTTCGACTCGACGAGCGCTTATCTGTGGGTCAAGATGAATTATTGCCAGAATAGTCACAACCCGATTATCATTTTCATCATATTGATGGCTCCCACGTTGACGAACCATGTGTCCACCACGAGCTCTTTGAGTTAAACGTCTGATAGCCATAGCTTCGGGGTGTCGTCTGTCTTGATAGCGTTCAGTATAAATTCTTGCCGCAGCACGATAATTATTTCGGCTTTCTCCTAAAGCCAACGTCATGTCAACGATCTCGTTGGGCGCGTAGTCAGCCATTTCAGAGGCAGCTATTAATTATTATTAAATTTGAATAGTGAAATGGTATAAAAAAATTAATAATTATAATATTCACCCGTATACGGTCGCGACCAAAAAAGAAATATGTTCCTAGATTACGGTAACTTTATCTGACTAAGTGTATTTGCCACAAGTGTTCCGATTGTCACACTTTTGTAATTGTAAGTTTTATAATAAAGTAATAATCATTAAATTATTTCTAATTTGAATTGCACATAATACTAAAACTTGCTTTTATTTTAAATATTGTGAATTATTTCCGTTCAAACTTAAAAAATACTAATATTGATAATGTAATCATTAAAAGCACATTTACAAATAAATTCTGTTCAGTCAAAGATTCTTGTAATAATATCTGAACTGCTGACCGATTTTAATATTTTCCGCACATTTTTAATATTAAACTTTATTTTTGATAGTTTGATTCTAGAAAAAATAGCTTTGATGCTTTTTGTACAAAAAAGAAATGTTGCATATTTATTGTTTCGAAAGTTATGACTATTCTTTTTAAACAATCACATTATTTACAGCTCATATCTTCAATTTTCTCATAACTTTCGAAAAAATAAATAGATACAACATTTCTGTTTTTTACAAAAAGCATCAAATTAGTTTTTTATAAAATTTACAATTAATAAAGTGTGACAAACGTTTTTCTTTTTTAGTCGCAACCACATACAGGCGAATATTATAATTATTAATATTTTTGATACCATTTTACTATTTAAATTTAATAGTAATTAATGGCTGGCTCTTAAATGGTTGACTATCAGCCTGAAAAGATTATTGACACGACGTTACTTTTAGGAGAAAGCTGAAGTAATTATCGTGGTGCGACAATCGGAAATCAGTATTTCAAGGTAGGGGCGAAGGGACTCACTTAAATCAAGCACGCCGTACAGTGTGAGGCGAAGGGACTTACTTTAATTAAGTGATGTAACTAAATTTACGATCAGTTTGAACCACTTAAGCCTGTGACTCGTGGAAAAACGACTTAAAATGGATTTTTCGGAGTTTGACCTTGATTTGACCTTGAAATGACCGTGAAAAAAATGTCTCAATATGGTTTTGAACGTGAAATTTTCCGCTCTTTCCGAATCCGGGGTCAAAAATAGGTGTTCCTATTCAAAAAAACCACTTGACCTTGAAATAACCTTGAATGTCAAGTTCAAGGTCAAATTTGTTAGCACCATTGTTTGGCCCTCTTCGTCCCCTACAACTTTTGTCTGAACTATTTTTTCCTATCTGTCTTGGAATTCGAAAAATCCAGGTGTAGCGATTAAAATGGGTCACCCTGTATAATATAAAAACTTTGAGATATAAGTTATAGATAAATGTTAGGTTTTTTTATTTAAATCGCAATTTTCGTACAAATAGAGATGAAGAAGTAAATATACAGGCATTTGATATTGAATGAGTTATAATTTTTTTTATCTTTGGTACATTTCAAAAATTTTACCTGTATTCAATCAATGATATCTCGGTGACAAAAAAAAAGACATTTAAAATCTTAGAAATGGATTTTAAAAGGTAAAAGTAAACCTTCCAAACAGTTCTCCTTGTTTACAGGAATATAATTTTTCCACGATAATACGAGACCTCAAATATACCAACAAACCGCTATTTTACCCTTTTAAATTAGGATATATAAAAATCTGACATGATGGACAAATTCTGGTTCAGAATTCGAATTTTACGCATAAAATTACTCTGGAAACGATCCTCAGTTGGCCAACAACAAAACCATGAAAATCTGTGTAATGATAAGTTGAGTAAATTCTTTCCTACAAGCCATAAATAATACGAGTATGATCAGCCTATCTGCTCGAGATACTAGCGTATCGATGAGATAGATTTGTTCAACATTCTAGAAACAAGATAAAATTTATAAATATCACTTTTATCGTTAATTCACCATAAGTATTGTGACGGTAAACGTCCTATTAGCGCTATCAGCCCAACCATGCGGCTGCCCGCGAGGGCAGCACCTACCGGTTGGAGGAAAATGTAATAAGGGAATTCGGTACGAGACGGAACGGAACGCGCGCGAATATAAATGAACTAGTCGAGGATCAGCAATCCGAGTGTCTAGCTGTAGTGAGGGATAAAAAGAAGTTTCCCGAGTTTTGGGGAGTACCGAGCCGAGTTGACGGACTCATCGAGAGGAGCTGAGCCTTGGTCCAACGAGAGCGAGTGTGTGTGAACGTGCGTGAGTGGAGGGTTTCGCCATCGAGGGCGAAGCCGAAAAGCGCGAGACACCTCGCCCGCAAACAATTCCCGAGACTAGCATGCGCTGTGCGGGTACTTTCTACTTCTCTTGTTGATTGCGCGACTGTTGATAAGGTAAACTGGCCAGCTTAGTATCGCGATTTCCTGTAAGATTGCTAATAACTAACCTCTCGTACTCAGTAAGAAGCGTGCATGTATTAACTCGACGAACAAAGAGGTGCGAACGCTCCGAAACTGCATGTTATTGACGCGCACGCGCTTTGTAAACGTAAACACGCGGGCCGAGTATATTGTAGAGAAAAGGGAAAATAAACGATCTCGCATGTGATACTGATTATAATTTTGATGTTATTATTTCTCGCCGGTAGAAGGTTGGTTGACTGACTCCCGTTCCCTCCTGCTCTCCAGTTGACGAGTTTGAACATTCCGACATTCCCACACGCTCTTCGACGCGATCGCGCGCATAAATAAAAAGACGGAGCACTGACCCCGTTACAGTATATATTAATATTTTCATTTTTTTAAATTGTAATAGTTTAATTAAATATAATAATGATGTTTTATTTCTTCATAGTTAGAGGGTAATGCTCTTTAGAATCACGACTTTTATATAAAACAATAATAATTATGGAATCCTGACATTCTAGAGCAATTTTGATAAAATATTTGCCATCAGCGGCTTGAAAAACATACAATACACTCACGGAAGCCCAAGTAGACTACGTAGGAGTTTTTGTGGTCCTGTTATAATTAGAAATAATAATTATTATTATACAAGTGATTGTAATAGAGATGATAATAATTATAGAACTTTCTAATATAGCCTTAAAAACATTATAATTCATTAATTTATTAAATAGGTATAAGTTGTAACGGGGTGATTAATCCGTTCTTATTTTATTATTTCGCTCGACACGCAATCGTACCGGAATGCGCGAGGCGAAATTGAAACATTCTCGTTTGCTAACCGAAGAGCAGGAGGGAACGGGGATCAGTCAACCAACTTACTACTAATAATAAAGACAACAATAGATTAACGTTTCAATCATACATGGACTAATTTATTTATCACGTAATCTACAACGCACTTGGCCCGCGCCTCTACGCTTATACGGTGTGCGCGACAATCTTACGTATCGTCAATTTATTTACAATCGTTCGCTTACTCATTTCCTTTTAGTCGCCGGTGTGAGGGGAGAGCTAAGATGTTACGCGCGGTCACTTATCGAAAACAATATCGCGAAGCTGGCCAGCTTACCTTATGCGCTGTCAAGGGGAGCAGTTCAATATCATAGTTTAGCGCGTGGCTCAGGTTGCCACTATAACGCTTAAACACGAGGCTCTCACTGTCGTCGTGCTGCTTCCGTTGGACGGGTCCAGCAACCTCGTGGATGGCCTCCGATGGCGTCTCGGCTGGCTACTCGAATTCGCAGCAGCAACAAAGAACTATCGGCCGGTTAACGTTCACGCTCCTTGTAGTGTTCACACGTACACACGTCGTTGCCGGTGATAGAGGCACTTCTAGATTTGGCTACGCTATTCGCGACTTTCGGATAGCCGCATAACACTAGTGTTAGTGCTCCTGGACTCCTGCACGCTGTTACCGGTGTCGGAGGCGCTCTCCCACTGGTCCTTTTCTCTTCGCGCGCGTTCTTTCCCATTTCGGACCGCGTTCCCGTTTTCGATTTGCTCGGGCCGGTAGGTGCTGCCCTCGCGGGTAGCGACGCGATCGAGACGGTAGCGCAAACCGGACGTTTACCGTCACAAAGTATTTTAAAGAAAAATTTAATTTTTTATCACTTACATAAGATATACATTCTGTAAGGGTGATTAGCGGTGCTCGAGGATGGCTAATTAAAAACTCTTGAAAAACGTTAACTTAAATATTTGATATGGTCAACAGAAATACTTTTTTCAAATTTTTGAGTTCATAGCTTGATTTTAAAGAAAAAAAATTAATAAAAATTCAGTTTTAAAAAAAAGATAAAATAAAGGTTGTAACCCTCTGAGCCATAGATATGCCTAATATCTCTGATCTCTTACAAGAAATATTTTACACTTGGTTTTATTAAAAAATATTCATTAGATGCTGAGATATAATGAAAAAATCATTTTGGGTGTAAGATATAGGGATGGTTTTCTTAAAAGTGGATGTCGGCACAAAAAGAAAAATACGTGTCTGTTATTTTGTCAAGTACTATAACATATCAAAAAATTATTAAAATTGGTAAGGTCGAGTCGGGAAATTTCCTTATTAGATTAAAACAATTGCCACTTTATAACGTCAAAAATTATTTAAGCAAACCTGTTTTATCAGTTATGCACATAATCCATATATTTATATGTAAAGCAGATAATAAAATATAATTAATGTAACTTCAATCATCGTTATATCTGTATTTTGTGATATCAGTAATGTAATTGTCAACGTATAACAAATATTATATAAGATTTATACTTTTCAATAATTTGTATAACTGAATAATTATAATGAGACAATAAAGCATTAAATTAAAAAAAGAGCAGTAAGAGTATTACCAGTGAGAGTCGAAACAATGGTGAGATTTTCTTGGCTAAGTATCCTAAGGGGATGCTCATCATGCATGCTGTTAGCCGTTGATATGCGGTCTCCCATGCATAGCGCGATATCCTCTTCGGTGACCTGCAAACAAGAGTCCTGCATCGGAGCTTGTTGAGTGCTATCCACTTCTATAATCTCCAAAATTTCATCTTCGGAGGACATGGAGTTTCTTGAATTTCTATCCGGTTGGAGAGAAACATGATCCTTGTGCGAGAGATTCAAACTCTCGAGTGAAACCTCACGGCTAACTCCATTACTAAGTGGCTCGATGAGTGGAAGCGGCGGCGGTACGATGATGTCCTCGTCATCATCCTCGTCCTCGTCCTGGAGTATGTCCAGAGTTCTACTAAGCTGCTCAAGACTGTCCATAAGCGGGCTGCCTGTTAGATCGAGATCAGCATTCGTGTTGGACTTAACGTTAAGGAGGTTAAGTCTAGCTCCGATTTTGTCCGTTATGTCCTCGATCTCGCTGACCTTGAGGCTTTCGCTAGCACTGGTGGACAGGGAGGTATCATCGTCATCGCCGCCACCAGTGCTGCTACCGCTGGTAGCGCAGTTTCGGAGATGCGCAGCCATACCTTGACGCATCGAGCTGGCCATGAATTGTGACACCTGCTTTCGTTGAATCTGCGATGATTGGTTCTCCACCCACTTCCGTATTACACTCTTTTTGTAGCTGTCCATATAGCCGTAGCTGGCACTCGGCATTGCTAATTGTTGTTGAAGTTGATGGTGATGATGTGAATGGTGGTATTGCTGTTGATGTTGTTGCTGCTGCATAGGTCCATCAATCCAGGTCTCGCGTTTGTGCGTCGCATCGCTGAGTAGATGACGGGCTTCGGCCACCCGTAGTCTTGAAATCCTCGGACCGTCTATCCACTGCTCATCAGAGGTGCCGGTGGTGGCTGGAGTCAATGTCGATGGTAGTGCTTTCGAGCTCGGCGGCGAGGTCGAAACTTGAACCTGCGCCTGAGCTAGCTTAGAAACGGGTTTGCGTGCCGGACTAGCCTTGGGCGTGGAGCCATGAGAAGGCGAGCTCATCTGTTTGGCTAACTTAGCGGGCTTGTGCACGGGACTGCGTTCCTCGTCGATTCTTGCGGGTTTCTCAACCGCAGAGCCGCGCAGCACTCTGTTCATAGCGCACCTGTTGTCGCCGGAATTAAGGCTTGGTATATAGACCGGCGGATGCTCCCCATCAGTGGCATCATCGGCGCTTGGGCCCACGTAAATAACAGTGTCTGCTGAAAGGTCGCTTGAGCTCGGCTCACACTCGCTGCTAGGATACAGCTGCTTGGTCACCAAATCCTCGACCTGTTGTTGCTGTTGATAAGCTGCGAAACGAATCTTACGCCGACGCATTCGATGGATGCGCGAAGCCAACTGACAGGTTATTAGGGTCTCACTGTAGTGCTGGCATGAGGGAGATACGTGGGCGATCATAGTAGCGTGGCAGGTGAGCGGGCCCAGACAGTCCTTTAGCAACTGAGCGAGTTTGTGCTCCTTATAGGGCAGGTGCTTTTGACCGTTTAAGATGGCTAATAAAATATTTCCCAGGCCTGAAAGCGGGATACCCCCAGACGACTTACCACGCTCTGAATTGCCAATCTCAATCAGGTGCAGCCTGCTGTGTCCACCGGCCACTATATCCATAAATGATCAGGGTGTTAATATGATTGTTTGAGCAATTCATGAAGTAAACATACATACCTCCCTTTCCGGCGACACTGTACTGGTACACGTGCAGCGTGAATAGCATATGTGCGTCGTTGTCATCACGTTGTCGAGCAGCGATCGCTGCGTCCAGATATAATGCCGCACGCTCAGCCGTCGGTGCTCTCAGTTCACTATGCTGGTGCAACTGTAACGTACCAAGTACTGGATCATCCCTCAAGTACGCCCCAGGTGACTGTTCTGAATCTGCAAATAAAGGTTCAACAGTTCTATCTCACTCCTTTGCGAGTATACACTGCAGTGGTAATGATGTGTATAACTTGAGTACTGGTTATATTCTTGAATGCAATAATATATCAAAAAAAATAAAGGGTGATTTTTGTGTATTATGAACCACTGAATTAAAAATTTTCGGTTCTTTTGTCGAAAATATGTATGTTTTATTGAAATCACAAATAAGTATGTTTTGGTAAAATCACAGTTATTCAAACTATAACAATCCAGTCTAACCTGAATCATTGTTTTCGTCTTACTGCACATATACTCGAAAATGAGGAAAAACGCTGTCTAGACTAAGGCGCTACCTCACCTATAGGCATAGTTATGTTAGGGCAACTAGTCAAATTCATTGATTCATAATAAGCATCACGTCATATCTAAATGGAAAGAAAAACTTTTTTATTATTATTAGTGTATATATTCTTTGTTATTTTTTTCTTTTTTAATTAAAATTGTAATTTTATTTTATTTTTTTTGTAATTAGATAAATTGTCGGTATTAGAATTTAAAATCCTAGGTTTGGAGTTTTACTTTTTTTTGTTTCCCATGCCAAGCTTTCTCGCATGCGAGCGTCGGAACCTGCAAGCCTGGCAGGTTACTCAGTAGCCGACGTCATTTTGTCTCCTGAATGCCCACGAAAAGAATTAGGTAAATAGATTCGCGGGCAAATATTAATTATAAAAAAATGACTCTCCCTTTACAATGGAACCATGTGGCTTATGGTGGATGTTCCCTAAATTCTAGAACAATTAAGATACGAATAAATAATGAAACTACTGAATTCCACCGAATATAAGCCGGCGTCCCTCAAAGTGTTCTTGGTCATCTATTATTATTCTTATTATTCGTTATTATTCTTAATATACGAGGTGTGTTCAAAAAGTAAGGTGACTTTTCAAATTTCACGGGCAACGTACTTTCGATTATCGATTTTTTTGTTTTGTTATGTTGGTCTCTTCCCGAATATCTGTACCAAGTTTCAAGTGTATAGCATTTTTTGTTTAGTTGTGAGAGGCGTAAAGGTTATAAGTGTTTTGCGTGCTCGGCGATTTCTTGCTATCGAAAAATATAGATCAAAGGATTTGCATCAAATTTTGTGTAAAAAATAAAATAAATTGCTCCGAAACACTTGAAATGTTGACGGTGGCATACGGTGAAACTGTTCTGAGTAAAAAAAATGTTTACAAGTGGTACAAACTCTTCCAAGATGGCCGCCGGGAAGATGACAATGACGAGCCTCACTCTGGACGCCCAAGCACGTCAACAACTGATGAAAACGTTCAAGCAGTGAAGAAAATTGTTCTGGAAAATCGTCGAATCACTATCAGAGAAGTTACTGAGGATGTTGGTATATCGCTTGGCTCGTGCCATGAAATTTTTTCTAACGTTTTGGGCATGAGACGTGTGTCAGCGAAGTTTGTTCCGAAATTGCTAAATTTTGACCAAAAGAACCGTCGCATGAGCATCGCTCAAGAACTGTTGAATGACGTCAACGACGACCCAGATTTACTCAAAAGGGTCCATAACTGGTGACGAATCATGGGTATATGGTTATGATATCGAAACCAAAGTCCAATCGTCCCAATGGAAGAGCCCAGATGAACCAAGACCGAAAAAAGCACGCCAAGTTCGATCAAATGTCAAAGTTTTGCTCACTGTTTTCTACGATTACCATGACGTGGTGCATCAGGAGTTCTTACTATATGGACTTATGGTCAATAAACAGTATTATCTTGAAGTTATGCGCCGTTTGCGAGAAGCAATACGAAGAAAACGCCTAGAATTGTGGAAAAACAATTCATGGCTTTTGCATCACGATAATGCCCCTGCTCACTCATCTTTGCTTGTGAGAGATTTTTTGGCCAAAAACAACACCACAATCATGCCTCAGCCACCATATTCACCGGATTTGGCCCCATGTGACTTTTTCTTGTTCCCAAAATTAAAGAGACCTATAAAAGGAAGGAGATTTGCAACGATTGAAGAGATAAATACTGCATCGCTGGAAGAGCTCAAGGCTATACCGAAAAGTGCTTATGAGAAGTGCTTTGAGGATTGGAAAAATCGTTGGCATAAGTGTATTGTATCTGAGGGGGATTACTTTGAAGGCGACAACATAAATATTGATAAATAAATAAATATTTTTTCTTAAAAATACAAAGTCACCTTACTTTTTGAACACACCTCGTACATCCATAATCTCCCTATCACGGAAAATGTTAACATCGCCACATACCTAGACAATACATCTATATTAATATCACATACTGATGAAATAACAGCCTCATAAAATATGCAGAAATATCTGGATGGAGCTTTAAACTGGTTCAATAAATGGAGGATTACAATTAATAAAACGAAGTCAATTCAAGTAACCTATACCAAAAAAAAAGATGACTCTTGTCGTTCGTATTGTGTAAAAGGGCTGTTGTTTACTTTCCACAATCCCCTAGATAAAATCGGTTCAAATTATGGGAATTAGATTTAACGATGAGCAAGGAGTAAAATATCACAAGGCGGTGAATTATCCTAAATCCTTTAAATTGTATTAAAGCGGACAGTCTTTACATGGGTCGAAAGACTTTCGCTCGTGTGTTGTTTTATAATATAATCCGGAGAGAGAGAGAGAGAGAGAAAAAAAGTATAAATAATATGCGGAGTAACGTTAAGCACGACTATCGGAAGGGTTATTCGGCGCATGCATCAAATTATTCACGCGGTACAAGCTTAGATGTATATCGCAGATACTAATAGGTGCACCTATCGTGATTTGCGGTTAGGGTGATCAACCGTAACCGAGCGAACCAACTTTCTGTCGTCGGATACTCCGGGTCAAGCCGCTGCTGCTACTGCTCTGCAGTTGTCGCTAATAGTTGTGTCTCATTCTAAATGCCTCTGCTGCCTTGACACTGGTGTTATCTTCGTGTGCTTGTGCTTTTTTTCCTCGGCTTACTTTCGCCAATGACAAAGTCTATTTTTCCAATACACAGCCTCACCAGCTGACGAATCAGATCATAGTCTTCGCGCGCTTCATCTATCGAACACCCTCGCGCGTGCCCTCTCACTCTCTCCTAATCGCTCGCTTTCGCACCTCGAGTGTTGTCGAATCGCAAACGAGTCGATATTTATAATAGATTACCGTTGCAGCATACGAGTACAATTAAATAAGCACGGTAGTCACCCACGCATATAAATCAGTGGTGAAGTATATTCGAAAACGAAAAGACGTCGACGAGGTCGCGAGGCCAACTCCGGAAAAACCATGGTCTTCGGTTCAATCCGCGCGCGCTACTTTCTCTGCACACAGCCTAGCAGAGACTCTCTCGAATTTTCCGCGGTGATCCGTAATTCGAGCGCTCTCTCTCTCTCTCTCTCTCTCTCTCTCTCTCTCTCTCTCTCTCTCTCTCTCTCTCTCTCTCTCTCTCTCTCTCTCTCTCTCTCTCTCTCTTTCTTTCGGACCCTATAAATATCCCATCATCTGAGTACAATTTCACGTAGAATTCAAACCTGCGACGAAAAATGAGGGGTCCCATTTAAAAAGTAAGATTGACCTTGAAATGATTTTAGAGGTGCGGCGGGGGTCGTTTGGATCCTACACATATTACGTGATTTGAACGTAAAATTTCCCGCTCTATCCGAATCCGGGATAACAAATAGAGGTTTTCATTTAAAAAAAAACAAAGTTACCGTTGGAGTAGTCATATATATATATATATATATATATATATATATATATATTACTACTATTACTAGTATTACTATATATTACTACTAGAAATGATATAAAAGAATACACAGAAGTAATACAACATAACAACCTCAAAATACTAACCACAAAGATAACCATGGAAAATAAAAACAAGCGACTACTCTCAGCCATATACAAATTACATGACGTGCATAAAACTGAATTTTTAATGAATTGAAGTCATTTCTAAAAACCAATACAAGTGTGATGATGGGCCATATGATTTCAAATTTCAAGGGAATAAGTTTTTCTTAGTATTTAGTTCTTAAAACCAACGACGGAGTTTAAACCGTTTCCCATGAGCTATGGGAACCGAGTCAAATGTCACAGGGAAATTTTCCTTGACATTCTCCAAACGGCAATAAAATCTATAGTCCAAAATTATGTAAGCGTGCATTCCTTTTTTTATTACGCTATTCCGCCCCTCGCGCCCTCGCACTGGCATACAAAGTGCATGCAGCCTCCGAACACGTGGGCGCCGGGATGCCGATAAAAGAAGAGGGCCATATAACCGCGTCTGCATCCTGTTCTCATCATGACTAACGAATTTTTCCCTTTAAAGTTAGAAATTAGGCATTAGAATTTATGATATAATTTTTTTTGTATTTGAATATTTTAACTTCAGCAATATGTCAGAAATAATTTTGGCCTCTCAAAACCTCTTATCGAGTTTTCGCTCCGGAGCTTAGTTTTAAGCAGAAAATAGAAAAATATAAAATAATACGTTAATTTTAATGAATTCAATGTTACTTAGTAAACTTTTTATAAGAAATTAATCTACACAGCCTAGCGTGCGAGATAATAGGCATCACTCTATTTTTTATTAAATTTTATTATTTTAAAAAAATCTTGGCTGTGAATGATACTCGAGAAGCCATCTCATGAGCTAAGGCCTGTACCCTTGCGTCCACGCCCACTTTTCTCCACGCCCCCGCTCCAATCAGGGCCCGAAAATCCAGCGAGGAAAATCAGAAGAAACAAACGGACCAATTAATACTTTATTGCCTTCTCCACTCCTCCCGAAACCGAGAGACTAAGAGAGGGACTCACCACCCAACCACCCACCAGATATAAAAGCGGCCGTACAAGACCTAAAGGGTAGTGTGTGTAAGAGAGAGAATTTGAGTACCAGTGCTGAAGGAAGCACAGGAATCAGTGAATCAAGAAGTCAGATCCCAAACAAGAGTCTAGACAAGAAGTGAGTCGCAGCCAAGCAGTCAAGCAGACAAGAAGTGAGTCAAAAAGCCAAGTAGCCAAGAAGCCCAAGAAGCGGAACAAATAAAACAAGAAAAATCGACTAATATAGAACTAGGACCCGCAAGTTAAAAGTGTCAAGTTTTTAATAAAAAAAAGAGTAAGCAAACAAAATTTTTATTTTTTGTAACTTATCTATCTCTCCTTTATCTTAGATCGTGATTCGAAAATTCTTGCCTTTTTCGTATTTGGAGACTACTTTTGATAGGCTCCAAGTACTATTTCTAATAGGAAAACCGGGTTCTACTATTGATAGGACTCAGGATACTTCACGCTCTCGGATTACAACTATTGCTTGGAATCCAAGGGCAGAAGTATAGGTTTAGTGGCATTGTTCCCCTCGGTTTTAATCATTTTCGATTAACGATTCCGCTAGTTTATGCGAGAAATCGCAGTACTAGCAACAAAAGAACCCTGAGACTGCGCCAAGCCTCAGGTGCACCTGAGATGTGTCGTTGTCACGACGTCACACAAAAACTAAAAATACAATTATTGCTGGCGATTTCAACTTCAATATCCTAAATGATGACATAATTGATCAAGAATTTCTACAAGTCCTATCAGAAAATGGATATAGTCCAGGATTTAGCAACATTACTCAACTGTCCTTAGATCATAACAACAAAGATACTTACATTAATAACATACGTATACATAAAATCGGAATATTCGAATCACAGGACTTATCTACTTAGAATTCCCTTTAATGATCATTATCCACTATTAATCTCTCTGGATTGCTTTTCTAAAAATATTGACCCACCAAAAACAAGAATAATATTAATTTTCAAAAACTGATAACTACCGCCAAAACTATACATTAAAATGCTAGGTCATCTATAATTTATCCGAACGCAGCAAACAATAAATAAATTAATAGACAATATACAACATTGTATTAAAAAAGCCCAAATAAACAGCACTACTCCAAGAAACAACAATCAGATGAAACCAATATAATTATGGATAACTAAAGCAATACTTCTTTCTTGTAAAACTAAAGAAAAACTCTACAAATTTTAGCATAATAACCCCAATAACATAGATAAAAAAGAAAATTATAAACAGTATGTCAAACTCCTGGACAAAGTCATCAGCAAAGCAAAAGAAAATTTTGATAAAAAACTGATTGAATCATCTATAAATAACCCAAGAAGTCTATGGTCAATAATAAATAAAAAATTGGGTAAAAATACAATGAAAACCAAAACTATTGATCATATAATTAATAACAGTACAAAAATAACACATTCAAAAGAAATTGCAGATAGAATGAACAAATTTGTCTGTCATATAAGTAAGGATCTAAGCAATAGAATTTCTGCTTAACAAAATAACAATATTATCATGTCTACTATGAACCCTACAAGTTTATTTCTATATCCAATAACCCAATTATGAAATTCAGTTTCATTATCTTCAGTCCTACTGAAATCGAT
Source organism: Phymastichus coffea (assembly GCF_024137745.1). Taxonomy (NCBI): domain Eukaryota; kingdom Metazoa; phylum Arthropoda; class Insecta; order Hymenoptera; family Eulophidae; genus Phymastichus; species Phymastichus coffea. The sequence goes on along the minus strand of NW_026706878.1, from coordinate 382,193 downwards.
CGTTTCTTCTCTAAAAAGAGTCCTTAATTTTTTCAGCAGGCTTGAATATTTTAAAATGATACCTTGCATTAGCTAAATAATACATTATAGCAGCTATATGACAACAGTAACCGATAATCCTCATCCCGTTAGGTCAACCACACGTATATCGTTTGATTCCACTTGCCATCTGTGTTAGATTTATGAGCTATATAGCATTTGTATTTTTTTATTGTTAATATGGCGTAATCTTACTGAAAAAGTAATGGTATTATGCTCCTTGAGATATTTTAGTTGGAGTTTCTCATCCGCATCTAAAATGTCAGCTGAGTATTGATATTGCCATTGCATGCTGGTAAATTCCAAAGAAAAGAATTTTGAAATCTTGCTCGGTGATTTCTGGTAATGATCGTAAAGATCGTCTGAATTAAGTTTCTTAAATAGCTTTGTTTTCCGACTTCAATTTTCTTTTTCGACTTGTTTTACGAGAGTATTCTTTTTATATTTTGGCTGTAATATTCTGTCTATGATTTTGGCACTGATGCTATCATCGGTCTTGAATCGTTTTCCAAACTCGTTCAAAAAAAAGACAATGCCGCCAAGGACCTTTGCTTAAGGAAGTAGTTTATTGTGTAACTGATGGTGGAATAGCTTAAACTTCTATTTTATTTGTTCATGAATAGCTTCAATAACCCATGTAGTTTTGTTACGAAGCATGATGGATTAGTTTCTTCTGTTGTAAGCTGTTTCCTTTTAAAGCTGGAATCTTGACAATAAATCCTTTATCCTCTAATAATTTGACAATATCACGGAATCGAAGATCAACAATGATTATATCGCCCTTTTTCATCAATCTAAAAAAAAACTATTAGAATCAACTAATAACTTCTTCGTTATCTCTGCATCATTTTTTGTGCCTTGATAAGGACCGCAGGTGTCCATGACATATCCGTCAATAAATGATTTAATCAACGGTGCTTTCTTTTGTCCTGAATATGAATGGCGTTGATATTCATTATTACTGCGTTTTTGATTCTTGAAATAGGTGCCGTCCAATATCAAAACTAATTGATCAATAATTGATGTATCTAACGATACATAGTTATCTATCAAATTCCTTCTTGTTTCTTGAATTTGAACATTAGCAATTTCTTTTTTCACGCCAAAACGTGTAGGTAAAATATTTTTTTCAAAAGATTCCATGACAGTATTGTAAATACGAGGTGTGTTCAAAAAGTAACGAGAATTTTTAAATTTCGCGGGTTTGGAGAGTCCGCTCGAATAAAATTTTTTTTTATTATGTTGGTACACATGCCCAAAAACAAAGACATTTCCAAAAATAAAGAGAACATTAAAAGGCCGTCGTTTTACAAGCATAGATGACATTAAAAGCGAATCGCTGAAAGAGCTAAAAGCTATTACAAAGATCGAGTTTCAAAAGTGTTTCGAGGATTGGAAAAAGCGTTGGCATAAGTGTATTGTATCCGAAGGGGACTACTTTGAAGGCGACAACATTAATGTAGATGAATAAATAAATATTTTTTTCATAAAACGAAAATTCTCGTTATTTTTTGAACACACCTCGTATCTGATACTCTGATCGTGATCCAATTTGAAAATAGTAGCAATAATTTTGTTCGGATCTCCCATACGTAACTTAAAGAGAAAAGTTGTTAAACTTTCACCGAGGGTTCGAATATGAGAATTTTTTGATGATTTCATCCACGATTTAATTATTTTCAATTCTAGACATATCAATCTAGTGAAGACTTTCAAACTAAGATCACTCAATTAAAACTCTTCAGCTTAATTCAATAAAGAATTATTACTTTCGATTGTCAATCCTTCAATCATCTTTATAACCTCTAAAACTCACACTTGAGAACTTTTTGAGCATACTTTATTGCGTTCAAATAATCTTGGTAAATCTTATTATTTAGTTAATGTTTTGGATAAATACATGCACCGGTAGGTAAAAAATTTTCGTCTCTTGATAACAATGCACGCTTGCTTCAAAAGACACTCAAGATCTAGTACTAATTTTACCACAAATGCAACAATATTTTTCTGACGAAGCACATCTTGGTATTCGTAATACAACGTAATCGATATCTGCTGGAGTACTAATGTTCGGTCGAAAGAAGGATCTGACGTTGATGATTGTGATGATTTTTGAGAATTCGTTTGTTCATTCAATGAAAGTTTTCAAACTGTCTGAATTTTAGAATCTGTGACAATTGGTTGAGTTATATTAGATTTATTTTGCAAGTTACAGCAACACTTTGATTTTCAGTATCCAATAAACTAAAATTATTAAACGGTTTACATATATTTTCCTGTTCAACTTTTTGTTTTTTACTTGGATTGAAAACTATTCTTTTTCTTCATTTTTGGCAGAGTCTTTCACCTATTTCGATATTGATAGATACCTAAATTGATTCCATAATTTTTCATTGGTTACTGTCATTATTACTTGTTCTATTTCCTCGAGCTGTGTTTCCGTGACCTCCCACAATCCTACCAATGCGAGAAATGCCGTACCATCAATTCCAGCCACTTCCATTGGTACTTTTACCTGGGCGTGCTTCAGCTATAATTCATCCTCATCAGGATCCAAAACTGCTCGGAACTCTTTTATAAAGTTCGCGCCTATGTAGCAGTCATCCGTGGATAATGGCGTAATGGCGACTCTTATCTTCTTTGTGATTCCCCTTACCTTAAAGGGGAACATCACGTGACCAATGATGGGGCATGGGCGCCCATCGGCGAGCCTTGCATCGTCCGCCCTAGTCACATTCAATCCGAATCCCATCTCCAATGCCAATCTCAGCCCTAACTGACCCATGACCGTGGATGAGGCGCCGGTATCATAGAGTGCTCTAATCTTAAAGCCACCTATGTATACCCGCAACCACCATCTGGTCTCATCCTCTGAGTCGTATCCATGAGTCGCATTCTCTCCTCCATCTTTCGTGCTTTTTCCCATCAGAAGCTACTACGATGATGGGCTTGCTCGTACTCGTGGACTCCTTAGGCAGGGGAACTTTTTATGTGGAGGGGCCCGAATTTGTATGTTCGGAAGGAGGTTTGCATGTAGCAGGTCTAATAACCTCTCCAAGGGCATTGGTGGTTCCAATCTATTAACAAGACCCACCAGGTTGGACACGTAGTCTCTCATCAATTCGTCTTCGCCCTGGAATCGGTTCTGTACTTCCTGCAACAGCCTTTGTTGCTGTTGCGTACTAGTGCCATTGTCGGGCGTCGGCGACGAATTCGGCGTAACTGAGCCACTGGTACTTATTGTTATCGCACCAGATCCTCGCGTTACCTTCGAGGATCTCTGATACGGAACAAAAAACTTCGTCATCGGTTAGTCCTGCGCCCACGCTTTCCCGTTAGAGAAGATCCGTGCAAAGAATGCCGCTTCTTCTTCAATCAAAAGCATAAAAATTGTTTCTCAATGCGCTTGACGACGAGAACAAATTTTGCATCAAGAAGTCTTGTGCGAAAAATGCCGTTACTTCCGCTCTATATAGTGTGCTTAACGACCTGTAGAGTTTTGCTTGCAGCCTTTTCCTTTTATTAGCGTGGAATCGATTCCCCTTCGATTCTACACTAATATTGTGAAAATCGTCCTTTTTATTTCCCTGAAATTCCATACTTATTGTTGCAACAAAAGTCGATCCCTGGTTGAAACACGCAAGTGGAGACCAAAATCTGACCTTTCTAAGAATACGATTTCGCCAACCGTACTGAGATAAAAAAATTTACTTAACGTTATTCCCGACGTCACATTATATTTAATTATTACTTACCTGAAGTTGATTTTCTAGATTTATATGCTTCGATGTATACATTTTGAGATTTGAACAATTTGGATTCTACAATTGTTCCAAATTGGCCAGATTTTTCGTTTAAAACTAAAAAGAGAGCTAACAAAAAATTTTCTTAACCTGATATCAGTGGCTGTATACGTAGTATAGCTATGCGTCGTTGATGATACAGATTGTACTCAACATTGAATCTGACTTATGCCTTCCAGCGCAAGTATCCTCCCGAAGTAGATTTCTAATTGGAATCCGCTTAATCTAAATTATATGTATAACTCCAATTTCTTGAATAGCTTTCACATTAGTAACATATGCAAGAGCTTGTCTCTTTAGTTCTGTATAACTTCCGAAAATTTTTCGGGTAACGAATTTGTTAATTTTTCTAAATACAATTATGCGAAAAATTTTAAATCTTGATAATCAGTACTTTGAAGCTTTGAATCTAAAATATTCAAACTCTAGATCTTTTTTGGTGTGTAATGCCTATCGACACAAATTTTGATCATTCACAATAACACCAGTATCAACGGTAGATTTAAAATTTTGTAATACGTAATTATAAATTCGAGCAATTTTTTCTCTGTATTTACCACCTTGATTGACTGTGTGAGCCCAACGTCGAAGCTGATTGATGGAAGATACCTTTATGTATTTACTTTTCACACTCACAAGACTCAAATTTTTTCTTTTTCCACTCCACCAATAATTCACTACTCTTTCTTTATAATCAACAGATAAATCTTCTATATCCTTAGACTAATTCGTTGGAAATTCTACAAGAAGAGGAAAATTATACATTATAGCGTCCTCGATAATTTGTGCATTAGGATTTTATATTCCTCTTGGAAATCTAACGTTTCTTCTGAAATTATTTCTACATCGTGGAATTCGTTCATCGAATCTAATAAAATATTTTTTATGTTTTCCACTAACTGATTTTCTTGATGAGTAGTTGGGCTATTAATCGGTAATTCCAATATATGTAAGTATACCTGAAATTAATTGATTAAGAATAAATTATTGTATAAAATGCAACGGTAATAGATTAAAGGTATTGATTCGTTGGCGATTCGATAGCATTCGAGGTACACGAGCTAGCGATTTGGAGAGAGGGGGCGCACGCGGGAAGTATTAGTAGTATCGCTAGAACCAGCAATCGAGAAAAAAGTATTGGAGTGAAAAGTACGTGAGTGTAATTGAGATTACGTGAACAGGAACCAAGGTAGCGGCACAAGTGTCTATTTTTCTTGAGCCAACAACTCACCAGCAACAGCGAGTAGTGACACCCGACAGAGGCGTCAGGGTAGATGCATTAACACGACTGATTACTGTAACCGTAACTCACGGTAAGTGCACATACCCTAATCGCGACTTTCGTGTTAAATAGCACCGCGAAGTTGGTAGTATATGCGGTGAATAATCCTTTGTGTACGCCGCGCTGAGCATTAGTCCACGTCTTATTTTTATTTCCCCTCTCTCCCTCTCTCTCTCTCTCTCTCTCTCTCTCTCTCTCTCTCTCTCTCTCTCTCTGTCTCTCTCAGTGAGTAGAAATACACTGGTTTTTGAGGGGCTCTTCTTTTGTAAACATTTTCTTACTTTTGCCACTTCCTCGAACCGCATATTTTTGCAGGCAAGTTCGTCCAGCTGGTCACTGCGCTTCCTGCTAAAAATTCTTGGCTTTCAGACAATTTTTTAGCGAGTGGATGAATTATCCGCTTGCCTGGTTCCAACATAATCTTCATCAACTCTCCAACTTTGACGGGTTTTGAGCTACACATCTCTGCTAACAACGCTAACAACAACACAGCCTCCATACCAGGACCACTACACTCTACACACTACACACTACACACCTTACTGATTGCAACACTTCTAAAAATTTTTGCTGCTAAGTACCTGTATCAACAATCTGTTAATCCACATATTTCAATCTACCCGGAGAGACTCCTCACTGCCGGTATTATTTCTTCACTGCATCACATTTCATAACTTAATTTTTTCTTGCCTTTAGTCATCGCGATGGCTATTTTAATTTTATTTTTATTTTAATTTATCTTGTTTTGTTTTATTTAATTTTAATTTTGTTGTATTTTCATCTAGCGCTATCTACACGCTAGACAATTTAAATTTTTTATTCGATCGACTGTGTCAAATAGCGTTCCTTTTCTACAATTATTTAATTTTTAATGTAATTTTTTGCGTTCGCTTCATCAATCATTTTTCTCATCTCATTTTGCGTATATGCTACTTGTTCATTTTTTGTATTTTAGTCATTTTTAGGTTAATTTGCGAATCCTTTTACCACCTCTTGTGAATGGCATCATGTTACTCCCGAATCTCCCGCCAATTTTGATCCTTAACTAACAGAGTTGGTGCCACTGAGGCGCCAATTTTCAAATCTTTTAAATCCTGACTTTTTTCAGCTCCTGTTTATGACTGGTCAGTGACTCAAATTTTCGCGCGAAATTCAAACTTTTTAATTTGTCGTATCAATCTGTCCTTTCAAATTACCTCGTATACGACAGTTTCTTGTGAAGTTTTGAGACCCGGGGAGGAGAGATGGGAAACTTTTTGATACAATCTATGAATTTCTATTTTTTGTCTTAATTTGTTTCTAAATTTAAAACTGCTTACTTTTATCAAATGGTCTTGTCTTTATGCGCCGAGTGTGGTGAAGCACTGAGTTATCGGGTGGCAATATCTCGCAGTGCAAGGCCTATGATAGATTTTTCCATCAGCACTGTACCAATATAACCTCAAACCCTGATCTTGCGACCTTTATTTGCCGTACCTGTTCTATTGAGTCTGCGGTCTTCGCTAACTGTCGTCAAACCGGTGGTGTATTTTTACCATCCCCTCCTTCCACTCAAATCGACTCTGCTTCAGCTGGCACTTTGTCTCTCATCGAAACCTCAAGCCGAAAGAGACAAGCATCATCTTACGAGCTTTTCCCGTCGAAGACGTTGAAGGTGGAATCCAGGAGTGATTTCTTGAATACTGCCCCTTTCGTTTCGGGTATGGTTACCCACAGGCAGGAAAACACGCGTTCCACCCCTATCCCCATAATGTCGGAGAGCGACCTTGAATGCTGTACGCCTTTGCCTCCCAGCTAGCCTCCTGTTCCGTCTGCTCCGCGCTCTAGTGCCATGTCAGTGGCTGCCACCCCGATCGGCACGCGAAGACACGCGCCGCTCAACCTCAACTTTATGCTCCAGATTTTCAAACAGCGACCCATTGCCGTCATCCCAAAAAACTGCTCCGCAACTTAACAAAACCGACGGTTGTTTTAGCCCTACAGAGTCTGTTTTTCCAGCTCAGCTATCTAAAGCTGTCCTAAATCCATCTCCTCCAGTTTCTAGTCCACGATAACAGCTAATCCAGGATCATAGCCCACCCTCTGCTTCCTTCGTTGTCGGCCACATCAATATAAATAGACTAAATTCTCCCTGTCACTTTACTCTTCTCGAAGCACAAGCCCTTTCTACACATTTTGACATCATAGCCATTTGACCTCTTCATAGTGAAAGGCCCCAATGCCATCCAGAACTTTGGAACATCCGATACTCCCTTTATTGCTGGCCATGATTTTATCTCGCTTACCTATCGTTTCACCACGAACAAGCACGTCACCAGAGTCATTAGGTCCTGCGATTTAAATCGGATAGACGAAGCGGCTTTAAATAAGACCCTCAGCAGTCTTCTCTCGTGTCTGGTCGACAAATCTCCAGCACGATTGAAGCGCTCTTCGGACCCGCCGATAGATGCTGACCTGCATTTCCTTGACAACTCGGTGCACTCTCTTACTGAAGTCCTTATAAAGTCTTTCGACGCGGTAGCCCCTCTCAGGTGCATCAAGTTGTCTTCTAGGCGTAAACCCTGGGTGACTCCGAGTATTCTCGCTCTCATGAAAAAGCGTAACGCTGCCTATAAACTGGCATCCTCCTCTCGCTCGGTCAGTGACGTCGCTGAGTATCGAATACTTCGAAATGACGTCTCAAATGCCCTCGACTCGGCAAAAAATTCTTGCATTTCAAGCAGGCTGTCCTCCGTAAGTACTAGTAAGGCCAGATGGAGCGAATTACGAAACTTGGGAGTCACTAAGCGCGCTCTTCCATCCCCGTTTCGAGTTTTTCTCCCAGCCGCACTAAACACCCACTTTGCCAACATAGTTAACTCGTCTCCTCCCATAACATGTGACACTCCCCATTCGAATTTCGTGAGATTACTAGCCAGGAGGTTGTGGATGCACTAAACTCGTCCTCATCCAGAACATTCGGTCCCGATGGTTTGTCTGTCAAGATGCTTAAACTTGTCTCTTCTACTTGTCTCTCGTCTCTCACACATCTTGTCAACAAATCATTATTGTGCGGCGTTTTTCCGACCTCCTGGAAACGGTCTCTCATTACCCCTTTTGCCAAAGTACCTTCGCCCGCTCGTTTATCGGACATCAGACCGATAGCAAGGTTATCCGAGGTATCTAAGGTACTTTAGAGGCTCGTTCATTCACAGCTTTTGTCCGGTCTAGATCGCTGTAAGCTGCGTGATCCACGGCAGACCGGTTTCGTGAGGTTTCACAGCACTCAGACTGCACTCCTGGGTGTCCTTGATGACATCGGCAGTGCCATTGAGGAGCGTAAAATTACAATCCTCGTCCTACTAGATTTTTCCAAGGCTTTTAACGTTATCCCCCATGGTCGTCTGATGGTCAAGCTCAGGGACCTATGTCTGTCTGATACTGTTTTGAGATGGTTCTTTAGCTATCTGACTGATAGGTTTCAGGCTGTTGTGGGGGAGGACGGCAGGGTATCGGACTGGCTCAGGGCTGCTACTGGAGTGCCGCAGGGTAATATTCTGGGACCATTTCTATTTGCAATCTATATCTCGAACCTGCCGTCTGACCTCTCCTTCATGAATTATATGCTTTATGCCAACGACACGCAGGTCTACCTTCACTGTCATCCCGGCAGCCTTGCGGAGGCTTTGGAGAGGGTGCAGCTTAATGTGCAGGCTATAGCGGACTGGGCCCTAATAAAACGGTATCTCTCTCAACCTCACCAAGACTAAGGTCATGATACTAGGCAGCGAACAGTACGTTAGGGCTATTAACTTGAACGACATCGCGAAGATCATCATTAACAAGGTTCCACTCGACTATGTTACCAGTGCTCATAACCTGGGCTTAATACGGACTCCCACGCTAAATTGGTCCGAACATGTTAGAAGCGTAATGAGGAGGGCATACGGCTCTCTGACTTCACTCCGAGGAAATCTCTGTCGACTACCTTTAGAAAAGTTCTTGTCCAGCAACTCATTTTCGCACATTTGGACTACCTCTCAGTGGTCTGTATTCAGCTCGATGGAGAGCGATCGTCTAAGCTTCAAGTTGCCCAAAATGCCTGCATACGCTTCGTAATAGAATGGATCCCATATACCGGGTGTTCCAGACCATCCGTACAGCCATTTTAAAATCGAAAATTCGTGTTTTTGTGAAAAATGTTTCAGATGAAAGTTGTTTACGACAAAGGAGGCCATCTATCTGTATAATTAGTTTTGACCTTGAACATCGTTTTCAAGGTCATTTGAAGGTCGAATTGTTTTTTTAAATGGGAACCCCTATTTTTGACATCGGATTCGAAAAGAGCGGGAAATTTAACGTCCACAAAGATATTTTTAAATTTTTTTTCATAGCCTTGAGAAGGTCGATTTAAGGTCGAATGCTTGAAAAACTGCCTAAAAGCGTTTTTTTAATTTTTAAGATATCGAAAAATGACCTCTACAAAATTTGTTCAGAACAGAGTGGGCCACCCTATGCACCAAAAACCTTTGACCTTTAACCTCATTTTAAAGGTCATTTCAAGGTCGAAGTGTTTTTTGTAATGGAAACCCCTCTTTTTGACCCCGGATTCGCACAGCGCGAAATCCGACGGTTAGATAAGGTATTATGTTGAGTTTCGATTAATCCTCGACGTTCATTGCTAAGGTCATGTGAAATTTAGATCCAATATTATTCGCGAAACATTTACAAAATGTTTCAGGCTAAATTTATTAAATTCTAGTGGGAGCACGTCGTGGATCAATCGAAACTCAACATAATACCTTATCCAAACGTCGGATTTCGCGCTATGTTCGAATCCGGGGTCAAAAAGAGGGGTTTCCATTACAAAAAACACTTCGATCTTGAAATGACCTTCAAAATGAGGTTAAAGGTCAAAGGTTTTTGGTGCATTCGGTGGCCCATTCTGTTTTGAACAAATTTTGTAGAGGTCATTTTTCGATATCTTAAAAATTAAAAAAACGCTTTTAGGCAATTTTTCAAGCATTCGACCTTAAATCGACCTTCTCAAGGCTATGAAAAAAAATTTAAAAATATCTTTGTGGACGTAAAATTTCCCGCTCTTTTCGAATCCGATGTCAAAAATAGGGGTTCCCATTTAAAAAAAACAATTCGACCTTCAAATGACCTTGAAAACGATGTTCAAGGTCAAAACTAATTATACAGATAGATGGCCCCCTTTGTCGTAAAGAACTTTCATCTGAAACATTTTTCACAAAAACACGAATTTTCGATTTTAAAATGGCTGTACGGATGGTCTGGAACACCCAGTATACCTACTCTATCCTTAAACAGCCACATCACCCACCATAGATTAGCCGTAGGCTGGCTATCCCTTACATCGAATAGGTATAGAGCCCTCGCCGTTCTGGCCTACTATGTTGTGTCCAGAAAATCGCTACACTATCTAGCTAAAAACTTGTCTGTCCTGCTTGATAGTGTCATTATCCGGTGCTCGGGTCGCCATCCACCGTCGGCGTTTGAATACAAGGCCCCTCGAACTGAAGCCTGGAACCATTCTTTTACGATTCTTGCACGCAGGATACACAGACTCTGTTCTCCACCGATCAGTCTCTGACTTCAAGGATTGGACACGTGATCTGTTTTTAAATTATGAGGCTAGAGCATGGATTGAGAGCGCGACTCGCGAAAAATTAATGCCAATGCCGGCACTGTCTGATTACACTCGCATATCAAACAAGGTCAATCCAGTCGCGTTCTCCCAAAATTATCCATCCTCCCACAAATACCCCTCTATCTACCTTTGGTTCATGAAATAGCTAATTAAACTTGGTTGTTTTTTAGCCAAATGCACGTCGCTCCACTTTTGTACTTTCCTCCTTTCAGTCCATTTTTCTGTAAAATAGGTGCCATCGCGCTTTCATTACTTTTATTAGTTTCATTATTTTTTACTACTTTTATTATTTTTATTGTTCTTATAATTTTTATTATTTTTATCACTTTTATCGTCTTTATTATTTTTATTACTTTTATTATTTTTATTATTTTTCATCTTTTATTATTATTATTTTTGTTGCTTTATCTGTTATTTTCATTATATTGTTCTTTATATATTTTTATTTTACTATATTTTACATATTTTATTCTATTTTTCATTTTTATATACATATTCTGAGTTATCTTACTGTTATTGCCATCGTAAACTCGCTGCTCACCGTACATATACAATTCACGTATTTCATCTAAATTCATCTTCTTCAAATAGTTAAATGCGATAATATTTATTCTTGCACATCTTCTTTTGTCATTTTTAAATTTTGTTATTGTTATATTTGTATATTTTCTAAACTGCCAGACGGGGTTCCACCTCATTGGCGCAATAAACGAACTAATCTAATCTAATCTCTCCCGGTACTTAATGTAAACCTATACGCGCACGAAAGATTTTCGGCCCATTTTAACGTTGTACATTCAAGTGAATTAAAATAATTTAGCTCGAATTGGCAATTTTATGATCTTTAGCTCCCTAACTAACGTCCTGTTCAATCCCAGTATTTGAATTAATTTAATATAGGAGATTGTACACGGTTACACGGTATGAGTAACAAGAGTGAGCAATCAAGTGACTTAAGATGAGTTCACTATTGAGCATTAATTGAAGTTGGAGCTAAGTACCAAATCTAAAGATAAAGACACGTATACCTATACGTAAATAAAAGAATGGCGGTTAGCTCTGCACCATGGGATTGTGTACCATCATTTTCCCCTTTTGCACGACAAATTCCCCCCTGTTACGAAAATGAAAATTGAAAATATTGAAGAAATTATTTAACATTCCGAATTACGTCAGTCCAGTAAAAACATGGAAACTAAACTGATATTTTATGTTTACAAAAACTTGCACGATATTTACAGAACAGATAACACATTTCATTTGATTGTATTTTTATCTTATTTTATTAAGTATTCTTAACTCCATTCTCAACGTGTGGATAAAATTAAAGAATTTGATAACATCATTTCATTTGGTTCAATTTTGATATTTATTTTTCATATGTTATATTAAATTTAATAACTGAAAGATCCTACTATTTTGTATATAAACGTTTTATTGCACTATAATATTCTACATACAACTATTAAACAAACTATTGTTATTTCCTTGGTATGGTTTTTCAATCAATTTAAATTGTTAATTTTCTATTTACTTTTATACAAAAGATTTTAAACTGATATAAAAAACCTCTACACAACAAAAATAACATTATTTTATTTAATAATTACAAGTACATTATCATGGTGAATGTTATAATTATTCAATTATTCAAATTTAACATTTGACCACTTGCATTCGAAAAAGTTAAAATAATATTACAATAATAATTAAATTATTCACTTCTTTCTAACATTTTTAGTATGGTGACGGCTACCGAATACTAAAAATTAAAAAATTCATTTTAAACCATCACATTATCTACTTATCAGTTACTAATTTTTATTAATAAAAGTAGCTTAATCTTCTAAAATTATTTTTTATTGATAATTCAGGAATTAGAGTATTCTATTTTTCTATTTTCTTTCTAAATACCAATATCTGTTCAAAACTAAACTATTTTTTCACTGCGAAAATTCATCTCAATTTTCCAATTTCAAAATAGAGGTTGCAACTCCTAAAAGTCAAACACACCAGAATTTGTTAGATTTTTTATAAGGATTATTATTCACTTTTTTTACTAAAAAACCTTTTTTAGGGTGTATTTTACCCTTTAAATGTCTTCTAACGGTCCAGTCTGATTTGCTCGTTTAACGCCTTTGTATTAAGATAGCATGCTCATCGCTAAATGTTAAAAAAGTATTAAGACTCAGAGCATCTTTGACTTTACATAACATAAACAGATGGTCAATTCATATCCAAATAAGGAGCGTGACGTCATAGGTAGCCACACCTTTAAACTGGAGACACAGTTTTCAAAACAAGGACCTTTAAATGAATGGAAATATTATCGTAAGCCTTTAAAGGGACTTATAATTATCTTACTCCCAACACGAATATAATTTGAACACTTGAATTTTATTAAACGATGATATTTTAACGTAAAAGCATAATAATTAATAATTTAGCACAACTTATCAAAGTAACTATAGCAAAGAAAATTCATTTCTGTTTGACGAACCAAAAAATAGATTGCATTTCATACAATAAATAAACATAGTAAAATGTTTTCAATGGAACAAAACTATTTTAGACCTACACTTAGATATAAATAATTCATAATTTCTATGATAATTCATATTGACAATTTTATTAAAAAAAACTTGTACGAAATAGGATTTTCTCTAGACTAAAAATTCTATTTCACCTAAGCGGCTAATATGAGCTAATCAATGTTATACGTACTGGTGAGGTAGCGGGGATAATCTAAAGAAAATAGCCCCGACTCGCATCTATAAATACACTCGTTGTATCTGTCTGGACGAAGTCTGAGCCCGAGGCTTTACCGAGTAGTGGTACGAGCTCTGTTCAAATAAAAATCTAGCTAACACCTATGATGAATAATTCTTTAACAGCAGCAGTCCTTACTCGTCACCTTATCCTATCCTTCATGATTTCGTGCTCAAATTAAGAGAGGAATAAATCTCTTAAACAAAAGTAGCCGAATCATGTTTCATGCTCTCTAATTACAATTTATACTATACACGTCTATAAGAATTGATAGCGACGATATTGAGCTTAGCTCAGTAGATGCACCAGTTTCTTTGGTACTTTGCTAAACATGTGGTAATAGATGAAAAAGAATGCCTATTTGGAAGGCTACATAGTTCCATTAAGCACATTTCACTATTAGAAGAAATAAGAGAAAAGCGTAATGTCAAATAGTTGAATAACAGAGAGTCTGATCACTCTTTTGATAACGTTTTTGTTCTAATATACGATTCTGGATGACATAAGAAAGTGACGCTACAGTGTTTTTAGAATACTTTCATTATAATAATATCAACAAAGCAGTAAAAATTAAAAAATTCGTTTTTAAACTATCTTAACATTTAAAGTACTAATTTTCATTAATAGGGATGGCTTTATCCTCTATGAATATTTTTTATTAAAAATCCAGAAAACCATAAACTTTATTATTCTATTTTCTTTATAAACATAAAAATTTGGTTATAGTTACAATATTTTGTCAAGTTTTTGCTGCAGAAAATGTTAATTAAAAATAGGGGATTACAACCCTCAAAAGCCAAATACACCAGAATTTGTTTTACTTTTCATAAGAATTATTACCTACTTGGTTTTACTAAAAAATATTGAATAGAAGAAAAGTTATTTTGAAAAACCTATTTTTGAGAGTGAACTTCGAGGAGCGATTTCACTCTTTAAATATGTTTTTCCGTCGATAAAAAAATATGAATGTCTTGTTTTTTTTAATGTACTATAACATATATAAGAATGATCAAAATCGGTGAGTTCTGGTTGGTGTACCTTCCTTGTAAACAACATACAGTGCCGTGCATAAGTATCTGACCAAAAAAATCATTTAAAATTTAAAGTTTTACAGCTCCGTTTAAAATGGTCCTAGAACGCGCGCCAGCTCATTTTGAAGAGTAAAACAATATCCTTCATATCCCGCCAGTAATTTTTTATTAAATTAAAAATTGTGTTTTTGAAGTTAAAAAAACAAAATACTTTTTTAAATTATTTTTTATATTAAATCGATTATAACTTTTGAACGGCTCAGCAGATTTTAAAAATCATAAATCTAAAAGTTGTATATTTCTATTATCTTTAAAATGAGTGCAATAGAATCCATTTTTTTATTGAGCCGATAAAAAGTTACAACGTGTTTTGTAAAATAAATCCTTTTCTTTCATCTTTGATTATCTTGGAAACTATGCACTGTAGAAAAAAACTCCAAAGAGAAAAAAAGGTTGCTTTTTAATGTAGAATAATTATTCACTATCAAAATTACATGTTATAACAAAAATGTTTCCGTTTCTTCATCGTGGGTCAAATATGACTATCGAATGATAAAAAAAGGCAATTATTTTACAGAAAACATAACTTTTTACCGATTAATAGAATTGCACAAATTTTTAAAATAACAGAAATATACAACTTTTACACTTTTAATTTTTAAAATCTGCTGAGCCGTTATAACTGATTTAATGTAAAATTTTTTTTAACTTAAAGAACATAATTTTAAATTAAAATACCTGTCATTTAAAAGTACTTCAGACCCACTATGAGCTACAATTGATAGTTAATAAGTATCACGACTAAAATCATCAATTCTCTATGATCGATTGACTTTGCACATGCGCATTTTAATTGTTCTTTCTACATTAGTGGTCACTTTTTTATGCCAAAAAAATTTGTACGTTGTTTGTTTTAATTATCTCTTACATTCACATAAACATTAGGTATTTTTGTAATATTAAAATAACTAAATTTTTAAACTATTATTTATGAGTTAGGAACACTATTAATTTATTCAATAACTGAGAGTACGTTTTAAATAAATTTTTAAAGAAAATAGCTATAACCTTAAAATTGATAATTTAAAAGTAATCGAATGATGTAGTTTGTAACAATCATAATTAACTATGCTATTGTGATACAATTTTTGGTTATGTTCATCATTGTATTATTTTTGTACCTTAATTACTGTTAAAGCAAAAATCTATGACAAGTATATCAATCAAATATTGATTCAACATAATATAGTAATATTGTAATTAATAATTACATAGATTAAATTATTACTTTAACTTATTACTTTAACTAAAAAAATTAAATAAAATTTATAATTTATGTCAATATTTGATTAATAACTCTTGTCAGTATATTATAATTTTCTTATTTTCAATACATTAAACAAAACTGATATTTATAAATAAAGCTGTTATTTAGAAATGCTATAATTTAATTAAAAATCAATGTACATGATTGATGTGATAATAAATAATCAGTCAATTGGTTTGATAGATAAATTTACAGGAAAAGATTTTTTATATTTTACTTGATATAACATTGAAATATATAATTGTATTATATGTATATAATAATCGAGTAGACAAAAATTTCACTCAATTATTGTATGTGAATTACAAAAAATCATTTGCTTTTATTTACAGAGTTCATACTAGAATGTACAGTGAGACGTGTAAACACTGTTTACATTTATAAACAATATCTATCTTCTCATATAAAATTCACAAGGGACTTGGATTCTACTGAGATTCTAGAAATACACTCTATAGTTATATTTTTTAAGTTATTTTGATAAGCTTTCAATTCAAACTTTCATAGCTTTTAAATAATAACACATCTTTCTTTTTTTTATAAATCATTTATAATCTTGAGTTTATAACGAGCGGCCAGACCCTCGTTATGTCTCTCTCTCCTCATACATAATTATAATTATTCTTATGTATATAATTGTCTTATATTTATCCCACATGTATGGCAGCCAAAGGTAAGTCAGAGAGAGCGCTAATAGAGGGCGAGCTAGAGAGAGAGAATTCGGGAGGCCGGCGCGACGCGCGCGAGTAGAAGAGTTCGGAGAGGCGCGCGATAAGGACTCGCTCTTGTACCGGCGACGACGAAGCACGTGGACGTGTGACGAGCGGCTATACTTGTGCTTGCGACCTTTTGTTACTCGACTTTTCGCGATTAACTCTTGTGACTGACATTTTTCTGACATTCGGTTGCCTGCGAATACGCGAGTGTCCACTCGGTGTGAGATATCGGTGCCGAGATTGCCCCTAGTGCCTTTGGCGGGCTAGTTCCTGCGACCGCGCGTGCGAGCCCTTAAGGCCGCCCGCTTCTTGACTGCACCCGAGCTGTACACTGCGCGTCATCGCGAGCCACGTGCGAGGCTGAGGATATCGCCTGCAGGGCTAACGCCGAGACGTTATTGTAAGTACCTTCTCGAATACATGTTTCTCTCGCTAGCTTTTCGCCGCTCTCTCTCCCGCTTACGCTGCGTATTAATTTTGTATTACTCTCCGTAGTAAACTCGATGTTATTTGTATATCTGTTTTCTTCTTTTGCGCTTCCTTTTACCTATCGTAATCAATCCCGTTCCGTCCGGCTTTCGCACCCAAATTTCGTGATTATTCCAAAGCGCCCATAGGACTACACGACGCTCTCCGCGGGCCAAGGTAACAGACGCTGCACCACGACGTTCCTGTTGCCGCTGGGCTAGGCTTTGCGCAGCCTATTACGAGGCCCACACCGAGCTGTTTATTCCCCTCGTAATTTATATAACGAGTGACCCGCGCTAGGTCAAAACCCCGTTATAACTGTACATTGTCTATTGTAGTGGTTCCTATATTCTGACTATCAATGTTGTTGCTTTTGAATGGTAGAAAAAAATGTAAGGTACATAAATAGTTTTATGCTTGTTGCATCATCGCTTATGTTGCTTATTTCTAAGAGATTGTACTTTCGTTCAATTTCGTTTTTTACATTAATAACATCACGCGTTGAAATGTTTCTAATGGTGGAAACAAAGTTCAAATAAACTTTATAAGAGTACTTGTCGGACCCGTCGTTATGAAAATCAATAATCAAACAAAATCGTACATAGCTATGACGATTCCGAATTGATACTGTGATATAACTATAAATTACATATACAAGTATAAGTTACAGTTTTTACATATCTCAATTTATACAGCTAAATGCAATATTTTCTGTACAAGATATTATTGTACCTTTCCATGTTATTCTGTATTAATGGAAGAAATCAAATATTTTTATTAGTAATATTAGGACAATCATACATACCGTCTTGTTTTAGTCGTCTTGATTTTGATGATGACGGACCCGACGAGTACTCTTATAAAGTTTGTTCGTACTTTATTTCCACCATTGGAAACATTTCAACGCATTAAGTTATTGATAACAAACGAAATTGAACGAAAGTACAATCTCTTAGAAATAAGCGACATGAGCCATGATGCAACACTCCTAAAACTATTTATGTACCTTACACTTTTTCTACTATTCAAAAGCAACAACATTGATAGTGGGAATTTAGGAACCACTACAATAGATAATGTACAGTATATACAGGGTGTCCCATTTTAAATGAAGGACCTGAATATCTCGAAAAGTTCACGTTGTACGAAAAAATTGTTCATATAAAAGTTATTTAGGACAGTGGGGGTCATCTACTTGTCAGTGTTCACCTTGAGAATAAATTTCAAGATTCTTTGAAGGTCAACTTTGTTTTTTTAAATGGAAATCCCTATTTTTTATCCCGGATTCGGATAGAGCGGGAAATTTTACGGTTAAATTATGTAATATATGTGGGGTCCAAATGACCCCCACCCCACCCTCAGAGTTATTTCGAGGTCAATCTTATTTTTTAAATGGGACCCCTCATTTTTCGTCGCAGGTTTGAATTCTACGTAAAATTGTACGTTCAGATAATGGAATATTTGTAAGGTCGAAATGACCTCCCACCCCACCCCCAAAGTCATCAATATACCACCGCGGCCATTGTTCGGCGACAGGAGTCAGAGAAGTCATGGAGCTCGAGAGTGTCTCCCGGGGCGCGTCCCAGCTAGCGCGGGATGAAGAGGTTGCTGATTCGACTCAGGCTTGCTTCAAAGACACGCCACTGATCCGTCCAAACCCGGGGCAGACTCTCATCCCAGTCCAGGCCGGCTCTTCAAAGGTCCTGGATGATCATCTTGACCATCAGGGTGACGGAAGCGATGCATCCGAGCTGGTCGAAGACCTTCGCGAGTTCAGAGAATGCCTGCTTCTTCGTCAGGAAGGTGAGAGTTCCTGGAGGTGGGAGTCGAAAGGTAAAGCGATCCGCCGCTGATCGCAGGCCACTCCAAGCACGGTGACGGGCTGGTCGCCGAAACTTTCCCAGCTGGACCGCAGCCGAGCATCAACTGTGATCTCCTCTAGCAGCGCCGGGTCATTGGCCACCCACTTCTTGACTTGGAAGCCGCCCGCCGACAGAAGTCCGATGAGCTGATCTCTTAGTTGCTTAATGGACTGGAGATCGTGAATCCTGCACAAGAAGTCGTCCATGTAGAGAGCTCGAGAGGTGGTTGCGGCGCCGGTCGGGAATTGAGTGCCCTCGTCAAAGCAGTGCTGCTGGATCTTCCTGAGTGCGAGATAGGGAGCGCACGCGATGCTGTAGGTGACCGTGAGTAGAACGTAGTGCCGGATCGGAGTGTTTGCGTATGGGCTTCACAATATTCTTTGGAGGTGGACCTGGTGCTCGTCCACGAGGATCTGGCGGAACATCTGCTGGATGTCAGTGCAGAAGACGTAGGGTTGGCATCGTCAGAACGTGACGATCTCCGGTAATGTCTCCTTGCAGCTTGGGACCGGCGTACAAAGCGTCATTCAGGCTGTACCCCAAAGTGGTCGGCTGAGAGGCGTTGATACGACACGCAGCTTCCTCCCCGCGTCGCTTCTTTACCAGATGCCATGGTGAGGAATATAGTAGGCAATGATGCCGCTGTCCGCGAGTTCCTTGTCTGTGACGGATCTCATGTGATCCCACGCTTCGTACTCATCCATGAAGCAACGGAAACTCTGCTGGAGCTCTCGGTCTCTTTGCATGCGCCGATGTATCGAAGCTAGTGCGGTGCCCTGCTGAGACTCTCTCCGAGGAGGGCAGCTTTGCCTGGCTTCAGCGGTAGGGCCGTAATATACCGGCCGTCTGGGCCATGGGAGTGCTTAGCCATGAAGATCCTTTTACACTCGATGTCGTCGCTGGACATCCGCATCTCGGCGGGTACTTCCTCCGTTTCCCAGAATCGTCTTACCAGGTCGAGAAGGTTCTCGTGGCAGAGGTTAAGATCGGCCACTGCCGCGGTAGCTAACGAACTGAGGAGAGGTGCACTAGGCCGTTCCTGTGAGCAGCCAATGATGGTCCACCCGAACACCGTTTGCTAAGCGAGTAGAGGGCCCCAGGGTTGCAGGCTCGAGTGACGAATCGAATGACGTCTACACCAAGGACCAAATCGACCCCCCCGAGATCTATCGAAGTCCGGGTCGGTAAGTCGCAGCTGGCCCGTTGGCTGAAATCCTCGCCGGGCATGCACGAAGATGTCACGATGTCGATGACCCTCAATACATAGGCGACCACAGATACTCGTGCAGCGTTGGTAGGATCATGGATGAAGATAGTGGTCAGAGATCGAGCAGAATTTAGAACAGCTCCGGCGATGCCCGTGATTCCAACGTTGATCCTGCGGAGTTCACATCTCATCTTACGAGCAAAGTAAAAAGTGAGGAGGGTCACCTCGGCCTCCGCTTCGCGCTCCTCTTCCCAAACCGTGCTCGTGACTGGGTCCACGGCCTTGCGAGCGAGGTGAATGAACCAATCATCCCAAGCGTCGACGAGCTTCTTAAGCTCAGGCAGTTAATAACGGTGCCGTCTGAGTTTGTCCAGAAGATTTTGGAGGATGGTGGCGGATCGCTTATAGAGGGACAGCTGCTCAAGGGCGTCAAGGTGATCATTTGCCTTCAGAGACGGTTGATCGTAACGGCTCTTCAGGGCCTCCCAGGCGGGGGCGTAATCGGCAGCTGTGCAACGGTACTCATCCAAGGCCTGCTTGGCGTCGCCATTAACATTCGTCTTGAGGTAGGAGATCTTAGTCGCATCGTCGAGTCGAGGGTTGTTGTGGACTAGGTCAGCGAACAGGTCGCGAAAGGACTCCTAATCCTCCGTCTTGCCGCTAAAAATAGGGATCTCCAGTCAGGACATGCGCATGAGCGATAAGCCATCAGCGTCGGAACCGACCAGCTGTACTTGGCCCATGGTCGGAGGGAGCTGGTGTAGCCTTCGTTGGTGGTTGAAGAGAGCGCCTTGCGCGCTCGCGTAGCTACTTTCGGCAACCTCGTAGCCTTTCCAACAGTCTGATCCTACTCTCCACAAGTCTCATTGTTCATTCATCTTCGGTTTTTGCTAGGATGGTCTGAGCTGTCCGCTGTGCAACTGTATCTCTGGTGTCGTGCACAACCCCGATCCGTTCGTCCTATTTAAGGTTGCGGTCGAGGGCAAGTCGTCTCAGGTTCAGCCCTGCGTGCAGTCGATCCCGAAACCAACCACCTGATCCTGACCTTGTGCGCGGCCGCAACCGCTATGAGTACGGGTTAGCGCCGAGTCAGTGCCTATAAAAGACCGACATCGCAGCGAGCGCCTTGAATGATCGTTCAATCGGCTGCTCTCTCGACCAAGACTAGAGAGGCTATGCCCCGCCCACACGGATCGGCTGCTCTCTTGCCCGGTGCTGAAGATACCGACCGTGCCGCCCGCCCGGCCGTCGATAACGTAGGTATCAGCCTGAGCCAAGGGCAGCGCTGTAGTTTATCGTACCGCCGCTTTCATGCGGGCACATTCAGGCCTGGCCCGGTCATGTTATACGTCCAAACAATGCTATACCACCCGCCGTGGCCCTCCTTTAAGATCAGGCTCAGTTCTCCCCTTTATATGAGTGTGCTTATTTCGGCATTCTGGTCTGCCATTACTGCCACTCGTTCGATAGCTCCGTTTGTCTCTTCCTTCTGCCTCTGGATCCGGCTCGAAGGACCGGATTGTTGTTGGATACCGCTTGGGCTGGGAAAGTTTGAAGCTCGGGGTAAATTACGACACCGAGAATATTGTTGAGGCTATAGCTTTATTTTGTCGGTGGCTCAAGTTTGGTTGGTGTGCACAGTTCGGTGGCATAATGACGACTGACTAACAGCTCTCGTGCGGCGAGGACGCGGTGAGTTGAAGGAATAGATGGCGCACCGTTCACTCCTCTGAACTTCTCGAGAATCGAACCAACAAGTATACTTATTTGACGTAATAAGTAGTGTTATTCACGTATAACATATATTTTTGATAAAAAAAACATAAATAAGTAGCTATGAATTTGATTATTCTGTGACGTTTAGTAGTGAATCACAGACTTATGCTTAGATCCCCACTAGCGTCTAGGAAACAGAAAGATCACAGACCTTTGCTTAGATCTCTCGTGTTTCTCGTAGTTCTCAGGAAGACTGGCGAGGTTGTTTCTCAGGTTCTTCTTCTACAAGAGTTAAGCGCAGTTAAGCGCCTGTTAAATTTGTAATCAATGGTCGCATAGGAAGAATAAAATATCGAATTTCAAGAAGCGAGCGTCCAAAATTTATGATTAGACCTCGTTGCTTTTTATTTCACCAAGCTCAAATCTGTGCCGATCAAGGTGAAATAAATTAATATAATTCGCGTATTATCTAATGGTAAGAGAAAACCTGTAGTAACACGTTTTAGAGAAAAACTGTAGTAAAACGTTTTAGAGAAAAACTGTAGTGAAACGTTTTAGAGAAAAACTGTAGTTATGTAGGTAGCAACTTTTTTATTTATTTATTTTCCTTTTCACTGATTTTATTTTATTTTTAACTTGTAACGGAGAATCTCGGCTAGGCCGGTCTCGTCCGTTTGGCTCTCGCAAATGTCCGTGCGCCGCGCCACGCTGAGAGTGTGTGCGTTTGGTACACACACTCATGCTTGGATCTTTTGTTTACGAAGTGCTGAACACGGGCCGAGCTGACAACTGGAGCGATGCAGATGGCGCAGAAGAATAGAAAGAGAGAGAGAGAGAGAAAAAGAGAGAGAGTTCGAATTACGGATCACCGCGGAAAAATTCGGAGAGTCTCTAAGCGATGAGCAGAGGAAGTCGCGCGCGCGGATAAAACCGAAAGGTCACGGTTTTCCAAGTTGTCCCCGCGACCTCGTCGACGATCGTTCGTTTCGGAGACACGCCCGGTGCGCGGACGAGTATTGGAGCGTGGGGCTGGGTCGCGCCCAGCCGTGTTCCGAAGTATACCCGGCACCGGAGCGTGTAGGTAATCGGCGAGGTGCACGCGTGAGTAGTCTGGACGTGCTGCAGTACCGAGCAACAAAGAGGCGGCGGATACAACAACAACAATTAACGAGCGGGGTACAGATTGAGGCAACAGTATTGTGGAGCGAACGAGGGAACGAGAAGGAGGAAAATAGCGACGACAATAAACATCAGCGAGACGGTCAGCGGGGAGCACACCAGTGACGTCACGATGCAGAGCGCTCTAGCCGTCGGAGAGGCTGAAGGTCGAGGTCGGTGCCGTGTTTTTCTCTTGTCTCTCTCTCTCTCTCTCTTGCATGTTTGGGCGCCAGCTTAT
The DNA here is from genome assembly GCF_024137745.1 of Phymastichus coffea. NCBI lineage: Eukaryota > Metazoa > Arthropoda > Insecta > Hymenoptera > Eulophidae > Phymastichus > Phymastichus coffea. The sequence continues at coordinate 358,924 of NW_026706878.1, read as the reverse complement.
GGCTGGTAGCACGGCAGACCTGCTGGCTACCCGTTGGTAGTCTATCGGCGGAAAGTGTTTGTCGGGCATTTATTATAATATTTAGTTTTCACAAAGGAATCGGCAGGCTGACCAGCCACTGATTCACCTTCGCGTTCGCGTTTGTTATTGTGCCGCTAGTATTATATAAATCCGAGGTCGCCGTATTGTAATCGATTGTTGACAATTAAAAGACTAGTGTGTTAATCCGCTGTTGTGTTTATTCGCCGCTGTATCACTTCTCATCCCGATCTCGAATCTGTGCGTTTAACGTGGTCATGCTCGACACGTTATTCAGCCGTGGGAACGATTTTTGCTTCCCGAATCCCCGAATAAATAATCTGTATAGGCAGTCGCGAGCCATCCGAAGAAGGACGACTGAGATTCTCCATTACAAATTCTATAAGCTTGCGCGCTTATTTCTGTAACAAAACTTGTTCCTTTGTTACCAATTCTTTTGCGGGGTAAGTGAGGCACTTTCGCTCATGACAATTGAGAGAGGAGAATGAGGGGAGGTTGATAAATAAATTATACACAGACAAGAATCAAATCTCATTTACAACCTCTTATTATTATTAATTATCACACTGAACAAACGCGCGCATAACATAATCTAAATTACCGACTAACAAACTGCAAATAGAACAATAAACTACTTAAGATAATCACAAATGAACATTTCGCATTTTATCCTAATACCAAATCGCATACTTAACCTATTACAAACTCACTTAAAAACTACGCGGACTAATACCGGGTAAATTGCCCGGCACGTGGGCGCCTGGACAATTCACCGGTCGCAACTTACGTCACTACAAATTAATCTTAGCGCGAACCTTCAGATAGCCGGCACGTGAGTGCCAGGCTATCTCTTTCACCGCGCACCGGTCGTCGCATCAACAGAGAGAGAGTGTAGAGAGAAAGAAGAAAAGGAAGGCTTGACCTTTGTTCTCCTGTTCCTCGCAACGTCGAGAATCCTGGGCGATATGCTGCCGCAGGACGTACCGGGTGTCGTCGCTGGTCAGATCGTCGCTAACCGCTGTCGCTGACCAGGTCTCCGTCGGCGACGTTGACTCTCTTGGCAGGTGGGCTGGCTGCTGTCGCTGGCAAGGCCGTTGCCGGTAGGGTTGATCGTGCTTCCTTCCGGCTATCCCAAACTGCTCTCTCTGCTGGGCTCGGACTTCCGCACTGTAGTAGGACTAGACTTCTACTCCCTCACTCTCGTAAGGCTCGGCTGCGACTCTCTCACGCACTAATTCTTGCGCGCATCTTGCAGTCGCTCAGCGGCGCTCGCTCCTCTCCCTACCTTGACCTATTAGTTAGGCGGCACGCGACGCGTCGCTTATCGGTCACGCGTTGCGCGCCTGCCAATCCCTGCATAGGCCTAATACTCTCTTTCTCCCTCTCTCTTTCTCTCACTCTCTCTCCGCGCTCTTCAACTTTTCTTGCGCTCAACTGCGCTGGCTCGTCCTTGGCGCTGAAACAAAAGACCAAGTGTTAGGCGCATACTTAAATGCGCCCAACGTTGGCCACCACGCTTAGCCGAGTGGGGGAGGGAGAAACGCGGACGAGAGACGGGCAAACGGCCTGCTCTCGTCACATTTCTTTTTTTTTAAGTCTTTAGATCTTTTGATTTTTTTGAAGAAGAAGATTGCTAACTTCTCTCTCTCTCTGTTAGTTAGCTTCTTAGTCTCTCGGCAGCTAGTATATGTTAGGTGGCTGGTAGTGGAGCTTCAGAGTGTGTTTAGGAGCAAGCTCCTCAGTGCCTTTTCAAGGGCGCGCACGGCCCTTTTAAACCCTTGGAATGCGGCAGTCGGAAAATCCGTTCTTCGGGCCCACGCTATAGGAGACTATGAATATATATGCTCTGATTTTCTAGATTTGCCTTTCGGTTTTCTTGTCCAAAGTTAGAATCCTAATTGGTAAGAGGCCGTGATTTTTCTGGGGAGGCCGGGGCGTGATTTTTGTAAACTTGAGCCTGATCCTCAAGAGATAGCTCCTCAAGTATTGTTTTCTTATATTTCGTTATGACTATTATTATTATTATGTTATTAGCTTTTACATTATTTAAATATACAAAACTTATTTTAATTTATAATTATTACGGAATATGTTATCAAGAGTCGAAGAATTATTATTTATCTAGTAAATTAATGATTTTCAAATGGCAAGAGACTTAATTTGTCTAAACTGTATTTGAATATTATTTTAATATAACTATTTTACTTAAAAATATGCACTATATACGAGAGTACACAAAAAGACATCTAATATATATATACAGGGTGTCAATTGAGTCCCGGGACGCCTGAATATTTTCTGAAGTACTTCAGTTCTGAAAAAGGTCAAGGTCATTCCTTTAGTAACTTTCAACGCGGAATCCGATGGTGACCTTGGATTTGACCTTGAGATTGACCTTCAAGGTTATTTCAAGGTCAACTTTGTTTTTTTAAATGGGAACCCCTATTTTTGACAACAGCAATCGAAAGAGCGGAAAATTTTACGTCCAAAACGGTATTTTTAAATTTTTTTTCATGGCCTTGAGAAGGTCGATTTAAGGTCAAATGCTTGAAAAACTGCCTAAAAGCGTTTTTTTAATTTTTAAGATATCGAAAAATGACCTCTACAAAATTTGTTCAGAACAGAGTGGGCCACCCAATGCACCAAAAACCTTTGACCTTTAACCTCATTTTGAAGGTCATTTCATGGTCGAAGTGTTTTTTGTAATGGAAACCCCTCTTTTTGACCCCGGATACGCACATAGCGCGAAACTCAACACAATATCTTATCCAAACGTCGGATTTCGCGCTATGTGCGTATCCGGGGTCAAAAAGAGGGGTTTCCATTACAAAAAACACTTCGACCATGAAATGACCTTCAAAATGAGGTTAAAGGTCAAAGGTTTTTGGTGCATTGGGTGGCCCACTCTGTTCTGAACAAATTTTGTAGAGGTCATTTTTCGATATCTTAAAAATTAAAAAAACGCTTTTAGGCAGTTTTTCAAGCATTTGACCTTAAATCGACCTTCTCAAGGCCATGAAAAAAAATTTAAAAATACCGTTTTGGACGTAAAATTTTCCGCTCTTTCGATTGCTGTTGTCAAAAATAGGGGTTCCCATTTAAAAAAACAAAGTTGACCTTGAAATAACCTTGAAGGTCAATCTCAAGGTCAAATCCAAGGTCACCATCGGATTCCGCGTTGAAAGTTACTAAAGGAATGACCTTGACCTTTTTCAGAACTGAAGTACTTCAGAAAATATTCAGGCGTCCCGGGACTTAATTGACACCCTGTATATATATATTGCAACGGTACTCGATTCGACTAATCGATCCGTTCGCGATTCGTACATTCGCGATGTTAGTTCGAACGACTAAGAGAGAGAGAGAGAGAGAGAGGACTCGCGAGAGTTTCAAAGTTTCAGTTAAGCCTCAGCTGCTTTTAAGAAAGAACCGCCGGATTTAGTTTGCACTGTGTTTCGCCATCATTAATTATAAAGTTTCTGGGATTTTGAGACGTGCGTGAGTGTAGCGAGGAAACATTTCAATAGCAGCATCCGAAGCAGCAACAGCATTATAGCAGCAGCAAGCAGCAGCAGATTTTTTATTGAGGCAGCGCAGCTGATATTTGAGGAGCATCGACCGTTGATTTTCTTCAACATCAATTACGGTTGATCACCGTAATTTCACCGTAAGATAGGTGCACCTCCCTTTATTATTGCGCAACAAAATACTTTCGAAATTATTTTGTCAATCGTGAGCGTAATTTTTGTATTCGTGCCGAGCGTTAGATTTCGCAGCAATTTTCGAATTCTCTCTCTCTCTCCCATCGAATTATAATAAATAATTATGAATCCTATTCGCGTGCGTTAGTCTTTCGGTCTATAAAAGACTTGTAGTTTTTATTCATTAAACTTTGTTAATTTTATTCGCCGTTTACGTCATTTTGTTTCCTATTAGCTTCATAGATATATAAAGGCTTAAGTCTTAATCCGATTTCATCTAGGGGATTAGTCGGATTGAGCATAAGGTCACTCACACCTAAGATAGATCGAGTGTCACAAGTCAAGTGACTTAAGGTGAGTTCAACTCGGTTGGAAAGAAGACACTGAAACGAAATCATCAAACGTAAAGGCGAATACACGTATCACGGTGGGTCTGAGCGACATTTAAATAAAAGTGAAAGCAGGTTCCAATTTTTTTGCATATTTCGGTAAAAATACTAATAATTAGAAGATCCCAGAAAGAATTTAAAAAAATCCCTGAGCCCTTTTTGAAAAAATCGATTTTTAAAAATTTTTATCAAACAAAAAAAATAAAAAAATAATTTTGGTTGTGGTTGATGGTATTAATAAATAAATCAATATTTTTTCGATATTTCCACAGATGCACATTTAATAATAAAAAATTCAACACCAGCATTTTGAAAATTAATTTTTTTTTATTTATTGACTGTTTTTATTAATTTTTATCTCTCTATTCTCCCATACACAATTATATTAATGAAGAAACACATGTATATATAAATATCAGTGTTTATTAATAGTATACATACGATAAGGACATAGCAGTATTGTAAACATGTGTGTTTACAGCGCGCACCTGTATCTAAGGAAGTAGTAGCTAGAATAGCGTGCTCAAAAGTTTTCACAGTTGTCCCAGCTTGATTGACCGATCAACAATGAAATCTGCCAGTGTTCTCGTGATAAGAAATACAATAAGAATTTTGTTGTAGTTAACGTTCTGTGTTTCTTCAAAATAATTGAATTAGTAACATGAAGCGACGTGCACTAACGCACTCTGAGAATCGTTCGAAAATTTGTTTGGTTTGTCAGAAAAAGAAGGCTAAACTGAAAAAAATTTGTGGAAAGTTTCTCGAGAAATTGGAGAATTTAGTGAGTTACAACATTGAAGATGATTGGTTACCGAATGCTGTGTGTAGTAATTGCGAAATTACTGTTTATAAAATGAACAAAGAAAAGCTGGGTAAAGGCTCTTTAATTATACCTGATTACAATCAATGGAAAAAATTGAATACGCGATCAAAATCTTTACAAGTTTGTGGTAATAATTGTATTTTATGCGAAACTGCGCGAAAATGTGATTATAATTTTGTAAAAAAAAAGGTGAAGTTAAAAACAAAGTGACAAAAAACAGTACAAAAGTGATTGCAAAGAAATGTTCAAAATGTTTAGCAGTTATATCTCGTGGAAAAGCACATCGATGTAATACGGTAAACAATATCAATAACATTCAAAATCATATTTCTGAATCACTAGAAAACAAAGATAAAGAGCATTTGTTATGTGAACTTTTCAAAGATACTGTTGAATCTAAAAAAAGTGAAGACTCAAAAATAGATTGTGATGATATTAAACTGTCCCAAAGACGTGGTAGGCCTATTAGAATTGTGATCAATAGCAATAAAAAACAAAATCTTAAACGTCGTCAAATTTCAGCAGAAGATGTGTGTAAGGTTCAAACAGACTACTCTTTATCCACTAATACAATGCTTGGAATCACAACAGCACTTCGTGTGAGTACAAACGATCGAAAATTGTTTGAACCTAATCTGAAAAGTAAATTAGAAATTACAAATCATAGACTTGACAAGTTTTTCGAAGTAAAAGAGCGTAATTTTGTAAATACAAAAAGTAATCAAAGATCAGAATATTCTGAAAATTTAGTATTCTGTAATAATTTGAAAGGATTAATTGAACATGTTGAAGACTACAGAAAATTTGGGGAAAGCTTTTTTTTAAAATTTGGAATAGATGGTGGAGGCGGATTCCTTAAAGTTTGTTTGTCTTTGCTAACGGATAGTGATAGTGAACAAAAGAGTGGAATGGCAAAACGACAATCATATTGAGACGGCATTGCAGCGAAAAGATTCAAAAATTCGGGTGTTAAAAAGTTGTTTTTATTAGGTCTAGTTGAAACATCCGACGAAAATTATGAAAATGTTGCTATGTTGTGGTCACTTATTAATATTGGACAATTTGAATCGGCCACAATTGCTACGGATTTGAAGCTCGCCAATATACTAGTTGGATTGATGTCGCATGCGAGTATGTATCCATGTACATGGTGTGAAGCTGATAAAAATTTTCTTCACATGTGTGGTAATTATAGAACAGTGAAAGGTTGCAAAGACAATTACGAAAAATGGAAAAAAAGGGAAGTATAAAAACTGACGCTAAAAATTACAAGAATTGTATTTCTTTGCCCATCTGTTCAACTAAGCTAAAGTCTAGAGATAATTGACATCATTCCACCACCGGAACTTCATTTATTGATAGGAGTAGTCAATCATATTTACTCACACATGCTGCTACAGTTTGAAAAAGAAAGTCTTGAGTGGGCGGATAAATGTAATGTGGCACGAGAGGTATATTATGGTGCATCGTCATTTGCCGGTAACGCATGTAAAGCATTGTTGAATAACATCGATTACTTAAGGAGTAATAAAAATATTCAATGCCTGAAATACATACAATGTTTAACAGATTTTCGTAATATTGTGAATTCATGCTTTTCAGTGGCTTTAGACTTAAAATATCAATTATATATTGCTGATTTTCGAAGAAGTTATTCTGACTTAGGGATTAGTATTACACCGAAGGTGCATGCAGTATTTTTCCATGTAGAATATTTTTGTAAAAAGACTCAAAAAGGGATAGGATATTACAGTGAATAGGCTATGGAGTCTGTTCATTCAGATTTCAAGCAAATTTGGAATAAATACAAGCTTAAAAAGACCCATATTAATTATGCAAATAATTTGCTCAAAGCTGTGCAAGAATATAACAGCAAACATTTATAATTTTTATTTGTTGGTGAATAGAAAAGTTATTTTTTATGATTTTCCATAGTCTTGTAGCCTCAGGCGATTGATTATTTTCTTGTATTATGTAATGTTATGTTGTTAATTTTTTATAATATATAAGTATGACTCGTGTTAACGTTTTTTTTTATTAAATGTGCATTTATGTAAATATCGAAAAAATACTGATTTATTTATTAATACCATCAACCATAACCAAAATTATTTTTTTAATTTTTTTTTTGATAAAAAATTTTAAAAATCGATTTTTTCATAAAGGGCTCAGGGATTTTTTTTAATTCTTTCTGGGATCTTCTAATTATTAGTATTTTTACCGAAATATGCAAAAAAATTGGAACCTGCTTTCACTTTTATTTAAATGTCGCTCAGACCCACCGTGGTATAACTATACGTGTTTAACGGAGCGGCGATTAGCTCTCCATTGTGGGAGTTTGTGCGTTAATAAATTTCTCATTTTGTATGATAACCACTCCGTTACATGGCGCCCAACTAGTATTAAGACCCGTTTCGTGCGAAGAGGATTGTGCGTCGAAGGTAATCGAGGCACGAGAGAGAGAGAGACGATTGCGCGAGCACTTAGGAAGGTTTGAGCGGGTAGTAGCGCGAGATCGTGAGCGGTACGCCCTCTACAGGGGTAAAACGGAATCGCTTCGACTTTTTTCTTATAAATGGTTCAATTTATTGAGTAATCAGGTGTTATCCCGTTTGAGCCACACTTTGGTGGATAAAGGGGGGCCGGAAGCACCTGAACAACGATAAGAGCAGAGAGCGCGACCCAAGCGTGCAGTCCAGGAAATATTAGCCAGGCGAAGCAAGCAAATAGCAGGCTCCGACCTTAGGTAGGATATTTTATACTATTATTAGATAGTTTGCGGAGACTGCACGCGCTCATAATCTTGCGAGTTTGCGCCTTAAAAAAAAGAGAAGGCATTAAGGGTAGTTACACTAATTAGTGTATACCCCGCTCATACCTTGGGTGATAGGAAGCGGTAGTGATTGATTAGGCCGATAATTTTAAACCTCGACCGCATCCTACAGCCGTGTGGAGGCAAGATGGCTCTGTTGTCAGCTCAGATCGACAATTGGGCATTAGAGCTGATCTCCGCACAGCGCGAACACTACTTGGCGGATCTAGAGCTGCGCAAGGATGGAAGTGTCATCCAGCAGGCGGCTAGGCTTGGGAGATGGTTACTAGGAGAGTACACCGTCACAGATTCCGAGGAAACCACGTGCAATAAAGAGGTGGTGGGGCGCAGGTGGCGTACCCGATAAGAGATCCAATCCGCTCGATACAATCTGTGACGAGTTGAAAAACCACAGCGTAGATGAGAATAGCGGCCATCCCCTGAGGCTAATCACCAGGGAGGAAATATCCTTGACAGATATGTCAAGGACATTCGCCGGTCCGGATGAGGACTCTGAGGATGAAGCCAGCCACCAAAAAGAGGATGAGATCATCCAGAAGGTCCTCTGCAGCCAGGAACAGGAGGAGAGGAGAGGAAACGGTGCAATTCGGATCTCAGGTCGCAGGAATCCTGCACCCGGAAGGAACCTCAGGAAGAATTATCCTTGAGCGAAGCCTTCTAGGAAATAGAGTACCCGAAGGAGGGAGTCGACTGCAACCGCAAGCTGGTAGGTCGAATCCTAGAAACCCTTCAGACTCTACAGGGAATACAGATGTGTGCAGAGCGCGAAGCGCAGGACATGCGCTAAAGAATACGAGAGCTGGAAGACGGAATGCATGAAATGGCCAATGTAGCCCGTTTTTCACAGCGCGATTCGATTTAACCGCGCTCCAGACGTAATGTGGACTTTCAGGACACATTCACCTGTCATTACTATTCTGAGATTCCGGGAAGCACACCGGCTCTTCCAAGATCAATACCCAGGAGAAGGGACATCACCCTACCAGAAGCCCTCTAAAGAAGAGAAGGTGAAGAGGATCCAGAAGAATACGGGAGATCCGTACCTGTTCGACAGAAGACTCGAAGCGGATCGTCTGGCACCGGTCCTCAACTATCCTCAGGGCTCTCCATAACCCGTGATGTTAGGAAAATCGTCCACGGATGGAAACTGAGGTTTGCAGGCAGTAGGGCACAGAGCGTAGACACATTTCTGTCGAGGTTGGAAGATCTACGCGTGAGCGCAGGGCTAACTGATGACGAGGTACTTTGTTCCGTATCAGAGATCCTCAAAGGTAACGCGAGGATCTGGTACGATAACAATAAGTATTAGTGGCTCAGTTAAGCCGAATTCGTCGCCGACGCCCAAGAACGGTTCGGCACAAGTACGCAACAGCAACAAAGGCTGTTGCAGGAAGCTCAGAACCGATTCCAGGGCGAAGACGAATTGGTGCGAGACTACGTGTCCAACCTGGTGGCTCTTGTCAATAGACTGGAACCACCAATGCCTTTGGAGAGGTTATTAGATCTGCTCTATGCAAATCTCCTTCCGAACATACAAATTCAGCTGCGTCATAGCGAGTTGACATCGATACGCGAATTTAACAGAAGGGCGACCGAAGTACAAAACACTTTGTCTTACGGTCATCGTCCACGTGTATGCGCGGATCCAAACTCGATAATCTTCCCTCAGCACGCATACCAGCCGAGCAAAAAAACGGCTGGTAACAAATCCCAAACCACTACAGTGGCCAGCGAAGGGAAGGCACGTGCGAAGGAGGAAAATCCGTAGCGCGAACAGAGCGCGAAAAATTCTGCCAGGAAGCGTACCGAGCAAGCAACGGTATCGGCTACGCAAACCTCCAATACTAATAAAAAGATGGAGGAGCGTCTGGAGGGCATTGAGAGAATCCTGCGCAAAATGGCCAAAGAAAGGCATGACAGCCGTCTTGAGTAGCTCCTTCTCTCATATCTCCTGGCGAGCGGCGAGAAGGACAGAGGCGGAAGATCGACTTCACCAAGCCTCTCCAGTGCTTGTGGCGAACTGGGTTTCAGTCGTAAATTCTGCCTAGACTGCAATAAGGGAAACGGCAAGGAGGGCGAAGAGAAGAGGTCATCTTCGCGCTTCCAGTAAATTCGACCTCTCGCTGCGGGTCGTCGACCGGAAAGAGCAAGTTGTCGGCGACTCAGGGATCCAAACAGGTCCTGGTAGGGTATCAAGGAAGCCGAGGACCTAGCGGTACATCGGAAAAGAAGGCGATCGAGCCCGATGCCAGCCCTCGGCAGAGTAGGAGGGTGGTCATCCTGGAAGGCCAGGTGGCTACATACAGGTTGTGGATAAGGGGGAAGACTCAATAGATCTAAAAATCGAGCAACCCGAAGACCTGAAAGGATCGGGCCCCTCCACACAAAAAGATCCTCTGCCGAAGGAATCCACGAGTACAAACAAGCCTATCGTCGTAGCAGCTGCTGAAGGGAAAAAGCACAACAGATGGAGGAAAGGATACGACTCGTGGATATGACCCAGAAGATGAGACGAAGTGGTGGTTGCGTGTAGACATAGGTGACTTTAAGATTAGAGCACTCTATGATACCGGCGTCTCATCTACGGTCATGGGTCAGTTAGGGCTGAGATTGGCATCGGAAATGGGACTCGGATTGAATGTTACCAGGGCGGACGATGCAAGGCTCGCAGATGGGCGCCCATGCCCCATAATTGGTAACGTGATGTTCCCCTTTAAGGTAAGGGGAATCATAAAGAAGATAAGAGTCGCCATTACGCCACTGCCCACGGATGACTGCTACGTAGGCGCGAACTTTATACTCGTAAAAGAGTTCCGCGCAGTTTTGGATCCTGATAAGGATGAATTATGGCTGAAGCACGCCCAGATAAAAGAACCAATGGAAGTGGCTGGAATTGATGGTACGGCATTTCTCGCATCGGTATGATTGTGGGAGGTCACGGAAACACAGCTCGAGGAAATAGAAGACCTCGTCAGAAGATTGATTCCTGATGGAGGAGATGTTTTAGGCTGTGCCGTGTGGGTTGGAAGTATTTGACCCATCAAACAGAAGTACTACCCAGTTTCTCACAGGGTGCGAGAGGAAATGCACGCGCTGGTCAAGGATATGTTAGAAAAAGATGTAATCGAACCAGCGACCAGCGGGTGATCAAGTCCAGTGGTGATGGTAAAGAAGGCTGATGGAAAGTATAGGTTTTGTGTGAATTATCAAAAGGTAAACGCAATAACTAAACCAGATTCCTATCCTTTGCCATATATGAACGATATCCTAAGACGGATAAGGGACGCTAAGTTCATATCCACGCTGGACTTAAGTAGCGCTTACCATCAGATTCCTCTAAAGGAAGAATCGCGAACGATATCGGCGTTTACAGTACCTGGATTGGGGCACTTTCAATTCAAGAGAATGCCCTTTGAACTGTCATACGCGGAAGCGATCTTCCAGAGGTTGATGGATAAGATAATAGGCCAGGATATGGATCCGTTCGCTTTTTCCTACCTTGACGACGTAATTGTGGTTTCGTCCTCATTTGAGGAACATAAGCGACACCTGGAAATGGTATTCAAGAGAGTTCTAGGTGCGGACCTAACCATCAACAAAGCCAAAAGCCACTTCTTTAAGACGGAAGAAAGGTACTTGGGAGTTCTCGTGAACCAGGACGGAGTAAGACCAGATCCCGAGAAGATACAACCGATACTGGAGTGTCCAACACCACGGACTGAAGCAGGTAACGCGATTCATGGGCATGACGTCATGGTATAGATGTTATATCTATATACCTGACTTCGTCATGATCGCTGAACCTATAAGCCGCCTGACGAAAAAGAATGTACGTTTCTCTTGGGAGAAGGAGCAAGAGCGAGCTTACACGAGGTTGCAGGAGGATATGACTTCCGCCCCAATACTGCAATCTCCCGATCCTAACGGTCAGTTTATACTACAAACTGATGCTAGTGACAGTGGAATCGGAGCAGTCCTCACGCAAGACGTCGATGGAGAAGAGCGTATGATAGAATACGCTAGTCGATCACTCAACAGCGCTGAGAGAAATTATACGGTCTCAGAAAAAGAATGCTTGGCAGTGGTATGGGCTATTGGAAAGTTCCGGCCGTACATTGAAGGGCATCACTTCAAGGTCATCACTGATCATAGTTGCCGAATATGGCTCCACAGTATGAGAAATCCCACGCTAATGTGATGCCGGACGCATTGTCTAGGGCCTACGAGGAGGAGGGGACTGAAGTGAGTGCCATAAATAGTCGGCCGGAGACCACTGACGCCTGGTATTTGCAACAATACTAGAAAGTATGCCAAGTATCCACATGGAAGTGGGGACTCACATAAAGTGTGAAAATAACTTTTACGAATTTTCTCTGGAAATTTCTTTTTATTAATATTGTAAAAATTAATTTGAAAATTCATATAATTGTAATACTAATTTTTCTTAATATACAAACTGTCTTATGAAGATTATATGTAAATTAAAGGATTGTAACTCATACATTTTTTAGTAAAAATATTTGTTCACGTGATAACTTGTAAGAAATTTTAAATTTAATTTATATAAGTTAAAATAATTTCTTGCGAAAAAAATCCAAAACTATTGGAAATGAAAATATTTTATTTACAGTTTTTTTTATGCGTAATACAAAAAGTTAAAGCTGTATTACAAATCGAACTCTAAAGAAAATAAAACATACACATTGACACAATAAGTTATAAAAAGTAGCATCAATTTCAGGAAGAAAAAGTGTAATTTATTTCACTCATTAGTAATTCATAAAATTCATAAATACATTAATACTACATAAAATTTATCAATAGAAACTAAAATAATTATACAGTAATTTATAAAATGGTCTTCTTCTGCTCATGTAAGTGTAAGCAGATATATCAATGATACAACTTCAATTGTAAAACAATTATGCATGTTGTGTAATATTATTAGTATTATTATACAAAGTTTGTAGAATAATGAAATTCTTTTAAGTAATGTTTAAGACATAAAGATTTTCGACACCAAGAATATCTAATAATAGCAACATTTGTACATCCAAGTGCCTCACATAAAGCTTGATCTATTTCTGTAAATCTAAATCAACAGGGTTTTCAAAATAAATAGGTTTTCTGTCTACATTTCCACTTTTAAACCAACTGTACTTAAAAAGATTAACATATCTAGGTGAAGACATTATATTGTGAGTAAATGCTTGTCATTTTATAATAAAATTTATAAATATAAATTAAAATCTTCATTTAATAAATCCTGCAGCATTTATTGTCAGTTGTATCGTATAGCTGTGGGTTGTTGCAGAAATTTATTGAACAACATACTCTACTTTTTTTATTTCTTCCTCTGTTAGTGTTCGTTTAGAATGAATTGTTAATTTTTAACAAATCCACTTTTATCAAAGTTATATATATATTATCTTCTTCATACTAACGGAAATAATTTCATGTTTTACCTACTAATTTGTCTGCTTCATCTTTTAACTTTGACTCATCACGTAAAATTTTTTTTTGTAATAAATTTATTTATTTTTCTGTCTACTATACTTTTTCTTAAATTAATATATCCAAGAATCTGAAGCTTTAAATTGTACGTCGTGTAAACTCATATTATTCTTGGCTTGCAATGCCCATTTGCGAAGATCAGTATCATGCATAATATTACCCACTTTTATACAATCTTGAAAATTGTTAGTAGTACAAATTAATACAATCTTGAAAATTGTGAAAAAAATTCAAAATATAATCGAAATAAATTCAGAAATCACATTTAGTTTTTCTATGTGTGTACCGCCTTTATTAATCTGGTTTGCTCGACGATGTAATTGTCGTTCAGACTATAGTTTTTTATACTTCTGTCTAACAGTGTCAATGCCTAAATTTCCCGTCTTTGCAGATCTCTAATTGTTTGGCGAAAGTCGCGCGCGAGATCGTTGCCATGAATGAGAGAGAGGCCGCATCCGCTTACGGACCTCACCGCTCACGCCATCCTTGGCTGGCCGCCATGTTAGCTTCAGTATGCTATGAGGGTGAGTCAATGAGTCCTTAGGAAAAGATAAAAAAACAATTTTTTTTGGTAGATTTTGTTTTATTTTTCAACATAATCTCCTTTTAGCTCGATACCCTTTTCCAGGCGTCCTTCAAGTTTTTTTAAGCTATTAGAAAAAAATAATTTTGGAAGTTCCTCAAAATAGTCATTTGTTTGTGTTATGACCTTTTCGTTCGAGATGAATCGTTGTCCAGCAAGCCACTATTTTAGATTTGGGAATAAAAAAGTCACTAGGGACCAAATCTGGTGAATACGGTGGATGGTCTATTAATTCGAACTATAATTCCTTTTTTTAGCCATTGAAACTAAACAAGTGTACACTCGTTCATTGTCTTGATGAAACAGAATTTTTTTTGTTCAAATGAGGACGTTTATTTTTATTTTCTTAGTTAACCGGTTCAACAACGAAGCATAACACTCTCCGGTAATTGTTTGTTCTTTTTTTAAATAGTCGACAAAGATAATTCTACGTGTATCTCAAAAAACAATGACCATAACCTTGCCAGCCAATTTAACTGTCTTCGCCTTCTTTGGAGCTGGTTGAATTTTCACAATCCACTGTTTTGACTATCCCTTCGTCTCAGAAGTGCAGTGGTGTATCCACATTTCGTCTACAGTTATAAACCGACGTCGCAAGTCGTCCGGATTACAGTGGATGCACGCCAAAATGGCTTCAGCGGCCACCATTCAACTGCGTCTGCTTTCAACTGAGAGCAAATGCGGCACCCATCTTATCAAAATTTTTCTCATGTCCAATTTCTCATACAAAATCGAAATAACTGTACCTTTTGAAACCCCTGTGACATCAACTATTTCGCGCAATTTTATTCTTCAATCATTCAACTTCATGTCGTAAATTTTATTGATCATTTCCGAAGTGCTTATGTCTACAAGATGGCCTGAACGATGTTTATCTGCAGTCGATGTACGGCCATGTTTAAATTCATTCACCCAATTTTAAACAGTTGCAAACACAAGGGCATATACACAATGAACTGCATCTAACTCAGCTTTGATTTCTTTCGGTGTAAGGCCTTTTAAATAGAAATGTTTTATCACTGCTCGGAACTCACTTTTTTCCATTATTATAAGAAACAAAAGTTATTCACTTTGATCGACGATAAAAACGGAACTACTCGATGGATCTGGCTGAAACTCCGGCAGCACTCTATTTAAAGTGACGCTTGCTGGTCCAACATAAGTTGGAATGCTTTGAACGCCATCTCTTGGGTTTTCTAAGGACTTATTGATCTACCCTCGTATCACACCTCGACCTGAGAGCACGCATCGTGGATAGCACATCCTGATAAATTTCATGTATCCAGCGATATATTAAGTAAAGTGCTTGAGATAATGACAAGTCGTCTTCATTTTCTCGCTCTCAACATTTTTATTTCTTCGAGCCGGATTATCACCACGCAGATGAGAAGAACACAGTATAAGGTGAGGAAAAGTGTAGTGCATAAAGCGGACGCGCACCACGTTCACGGCCTTTTGGCTTCGGCCGACACGGATCAGCTACCGGAGTTATCAGGGCTCTGGTGAAGCATCGTCGGCCGATAGCCGCCGAGATCGAAGAAACAGGCTTTTCCCCGGCGGGTGGCCGCAGAGGAGGTTGGCTGTGAGTTACGAGGATGACGGGCATCAGACCGAGTGGCGGCCTCACGATCACGCGGACGCTCGAAAGCCATTCTCGCGTGAACGGTAGATAGCATGGCGGGCGACCGACACAGATGGGTGTCCTTACTTGAAGGCACCTGCTCACGGACAAACGACGGACGGCGCGGCTGACGGCCGCTGACAACGATGTTACCTTCAGCGGGCGTCGTGAGAGGCAGCTGTCACGGACGATTTCTCGAGACCTACAAGGGGTCACTCTGCACCAAGACCGAGCTGAAAGAGGAGAGCGGACCGAGCAGCGTGGGCCGCCCTGAAGGACAACTACCCTTGGTACGACGAGTACGTGAGCCACAGATTATCGGAAAGATTCCCCCGCCTCCGGTCATGACGCCATTCTGCTGCCATGATGAAGCCGCGAGAAGCCTCTGCCAATCTCAGCCTGTACGACAGAGCAAATCCTACTGCACAGTGGCGCAGCGTAAATTGGATCCCTTGCACGCTTGCAGGAAGGTTGTCGAGCGCGCGACAAGCGATCGGACTTTCCCCGCGTTCTCGGCAGATGGAGCTCATCAACATCCAACACAAACTCAAGAAGGCACTCCAGCGAACGGCGGAAAAGGTTGCCGACACGCCTGCTATGAGCTGGACACTGAGATCATTCGACACACGACTTGAGCTCCTGAAAGACTTCAACTGCAACCATGGTCAGCTACTGATGATCTGTGAGGCAGAGCGATACGTTCCCTGCTGCAGAGGAACTCTAAACTGAAAGCCACAGCACACTGCTAGATCACCGAACTCGGTACGTGGCCACAGAGGACCGCGCGTCAACAACCGCCGGCTCGGCGGCTGCGGCAGCCCACGGGACCGACTTCCCCCTCTCGAAGCTGCTGCGACTACAGCTGCCCATCTTCAACGATAAGCCAGAGGATTGAGAGATCTTCCGTAACCTTTTCGTGGATCTGATCGACGACAACGCCACGCTGGGTGATGCAACTAAGATAAATTACCGCAAGATAAACATCAAAGACTTAGTCGAACCGGCGGTCCGCAAATTCTGCGCTATCGCGACTGACTATCAGCAGGCGTGGGAGGCACTTTGCTAGCGATATGACCAATCGAAGCTCCAGGTGAGAAATCACCTGGTCGCGTTGGTGATGCTCCACCCACTTACAGAGGAGACACCAGACGGCATCCAAGTGCTCATGGACGAGCTGAATCGGTACTGCACCTAACTCGAGTGCTTGGGCAGGCCTGTGTAGGCGTGGAACGACTGGTTTATGTTCATGGGCGTGCGCGCCCTGGATCTCACCACCAAAAGGACCAGGAGGGAGGAATCCGTGCCAAGTGTCTCGTCGGACACTTTGCCCATGCCCGGCGAGGCCTTCTTCGCCTAGCTCACCAAGTACTTACAGCGACAGTACTGTATGTTGCGCGCCATCGGTTAGGTGACGACGTTATCTTTCTCCGACTACCCGAACAGTCGAAAAAGTTTAGCATTACCCACTGGGTCAAGGATGATTCGCGCCTACGCTACGGGTATCTTTCGCGAAAGGAGCGGGTGTCCGGCTTGCAAGGAAGCTCACAATGTCAGTTCCTGCCTCACCTTCCGCGGGCTAGAGCCGGAGGAGTGGAGGAAGCTTGTAGGGGCCTATGCTATAACTGCTTGGGCAGCAACCACACAGCCAGGAACTGACCCTCAACTAATACATGCAGGAGCTATGCTGGCGCCCACCATACGTTGATGCTTGCGGGCGCCGGAAGAGGCACCCGTGCTAATGCGCAAGAGTCAACCAGAGATATATATCCACCCTTGCGTAGTTCTTCGATTATTAAATGAATTTCATTGATATGATTATTATTATCACCTGATTATTCAATCAATAGCTGTTGAACATGATCAACGAGTTCATTTAGATTATCCGAGTATACATAGTCTATATCACTATTATTTCATGCAACCTTGTAGATAAATAAAAATAAAAATGTACCAGTCTTTAACCTCTCTCCTCCTTCTATTTTGTTAATTAAACTAAACAATGGACCGATTATATTATTAAATTTGTTGCTATTATGAGCTAGTATAAACCTTATTTGGATTACTTTTTTTTCTATGAATACTAGATATCTCCAAAATTTTTTTTTTTAGTTTTTGAGATCGTTTTGACTTATTAAACTTTGATGGGGTAGCTTTGTCACAAATAACTCCATTAAGCCCTGTGTTTTGTTGAAAACATCGACGTCTACATTATTTTGTTAAATTCACCATAGAATTACAAAACGTCTATGCCCCAGTTTGTTCATTATATACTTCATAAATCAAGACCAAAATATTACAATTATTTTTATCTAACGTATTCATGTACTGTAACGGGGTGAAACCGTTTAATTATTATATTCGTGCGATTATCTTAAAAGGACACGCGTAATTGTCAATGCTTACTACTTATCCGGGAGAGCACGAGAAAGTATGCGTCAGTCAACCAATAATTGTTAATAACCTATACTAAAATGAGTGAGTAGAAGCTATGAGGTAAAAGCGGATCGAAAAATTCTTGTTAGTAATATGAATGGTATCCTTTATTATTCCTCAAAATTTACAAAAGGTCGGCCCGCGCGTTTGTTTACATGATCGCTCGCTCGTCGACAACACGCTTTGCCGGTACGGTCGCTGTTCTTTGTTAATAGAGACGCTGTTACATGCACGCATCGAATGTTAGAATCAGATTATTATTCATATGGTCGCGATCGCGAAATTAAGCTGGCCAGCTTACCTTATAATTGCAGGCGATCGGAGAAAAACGGCGACAACTCGCACAGCACGGAACAGTTTTTATATTGTTTCGTTTTACTCGCGGGTCGCGAATGCGCGCACGGAGTGGTTTCCCCCTCGATGGCGAAACCTCACACACACACACTGCTTGGCCTTCAGCTAGTATCTGGATGGCTCCTCGGAGGCAGCTGTTACGGCTATCTGGCACTCTCGGTTATTGCTGATCTGGCGTATTGTTGACAAGGGCACGTGAATCGGCAAATGTGGTAGCGAAAGCGGGCGGACACTATGATGGTCGGTGCTTCACTAGTTCAAATTCTATTGCGCGTGTTCCGTCTGCTCGCGTGCCGAATTCCTTCGTTACCTATTTTGTCCCCCCGGCAGGTGCTGCCCTCACAGGCAGCAATTAAGCTAAATAGTCAGCGCTAATTTGACGTTTACCGTCACAGTACTTATGAATAGCTAAACTCTCATGCTCGCTTGGTTAAGATAAACTGTTTAAAATCTGTCTGAGTATTGTGCATAACAGTAGATTGTTATCTTCACCAGTAGACTGCGTGATTTTATATTTATCACAACTATCAGTAAGAGCAGTAGCAGAATAACTGATCTCATATAGTGGCCTTTTCTTTAAAAATTTTAACTGAAATAACTTTGAGAGAATTTGTTTTCTCATTTACTAAATTTCTAATTAGATCCACTAAATATTTTATTGGTTCCGCTTCACTTACTATAGTTATAAGCGAATTGACTATTCATTTAAATATCTTTTTTAAGACTTCATCAGTATATAAACTATATTTTCATCTTATTGCGTTTTGTGCTTTTACGAGTTGAGTAAGCACATGTTTTTCCTGTTCATAATTATCCATGTTGACGCTTCAATGCGTAACGGTTTAGCCTGATTTATTTTTTTTCCGCTGTCCACTGCGCAATAGCAACACGTCACACTTCCGAAAACTGAGGAAAAGTGTTATCAAAACTACGGCGCTAACTCATATACACACGTGAATGTGTTAGAGAAATTCATCAATATTAAGACCATATAAGGGACGAGACATCACAAGCGTACGAAATTTATTGCTTACCGTGCAAAATCAATAATTGCAAACTTTTCAAACAAACAAAAGCATTTTTTCAGTCAATTTCAATGAGCTAATCTCGAATTTCAAGTTATTATGATCATTTAATACGTATTTGTTACATTAATTTAATTTGAACGTAAATATTACTAGTAATTTTGCAATAAATAAACATGATGCGAACTTGAATATACGTACAACAGCGATCCTAGCACCTTAAGAAAGAAAGGCAAGAATTTGACACTTTGATAACTAATTTTCAATAGAGTTATCAATAAATAAAAAACTTATAATTTATATAAACATTTAAAATTACGTTGCGAAATAGCGATTAAACTGTAAATACATGTAAAATTACTGAAAGCGATTGTTACACGATTGTTGATTTTATAATGGAAAAAAGAATAATTTGCGAATTCATTATTTAATTATTATTCAAAAGCTGTTTGTTAAATTGGTGATTTTGATTTTAAATAATATTCCTCGTATCACAAGTGATTTTTTGGTGTTAAAAATTCGAATAATTTTATTGTAAATTTTGTACTATTCACTTATCTAACTTTAATTGTTTATAACTTTAAGAGGCGATTTTTCTGGAGAAATGATTTATACTAAAAAATTCGTCATCTTCGACTTAATTTTTTAAATCACCAATTTTTAATTTCGCGACAAAACTTGTTTAAAATTTATGTCAATATAAAAAATTGTGTTATAACGGCTATCAAGCGTAAAAAAGAGCCTCTTTTTCAAGCATAAATTCGCTCGTCGTTACGGGAAGAAGTGACTTCAAATTTTACCTTGCTTAGCAGCACGAGCACTATTTGGAAATAAAGACTCATCATTTACCTAAGATCTAATTTCATTATTCAGTTATTAGCCCTGTTATTATCCTCTCCTATATGATAATCTAAGAGCTCAAATCATAAAACCTTCTCTCTTATGAGAAAAAATTAGCCTTAGACTATCTCGTTTATTGATAAAAGTAACTACGCCTAGAAATTTGACTGAGTATTTGTTGCAGCGCTATCGGGCCTTTCCCCGATAGATGTAATAATACTTAGCCGCATTTCAAACGGCCCATCGAAGTAGCAAATTACGTAGATGATACTATGTTCGCTGTTCGAAGATTGAGTTAATAGCAATTTTGAAATACACCAACGACTGTATCTCGGTCATATCAGGCATCTAATACTACGTTTCAACTTCTTCCTTGCTCTCGGATACGCGATTTACAATATATCTTAGAGTCCAAACTTTATTATAACGTAGCATAAGATAAAACGTTACAAATGATTGTCGAGAGACCGTATATTGCATTACTACTACGATATATTTATAGCAAGACAATCAAAGCCTTTTAAATATCTAATCAGCATTTTGCATAATGTTCTTTAACTTGATTATAAGTCGTATCATATTTCACATTATCTTCATATATGTGTTTCATATTTGCTTCGTTTTGTCGAAAAACTTCCAATAAATTTACATTATCTCTCACAATATATTTAAGAATGCGTGTGTACATTTACAAGTGATAGAAACAATCAACGCTTCTATATCTGTCCATACAAAAGAAAGCGCGTACATTGTCCTGTTTCTCACAGGCTATGTCGTCGAATATCATAATCGAATTAGGTAGTACATGCTCGGGATCAATCACGGATTCGTGCTCCTTGAACGGAAAATACTTCACCATGTTTATAGTCTTCAACGTCACTTTTAGTAATTTATACTTTGATTGATTGGAATGTTTCAAAAAATCATAAACATTTTTGAATTTAATACCATTGTGATGAATGATAAGTGCCAAAAGATTGTTGGTTTTACCACAGTTGGATGGACCACCAAAAATAGTTTTAATGCTACTTAGAAGTAAATTTCCGTGACGAGATAGAGTGATGATCACATACAAATGACATAGAGCAATAAAAGGATAAGAATTAGTCAATAATATTATTAATAAGCTTTCATTTGAGCTTCATACTCAGGTTATCAATATTATGGACCAAGAACTAAGTTACAGAAAAGTCTAGCTGGTGATGATCTAGAAATTAATCCGGCATACTTTGTAACGCGATATAGTGTACTTGAGAGATCAAGAAAATATACAGGCTAGAAATATTGTTCATAAAGTTTTAGCTGAAAAAGTGTGGAATATAGTTTTGGCTAATTGTAAGGATTCTAGTATTAGTGAGAAAGCATCTGCGTACGCTGTATCTAACGCTATGTTATTAAAATTAAATTTTGGTATGGGTCTCAAGAAGTTAAAAGGGCTGAAGAAAACTAAAAAGATTGTTAATTTAAAAAATCAAAATTAAAGTAACTACTTTCAAATGACCAAAGGATAAATATGCACGAACAGTCATCGGTTCTACTTTGAAGAAAAGCTCGTACAACTATAGAAAAACTGACTGAAAAGTAAATATTAACGTTTCACAAATTCTGTCAATATCGACGGGTAAAGCTTTACCCTTCCTTATACTAATTTTCGGAGATTTGCAACCAGTGCCAAGATTACCAATGCGTATAGTGATTTCGAAAGAATATGGCAAGCGATTATAATACTCGTTAATTATTCCGACGTTAACAGAGCTCATAGCTTCTACCTATACTAAGCCCGTTGAGTACATCTCCATGTGGTGCCGGATGTTAAATTGACTGCTTACGCAGCCAATAAACAAAACCCTAATGGACAAAATCGTGGCGTGTTGTTGTAATACATGTTGGCTATCGTCACGATTTCTTAACGTATTTATGGATGAAGATGAGAAGTGACGTCATAAATTAGGTCAATTAGTTTAGGCTAATGCATCAGTGAAGTGGTTAGTCCTTGATACACTTGAATGACATAAAGACAGAAACATCCGGTAGACGGGGAACAACCTCCGTTAGGTTAGGTAGATCCTCAAAGTGATGCGCATAGACTTGAGATCAATAAAAAGATCAATAAATTTTTAAGCTCAAGAGAGCAAACAGAAATGTCCAGCTAGCAGAACGTAAGTCCTGATAAGGCCGGAAATTCATTATTGAAAGACAATGTCTCTCGCATCTCTAACCCCAAGCGATGAATTTGAAAGCTGAAATGAAAGTGAAAACTCTCTTCTAAATAGAAAGAGAGAAAAATCGCTGACAAAGAGATGAAAAGACCCTGATCATAAAACATATGAGAAGGACAGAAACCACTAATTCTCAAAATAGAAAGAGTCTCTGAACCATCTGGACAAATTTAGGCTATCTACCAATGTAACTGGCGATCAGAAAGCGCAATAGAGAGATACACGCAAGTGTGTCGAGTCAGAGGACCTGTAAGCCGAACACAGGTATGCAGGGTGGTATGGTAAGTCCAGAAGTTTTTTCTTAGTTCGAATGCATAAATTTTCCTCTTCAGTCCTAGAAATGGATTGTACTCTACAGGGTAGGGTTAAAGTGCTCTGGTATGAGCTGAAGCTATACCACTGCTATTGTGCGAAAGAAGCCGTTGGACTAGTTCAATAACGAGCCCTCACCAAGAGTCAATACTCTAGGTTCGCTCTCCTTGCGCAATTCCTATGATGAGTTCGGTACTTCACTTCAAAAGATGAAAGTTGATGCTCTAAGTAAATAGAGCTCGTTGTCGATGCATGATTGAGCATGTTCACATTTAAGGTTATCACGTCAGGAGGGGAGGATATGCAGGAAGACAAAAAAGCCCCTAGAAAAGTGTCTGAAACATAGACTCTCATTTTATTGGCTGAATCTTTAAATGATCTTGCCTTGAATGACTGGATCTCCAAATAATTTTGACTTAATTGATTAGAATTTACTATTTTTTTGGATTCGGGGTCAAAAATAGATATTTCTATTTTTAAAAATAAGGTTGACTTTGAAATGACCTTGAAAATCAAGTTTTAGGTCAAATTTAAGGTCATCGCTAGTTGACCTCCTGAACCATAACTTTTATTTCAAAAATTTGTCAAATATTTTCCAACGTTTTAAGTTATCTTACTGTCCATATTAAAATAAAACACCATATCTATGTAAGTCAAATTAAGTGTATGACAAGGTTTGGTTCAAACTTTATTTTCACTAATTGGTAGTTTATTTTAAGACCTTGGCATCGATACCTCACTAACCAAGGGATCTCAACTCTTAATATTTTCCAGAGCATTTCTTAGTAACAACAATATGCTAGTTTTTTATTAGATTCCCTATTTATCTAAAATTATCAAATTGCGCTTATTACATTCCATAAACCTACTTGTCATGTACAATTTTTCAAATTTATTCTATCCGCATGACAATACGTTGATATATTTTGAAAGATACAGATAGTAATATTAATGCATATAGTAGGTTTCAATATAATTCATTTAAGATAATTCTTCAACTCTTATATAGATAAAAATGACAATTTCAATTCAACAGGAAGTTCAGAGATAATTGGTGATGTAAATATGTATCAATTTTATTTATTGATATTTACTTCAATTTTATTTAGTGCAAAAAATTATAGTAACTTTCAAAGTTCATTTTGGTCGACGGCGAACCATTTCACCATAAAAAATATTGTCAAAGGAATAAGAAAATAGATTGCATAATCCAACTTTTTTAAATAATTTAGCAATTTTGTTATTGAAGATATGTTTCACGATTCAAGAAGGAAACTTATTTGAAATGAAATAACATAAGTAAAATAAAAGGTAGAGAAATATAATATTTCTTAATAATTAAGGTCCATAAAATGATATGATGTGGTTTCACAAATAGTTGTTTTGTGAAACCATATAAAAAAAATGAGTAGGCAAGGATCAAGGGCCCAAAAATGATGTCACTTGGTGCAAGGTCATTTTCTGATTATAAGTGATTTTGAAAAAATGATTATTGTGATGTACACAAATACCGTGATCAGATACAAACAATGATTTACGGATTGAAGGATTAACAAGACTAGGGAAGTTGGTATTGATAGGAGCAGTCTTGGACAGTTGATATGATCCGAGCAAGCTTGGACGTGCACTCGTACTCTAGCTGTTCGAATTACTTGATGTGACTATCTCCACTAGTGGCTAATTTACCTCGTCCCAAACGAGAGAAATCCCGCAAGAAACCTGAACCATTTCCTTTTCAGCCAGAGTGGAGGTAGCTAGGATATTGGTGCTCCGCCAAGCTTCCTTAACCGGTTGTATGAAGGAGCCCAATAAATAAAATCTAAAATTATCCCTCTCCTTAAATCAATTGAGCAGTCCAGCGACGTATAGATTAGGCTGTTCGTGCGCACAATGGAAACTCAATTGATTGCCCTTAGAACATTTTGCAATAAGCAATTATTATCAGGTCTAAAGAATTCCGACTTGCCCTTAGAGAATAATATGTTTGTGAAATCAACTTCTGTCTATCTTTCAAAACGTACAAGGTATCACGATGCAGAAGGAATATGGATAAAATATATTATCCTAGATATATTTAGAAACTCCTATTATAGAATTTTAGTTACCTAGTTCAACTTGCGGTAAAATGGGACCACATTTATATTTTGAAGTTTTTCTCGATATCTCGGTTACTTTTTGAGCTAGAAAAATGTTTTCTTATTTTCTAAGCTCTACAAAAATGTCTATGCGAAAGATGTTTTTAAATGTTATTAAATGTTACTAAATTCAAATTTGTATAACGATCTAAAAATTTCAAAAATTTATATTTGAAAATAAAGACTGAAAAGAAAAAATATATTGTGTGTTTTCACTCCTAAAATGCGACTATCTTAATTTAGATTTTTCAAAAGGTGAAACGATACTAAAACAATAAAAACACCTTCAAATGACATTTTTGCTTTTAGTGCTGTTTCGATAGATCCTACGATAGAATCCATAACACCATTATATTTTATGTTAAAAAATACATCAAAACTATATGTCTCACTTTTTAAAATAACGTAACATCTTAGATAGTTTTAGCTATGATTTGTGATGGGTGAGGCAATCGTTGAGATTGCTCGCCCTATTTACCTCTTTCTCTTCCGGGTGCCCTTCCCTTTACTTCTGCTACATCGATGTCTTGGTGATTCGGACCAAATATCGACGCTCGATGTGGCTTTGTTTCAGATCTAGTTCCTGATCGGCGTCAGTGGTTGGAGCCGTGTGAGGAAAGGAGAGAGAGATATATATAGAGAGAGAGAGAAATAGTGTCGCCGGCGTGACTCGCACATGTGCGCGTAGCCGGCAGCGCTCGGCCGATTTTGGGTGCTGAGGGAAGGGATGGGAATGCCGCGAGAAATGAGAGCGCGCGGGCAGTACTGGCCTGACCAACGTCGCGAGCAACGGAAAAGAGTGGAAACCAAGAGAGGAAGTGATAAAAGCAATCATCGGCCCTTCTTTGACGACAAGAAGCAGCGAAAGGACTACGAGAGGCAACCAGCTCTTCCTGGACTCTCCTGGAAGTCGGAGAGGACGAGCCGTCTCAGCAAGAGGGACGTCGAGGAGCGGGGGAGTGACACCGACCGAAGCTGATCGCCGGCTTCCCGACAACGCTCTTTCCTAGGTCAGGTACTCCTTTGTATTATTGGTGCGCTCCTCGGTTTCCTTTCTCTCTCTCTCGGATAAATTATCGGGACGCGCATAGGTAGGTGCGTGCGTTAATCCGCACCGCATCTGCCGGACAACGGGACGAGTTCGTAGACAGACGCGGAGGGGGCGGTCGTTTCGTTCAGTATCGCGTCGGCGGCGGGAGGACGGTCCGCACGCATCGACCTCGGAGGACGAATTCATTTCGGACGAGGAAAGCGGTGCCGCCACGATGGGGGCCTCTGGATTATCGGATAGGAAGCCAAGTACCCCGGCTGTATCCTGCGAGGTTGAAGAGGCAATGAGGAATTGGGAGGAGCTAGTGAGTCATGAGAAACTACATTCGAAAGAATTACGCCGTAAAGGTACAGGAGACGGAACCATGCGTCTGACCGCGACCGGGTTGGGTTGGGTTGTCCGGAGAAACGAGAAACGAAGGATAGGCGAAGGGAGCCGTCGACTAGCGAATGGGATGATAGTCAGAGCGAGTCTTCGGACTCACGCGGTTATTAATCGGACTTAGTTAGGCCGGTAAGTCGCGGACCAAGATGCCTGAGAACTTATGGACGCTCAGGTCCACATAGGCGAGGACGATACATGAGCAATAATCCGGTGGACGCAGTGAAGGTTTTCTGCGCATGGTTGCTGAAGTTCTCGGACGAAGGGGAAGCGGACGTTGATGGCTTTATCAACGACATAGGGAAGTGTCAGGATTTTTATAAGTTAGAAGACGACGAAGTGTTGGAGGCGGTGGATATCGTGCTCACTGGGAAGGCTGCGCTCTGTTATAGGAATAATGAGTATAATTGGCGAAATATCAAAGAGTTTTTCTCGGAATACGGGAGATACTTTAAAAGAGAGGATTTATACCAGGAACTGCAGTTACAGATACAAGCTGAGTGGGTACTTGTATGGGAAGTCGTTCGGTGCTAGGTACTTGTATGGGAAGTCGTTCGCCACTTTGCGAAAATTGAAACGAGTAGGTTGCGAGTTCGGACGCCAGCGCGCAAGGGAAAAGAGATGGCGACCGGCGGCCGAAAGCATGCTTATCCCAGACGCGGCTTATAAGAGTACGACAGGGCCCGCTAAAAAAGTAGCAAAAACCACAGCGATGGACACGGAAAAGAACGCAGAAGTGGCACCAGTAGAAAGACCAAATGGCCGACGAGCTAAGAGAAGGCCAAAAAGGAGGAGTAGTGATGCATCGGAGAGTGAAGTAATGACAGCGGCGACACAACGATGCAAGCACAGCAGGTCGGGTTCGAACGCAGGGACAGCTCCCAGCATCAGTGAGAATACGAATGTAGTGAGAATACGTAATGTCGAACCTGCGGCCGCCCCGGCGGACACGGGCTCTGCCCAACCGCGGACTTCGGTTCCACCGAGTTTGATTCCCGAACAGTGGGGCGCGCAGCAGAGCACCGAAAGGATGGGCAGGAGTTCGCGCGCGTTCAAAGAGAATTGTTTTACGTGCGGAAAACAGGGGCATAGGAGCTCGCGATGTCCAAGCCGCGTGGACCGCGGGGGAGGAAGGCCGCCGCCCATGTGTTATAGGTGTAAGCGGCTTGGTCACTTCGCGAGTGCGTGTCCGGATGCGGCGATTAGTTGTCAGATTTGTGGGACGGTAGGATTCGGATTTCAGAATTGCCCGACGTGCGCGAGTGACATCGCGCAGCAGGAAAATGCGCAGGCGAGGGCCGAAGTTCACTCGTCGACCCCTGCTTGAGTTTACGTGGGCGAGCATTGCTGGCGCTTGAGTTGCATCGGAATAGGGTGGCTTGAACGATGTTAGCCAGATCTGGAGAACGAAACAATGGGAAAAAGGTCGGGCCGGGCAAGGCTGCGTTGATACTCGTAGCCGAGCCACGTAACCCGAATAGCGAAAATAGTAGGAGTGGACAGACGCGCGTAACCCGAGGCGCGCATCCGAGAGTGCCTGATGAGAAAGCAGCAGAGTTTTGGGATAAATTGTCGCGTCGTTATGAACAATTGGAAAGGGAGGATATTGATAACAGTGAATTTTTGAGGGCCGTAGCTGAAATAGAGAGGCATGAAGTACAGAAGCCCAGATGCAAGGATGATGAAAACGCGGTTAATAATGGGACGTCCGAAATGCTAGGTGAGCGACCCGATCGAACGCGGAAAGAGCATGCGGCCTAGAGACCGCCGCGGAACTCCCCGTTGCTCTCGGATGCGCGCACGAAGAGAGGGCAAACCGATCGAGTGTAGGAGGAGAGGATGGCGATTGAATCGCCGAACGGCTCCCGGTTGCTCTCAGACTACCGAGAGCAAAGGATTCAGAGTAGGCCGGGGGAGTCGAGGATGGATCACCCGGTGGGTCGTGCAAAAGTAGCAAAAACTTCTTCCATTTTAACGAGGGGGAGGGGCGAGGCAAGCTCGGGTGGTCAGCCCATGAACCAGAGCGAGGACAGTAGCGCAGCCCATGTGGTAGTAGTAGAGAATAGGTTTTTCTTGGCGATTAATATGAGCGAAAAGGACTACCGGGCGTTATTAAATTCGGGTGCGCAGGTCATAGTCATGGGCCGGGGTTTGGCGAGTAGGTTTACGTCTTGGTTGTGGCCGCCGACAATTTTTGTAAGAGGAGTTTCGGGTGAGGAACCGGATCATTTGGGCGACCTAAAACTGAATATAGAAGTAGGAGGGAAAAGCGGGACGTTAACTGCATGTGCAGTGGCGCGGTGCTCCCATGACTTGATCCTCGGTACGTATTTCTGGAACGAATGGATGCAGGATATCAGCATCAAGAGGCGGAAATAGCGACCTTGGGCCTCGCAAGAATGAATTCCCTTCGCGAGTGACGCGGATAAGTCGACATAGGTGTTTGCCGAGTGTACGGGACTGGCAATATATGGGTTATTCTTGGCTATTTCGATTGACTTATAACCCTTAGGTTACGAATTTTTTTTAATTTGGCATAATTTTTGTACACATGAAAGTAAGATTTTTCCCAAATTTTGATGACGATGCATTATTTATATCAAAAGTTATTAACAATTAAAGAAAAATGATAAAAAATTTTCAAACGGCTATATTTTAAAAACTGATAAAGATATCGAGGTCGGAATTTTTTCAAAATACCTATAATGCCTTAAAATTATGAAATAATTACAACACTATAACGAGTCGAGTCTCGTTATGTCTCTCTCTTCCCTTAAGCCAATTATAATTTATTGATAACTTATGTATTTTTCTTATGCATTTTTCCTATAGCCGCAGCTGCTGATGCTGCGCGAGGTAAGTGAGAGAGCGCCGAGCAGAGAAAGAGAACCGCGTGTATGCGTGAGTGCGTGGACGCACAAGTGTCGCGCGCGTTTGTCTAATTGGCTGAGACGCGCCGGTGCCGAATAGCCAAAGAGAGAGAGGGGGACCTCTTCCGCTTGCGAGAGACAATTAGCTGCCCGCCTTCGCGAGGAACGCAAGCCTGGCCGTCATCGCGCGACCGGTAGGTGCCCTGTGCTGCGCAGCCAGTGTTTTCCGTCGATAAGGACCGAGAGTGCAAAGTGTGCGCAATTGAGTGAAAGACCGAGGCACCAAGTGAATCCTGCGAACTGCGTGCGTGTGCGTGTGTGCTGACAACCGTTGATCAGACCAAGGGAGCTGCCTCGTGGCTGAATACCCGCGTGCATCAGAAGCAAGTCCGAGGCTACTGCAAAGCCGACGTGTAAGTGCCTGCTCGATCATAAGTCTCTCTCTCGCTCGATTCCTGTTGTCTCTCTCACGGCGCATGTTACTTGTATGCTTTTGTTATTGCCTTCGTTTTAGTAAACGCTATTTCTGCTAACCACTGTGTCTTTCCTTTCGGCATTCTCCTCTCCTGCACTATACACGCGCTGACTCGCACTGTCTGCTACTACCTGATCTGCGACGCTCTCCGCGGGCCGAAGGCAAGGATGCCTTCAGGTGGCATAGCTGAGCCACTGGGCTGAGTCCCACATGACCCCATAGCGAGCTACCAACAAGCTGAGTAGCTACCTAGCAACACCCTTCTCGGGGAAGTCTAAATCCCCGTTACAACACTAAACAATAAAATTTTTTTTGGAAAGTTATTAACTTTTTATTTAAATAATTGTTAATATCTCAAAAAGTATATATTTTTTTAAATTATTGCTCCTACATATTCCTGAGGATTTTTGCTATCGAAATAAATTATAAAATTCAAAGGCCCGACATATCGGATGGCGTAGCCTTAATCAAAAGAAGACGCCTCGGCGTAAGGCTGCGGTAGCGTTCCAGCGGACTCACGGTCGAAAGGCACTTTAGCTTTAATCTAAAAAACTAATAAAGATACCGAAGTCGGATTTGTTCTAAAATACATATAATACCTTAAACTTTCGAAATAATTACAACAATAAACAATAAACATTTTTTTTCGAAAATTATTAACTTTTTGTTTAAACAATTGCTAATATCTCAAAAAGTATATTTTTTTTGTGAAAAATTCTTGCTCCTACGTATTCCTGAGGATTTTTGCTATCGAAATCAATTATAAAATTCAAAGGCCCGATATATCGGATGGCGTAGCCCTAATCAAAAGAAGATGCCTAGGCGTAAGACCACGAAGACGTTCCGCTGTCGTTGCGACGTGCACCGAGGCATATACTTTTTGAGATATTAGCAATTGTTTAAACAAAAAGTTAATAACTTTCGAAAAAAAATTTTTATTGTTTATTGTTGCAATTATTTCGAAAATTTAAGGCATTATAAGTATTTTGAAAAAATTCCGACCTCGATATCTTTATCAGTTTTTAAAATATAGCCGTTTGAAAATTTTTTATCAGTTTTCTTTAATTGTTAATAATTTTTTATATAATTTATATATCGACATCAAAATTTGGGAAAAATCTCACTTTCATGTGTACAATAACTGTGCCAAATTTAAAAAAATCAGTAACCTAAAGGTTATAAGTCAATTAAAATAGCCAAGAATAACCCATATAGGGACACTCAGCGGGAGCAGATGATGGCACTAGTGCATAGCATAGTGCCCGAACCTGGAGCCGCCCCGGCCGTGACGAAGTTAATTAAGCACATAATAGAGATCGGAAATGCAAGACCAATTAAAACGTCTACACGACGGATGTCACCGCCGATCCTGAGATTCGCACAGAAAGAAACGACGAGGATGTGGCATGCGGGTACAATTAGGCCATCAGATAGTCAACGGAGTTGCACGCTGGTAGTGATGAAAAAGGTAGACGGGACGTATCGGTTTTGTTTAGACTTTAGACCGGTAAATAAAGTAACAAAGATTATTTTTATCAAAAATTGATCTGAAGTTGGCGTTCTGGTAGATTCCCTTGGACGAAGAAAGCAAGCAGTATACTGCATTTGCGGTTCCGGGGAGTTCGAGAGATTGCCATTTAACCTGGTGAACGCGCCCGCGACATTCAGTTTGCGCATAATGTGTTTTGGTACATGGATGACTTGTTGGTATAAGCGCGAATTTCGAAGACCATATGCAGTAGTTAGAGAGAGCGTTAGGACGGCTGGTGGAGGTAGGCCTGGAGATAAACTTGGGGAAATCGGACGTTGTCTGCACGGAAGTAACGTATCTCGGTTACAAATTGGACAGCGAAGGCCTGCGCCCAGAACTGGACCGGATTCAACCAATTATGAACTACTCAACGCCTCGAAATATAGAGCAACTTCGAAAATTTTTGGGTATGGTGGGATGGTACGTTCGGATTATTGAAGATGAGCGCGATATTGAGGTACCGTTCACGAAATTATTAAGGAAGGACCAACCATGGGTTTGGAGAGAAGAGCAGCAGGGGGCCTTTGAACAACTAAAAAGAGCGCTCACGGAAGCCCTAGTGCTCGCAAGACCGGACTTCGGACGGACGTTCTATTTACATTGTGACGGTTCATCATATGCAGTGGGAGCATGCTTAGTACAGATATTCGAAGATGGGGAGCATCCAATTTGCTATGCGAGTCGTATGTTGAACGCGCATGAGAGACGATATACGGTGAGCGAGATTGAGTTCTTGGCGGTTCAAATATTTAGGCCATATATAGAAGGATTCCACTTATTAATAGTGATCGACCATAGCGCACTGACGAGATTGCTGAATAACAGGGACTTAACGGGACGACTCAAGCGATGGGTGCTGAATTTCTAACAGTTTGACTACGAGATCGTGCATAGGAAAAGTGCTCTGCACTCTCGCGCGAGTTTGAGGACGAAGCGGAGGTTAGAAAATTTTATACGATTAAGGATCCCTGGTACCTCCAAAGGCGCTAAGAAGCCGGAGACTAGCCGAAGAAATATCCCAATTGGAAAGTAGAGGGTAATTTGTTATATCGATATATGACCGATCATCTACTCGATAATTTACGAATCGTGAGGAAAGTTGACGGTTGGTTGTTCCGCTCGAGTATAGAGAGAGGGTTCTGCAGGATACCCATTGTGCGCCACCGGCTGGACATTTCGGTCAGGACAAGACGTGCGATCGGGTAGTGAGGGAGTATTATTGGCCGGGAGTATGATATGACATGCAGAGCTTTGTTAAACAATGTCAGGTCTGTCAGAGATATAAAATTGAACAGAAAGTACCGAAAAGGTTGATGGGAAGACACGTAGTGGAGCGGCCTTGGGTAATAGTAGCAACGTACACAGTGGAGCTACCGCAAAGCAAGAATCAATTCAGATACATGGTATTCAGGTGTTTCAGGACCTTTTTACAAAATGGGTGGAGCTTAAACCATTGAGCTTCGCGGACGGAAAATCACTCACGCGCGGTTTTGAGGAGGTGATCCTTTTTCGATGGGAAACGCCGGAATACCTGGTTAGTGATAACGCGAAAACTTATAAAAGTAAAGTGTTTCAAGATATGCTCCGGGAGTATGGCGTCGAGCATGTGTTCTGCCCCCCTTACCATCAATAGCGTGACCCGGTGGAAAGGGTTAATCAAATCCTGAAAATGATAATTGCCATGTTCGTGGACCACCGGAACTGAGACCACTACCTTCATGAGTTCAGGCACACGATTAATACCGCGTGCCAGGCCTCTACGAAGGTTTCCCCTACGTTTTTGAATTTCGGTAGAAATTCTTGGCCGGTGAGAAGTTTAAGGAGGGAGGTAGAGGAACGTGTTACTTTACTAAGAATTAAACCGGAGATTTGGCAAGACAGGTTGCAAAGGCTGAACGCACTGCAGGACCTGGTAGACCGTCATATATAAAGTAGGCTCACGAAAGACAGAAAAAGAAATATGATAAGAGGAGGAAACATGTAATCTTTGACGTGGGCGATTTAGTATGGCGAAGAAAGTACTCGTTGTCAAACCCGGTGACGGGTAGAAATGCGAAACTCGATACGGAATTTGCGGGCCCGTATAAGATAATTAGAAAGGTTTCGAACGTAATATACGAATTAGAAACGAATCGTGATCATCAGCTACCAATGGTCCACGTGAAGGACTTAAACGTTACTTTCCACCACGCGGTGTGGGCAGCGATCGGCGACCGACGGCTAGTTGAGGGTAGGTTCATTGAATATTATAATCTTAACGAATGAACTTCGGAGTAAGGCGTTATCTGTGTTGTTTTTTTTTTAATTATTTTATTTTGATTTGATAATAATACTGATGGATATTAAAATTTGCAGATGGAGGAGGAGATAGCGGAGTTGGCAGCTATGACTGCCGAGATTGGCGTCATTAGTGAGCTCCCGCTAAACACGGACGGAGCGACGACACCAGAACCTATTGTTATGTGTGGCTCATCTGAAGAGCAAAAGAACGTTTACGATGCTAAGCAACCTCTCTCTCGTCGGTGTTATGATTTTTTCAGTTAGTTGTATTAATAGCTCGATTCTAATAACACCTGTTGTTAACCTATTTCTGAGTTTCGAAAATAAAACTCGTTATCATTCTTTCATAATAAAGTTGTTATTATCTTTTGTGAGTGTGTGAGTTCAACATTTTGGGGACTCGTCCAAAGATTTTCTTAAAGACTACTATGTCCGGAAAAACGCCACGAACACCGCCTCGAGTACCATTTCAAATAAAAACGAGATCTCGAACTGCTGCTGACGCTACTCCTGCTAATGTCAAGGGAGCTGTTGCTGTTACTGCTACCAATACTACGGACACCGATTTTGCCGCTGCTAATAACCAACAACATCAAGCAGGTACTCTTAACCGTGCACATGCTCATCCAGTGCTCATCGATTTAAACAGTCTACGTGACGAGCTGCACTCGGCGGCTGATGACTCGTGCTCCGATGATTTGCGCGATGGTGCGCGCTCGACGGGTGGCGCTGCGCCGCCGGCAGTTGGTGCCTCGTTGGCAGCCCCTGACGGCACGTCGATGGTGCCCAACATCTTATCGACGGCGGCCGATGCCTCTCCGCTCGTGCGTGACGTCCCACCACCGGTGCCTGTACCCCAACCACCTGTCCTTCGCGAGGCGCTCTTAGAACTCAACGAAACTAGGACGCAATTGGATGCATACCGACGACGGCTTGAAACGTTGGAGTCTATTCGGGAGACCGAACGTCAACATCGTCAGCAACTTGAGGCGACGTTAGAACAACGCATTGAGAAAGAGCAGAGTCTTGCGGCAGAGCTACGCGTGCGTGACGATGAGGTCATCGAGGGTCGACGCGTTATCAAAGGACTACAGTCGGAACAACTATCCCTCAAACAACAGTTTGTCCAGCTTCAACAACGATTGAACCAGATGAGTCGAAACATGATTTCTCTGTCACACACAGAACCAAATACTACAATGACACCAAATAATACCAACAACACTACGTTACAAGTGAACGATACAAGAGATGGTTATGACCCGAGCACACAATTACACACACCAAATCCAGTTACGACTGTCGATTTAGGGTTAGGTTACAGTCTGAAGCCCGACACTTATGATGGCTCAACCCCTTTGTCTGAATATCTCAATCAAGTCAACTTGGTTGCTAGAGCTAATAATTGGAGTGATGAAAAACAGGTAGTCGCTTTAGCCGCTTCTCTGCGAAAACCGGCAACGAGCGTGCTGAATAACTTTAAGAATACAGATACTTTAAATTTAAAATTACTTCTTGAAAAATTAGAGACACGTTTTGGTGAAAATTTGGAAGCGAATAGCTATTCATTATTTCAAAATAGACGTCAAAAACCCGGTGAAGATCTACCTACTTTGGCATCCGATATAGAGAAATTAGTTGCATTAGTTTACCCAGAATGTTCGATAGAAGTTCAGGATAAAATTGCTTGTTTTCAATTCATCAATGGAATTTATCACACGGGGGTCAGAGAAACTCTACAATTAGAACGTATTACTTCTCTCAACGTAGCTCTTGCACGAGCCTTGGAAGTGAAAGTTATTAAAGAACAAAGTAAGAATTTGGCTTCTCAACGTTTGAAAGGTTCTTCAAATAATAATCAAAATTCTTCACAAAATAGGTTTGACGATGACGCAAAAAGTTCTGACAAACAGGCCCAATCTTTCAATCATCAAGAATGGTTGAAAAATCTTGAATGTTGGGGTTGTCATAAAAAAGGACACACGCGTTCTCGTTGCCTGAACAGGGAAACTAGCTCGTGTCAAATTTTCAGGGGCAAGTTTGACACTCGATAAAGAGTCTTCTACTGATTTTACTGGTGAATCGGATGATAAGAGTTTGCATGTTTGTATGGTTCTTTAGAATTTAAAAACTTTTGAATTTAAAGGTAGCATAAATAAAAAATCGTGTATTTTGAAAATTGATTCAGGTTCAGACGTTACTATTCTGAATTCTAAATTTATTACTCCGAATTGCCATCAAATCTCTCTCAATAAAAAAAATTTGAAGTATCCCACTGGTGAAAATGTTCCTCTTAAATTTAAAACAGTTGCTAAAATTGATTTAGGTCAGTATTCAGTTTAGATTATTGTTTTCGTTGCAGATATTACTGACGATTGCATACTTGGGTGTGATATTTTGAATAACACTGGAATTACAGAGTCGATGTATAAAATTTTTAAAGGTATCCCAAGTAGAATCGACAGTGATATGGATGGGCAAAAGTGTTACAGAATTATGGAGTGGGCTGGGGAATTACCAGATCTTATGAAAGATATTTTTGAAGATAATTCCCGAAATTTGGATTCTTCACAGAAAGAAAAATTCTCTCAGCTTTTAATAAATTTTCAAGATATTTTTCAAAATGATGATGTTGCCGGAAAATGTAATTTGGTTGAGCATAAAATTGAATTGAATGATTCCAATCCTGTGAAACAGCCGGTTCGTCCTCTTCCTTTTCATGTACGAGTAGAAATTGATAAAATGATTAATTATATGCACAAACAAGGGATTTTCGAGGAATCATCAAGTTCTTGGTGTTCTCCAGTAGTGTTAAAACGAAAGAAAGATGACACTTGGAGATTTTGTATTGATTTCAGAAAGTTGAACGATAAGACAATCAAAGATTCATATCCTTTACCTAGAATCGATCAAACTTTATATAAGTTAGCTGGTAACTCTTGGTTTTCGACTTTGGATCTTAAGAGCGGGTATTGGCAAGTTAAGATCCGTCCAGAGGACAGAGAAAAGACAGCTTTTTCGATAGGTAATGGTTTATGGCAGTTTATCGTTATGGCTTTTGGACTATGCAACGCTCCAGCTACATTCGAACGTTTAATGGAAAAATTACTCCGTGATCTTTTAAATGAAATTTGCTTGATCTACTTAGATGATATCATGGTAATGGCAAAATCGTTCGATGATATGCTTGTTAACTTACGTACAATCTTTACATTTGGATTCGAGATGCTAATTTGAAGCTGAATAGGAAAAAATGTATTTTCTTTCAGAGTGAAATCGTGTATTTAGAGCATATTGTTTCGGAAAAAGGAAAGTGGACTGATCCTAAAAAGATAGAAGCTATGGTTTCTTGGCCAGAACCCTGTGACGGAGAATCTCGGCTAGGCCGATCTCGTCCGTTTAGCTCTCGCAAATGTCCGTGCGCCGCGCCAGGCTGAGAGTGTGTACGTTTGGCACACACACTCATGCTTGGACCTTTTGTTTGCGAGGTGCTGAACACGGGCTGAGCTGACTACTGGAGCGACGCAGATGGCGCAGAAGAAGAGAGAAAGAGAGAGAGAGAGAGAGAGAGAGAGCGCTCGAATCGCGGATCGCCGCGGAAAATTTGGGAGTCTCTGCTAGGCAATGAGCGGAGAAAGTCGCTCGCGCGGATAAACCGAAAGGTCGCGGTTTTTCCGAGTTGGCCTCGCGACCTCGCCGACGTTTTGTTAATTCCGGAGACACGCCCGGTGCGCGGACGAGTAATAGAGCGTGAGGCTGGGTCGCGCCCAGCCGTGTCTCACAAGATACCCGGCACCGGTGCGTGCGGGTAACCGGCGAGGTGCGCGGGCGAGCGCGCGAGGAACGTGACGTGATACAGCACCGAGCAACAGGGAGGAGGCGGAGACAACAACAGCAGCAATTAACGAGCGAGTTCCGGATTGAGAGAGCAGCATCGTAGAGCAAGCGAGAGAACGAGCGAGATAGATAGCGACGACAACAAACATCAGCGAGACGGTCAGCGAGGAGCGCACCAGTGACGTCACGCGCAGAGCGCTCCAGCCGTCGAAGAGGCTGAAGGTCGAGGTCGGTGCCGTATTTTTCTCTTGTCTCTCTCTCTTGCATGTTTGGGCGTCGGTCTATGGTTGGTAGCACAGCAGACCTGCTGGCTACCCGTTAATGGCCTATCACCGAAAAGTATTTTGTCGGGCATTATTGTAGCGATTTAATTTATAAAGAGAATCGGCAGGCTGATCAGCCACCGATTCACCTTTCGTGTTCGGATTCATTGTTGTGCCGCTCGTAGTGTATAAGCGCGAGATCGCTGTATTGTAACTCATTGTTGACGATTAAAGGATTAGTGTTAATCCGCTGTTGTGTTTATTCGCCGCTGTATCACTCCTCATCCCGACTTCGAATCTGTGCGTTTAACGTATTTATGCTCGACGCGTTATTCAGTCGTGGGAACGTCTTTTGCTTCCCGAATCCCCGAATAAATAATTTGTGCGGACGGCCGCGAGCAACCCAGACGGGTACGGCCGGAATTCTCCGTTACAACCCGTCTGTAAAAAACAGATAATAGCTTTTACAGGTCTATGTTCTTATTATAGACGTTTCATTAAGGGATTTTCGTCGATTGCGAAACCCCTTTATCGGTTAACCGAAAAGAAGACTAAATTTTAATGGACAGATGACTGTAAGAAATCATTCTCAAATTTAAAGAAAGTTTTATCAACTCCACCCATTCTAGCATTTCCTTGTACCGATTTACCTTTCATTTTGGATACAGATGCTTCTGATCATGGTATAGGCGCCGTTTTATCACAAATTCAGGATGAGGTAGAAAGGATGATCCGTTTTTACAGTCATGTTTTGTCTAAAGCTGAAAGAAATTATTGTGTTACTCGTCGTGAACTACTAGCTGTAGTAGACTCAGTCCAAAACTTTCACTATTATTTATATGGTAGATCTTTTTTTCTCAGAACAGATCACTCTGCATTGACATGGATTTTGTCTTTCAAAAATTTAGATGACCAATTAGCACGCTGGATAGGAAGATTAGACCAGTATGATTTCAAAATTATACATCGCAAAGGCGTTTCTCATGGCAATGCAGATGGACTCTCTAGACGACCTTGTCCTAATACATCTTGCAAATATTGCTTCAATGTAGAGTCAAAATATGAGAAAGATAATTCTGTAAGACGTATTATTTTTGAGGAAATACCTCAAACTATTTGGACAGATCGTCAATATCAGGACGATGTTATTCGGGCTATTTTAGAAAGTAAAAAGAATGGAGTAAAATTATCATGTGTAACGGGATACTTCGTTCGGGGAGTGAACAGAATTCTTACCCGTTAAGGAATGGTTGTTCCCTGCGTCGCGAGGCTGACCGCCGCCTTGATCAACTCGTTCTAACGGCGTCGATCTTTCGACGTTCCGCCCCAGAGCCCGTGAATATCCTACACGTGCAAGGCACGTGTGGAAATTCGGGTTGCCCAGTGACTCGTGGTCGGGCAGGTTCTGTCGTGGGCGTCGGGAGTGAACAACCAAGGGGATTTGAAAGAAAGAACTCTCGGTCGTTTGCTAGAAGAATCGATGTCTTTATTTATGCTTGTCGCTTCGATCGTACAATCACAACGCCACGGCCGAGAGATTTTGTCGAGTGTCTCGCGCACGCGGCGAGAGAGAGAAAGAAGGCGCACTATCTAACCGCGCTTTCCGTCCGCATGCATTTACGTACAAAGTCGAAGACTTACGCTGTGGGGACAAGTCACTGGGGACCGAGTAGCTCTGGTGGTGCGCGCAGGCCGCGTTGATCCTTGCCACTTCTCGGAGACGGACCTCTCAGTCGGGGTTTTCGCCGCCCGAATCTGCAGTTGCCCGCGACCCTCGGCTGTTGCCTCAGATCGCTCTGGGTAACTGATAATGGGCAGCGAAAGGACCTTTATCCGAGAGATGTTCTCTGGGCGATCTCTGGGGCACTGTGTCTGCGTACGCTATCGGTCGGGTTGCTCCTCGAATCTCACTGTCTTAATCACTCGTCACTTGTGCTCTCGCTGTCCGCAGGTCCGGACTTGACTAATTCCTCATACCTTCCCTCTTTTACGCGCGCGCGCCGGCCGGCGGCCCGATCGCTCTCTTTCCCCTTCCTATTATTTCAAATGTTCCGCGGTACGCGCGCCTGACTCGTGCTAGTCGGCGCCCTAATCTCTCTCCTCTCTCTCGCTCCTTCGCTCATTCGCCTCGCGGGCGTTTCTCCTCCTCGGGTTTGTTTCCGCGACCCGGCCTTTACGTAGCTCCACGTGATAGGGGCGCTTAGGCTGCACCTTTAACGAGCGACACTCGTTACAGCCTCCCCCTAGTCGTCCGATGCGGGGTTGGCTTCGGCGACGATCAGTATCCAAGCGCCCTGATGATATGATGAGTGATAGGTGAACGGACAGGGATTTCAGGTGAGATTGAAGTGACCAGGGGAAATAGACTTTGAACGTAACTCTTTCTTGTTTCAACTTATTTATTACTTTTTTTTCCTTTTTTTTTTTTTGGTTTTATCCGCCGTCGTATGTTTTATTCTCTTGCTCTTCGGGTCCGGTTCTCCTTCTCTTTCTCCTGTTTCGTCGGGCGGCCCCGTGCTCTTCTACTCGTGGGCATCGGCTGGACTTGGCTACTCCAGGATGCCCGCAGACGTAACAGCCCTGATCGTCCTTCCGAGACTTCCCGTCGCGCACCCCCAAGGGGTCGACGATATTGGGGTTGGGCTGCCTTAGATGTGCCCGACCTTGCGCCTGGGGAGTTTGGTTAGGGCGAGGACGCGATTCTTCCCTCGCCCGCTCCCCAGATCGTCCGCCTTCCAGGTTAATGGTGATGTTGACGGACCCAAGGCCCGACGGGGACGCATCCACCCTTATTCTGTAGGGCGAAGGGTTCCGACTTCGCCCTGGTGCCTCGGGGGCTGAGGCCGAATGTTCGGACGTCCTCCAAGGCGGCTGCCCTGCGAGTTTCTGGGTTCGCCGGATGTTTACGATGGCGTCTCGGTAGGCCTGCCACCTCAACACTCGGTCCATCCAGGTCTCGACGGAGGGTAGGATCCCCGGTAGGTTGTTGTACGCCTAGAGTTTCGCCATCACCCGAGAGTGTAAGTGGCTGATAAACTTCCAGGCGTTCTCCAGTTCGTGGAGGCCCCTCTCCATCACCTGCCACCGTTCCTCCGGCGACGTCGCCTCGCTCCAAGACAGAGGCGAAGTGTGCCAATCCTCTTCGTCGAAGGGACGGTCGGGCGTCGGCGTTCTGTGGCTCCGCCGGGCTGCGTGGGCGGTTTCCCCGATCTCGGATGACGGCTCTGCGTCACCGACGACGCTGGGGTTTTCGCCCTCCTTCTGGGTGGAAGCGGGTGTGCGATCCGGACCTTCTGGTGCCGCGCGCTCGCTCCTTCCGTTGTCCATGGGTGACTCGGCGTGCCGCGGCGCTTCCAACTGCGGGGCTTCCCCTTCTGGGACGGATCGGCCTCGTTCGGAAGGGGTGGTTTCCAGCGGTGTCTCCTTTTTCCCGGGTGGCCTGGGAGAGGAGGTGGCTGCTTCTTCCTCGTCGTCCACGAGGTCTATTAACTCCACGACGCGGGGTCTGGGCCTTGGTTTAGAGGTCCCCATCGGGATATACCGCGAGAACAATTCCTTATGGAGATCGTTCTTGGGCGGCGGGCATAACCCGGGCCGCCCCGCGGTATTTATGGGCAATCCCTCCGTGGCCCCACGGGCCTCGTGGATCGTTGCCTCCGGCCCTATTTTCCGCAGGTACGCCGGAAGATCCGGTTCCTTCCGCGCGCGCTGCAAACCGAGGGCGATACGGGCCTTCGCCCCATCCAACAAGTGCTGGAACGCCCGTCCTAATTTGGATGCCCACAGGGCGTCGGCCAGCAGGTTCGCGGCTTCCAACAGTTCCGCAGCTCGTTTCTTGTCGTCTTCGATGGACGAGGCGCGCCGCAGGGCATCGCGAAAACGCCTACGGGCCGCGATAAAAACGGCCCTCTTCTCGGGTTCGAGCTGTAGACGCTCCACGTGTTCGACGAGCCATTCCACGGCCTCGTGAAGGGCGCTCTCCATCCTGTAAAGGAGTTATGTGGTTTTGATGAAGAGGTAGGATAGGGAGCCCATCGGGCTGAAGGAAAAAGATGAGATTCAGATGATTTAATGAGTCGATTCGCCCACTCGCCTTGCTCTAATTCGCACGCTCGTCCGGCGGACCACTTTTACGCTTTTCCGAGGTCGGCCTCGGGGGCGCCTTTCTAACGGTAATTCGGGAGTTGGAGCGGGGATTTTCCGCGGACGGCCTCGCCCCCTCCTAACCGGTCCGACGAGGTTTTGATCTCCCAGGTCTTCGTCCGATGCGTTTTCGCCCTCACTTTCGGGCGGTGGTTCTTCACCTGGACTCGCGCTTACGTCTAGCGGTGACCGATTATCTACCTGGCGCGTGTCGCGCATCGCCTCGCCTCCCTTCGGCGGTTGGGTATGCTCGTCCTCTTCACCTTCCCCCTCCTGGTGGAAAGGCTTCAAGTCCTCGGCATGAACCACTCCGACGAGGTCCTCCAGATGATTCGCCAGGTGATATGTATTGGGGCCTAATTTTTCTCTCACCGTATACGGCCCCGCGAATGTCGGCGCCAACTTCGCCGTGACTCCACTGTCGGTTGAAAAGAGGACGCGGTTCACTCGCCAAACCCAATCTCCAACTTTAAAGGGAGCGGGGCGGCGCTTCCGATCGAAAAAGCTCGCCTGCCGCCCTTGCTCTATTTCCGATCTGTTTGCCGCTTTCTGATGTAGCGTGGTTAGACCGCCCATGCGATCTGCCCAGCCCTGCCGCTCTCTCTCGTCGTCCTTTCCACTAACGAGAGCATCTTGAGCGCGGCGCCACGTACTGGGTGGGATTGGCTGCCGCCCGTAGTTCAACATCGCTGGGCTCACTTTCGTAGTGCTGTGTCTCGCTGTATTTAATGCGAATACCAAATCATTGAGTTTCATGTCCCACTCGTTGTGTCGCCCTTCAAGATACGACT
The DNA here is from genome assembly GCF_024137745.1 of Phymastichus coffea. Classification (NCBI taxonomy): domain Eukaryota; kingdom Metazoa; phylum Arthropoda; class Insecta; order Hymenoptera; family Eulophidae; genus Phymastichus; species Phymastichus coffea. The sequence goes on along the minus strand of NW_026706878.1, from coordinate 316,481 downwards.
TGATCATTGTCTTGAGGGTACGATTATATCGCTCTGTGGGATTCGCCCTGGGACAGTAAACGGGCGTCAGCTCATGGAGGATACCCTGCTCTGAGAGGTATTCGTCGAAGTGTCGATTTTTGAATTCTGTCCCATTGTCCGACAGGAACGTCTCCGGCGTGCCGAAACGCGTCAGTATCTTCTCGTGGAACTCCTTCGCTATCGTCTTAGCGTTGGCTTTCCGGATCGGCACGCACTCCACCCAACGCGTAAAGAGATCCACGAAGACGAGCAGATACGAATATCCGCGTGCTGTCCTGGGTAGCGGTCCGGATATGTCGCCCGCCACAACTTGCCACGGGCGGCTTGTCGAGCGACGCCCCATATACCCGTAAGGGGGACGTTGCTCCACCTTGCATTGCTGGCAAATCTGACAGACTCGCACATAATTTCGGACGTCCTTGAGTAGTGAGGGCCAAAAGTAGAAGCGCCGAACGCGGGCGAGTGTTTTCTCTCGCCCTAAGTGGCCGGCTGTGGGAACGTCGTGGCACTCCTCCAGCACCTTTTTCCGGTACTCGTTGGGCACGACCAGCTTCCAATTTTCGTCCTCGCTTAAATCGTCAGACGAGTCCCGCTCGGGGGAGTAAAAGTATAAGTTCTCCCCGGCAATCTTCCACGTAGGCCACGACTCTGGGCTCTCAATGATTTGCTTCTTGCGATCCATAAACCATTTGTCAGTGGTTTGATTTGCCCAGACGAGGGCGCTCACTGCCTCTCCGGGCTCTTCTTCTTCAAACATCCTAGATAAGGCGTCGGGCACCGCGTGGAGCGCCCCCTTACAATGTTCTACTTCGAAGGAATACCCTTGCAGCTTTAGCGCCCATCTGGCTAACCGATTTGTCGGGTTTTTCATGCTTTGTAACCACCGCAAGCAACTATGGTCGGTGACCACCCTGAAATGGTATCCTTCTAAATATGCCCTGAATTTCTCGGTGGCCCAAACTACCGCAAGACATTCTCGTTCCGATACTGAGAAATTCCTTTCCGCTTTGGAGAGTGCTCGGCTGGCGAATTCAATTACTCTCTCCTCCCCTTTCACGGTCTGCGTCAGGACCGCCCCCAATCCGGAGTCGCTCGCGTCAGTTTGCAGGACAAAATCGCCATCGGGATCGGGGGGCTGGAGAATAGGGGCCGAAATCATGCAGCTTTTAACTTTCATGAAAGCTGCTTGTTGTTCGTTGCCCCATACATAGGGCTCCTTTTTTCTCGTGAGCTTTATCAACGGCTCGACGATAGTCGCGAAGTCGTTGATAAACCTTCTGTACCAGGATGCCATTCCCATAAAACTACGCAATTTATGGACTGACCGGGACACCGGATACTCGACGATGGGTCTGACTTTTTCGGGATCTGGCCTGATTCCTTCTCGGTTGACCAACACTCCCAAATACCTCACTTCTGGCTTGCAGAAAACGCTTTTGTCTTGGTTTACTGTGAAGCCGGCGCCCTTCAACTTCAATAGTACTCGCCTGAGGTGTTCTTTATGATCTTCGAACGTAGCCGATACTATTATTATGTCGTCCAGATAAGCGAAAGCAAACGGATCCATTTCGGGCCCGATCACCGAGTCGATCGCCCTCTGAAAGGTCGCCCCCGCGTATGACAGTCCGAAGGGCATGCGCCGGAATTGAAAGTGACCCATGCCCGGTACCGTAAATGCGGTGATCGGGCGAGACTCTTTCTTCAGGCTGATCTGATGGTAAGCTGAACTGAGGTCGAGCGTCGATATATATTTTGCATTTCTTAGGCGTCGCAAAATATCCTGCATGTACGGGATTGGGTAAGCGTCAGGTTCAGTTACTCTGTTCACTTCCCGGAAATCTATGCAAAAACGATACGATCCGTCAGCCTTGCGCACCATCACGATCGGGCTTGACCACCCGCTGTTCGATGGTTCTATCACGCCCGCGGCCAACATCTGCTTCACTTGGCGATGCATTTCTTGTTCAACTCGCGGTGAGACCGGATAGTATCTCTTCTTGACCGGGCGGGCGTCGCCCACACTGATTTCATGCTCTACGCCGATCGCGCGACCCAGAGTTTTGTCGGGCTCGGGCAACAACCGCCCTGCAAGTTCCGTTATCTCCTTGCGTTGCGATTCGGACACATCTGCTATCCCGATTGAAGCCATCTCTGGCACGCCGTGCAAACTCGCGAGCTCCATCGGCACGCTCACTCGCTCGTCTTTCAGGAGTAGCGTGTTGTCCGTTGGATCGGGGATTGCTTTGAATGCCTTTACGAAATTCATACCGGCGTAGCACTCACTTTCTAGATGGGGGATGATCGCTACTCTCACTATCCGCGTTACGCCGCCTACCGTAAAGGGCAGCATAACGTGCCCCATGATTGTGATAGAACTGCTGTCCGGGAGCCGGCACGAGCCCGCCTTCCTTAGGTCGAGAGCGATTTTCATTTCGGCCGCTATCTGTTGGCCTAACGAACCCATCGTCGTACATGAAGCTCCCGAGTCGTACAATGCCCGAACTCGAAAACTACCAATTTGGACGGGTAACCACCACCTCGTCTCGTCTTCAGGTTCGTAGTCGTCGCGTTCCCCACTGCTTGAGCGATTCCCTCTTGTAGCTCCTACTGCCGGTGACTTGCCGTTTGCGTCCTTTGGCGTGCGTTTATTCACGGTATCCGTGCTCGTGAATTTCTCCGCGTTGCTCTTCGACTCAAAACGACGTCCCGAGTCACTTCGGCCTTGTGTCGAAGCCGTGTGGTCCTGCTCGTCTCTGGTTTGCGCTTCCTTCTCTGGGACCTTTTCGACCTTTGAGATGAACGGTTCCGTCACACTCTCCTCTTCTTGTAAGCGAGGCACTGCCTCGCTTTCCGGGTGGGTTCCCTCCGGTGACGCTCCGTCCGCGCGGTCAGCCTTTGTCGCGAGGCCATAGAGTTGATCCGTCACTCCATCCCTCGGCGCTGCTTCGCTACCGCTGGGCGAGACCACGGGCAGCGCGCGGCAGAGCTCCTCGCGCGACTGCCTTGCCTGGGGGAGCCCTTTAACGTTGGGAGCGGCCCGGGCTCCTCCTAGCCGCTGCCCTTCTCGTTTCCCGTCCCGGCGGGCTTATTGCAGTCGGGACAATATCTCGCGCTATACCCTAGCTTGCCGCATTTGCCACACTGGAGCGGCTTCGTATAGTCCACCGCCCTCTTAGGTTTGGGGTTAAACTTCGCTCCCTGGGTCGTATGGCTGGATACCCTCATTGGGCGGGAGGGCCTTCGCCAACTCCTCCCTCAATAGGCGCGTGAGCAGCTCCTCCACTTGGCTCATCGGGGCCGCGGTTCCACTGTTGCTGGGCGTTGCTGAGAGGTGAGCTTGGTTCGCCTCCACTTTTGCCTCGTCCTTTTCCGCCGCCAGGGAAGAAACCTTGGTCCTTTTTGGCTGGGATTGGGTGGAGGTGGTAAATAAATCCGCTAGCCCATTTAACGTTTCGTCCTCAGTCAGCCCCGCTGATATCCTTTGTGCCTCGAGTTTTTCGAGAAATACGTCGATGCTCTGCTAATCCTCCCCCGAGAATTTATTTCGCCAGCCTCGGACTATTCTGCCGACGTCTTTTGGGAAAGCAAAACTGGCCGTCGCGTTGTGTGGAAAATAGTTTGTTTGTCCGACGGCGCGATCAGCTGAGGAGTCGTTAGTCCTCTGCTGTCCACTCCCTCCTGAGGGCGGAACTGGGGGGCGCTCGTTGGGCCATCGAGCGCCCGGTGTCGGGTTCGCCCGGAGGGGAGTGCTACCCGGCAGGGCGGAATCATAGTGGAGCGTGAAGGTGTCCGCGAAGTTTACTGATTTCGCCGGCGCTTGTGGGTTTTGACTACTTCCCTTGCCTGTTTCTATCATATCATCGAGGTCATTTTCCAGTACGCCTATCCGATGTACAGCTCTATTCAATTTATCTGCTTCTATTGCTTGTGTAGCGCATATTGATTGGCACATTGCTGCTACTGACGATGTATTTTCCATCGCTCGCGTTAGCGCTTTTTCCAAATAGTCTGTGCGTTCTTTATATTTGGCGAATAGGCTTAGCAACTCGGGTAGCGTTTGCTGTAGGTTTTGGTCGATGTCAGTGAGCTGTGATGTTTGCGCGTTTGGGCGAGTGGGCTTTTCGCCTTCCTCGCCCCGCGCATTATTTGCTGCTGCGTTTTGCATTGCTGCTCCTGTTGTGAGGCTTAGTTTTGTGTTGATTTCATCGTCGGTCATAAGCCTGTAAAGAGGGTGGCTGCTTGCTTCTGCTGCTTGCGTTTTTTCTAGTGCTGTGCACTCTTGCTCTATGTATCTGGTTCGGAGGGCTATCCTTCTTATCGTGTCCGATGTCTGCTTTGCTGTTTTGGTTATATCAAAATCGGCTGCTGTGTAGTCCCCCATCAACCAGTTTTTTAACCTTTCTTCCTGGTCGATGCGCTCTCCCACCTGTTTGAGCTCTAGTTGATTTAACGTTCGCTCGAGCTCTGGTTGGGGTATGCCTTCGATGAAAGCTTCGATTTCCGCCGCTGAGTCGTCGAGGTTGGACATTTTAGTTACGGAACTCTTTTTCAACAGAGAGACAAAAACGCGTGTTTGTTTCTCTGTTTTTGGGTTCGTTTATTGCGCGCACGTGTATTTGCCCTTTTTTTTTGGTAATATGCGGCTGGTCGTTATCTACTTGTCGGGATGACTTCGACAATGCAAGCTACTTTGTTGACTGGCCGATTTATTCGCGCGCGACTCGTAGGCGCGCCTTACTATGCTTTTTGTTTACAATTGTCCTACCTATTAATTTCGTCAGCTATTTGCTGGCGAAATTATTGTTAGTTTCTTGGGCGCGCTGTTTTATACAAGCTCGTCGCTGGGCGGTTGAGTGAGAAAAAGGAAAACAGCGATAAAAGGAGGTAATATCCCAGTGGAATTCTTGGGATTGTGTCTTTGCGCGTTATGTTTTGTGAATTTGACCTCGGCCGGTGTTTACATCGGCCTAAGCCTAACTCTCTCAAATTCTTGAAATTTGATGCTTATATTTCACTCGTGACCGCACTTTGTCCTGCCTGGTCGGTGTTGTTATTATGTACTCTCGGCCTTACAAGAGTTGCGCAATCTTTGTTTCCGATCAGGCTGGAATTTTCTTCGGCGAACTTGTATTTTCGAGTCGCGCGTTCTCAAGCTCTACACGTGCGCTCTTACAATTTTTGTTCGACCTATCTTTATCTTTCTCTCTCAGGTCGTAAAAGGAACGTGAGTGTTTTAATGGAGATTTCACTCCTTACCCTTACCACTGGTTGGGCGCCACTGTAACGGGATACTTCGTTCGGGGAGTGAACAGAATTCTTACCCGTTAAGGAATGGTTGTTCCCTGCGTCGCGAGGCTGACCGCCGCCTCGATCAACTCGTTCGAACGGCGTCGATCTTTCGACGTTCCGCCCCAGAGCCCGTGAATAACCTACACGTGCAAGGCACGTGTGGAAATCCGGGTTGCCCAGTGACTCGTGGTCGGGCAGGTTCTGTCGTGGGCGTCGGGAGTGAACAACCAAGGGGATTTGAAAGAAAGAACTCTCGGTCGTTTGTTAGAAGAATCGATGTCTTTATTTATGCTTGTCGCTTCGATCGTACAATCACAACGCCACGGCCGAGAGATTTTGTCGAGTGTCTCGCGCACGCGGCGAGAGAGAGAAAGAAGGCGCACTATCTAACCGCGCTTTCCGTCCGCACGCATTTACGTACAAAGTCGGAGACTTACGCTGTGGGGACAAGTCACTGGGGACCGAGTAGCTCTGGTGGTGCGCGCAGGCCGCGTTGATCCTTGCCACTTCTCGGAGACGGACCTCTCAGTCGGGATTTTCGCCGCCCGAATCTGCAGTTGCCCGCGACCCTCGGCTGTTGCCTCAGATCGCTCTGGGCAACTGATAATGGGCAGCGAAAGGACCTTTATCCGAGAGATGTTCTCTGGGCGATCTCTGGGGCACTGTGTCTGCGTACGCTATCGGTCGGGTTGCTCCTCGAATCTCACTGTCTTAATCACTCGTCACTTGTGCTCTCGCTGTCCGCAGGTCCGGACTTGACTAATTCCTCATACCTTCCGTCTTTTACGCGCGCGCGCCGGCCGGCGGCCCGATCGCTCTCTTTCCCCTTCCTATTATTTCAAATGTTCCGCGGTACGCGCGCCTGACTCGTGCTAGTCGGCGCCCTAATCTCTCTCCTCTCTCTCGCTCCTTCGCTCATTCGCCTCGCTGGCGTTTCTCCTCCTCGGGTTTGTTTCCGCGTCCCGGCCTTTACGTAGCTCCACGCGATAGGGGCGCTTAGGCTGCACCTTTAACGAGCGACACTCGTTACACATGGCAATATGTTTCTTCTAAAGATGAATATATAAAAATATATGTATCTCAATGGGATTCTCTAGTAATTAAAGATGATGTTTTATATAGAGAATGGATTTCTTCTGATTTAAAAACCAAAATTCTTCAATTAATTGTATCCAGAAACTACATCGACGTGATTTTGGAAGAAGCTCACGATTCCCCTTCTGGTGATCATTTTGGAGTTAACCCATTAGCGCCCAAAACCAGAGACTTTTAGACTGATTTTCGAGCCATACTTCCCAATCGGAAAATGAGATATACATCGACCAAACCTACTTTACTTTATGTTTTCGGGTCCGCTCTTTCGATTTCTGACGTCAAAATTACGTTTTTTTGCATTCCAAATCCAATATGGCGGACTTTATTAGAAAAAGTTAGGCTATTTTCAAAATTTTTTTTTTTAACTTTTTTTTTTCAATTACATAAAAAACTTCGATCTATTTCAAACTATGGATAAAGGTGGACAAAATAGCTATAGTTTATGGAAAAAATTTTTTTGGTCAATTCCAAATTGTTTATCATGACGAAAACGGCGGCTAATTGCTAAACTTTTACAAAATCAGTGGATTTTCGCATTATTTCATGTATGAACTTAAAATGGATGACTTTTTTATACTCGAACTGTCTCAGTTCTATTGCCTGACCTTTATAAGTAATTTCCAACAAAATATACGTTATGCCTAATGGCGGATTCAATATGGCGACCGGAAAACTAGAAAATCAACCTGTTTTTTCCACATTTCCACTCATAAAAGTTCTAAATCCTAAGTTTACATAGGTTTCTCTATGATTCGCTATATCGTAAAAGAGAATACTTTAACGGATTTTAGAAATTCAAAATGGCGGATCTAATATGGCGGACGACATAATAAAAATTTTAATATAAATGTATAAAAGAAATTGCATCATATTCTAGGTTTTATTTCGATTCAAAAATGTCTCTAGCGTTTTTTTGATTAGATGCAAACATTCTCAGGAAAAAATTCTTGAAATTTCGGAATCATCAGATACGGTCATCAGTAGTTTTCGATACTTTGGTAGACCTGCCTATGTAAAATCATATGACGTGCTTATAATTTTTATAGTTTTCATTACATTGTTAGCAAGCAATAATACCACCATTGGCCTGATTGTCTGAATTGATACTCTGCTAACATCTCAGTTATTACATTTTGGTGTATAACTTAGAGTAAATTCTTTTTCCGCTATCTCATGCCTATATAAAAAGTTACAAAATGCCTAAACGAAAAAAATCGTTTGCTGACCAAGATGAATTATACGAATCTGATGATTCTGATGATGATTTTGCTGAACTCATTGACCTTCCAAACCCAGACGATTCCGGGGCCTCAGATGAGGAATCTGATAATGAGGATTTTCATAGCAGCAATCTTGATGGAAATATTGAAGATCTTCTTTCTCAATACACATATAGAAAAATTTCTAACTGCTATAGAGATGATCAAACATAATTGGAGAATGAACACGTATATTAGTGGGTAGATGGGGAAAAAATTTATAACAATGATATACAAAATGAATTATTGCTGAGTAATACAGAAAAAGCAAAAATTTGTAGATCTAGCTATGTTGAGTTATTTGAAATGTTCTTCACAGATGACATGAAAAATTACATCATCGAAGCGACTCGTGAAAATGGCTATGATCTTTCAAAAATAGATTTGAATACTTTTTTAGGTGTAATTATTCTATCGTCATTCAATGAAAGGAAATCTCAAAGAGATTATTGGTCATCTGATCCTCTATTGTCTTGCGATATAGTTCAACAAGCCATCACACGCAATACATTTGAACAAATCAAATCTCATTTGAAATGCTCTAAGCCTGCAGATAAAAATCCCAACGATAAGGCATGGAGAGTAAGAGTTTTGATGAATAAGTTTAGAAAAAATATTCAAAGATTTGGTTAATTTCAAACAGCCTTATCCATAGATGAAATGATGGCTAAATCATACGCCAGAACATCCTTGTTACAGCTTATTCGAGGAAAACCTATACGGCGTGGTTTGAAGTTTTGGGGATGCTGCACATCTGACGGATTTTTATTAGATTTTGATTTATACTGCGGTAAAGATTCAAATGCAAATCTTCTGAATAAAGATTCTCTTGGTTCTCGAGTTGTGATGAATTTACTGGTACCATTTTTCAAGAAATTATCTAGTACAGAAATTCCTCGATTCCATCTTTATTTTGACAATTTTTTTACGAATTTTGATCTTATTTTACATTTGTAAAAGCTAGGACTAAGATGCACGGGAACGATAAGAGACAATCGCGTACCCAAAGAAGCCAGAAATGTGATTGATAAAAAAGCTTTAAGAGGTACATGTATTGCAAAACATGATCAGAACAGTGGAATAAACTATATAAGTATTAAGGACTCGAAACAAGTGTCAATAGCATCATCGATTGCAGGTGTTAGCCCAAAATTACCATCACAAAGATATAGCGCAGAAAAGAAAGCAAGAGTTGATGTACATTTTCCATGTGCCTTTCATACTTACAATAAATTTATGGGTGGTGTTGATTTACACGATAATCATTGCAACAATGTTCTACCATGCATACGTTCAAAAAAATGGACATGGGTAGTTTTGATAAGGCTTATTCAATCTGCAATAGTCAATGCACTGGTGCTGTATAACACTTGTAAATCAGAAGATAAAAAGGTAGGATCTAAAGATTTTACAATGAGTATTGCCAGACAATATCTTGAAAATGGTAAGAAACATAGATCAAAGAAGCACGAAGTTTCGTATAAAGAACTAAAAAAAACTGTTCCACTGCAAAATGCCCGATCAGAACCGCAAAATTTTGCAACACATGTTCTCTATATTTCTGTAAAACATGCTTTGATGATAACCATGAAAAATAAGGTACGGATTATAGAATTCAGAAATTATAAGTAAGGATAAAAAGAATTATGCAAATGAAAAATTAAAAATGTAAATAATAATATAAATAAAAATACAAAAAAAAACATAAAAATAAAAAATACAAAAAAATTTAAAATAAAAAATACGAAAAAATAGAAAATTTAAAAAGTTCGTGATTCCGAAATTTCAAGAATTTTTTCCTGAGAATGTTTGCTTCTAATCAAAAAAACGCTAGAGACATTTTTCAATCGAAATAAAACCTAGAATATGATGCAATTTCTTTTATACATTTATATTAAAATTTTTATTATGTCGTCCGCCATATTGGATCCGCCATTTTGAATTTCTAAAATCCGTTAAAGTATTCTCTTTTACGATATAGCGAATCATAGAGAAACCTATGTAAACTTAGGATTTAGAACTTTTATGAGTGGAAATGTGGAAAAAACAGGTTAATTTTCCAGTTTTCCGATCGCCATATTGAATCCGCCATTAGGCATAACGTATATTTTGTTGAAAATTACTTATAAAGGTCAGGCAATAGAACTGAGACAGTTTGAGTATAAAAAAGTCGTCCATTTTAAGTTCATACATGAAATAATGCGAAAATCCACTGATTTTGTAAAATTTTGGCAATTAGCCGCCATTTTCGTCATGATAAACAATTTGGAATTGACCAAAAAAATTTTTTCCATAAACTATAGCTACTTTGTCCACCTTTGTCCATAGTTTGAAATAGATCGAAGTTTTTTATGTAATTGAAAAAAAAATTTTGAAAATAGCCTAACTTTTTCTAATAAAGTCCGCCATATTGGATTTGGAATGCAAAAAAACGTAATTTTGACGTCAGAAATCGAAAGAGCGGACCCGAAAACATAAAGTAAAGTAGGTTTAGTCGATGTATATCTCATTTTCCGATTGGGAAGTATAGCTCGAAAATCAGTCTAAAAGTCTCTGGTTTTGGGCGTTAATGGGTTAATAAAACATTAGAAAAAATTCATAAAAGATTCTATTGGACTTTTTATAAAAATGATGTTGAAAAGTGGTGTAGATCTTGTTCCATCTATATCGCAAAAAAAGGTCCTTCTAACAAAGGACACAGTCAAATGAAAATTTACGATGTAGGTTTACCTTCTGAAAGAATTCGAATGGATATTTTAGGACGTTTTCCAATTTCTTCTTCAGGAAATAAATATCTCTTAGTTTTGATAGATTGTTTTACTAAATGGGTAGAAGTTTTTCCTCTTTCCAATACGAGAACGAAAACTATTGCGGATGTATTTGTTCGAGAATTCGTAAGTAGATATGGAGTTCCTCTTCAAATTCATACAGATCAAGGTCGTAATTTCGACTCTAAATTAATCAAAGAATTATCTCACTTACTTGGTATCCGAAAAACAAGAACAACATCGTTACATCCACAATCGAATGGTCAAGTTAAAAGACAAAACAAAACAATACTTGAATACTTGTCTAAATACATCACAAATAATCCAAAAGATTGGGATCGTTGGGTTTCATTATACCTTTTAGCTTACAGATCTTCGATACATGCAACAACAGGAGTTACTCCAGCCGAGATGGTTACTGGATTTGACTTACGACTTCCATTGGACCTGATTCGTGGATCTCCATCCACTGATGATCTATTCACCCCCGGAACCTACATACACAAACTCAAGACCACACTCAACAAAATCCACCATTTTGCAAGACTCAACATTGGAATTTCTTTTCAAAGAACAAAGAAAGCCTACGACAGAACAGCTCGAAAAGTTGATTTTCAAGATGGTCAAAAAGTTTGGATTTACAATCCTCGTCGCATCAAGGGTAAAACACCAAAACTCCAAAGTAACTGGGAGGGACCATTCAAGATCATAAAGAAAATCAACATCGTGGTGTTTTGCATCCAAAAGACTCCAAAACACAAAACAAAGATAGTCCACATTGACCGACTGGCAATTTATCACGATAGGTAACTCATCTGCTCTGCTTACGGTTATTTTGAGCTGTGGTTTTTTCCCGTGAGCCACAGAGCAAATGCCAGAGCAGGAACAGAGTTGTGATACCACAGCACATCAACATTCCCACTCTCGTTCATAACTTATCATGTAATACATCTGCTTATAATCACAAGATCCCGACGATAACGATACAATTCTACTGTCAACAGACGGGTCCTTTGACCGGATGACTTGAGGATCAACCGGCTTGACAAGTGGATGATTCCTGATGATTCTATCGAAATTTCAAGATGGATCAATTTAAGAGACGGACCCTTTGGCTATGAGCGAAGGAACAGCCCGCTTGAAGAGGATGCCATTTTCGAGAAGTAAAAGATTTTGAGAAGACTGTGCAAATTTTTTAAGAGACGGGCCTTTGGTTGAGAAAACCAAGACTCAACCCGCTTGATGTCATCGGTCTTTTCTTCCCTTTCTTTTTGAGATTGTCGGAACGACAATCTGAAAGACGGGGGGATAATGTTATGTGTGGCTCATCTGAAGAGCAAAAGAACGTTTACGTTGCTAAGCAACCTCTCTCTCGTCGGTGTTATGATTTTTTTAGTTAGTTGTATTAATAGCTCGATTCTAATAATACCTGTTGTTAACCTATTTCTGAGTTTCGAAAATAAAACTCGTTATCATTCTTTCATAATAAAGTTGTTATTATCTTTTGTGAGTGTGTGAGTTCAACACTATGCAAATAGAGGCAAGCGTGGCAAAGCCCTTTGCACCAGAGGCTTAACCCGAGTATATATATATATATATATATATATATATATATATATATATAATTACTTGCCTGTACCACGGGAGGTGAAGGTGGGGGAGAGTTGCCGAAGCGGTGCGACACAGAGCGCATGCCTGAGGCTGCGACCCCTCCAGAGACTCAGGAGACGCGGGGCACCCGAGTGCTTAGGCGGGCAGTAGCTATCGTCACGGAGCTTTCGGCATTTACGGTTCTTAGCGTGGACCCTGGATTCCCTAATGAAGGGGCAAAGGTAGAGGAAAGAGAAGCCGCTGGTTTGGTAGTAGATAGTGGAGCGGCGGAGATGGAGCTACGGAGCCCATCGGAGCAACCGCATGAGCCGGAGAATGAAGCGAAGGTGCGTGAATCCGCACTCACTTCGGCCTCCAAAGGCTCTGCGGAACTGCCCGAGTTTCCGCTAGCCACCTCCTTAGAGGGACCATCAGGCGAGGGATTTACGAGTAGACTGCTCGAGGTGGTTGAAGAGACCTCGCCGAAGAGTGGGAAGACTCCGGCTAGAGCGGTAGCGGTGGTGAGATCTAAGGAGCACATCCCCGAGGCTTTAGAGTACGTGCCCGTAGAACTACAGAGATTGGATCCTAGATACAGTTTCCTCCGAAATGCAGCCCCGCTGAACACACCGCCTGCCGGTTACCTCGAAGACGAGCTCCTAGTAATTGGGTCTCTCCCTTGAATAATGCGGACCGAGCGGAGTATGAGAGATCGACAACGAACGGGACCGAGTCCAACAGCCTTTCTCGAGGGTCAGAAGGAAAAAGCGTGAGCGTTGATTCGCACCGTTCTGTCCGCGAGATGTTAGCAGAGGAGCTTGCCTTGGGAAGACGCCCGCGCCACTTGGAGATAGGCCGGACTCGCAGACGGAAATGTTCCCGTTCCCAAGAGATGCGAGCCTCACCTTCTCGCCCCGGAGAAGCGGAAGCAATGGCCATTAGGGGTGATAATCACCAGGGAGTCTCGGTTTCGCCTGCCTTAGTGATCTGGCCGTGCGGATGTCGGTAGTGGACGCGCCCCAGTTAGTGCTCCGGGACGTAAAGTGGATCCGGGTAGCTGATGGCGCCCAACTCGTGTTGGAAATATTTCCTAACTATAAACAGCTGGCGTAGGAGAGAGACGTGGAGGAGCCGTCTCCATGGGCGGTTCCATGTCAGTCGGGCTTGCGTCAGACCGGTCTTGGTCAGGATCGGATGGCAGTGCCGGTTCCAGGCGTACAAGGCGGTGAGATAGGTCCTGAGGGGGATCGGTTCACGGAAACCTTCCTGAACGGCTTGGAGCCTGTGCCCTTTGACGCGATATTGGACGTTCGGACGTATTCTTTCTTTAATTGCAGGATCGGAGTCCATCGCCGTTCTAAGTGTCCGGAGCCTATGAATCCACGAAAATGTTACTGAAATTGTGTGTTGTATGATGTGGTGGTGGACCAATGTGCGCCAGCTTACGCGAGGTACTTGCGGGCCCGAGCAGGGGCGGATCAGATTCAAGGGGCTCCTTAAAAACGGACCGCGGATGAGGCAACGGAAACCCGGTTAGGATCGTCACCGCTGAGGACTCTGTTAGGGACGAGGTTGTGGCCGCGCCTCGAAAGAAAAAGTAAAGGCGTGGCGGCCGCCTGCGAAGAGAGAGGATGGAGGCAAGAAAGGCTTTGGAGGTACAGAGGGCTGGCCAGGACAAGGCAGACGAAAGAGGTGCACCCGACCATCAAGAGTCTGGCACTCTCCAACCTGATGTAGGAGGTCACTTTGTTGATGCCCAACGCTTCCATTGAGCCCTCTTGCCCTCCTCCGGAGCTTCTGGGTTCACTGCCCAGGACTTGTGGATGGACGGACAGGCCGAGGAACTGGCTAGGTTGGCCGGGGTAGTTGATCCTAGCCATCCGACGCCGGCTGAATATGTCAAAATGATACGGCTACGACGTTTCTCTTTGCAACGCTGCACTTCTGATACCCTGGACTTAGAACATTAGACGGTAAGTAGAGCTAAGGTGCAGGTTAAAAGGCTTTGATGCGTTATAAATGGATAAATTTTGTCCATTTCTTGTGCTTCCCTTCTTTGTTCCTATAAGTCCCAGGATGTCTGGCGGTGGTGCAGGGAGAGAGATCGAGGTGGTCGTCCGCCGATCATCTTTGGGGTATTGTTGGACTTGGGAGGGTGTATGACGGGTGAGGCAATCGTTGAAATTGCTCGCCCTATTTACCTCTTTCTCTTCCGGGTGCCCTTCCTTTTACTTCTGCTACATCGATGTCTTGGTGATTCGGACCAAATATCGACGCTCGATGTGGCTTTGTTTCAGATTTAGTTCCTGATCGGCGTCGGTGCGCGCCCTCTTAGAGGACGGGAGACCGCTCCGGGAGCTAGTTGCAGAGGACCAATGGTTCCGGTAATCCGAATTTAATTCGGGTAGATAATAAATTACTCCCTATCGACTGGCAATCGGTAGGTGCCACTACTGTGGGTAAAGAGTCGCGGCCGTGGTCATAGCAGCCACCCAAAGTTCTTTGCCTCGAGCTCCCGGAGTAAGGCCCGACACCAATTGTGCGAGAGAACAGTCCATTGGGCCGAGTAACTCTCGATGACTAGATCGCACTACGGATGCCAAAACCCTTAGGAAAAATATTTCCACAGAAGGGCAGCATCCTTCCTGCTAAGGAATTGTTTAAGCCCTAATAGCTAAAGCAATTTTGCAATTGAAAGCGAAATTAGTGGCTGTCAGCTCCCTTTGAAAGCGAAAACCATGCACTAAATGTCCATCAGATCCAGTGCTGCTAATGGCGAACACAGGCTAGGATGACAGTAAAGGCGGAAACCCGACATGCTCACTCAAATGCTACTTTGGTTGCAATTCGTCTAACACCTAACCCGGACTTGACCAAACAAGGTTTGATTAAAAATCAAACCCAGCGTGAAATAAAAACACGCTGGTACACTCGTAATTAGTTTTAAGTTATATTATAATTATATTAGTTCTTAAGTAGTTAACAATAATTTAAGCAATAGTATAAGCAGCAGTGTAGTAAATAGAAAATAATAAGAAAGTTACCAATCAAAATAAAATAAATAAGAAAGAATTAAAAATTACAGAAATTACAGATTTAAGCCCAGATTCAAAATCTCTAAATAAAATAAAATAAACAAATTCAAAATAAATAATCTAATAATAGATTAAAACGCTAGGAAAATAACTAGCCTAATCAATTTGTAAATAAAAGAGCCATGGAAAACCATGGAGAAACCCGCAAAGGTAACTGAAGAAGCTCACGTCAACACACAAGCATAAGCACTCACTACTCGCACTCGAACGCCACTTGCTTAATTGAACGCACACGTTAACGCCAGGAGTAAAATCGAAAGCTACCCTCCAGAATCGACAGCAGCGATCCCAAAGGAGGAAAAATATAACTAGACATTGCGTTGTACCTTGAAAGCGATATGGTCAACCACTCTAGGTATAACAAAGCGAGGAAACGTAAGCAGGAGACGACCGTTGAGAAACCAGAGCACTGCTCTAACACTCCGGTGTCAACTCAGTTTCCCTCGCAACCAAACAATGACGAAAGCAAAGACGATTGCCCACCAGTTAAAAGGTTTAAATTGAACGCACAACAAAACCCCGAACTGGGCCCGAAATTGAGGATCATACAATTGAACCTCAACAAAAGGCAAGTAGCCAACGATGAGCTGGGAGAAATCATGACAGACAGAAATCTTGACATACAGGTGGCACTGGTGCAAGAACCTTATCACTGGAATAACGCGATTTCAGATATGGGCAGCATCGCAGCTATTTATGGATCCAAAAAGGGTGAAAAGATTCAAGATGCGATACTTTACAATCCGCACAAAGTCACCGCTACCAAGATTTCTAATCTGTGCGACTCCCATTGTGTTTGCGCACAAGTGGTCGGAGCCTTTGGCGAAATTTACTTCGTAAGCATCTACTGCCAGTTCAGCCACAGCAGAAAGACCTATCTTGACAAACTAGCTGAGACTCTAAAGCAATTGAAAGGCAAAAGAGTCTTAGTTGGAATGGATGCAAATGCTAAGTCAAAGATCTGGTCTAACACACAGGACAAGAATGGAATAGTCATTGAAGAATTCATAGACCAATTCAGGCTAATAGTGGCCAATAGAAGGGACCAACTTCCAACGTGCCGTAGCACGAGGGGCGAGATGGATATCGATGTAACTTTACACACGTCGAACCTGTCAAACCTCTTGGCTAGCTGGGCGGTGAAAGAATGGACCACCAGTGACCACAGGCCCATAGTGATCGAACTGGATTTTGCCTCACAGCCAGCCAGACTCATACGAACCGGAGAAACATTAGAACCAAGGTTCAATATGAGAAAAGCTGATTGGGAGAAATTCGGGAGACTTTGTAAATTCGAGAAAGAGAACCTAGCTAAACTCCCTTTAAGAACCTCTGAAGACATTGAAACATATGTTTCTAAATTCGAAGAGGCTCTAAAAAGGGCAGCAAAGGACTCTATTCCATCAAAAATAAGAAGAACGCGCTCTCAACCCTGGTGGAATCCTGACTTGCGAAGTAAGAAGCGGGCGATACAAGGACATCGAAAAATCGTCGCTCTGAAAGACAAGGAAGAACCGAATAGAAAACAAAGGAAAACCCTCCAGAGATTACTTGGAAAATTGAGACAAATGAATTCTGACTATGCAAGGGCTATTAAAAGAGCCAAAAACAACAGCTGGCGAGATTTCTGCACCATTGAAAGCGAAAAGAATGCTTGGGCGTACCCGTACAAACGAGCATCCAAAAAAGTCAGAATCTCAAAAGCGATGTGCACGGTTAACCGTAATGGTTCAGTCACAAAAGACTGGAAGGAAACAAGCATGGCTCTACTAGAAGGACTAATGCCTGATGACGACCCAAGCTGCGAAAACGTTGTACACACAAAGATTCGCAGAGATATGCGGGAGGTTCCAGTAACCGGCGACGCAACGCCTTTCCTAATAAGGGAAGTTGAAATGGCCCTTAAAGGGAACAAGGCAGGGAAATCACCAGGCAAAGATAAAATAGAGTCAGAAATGCTTGTTAACGCAAAACCATTACACCAGGAACTGACGCGACTTTTCAACGCCTACTTGGAATGCGGAGTGTTCCCTAGAAGATGGAAAAGTGGAATGCTAATCACGTTGCTCAAAGGGGTTGAAAAACCCGAGAACGAGATTAAATCATATAGTCCCGTATGTCTACTCCCCATAGCTGGGAAGACGCTCGAGAGGCTTGTGATTCAGAGAATATCCAACATTCTTACAGCTCGGACTGGTCTTCGGAGGATCAATTTGGCTTTAAGGCAAACAGATCCACAGAGGATGCCATCAGAAGACTATATGAAATATTAGAAGAGGCAGAATCTGATCCGTCGACAAAGTACGTAGCCGCTATTCCACTGGACGTCTCAGGAGCATTCGATGCCTTATGGTGGCCAAGCCTGCTCTCCCAATTGAAAGAAAGAAACTGCCCGAGGAACATCTACAAACTCCTTCAGAGTTACTTCAGTGATCGAGAAGTGGGCATATATGCTCACTTCGAAGAAACACTGAAAACAGTAACGAAGGGATGCCCTCAGGGTTCAGTATTTGGACCGGTAGGCAGGAACGTCATCTTTGACAAACCACTCCGGGCAATCAGGGACGCAGGATACGAGGTACTAGCCTACGCAGACGATGTACTTCCCATCATTAAGGCAAAGACACGCATTGATTTTGAAAGACAAGCCCAAGAAATCATTAATATAATGATGGACTGGTGCAAGTCTGACAAAATGAAATTAGCAGTAGAAAAGTCAGCACTAATATGGCTAAAAGGCCAACTAAGCGAGAATAGGAACCCTACAGTCAAAATTGGGAAAGACAACATTAGAACGCACAAAACAGTCAAGTACCTAGGAATCACAATCTCGAAGGGCTTCCAATTGGAAGAACATATTAGAAATGTGGTTCAAGACTGTAATAACACCTATTTCGAGCTAAGTAAAGTTGCAAAAGCGAACTGGGGCCTAAAATTCAACTCCATGAAAAAGATATATAATGGCTTCCTACTATCGAAAATTACATATGCCGCTGCGGGCTGGTGGCAAAGGACCAAGAGGAAACAGCAATCTGCGTTAGAAAGATTGCAGCGATCCGTTCTTTGCAAGACACTCAAAGCCTACAAATTGATCTCTCATTAAGCGGCGCATGTGCTAGCAGCCTCCCGATCAATAGCTCTAGAGCTCGACGCGAGAGTTGCAAAGTACTGCGTCAAGAAAGGGAAATCGATTAAAATGCACGGCATCCGAATTAAATCGGGAGAACTTCGATCGGGCAGACTAAAATTCTCGAAAGCCATACAACTCATCAACGATGAAATCGAAAGGGTATGGCAGGAGAGATGGCAGTCAGCCACAAATGTCAGGAGAACGTACTGCTACTTCCTAGTAATCAAGGACAGATTGAAGAAGAGGTGGCTAAATCCCAATCACTACACAGTCCAGTTTATGACTGGACATGGCGCTTTTAAGTCATACCTCCACAAAAGAGGACTATGCGAAGACCAACTGTGTAGCTATGGGGAAATAGAAAGCGAAAGTCATATTCTCTTTAACTGCGAAGATATAAGGGAACTAAGGAAGCCATTAATAGAGGCTGTTGAAAAGGAGGGTCATACATGGCCTTGCCCGGAAACGGCCCTAGTATCTAGCAGGAAAATCTACAAAGCCTTTGAAGACTTTGCTAGAAAAGTCATAGAGCCCAGAGAGATAGCACCTATAACAAAGAGAAAGCGCAGAAAAATAGTCACGAACTATGGTAGAAAGACGCCACCTCTTACAAGGTCTCTGACCAAAGGACAAAAACTCCCACAATAACCTAATTTTTGAAATTTTGAACGAAGACAAGCTTATAAAGTTTGCAATTTTTGAACGATAATTTTTGAACACCAACTTCAGAACTAAATTCTGAAGCTTGAATACTCGAACGCAATTTGCCCCATCTGACCCAACGACGGAATTTTGAACCGAATACGTAGCATGACCGGCAAGAATACTGAAAACTGCCTGGGGAATCGCCTTGTCGGCTAGACGAGACCCCGCTCTGACATAACAGTCAAAAACCAAATCGAAAGAGCAAATATCAGTATCAGCCAAGTCATCAAACCATTCTTAGAAAGCGTGATCTGACTTTGGGACAAAATGGGGTAATAACAACCTTTCGAATGACGGATACCCACCAGCGTGAGCGGGAATGACCGAAACGCAATGGGAAGACGTACCTTGGTACGTCGAAGCGATGGACCTGTAAGTCGTGGGAGAAATCCCTTAATACAGGTACGCAGGGTGGGATGTTTTTCGAATGCGAGCCCAGGAGGGGAGGCTTAGTTGGTTGATCGTCTTAGGAATCTTCCTCTGGCTGTCCTGGCTAAGTCTCTCTTCTGACATCCCAATTTGGGTTGGCCTTTGCGGGGTAGTGGTACCAGGTCAAGCAAATCTCGTAAGATTTGTACGCTGCGTGCTTCCGACGCAGTAGACGTTGGGGCAACTAGAGTCCTGTCGCGCCCAAACCGAGGGTCAAGCCTTTAGTTCCGCTCTCCTTGAGCGTCGAACCGTGAAAAGATCGGTACCCCCTTCGAGGAGGTCGCCGCCTGAGATTAAAAAGGTTCCGACTCGCTGAGTGCGTCAGGGATGTCGTAGCAAACTTGACTTCCGGATCTCCAATAATGTTTGAAAGCGAAGGAGTGAAAGACAGTGGGCTATGCCAACCTATTGGCGCCCAGAGAGAGGGGTGGTAATGTTTGATTACGCTGCGCTACCCTCAAAGCGGAAAAGTGTGAACGACACACATACACTAACTGTGTAGGCACACTGTTTTTTAAATTTACGGTGAACTCAACATATTTTTCATACATATAATGTATGTTTTCCATTATTTTTCCATGTGGAATACGATGGTGTTATTTATCGATTATGTCATAGAACCTACTCCAAAAGCGCTAAAAATAAAAAATCTAAAAACATCTAGGTTTAGTTTATCAGCCCTTTTATAATGGATTCTATAATAAAATCACTATTACCGTCGTATTCTACGAGAAATAATACATCAAAGATGTGTATTACACATCAATCACTAGATTTCCATATGGTAGGAAATCAACTATTTCACTCCCACTCTTCGAAATTCCGAGTAGATTTCTTAAATAATGTATATGATGAATATACAGTGTTGGTCAATTACTTTATCCCACCATAAAAAGAAATATGTTAAAAATTCACACTTTTATATCTACGTAAAAAATGAATACACCGAGACGAGTCTGGATACGTTTGAAATGTATTTTTAAGATCTTTCAAATAATATATTAAATAGTATTTATATTAAATATAAATAGTACATTCTTTTAATTTTTCCTAATATTAATTGAATTTTGCAAATTCAAACAGTTTTTGCTCATTTCTGACTTCTACGTATTTGTATCGTAAAAAACCGTACGAAAATTTGAAGTACATAATTTTGTAACTTTTTTCATGTACTACCTGAAATACTTATTAGAAATTTTAATGCCTCAAGTATATAGCATACAATCAAATTTTGGGCAAAAAGTGACCATTTTTATCAATTTCAAACACCTCGGTAAATACGAGATATAGAAAAAATTTACTTGAAAGGAAACGTTTGTTAATCGAAGTAGAATACGATAGAATAATTTTAGATTTTTTTACATTTATTTATCTGTTTTTTACTTAAAAGGGGAGGTAGGGAGGTGTCCCTTTCCGATTTTCTTGAAAATTTGCACATTAACATAATAGTTTATCAAAAAATATGAAATACATGTATTTTTTAGCTGCTGATGAAATGGTTAAGGGGGTGAAATCCACCCCTAAAGTTTACTCCTAAATATCGCCATGAAAACACTTTTATAGATATTTTCACTTCCAATCAGTATTTTTGAATCAAATAAAATTATTTTTAGTAATCCAATACCCGATAACCCAATATTAAAATCGACTTAAGAGGTTGCTTCCCTTATTTTGAAGGGGGTAAAATCATATTTTATTAAATATACTTTCGGAATAAAAATTCAAAAATCAACTAAAATAAATGAAAAAAATTATTTTTACAATCTTCTAGAGTTTTTTTATTACAGGTCACGAGTTCTTCATCAAAATTTAAAAATTTAAGTTGGTGGATCTAATATGCTCGACAAACATTTTTTAAAAACTTTTAATTTCGATAAATAGTAGCTCTTTGGCGCCGCTGAATATTATTTTATAATCATTGTAACGGGGTAGTTAATCCATTTTTAATTCTTTATTTCGCTCAACACGCAATCGTACCGGAATGCGCGCGGCGAAATCGAAATACGAGGTGTGTTCAAAAAGTAAGGTGACTTTGTATTTTTAAGAAAAAATATTTATTTATTTATCAATATTCACGTTGTCCCCTTCAAAGTAATCCCCCTCAGATACAATACACTTATGCCAACGGTTTTTCCAATCCTCAAAGCACTTCTCATAAGCACTTTTTGGTAGAGCCTTGAACTCTTCCAGCGGTGCAGTCTTTATCTTTTCAATCGTTGCAAATTTCCATCCTTTTATAGGTATCTTTAGTTTTGGAAACAAGAAAAAGTCACATGGGGCCAAATCCGGTGAAATGGTGGCTGAGGCATGATTGTGGTGTTGTTTTTGGCCAAAAAATCTCTCACAAGCAAAGATGGGTGAGCAGGGGCATTATCGTGATGCAAAAGCCATGAATTGTTTTTCCACAATTCTGGGCGTTTTCTTCGTATTGCTTCTCGCAAACGGCGCATAACTTCAAGATAATACTGTTTATTGACCGTACGTCCATATGGTAAGAACTCCTGATGCACCACGCCATGGTAATCGAAGAAAACAGTGAGCAAAACTATGACATTTGATCGAACTTGGCGTGCTTTTTTCGGTCTTGGCTCATCTGGGCTCTTCCATTGGGACGATTGGACTTTGGTTTCGATATCATAACCATATACCCATGATTCGTCACCAGTTATAACCCTTTTGAGTAAATCTGGGTCGTCGTTGACGTTATTCAACAGTTCTTGAGCGATGCTCATGCGACGGTTCTTTTGGTCAAAATTTAGCAATTTCGGAACAAACTTCGCTGACACACGTCTCATGCCCAAAACGTTAGAAAAAATTTCATGGCACGAGCCAAGCGATATACCAACATCCTCAGCAACTTCTCTGATAGTGATTCGACGATTTTCCAGAACAATTTTCTTCACTGCTTGAACGTTTTCATCAGTTGTGACGTGCTTGGGCGTCCAGAGCGAGGCTCGTCATTGGCATCTTCCCGGCCATCTTGGAAGAGTTTGTACCACTTGTAAACATTTTTTTTACTCAGAAAAGTTTCACAGTATGCCACCGTCAACATTTCAAGTGTTTCGGAGCAATTTATTTTATTTTTTACACAAAATTTGATGCAAATCCTTTGATCTATATTTTTCGATAGCAAGAAATCGCCGAGCACGCAAAACACTTATAACCTTTACGCCTCTCACAACCAAACAAAAAATGCTATACACTTGAAACATGGTACAGATATTCGGGAAGAGACCAACATAACAAAACAAAAAAATCGATAATCGAAAGTACGTTGCCCGTGAAATTTGAAAAGTCACCTTACTTTTTGAACACACCTCGTATTCGCGTTTGTTAACCGGAGAGCAAGAGGGAACGGGAATCAGTCAACCAACTTACTACTAATAACAATGACAACAGTAAATTATCGTTTCTATCAAACATGAGTTAGTTTATTTTCCGTTAACTCTA
Organism: Phymastichus coffea; assembly: GCF_024137745.1. NCBI lineage: Eukaryota > Metazoa > Arthropoda > Insecta > Hymenoptera > Eulophidae > Phymastichus > Phymastichus coffea. The sequence continues at coordinate 293,650 of NW_026706878.1, read as the reverse complement.
CGAGACGCTTGGCCCGCGTGTTTATGTTTATACGGCGCGCGCGACAGTAACGTGCCTCGCTAGTTCGCTTGCAATCCTTTGTTCGCAATATTATTTCACATGCACACTACCGATTTTTATAAAATCGCCGATACGAGGAGAGAATAATCAATTGCCGTCGTTTGTTGGAAATCGCGATGTAAAGCTGGCCAGCTTACCTTAGAAATACGGTCGCACTATCAAGGGGGAACAAATCAGTATTGCCGCTTCCGGTATCTCAGGTTATTGTCTCTGTAATTTTCCTCGTTGTCTTTATCGACTTCGTAAGAGGGGTTTCGCACCCTCGTGGTCGCCTACGATGGCGAAACTTCGTACACACCCTCTAAACGGCAACGACAAAGAAGACTTTGATGTAAGTTGTCAGCTGTTTCACTTCTCACTTTTTTTCGATGTTCGTGTTCGCGTCTTATCCTTCTGTGCAACTAGATTGTCGGATGGCTAATCCTCGACTGATTCTTTTACCTTCGCGCGTGTTCCGTCCCGTCTCGTACCGAGTTCCCGTTTTTCGTTTTTCCCGTGTAGGGTATGCGATGTTTCATCTCTCTTGGTAGAGGATAAGGGACACAGAGCGCCGCAGCGGCGAGCGAGAGAACGTTTTAGCACTGCCTCACGGACACGGATTAACATAACAGCGCTTTTCAGAAATGTGCTCATTGGCGAACATTCGAAAAGTAGAACTTTTCGCGCTCACTTTTGTGAACCCTGTCTGTAAAAATTTTCACATTTACATATGTTCAATTTTATTCTAAGCATTTAATCACAATCCACGTGAATTTACTCATTCAGATAATCTTTCGCGCGTGTCATTCCACATCACACCTTTACTCGGTTATGTGCCTTGTGTTCATTTCTTTTTCTTAACCGCGCATACAGGCGACTTCTTTCAAGAATTCGACTTTGTAAACAAGAGTTAATTTTCAGTGCTTTGTTTCTCGGAAGTACCTAATACGCACAGCTTAAATACATTCAGCATACATATTATAACGAGTAGCCAGACCCTCGTTATGTCTCTCTCCCTCCATACATAATTATAATTATCCTTATATATATATATATATATATATATATATATATATATATATATATATATATATATATATATATATATATATATTATTTGTCATATACTTATTTCATATGTACGGCAGCCAAAGGTAAGTCAGAGAGAGAGCGCTAATAGAGGGCGAGTTAGAGAGAGAGAATTCGGGAAGCCGACGCGACGCACGCGAGAACGAGAGTGGGGATTGACAATTGTATCGGCGACTTCGACGCACGCGGACGTATTACGAATAGCTCTACACGTGCGCGACCTTTGTCCTCCGCTACCGATTTTTTCATTAGTCATTGTTTTGGCGTTTCCGGCGAGTACGCTAGTGTCCACTCGGTGCAAGACTTCGGGTCTGAGATTACCCCTAGCGCCCTTGGTGGGCCAGTTTCTGCGAGTATGCACGCGAGCCTTTATTATGGCGCCCAACAACACATGGGTTTGACAGCTTTTGCAAAAATTACGAAATTCGAATTATAATTGTATAGCGAAAGCTCGTGTTCGCGGAATCCGCCGAGGAATGCGACGCACGCGACGAGAGGAGAATTTTTTACGTTTTAGAAGCTAGCCGTAGCGCACGACCAAAACAAGGCGCTCGGTTTTCAGCACCTTAAAATTTTAACATAGCGTGCAAGCGAGTGTTGTAATTCTTCGTATTTAGAAACGTATGTGTACAAGCGTAACAACATTTATTTTCCGTTGTGCGTGCTGGCAACAATCGGGCGTATTCGCTTAAAAATTGTCACGCGTCCTATGATTAATATCCACTATTTCAGGATATTCCAAAACTATTGTTTTTCGTTATCAGTTTTGTAGAAAATAATTAAAAATGGCCAAAAAAGACATAACTGAACTAACATTTATAAAAGAAAAGATCGACAACTACATTAAAGAATGGATTAAGAGTTTGCCAAGTGATAGAATAGATAACGTTTTGGAAAATCTTGAACTCGTGGCAGAACTGACGGCACGATATACGAATGCGCGAACCGCTTATATAGACGACTGTAAGGCGACTACGAAGAAAAAGACTTCATACAAACTATAGACGCGTGGAACCACGAAACGATAACGCGGCGCAATGATCTTTGTCTCACTTTTATAAAATCAGACGCGCTACCGCGAGAATTGCGCGAAGACCTCGTTAACGCCGTTAGTCAAGACACAGAAGAAGATATGATAAATAATCAAGAAATAGAAGAAACGAACAACGGCGACATGTCGCTCACAACGATAGCTAATACACACGAGACACTTACGCGAGACGCGGTACGCACATGCACATCGACGTTCGCGGTAATTACGAGCACCCACGTGCCGACATCGCAGTCAACACCGCCGTGTACAGTATCAGGAGCAAACGTAGGCTCAACTGAACCACGTCATGCCAACACGAATACAACATGCGCGCACGAGGCATCGATACCTACAACAGGCAACCCCAAGTACGATAAATTATCGTGAAAACCTCGTATGGGTTAATCTGCCTTGCGGTGAACCAAAACAAATGCCACGTTTGGCAGCCGAGGAGCTAAAACGAGCAGTGATAGCGGAACGTACACAGGCTCAACAAATTCTTGATCTTCAAAACTGTTTAGAAGCTATGTCGAACGAACACAACAAGCTGATAAGACAAAATAAAGATCAGAAGAACCTCCTCGCCAGACTACAAGCAGCAGAAGTAACAGTTCAACAACAAGCTCAAAACGAGTGCACACGGTTTAACGCGACTCGCGCAGATAAAGCGGTCAACTTTCGCGATACGTATAGCCTCATCGACCCGGACTTTGACCTGACTGTAGCCAGTCCGAATCTAAATCCCCACGCACGAATCTTCTGCTCGACAACGAAGCAGCAGACGACACAATACGCGACAGGGCCATCAGTATATTCAGCTGCACCAGTGAGACCGGCCGACAGGATGCAAGCGGCCACACGATTAACGGAGGCGGAGTTTTCCAACGCGATCCCTCACATCCCCGCAAGCTTGAGCTGGGGAAGGGGGGTCACACCTTCAAGTCGTCGGCTCTCGCAAGCGACGGGCGCGCAGCAAACGGCTGCCACGCAAGCCCAAATACCTTCGAGCTTCGGTGTCCCCAATTGGCGAACGAGTCCACTTCTCGCAACCTCCCGCTCGATAAGTTCAACTAGGAATCTAGGGAAAACCATCAGGGAATGGAAGATTTCTTTCGCGGGAGACGCCACCATCAGCATCAAGGAATTTTTGGAGCGTGTGGAGGAAAACTGCTGCCTAGACCGAATAGCGGAAGACGAGCTTTTAGACTCGTTATCCACCCTGTTTCGCGGATCGGCGCTTCGATGGTACCGCTTGCTGCGGCCCACGTGGGCGTCATATGAGCAGTTCATGAGATGCCGCGCTATCCGGTTATAGTAAATCTCGGAAATATAATCGCAACCTATCGGTTGAAGCGCACCTGTGGACACAGGGCCCCGATGAATCGGTCCGCGATTACCTTGCAGCCCTGAATACTATTTTTAGCCGCTTCGAAAGACCGTGGAGCGTATATAAGAGTGTAGTACAGGAATCTGTCTCTGCCAGCTCCTCGAAAGACGACAAACCTCCGGCTTACCCGCGTTAACGCGAGGGAAGACGGGGCGGGGTAAACGGCCGTGGCCGCCCGGCAAGAAACGGTCGGGCCCAAGTCATCACTCCCAAGTCGGACAAAAACAAGAGCAGCCCCCCCGGCCCCGATGCTGAGAGATTACTCTGTTGGGACTGCAGCTGGCCTGGGTACACCAAAGCCACCTGTCCCGAGTGCTCAAAAATCGAGGCGCCAAAAAACGCGGAAAGGAACGCGTAGATGGGGTCCCTACCGTTCCGAAGGCGACCTGGACCTTCGCTACAGATGCCCCCGCGGGAGGAGCGCCTGCCTCGCGCGACGAGACGGTCTGCTCAATACCGGTTCCGAGCGACTCGAACGAAGCGCCAACGCGTTCCGAGAGTTTTGCGGCGAGCGCGTTAGTAGAGAAGTACCCCAGATGGTGGCTGACGCTTAGCATCGGTCAATTTACTTGCAGGGCTCTGTACGACACTGGAGCCTTGCGCACCGTTCTGAGCCCCATTGCCCTTCAGATTGCTGCCGCGATGAACAAGCGCGTCAACATGTACGAGGTATGATCAAAAAGTAAGGTGAATTTTTATTATATTTTTCTCAAAAAATATTTATTTATTCATCAATTTTTATTTTATCTCCTTCAAAGTAATCCCCCTCGGATATAATGCACTTGTGCCAACGCTTTTTCCAATCCTCAAAGCATTTCAAAAAATCATTTTTTGTGATCTTGTTTAGTTCATCCTTCGATGCCGTCTTTATCTCCTCAATCGTGGCAAAACGCCGTCCTTTCATGGGCCTCTTCAGTTTTGGGAACAAGAAGAAGTCACAGGGGGCCAGATCTGGGAAATACGGTGCCTGTGGCATCGTTACTGTGTTGGTTTTAGCCAAAAATTCGCGCACAAGCAATGATGTGTGAGCAGGGGCGTTATCATGGTGCAAAAGCCAATTTTTATTTTTCCACGAATTCGGACGTTTCTGGCGTATTACTTCGCGCAAATTGCGCATAACTTGCAGGTAATATTCCTTATTTACTGTTCTACCCTGTGGCAAGAACTCATGATGCACCACGCCCCTGCAGTCAAAGAAAACTGTAAGCAAAACCTTTACATTTGATCGAACTTGGCGTGCTTTTTTTGGTCTTGGTGATCCAGAATGCCTCCACTGGGACGATTGAGTCTTAGTCTCGACGTCATAACCGTATACCCATGTTTCGTCACCTGTTATAACCCTGTTGAGTAAATCTGGATCATCGTTGACGTCATTCAGTAGCTCTTGGGCGATGCTCATGCGACGTTTCTTTTGGTCGAAATTGAGCAATTTCGGAACAAACTTCGCTGACACACGTCTCATGTCTTAAACACTCGTCAAAATTGATTGGCACGAACCAAATGAGATGCCAATATCATCAGCAATTTCTCTAATGGTAATTCGACGATTTCCCAACACTATTTTCTTCACTTCTTCAACATTCTCATCAGTTGTTGATGTGCTGGGGCGTCCAGAACGAGGTTCGTCGTCGGTGTCTTCTCGGCCTTCTTGGAAGAGTTTATACCACTTGTAAACATTTTTTTGGCTTAAAGTAGACTCACCGTATGCCACTTTCAGCATTTCAAGTGTTTTGGAAAATTTGATTCCATTTTTCACACAAAATTTAATGCAAACTCTTTGATCCATGTTTTTAGACAGCAGCAAATCGTGGAGCACGCAAAACACTTCTAACCTTGATGCCTCTCACAAACAAACCAAATATACTACAAAGCTGAAATGTGGAACGTATGTTCTAGATGAGTGTACCGACATAACCAAATAAAAAAGTCGAAGATCGAACGGACGTAGCCCGCTAAATTTCAAAATTCACCTTACTTTTTGATCACACCTCGTATGTCGGGCCCGGCGTGAAAGCAGTCGATGGTTATTATGTCCCTATCATCGGTAATGTACAATTACCCTTTACGATAGGTGATGTTACCCATTCGATCGACGTACTTATCTTGAACGAGGCTGATGCTGAGTGCACCCTCGGAAGCGACTTCGTTCAAGCCTTTTCCGCGTGTTTGGATCCCGAGACCAACACGATAAGGATCAAAGGTTGCGATTAGGAAGTCCCGACGATTGTCTCCTCACTTCGTGCGGAGGAGGCGATGTCGCTGGTGGCCTTGGGTATCGAAGAGATCTTGAAGGAGCAGCGACAAGAAATCGATCGAGTGATGGATGACCTCCTGCCCGAACCTTCCTGCGAGCAGCTCGACTGCACCGGATGGATCGAGCACGACATCGACATTGGCAGCGCGCGCCCAATTATAAACAGAAATACTATCCGGTGTCGCATAAGATCGAGGAGGAAATGCATGCACAAGTGCATAAAATGCTGCAAATGGGAATTATTCGTAAGTCCCGCAGCGAGTGGTCTAGCCCGGTGGTGATGACTCGGAAACCCAACGGCGAATACCGATTTTGCGTAGACTACCGAAAGGTGAATAGCGTTACTCGCGTGAGCGCATATCCATTGTCCTTTATGGACATGATACTGCGGAAGCTCCAACACGCCAAGTTCGTGAGCGCAATCGACCTCGCTAGCGGATTTTGGCAGGTCCTTCTTTCGGAGAGGGCCATTCCGATAACTGCTTTCACCGTTCCAGGACTCGGGTTATTCGAATTCGTTCGAATGCCCTTCGGGTTGGCTGGTGCCCCGGCAACATTTCAAATGTTGGCCAACAAGCTCATCTCACCCGAGATGGAGCCTTATGCCTTCGCGTACCTTGACGACGTGATCATCGCTACTGAAACGTTCTCAGAGCGTGTCCAGTGGCTCACGCATATTCTAAAAAGAATACATGAAGCTAGCCTTACGATCAATCGCAAGAAGTCTAGGATTTGCATGACCGAGGTGCGTTATCTCGGCGTGTTGATAAATCGCGATGGTACCCGCCCCGATCCAGAACGAGTTGCACCGATACTCGAGTACCCAGCTCCGAAAAATCTTCGTGCTTCGCGCAGATTCCTGGGCATGGCCTCGTGGTATCGAAAATTTTTAAACGATTACGCTACGATTTGTGAGCCGCTTAACGCGCTTACCCGCAAGGACGCCAAGTTTGAATGGCAGGAAGTGCAGCGGCAAGCTTTCGAGCAAGTCAAAGCCCTTTTGGCAACGGCCCCTGTCCTAGCCAGGCCCAATTTCGCTGCGCCGTTCATCATCGAATGCGACGCGAGCGATACTGGCCTCGGAAGCGTTTTGCTACAGCGTATCGACGGCGAAGATCGAGTTCTGTGCTTCGCGAGCCGCGCCCTGACGGCGTGCGAACGCCGTTTGTCGGTTACTGTGCGTGAGTGCCTCGCCGTCGTTTGGTCGATCGAGAAAATCCGACCCTACGTGGAAGGTTATCACTTTACAGTTGTAACCGACCACCAGAGCCTTAAATGGCTCACTAATTTGAAACACCCAAACGGCAAGCTCGGTCGTTGGTCCCTTGCGTTGCAATCGTATGATCTCGATATTATACATCGCAAGGGCAAGGACAATGTCGTGCCTGACGCGCTTTCACGCATGTTTGAGACCGACGAAGACGAACTCGCGGCAATCGCTTCGTTGACACTCGGCGAAAGCATAAAGGACCCGTGGTACTGCAAGAGGATGCAGGAGGTCCTCGATCAGCCCACGGATAATCCCTATTGGAAAGTTTTAGGGGGCCGTTTATATATTTACAAGCCTGACCCCATCGTCGACGACCTCTTCGGAACCGATGACGACGCTTGGAAGCTCGTTATTCCGAAGGAAGACCCGATGACGCGGCGGACGGTTCTCTCCTTGAAGAAAACGAAAACGACGAGACGACGTTGTTGAAAGAAATTTTCTCGCCCAATCACACGCAAGAAAGCGACGAGTGCGATGCCTCGAACGACGACACATCGGTCGCGGAAGTTATAGGGCCAAAGGCCCCAACAAGCCCATGGCAGGACCTTGTGCAAGTCGAAATACCGACCGCCCCAAAGAGAAGGGGTCGCCATCGCAAGCAGAAAATGCATGCTCCCGTCGATGTGTCCCCTCGGCGCTTGCGCTCCAGAAACTAGCATCTTACAACTTTGCTTGTTTCCTCATTTTCTTTCTACTTATTTCACCTACTACGCTATTAAAACTCCGCTATCGCTTGATGTAACAAATTGAGTTCGTTTTTTTTTCCTAACATTACGTAGGCTCCGTCCTACAGAGGATGCTGACTAACGCCGAAATGGCTCCGATCGCCAAATGGCTGGAAGAGGTGCTGCACGAAGCACTCACGTCGGCCGTAGCTAGCGCGTCGCACCGAAACGCTACGCCGTCGATGCGTAGAGACGCTTCTCCCGCGCCAGCTCTTGTCTACTCCAACGAGGTAGGGGACGACTCGGCCAGCGAGACGCAGGCCTCGTCGGGCGACGACAATGGCGCAAGCTCAGCGGAGACCACACTGGTTTTCCCCCAGAGGAAGCTGTGCAGGCCGCGTCGGCCAGAAGATGACGAGGTCCGTAAGGACGAGAATTCACCAGACCGCAGCCCAAAGCGCACCAACACGGCTCCCCGTTCCGCCCTGGCGGCCGGAGAGCGCTTGGAGGCAATCCTGCGCCAACACGGCTACGGCGACCCCAGCTCTACCAGCAGCATCAACTCCGGTCCCGAGGAACGCGACGTCGCTACGAGTCTTAAGGTCAAGACGGATCCGACGCCTGCGATGAAAGAGCCACCTACTCTCGAAGAGGAGTGGAAGACCCTCCAGGCTCATTTCACCGCCTGCAGAAAGGCGCGATTAGCTGCAGAAAAGGAGGAAGAGAAGGCATACCGAGACGGACTCGCCTTCATCAAACACCATGGGTCCCGCGGTATCGCCATCGCAGGAACCTACGCGACCAAGCTGCAGGAGGCCTTAGAGTTTAGGGCCTACAACCAGGAGATGATCTCCGAATGGCGGAGGGAACGCGAGGATCGCCAACGACGCGAGGAGGAGCGGCAACGCTTGCAAGCGGAGCAACGTCGGGCCCAGGAGCACCTAGAAATGGTGCAACGGCAGCTTGCAGCCTTGGGCGACCCGCCAACGTCTCGCTCCCATCGAGTGTCCAGCCAGGCCATCTCAAATGACCGAACGCGTCGCACGCCAGGCTTCTTTGCCCTGCAAGGAGCCGCAGGAGACGAGCCGTGCAACCGCTGGGCCGGACCTCGCCCCGACCTCTTCGGCAAGCGGGCTTGCTCCACTTGCGGCCTTACGGGAGTACATCGAACCTCCGACTGCCCGAATTGGTCGAGGCACGAACTTTGGAGGAGCGGCGGACAGCGGCTGTATTCTTATAGCTCAGTCGAAACGCGTCAATGCAGAGAAGCCTTCCTCCGAGATAAGGAAGAGTCGTAGGCCACCCACGCGGACGATGGTGACAGACGAGGCGTGGCCAGGCACCAAACCCGGACCTAGACGCTACGACCATCCTCGCGACCTCGCTCTCGAAGGTCCCCTCAAGAATCAGGCATTAACGCCCACATTTTTTTTCCTTTCTTTTCTTTCGTTTTTATTACATACTAATTATAAGATTTGCGACCCGCGCGAGTAGAGAGAGTCGCGATAAGTTACCTCCCACCCAAAACTTTACGTATACAAAATGTTGTAAAATAAAATATATTTTTTTTACCCCTCCGATGTTTTAATTTTTTTTACCAATTAATTTTCCTTACATGGTGGAGAGAGACAGGTTTTTCGACCTGGTACGCTGATCCATCTCTGGGGGAGGGGCATATAACGAGCGTAGGCTTCATAGATTATTATAATTATAATACATTTCCCCATACATAATTATAATTATCCTTATATATATATATTTATTTTTCATATACTTATTTCATATGTACGGCAGCCAAAGGTAAGTCAGAGAGAGAGCGCTAATAGAGGGCGAGTTAGAGAGAATTCGGGAAGCCGACGCGACGCACGCGAGAACGAGAGTGGGGATTGACAATTGTATCGGCGACTTCGACGCACGCGGACGTATTACGAATAGCTCTACACGTGCACGCCTGTGTCCTCCGCTATCGATTTTTTCATTTTCATTGTTTTAGCGTTTCCGGCGAGTACGCTAGTGTCCACTCGGTGCAAGACTTCGGGTCTGAGATTACCCCTAGCGCCCTTGGTGGGCCAGTTCCTGCGAGTACGCGCGCGAGCCTTTAGGGCCGCCCGCCTCCCGACTACACCCGAGCTGCACACCGCGCGTCCTCGCGAGCCACGTGCGAGGCTGAGGGCACCGCTTCCCGGGCTGACGCTGGAACGTCTTTGTAAGTACCACTTCGAATACGTGTCTCTCTCGTTAACCTTTCGCCGCTCTCTCTCTCTCTCGCCTATGCTGCGTCCTAACTCTGTATTTTCCTCAGTAGTAAACTTGATGCTTTTTGTATATCTGTTTTCTTTCTCTGAGCACTCTACCTATCGTAGTCAATCCCGTTCCGTCCTCCCTCGCACCTGAATTTCGTGATCGCTCAAAAGCGCCCATAGGACTACACGACGCTCTCTGCGGGCTAAGGTAACAGACGCTGTACCAAGTCGTTGCTGTTGCTGCCGGGTTAGGTTGTTGTTGCTTCGCACAGCCTATTACGGGGCCCACTCCGAGCTGTTCCCAACTTCCTCGTAAATTATATGACGAGCGACCCGCACTGGGTCAAAACCCCGTTATAATATATATAAATATCAACTTTCGTTTTGTGTTTTCGTCACATTGCAACACAGGTTTATGTACATATTTACACAACCTCTCTTAGTTGTATATGTGTGGTATACTAAAATCAGCTTGCTTTCAACATTAACTCAGTCGAAGTTCATACTCTCATATACTTGATTACATTTTAATGCTTAGACATGTACATAACCTTGCGTTGTTCAAACATAATTTTGTATATCTAATGCTAGTGCATACATAAGAAACATATGCTAATATTTAAATATCAAAATATAACATGATTTTCAATTATTTTTGGGCTCAATTCAGTTTAATTAAGTTTTGCCCACTTAGTCAAAATTTAGTTGCGTAAATGTTTGTAATACGCCTGCGTGCGTAATATAGGTCATACTGTACATACTTCAGGTTTAGTCTGCGTATGTGATTGTAACACGTCTGCGTACGTGGAATAGTGTACATTGTAATACGTCTGTGTCGTAAGATTGTTAATTACTCATTCTCGCTAGTCAGAATGGCAGAAGCCCTTGCTGCAGCTGAGGCTACGCTTCGCGAAAAAACGCAACAAATCGAAGAACTCAAATGCAAACAATGCAAACGCGCTTTCAACAGCTCACTAAAGCTCGCAATCAAATATCTAATAACAATAATTTAGGTCACGAAGTTCGTATCGAAGGGGCCCGGGTCTCCAAAATTCCTCCGATGTTACATGCGGATCCGCTTTTATGGTTCCGTCAAGTTGAAGCCGCATTTCGTCATGCTAGCGTCATGGCTGACACTACTAAACTCGATTATTTATGCTTGACACTGGATGGTGAAGCCATGGCTTGTAATAGAGACATACTTTTTACTGAGTCTTAGCCCCCTGACGCTTATCAGCGAGCTAAAGATAGGATTATATCCACTTTTTCATCCTCCACAGAATGTAATTTGCGCAAGTTATTAAAAGGCCAGGTTTTAACCGATGGAAAACCTTCTAGAATTTTATGCAGACTTAGGAACCTTAATAATGGGATGTGTAATGATAACATCATCAAATCAATTTTTCTCGATCAATTACCTGTTCTTCACCGCGATATCTTAATTGCCTCGGGTGGTACCGATCTTAATCAGTTAGCAGAAGCAGCTTATCGCTTAGCTCAATCGGCTAGCTATTTAGACACGCATATTAACGCGTCTTCCATCAAAGCTCATTCCGTTACGGACACAGATACCGCGATCAGTCGTCTCGAGCAAAAATTTAATGCTCTCCTTAAAACTTTCAACAAAAACTCGCAGGTTCCTTCCGTGCCTAACCCTTCAATTCAGCCTTCTTGCGCAAATTGTTACTCTAAACCTAATCAACACAGAAGCCGCAGTAAATCTAGAGGTCCTCATTCCTCAAGTCTCTGCATTGCTCATAGGAAATATCCGAATAATCCAATTTCGTGCGAATCCTGGTGCTCGAAATATGCGGAATGGCAGTCAAAAAACTAAATCCACCTTCAGCTATGGAGACTGTCTTTGAAGGTATTAGTTCATCTAATCGTCTCCATGTTCATGACCGTATCTCCAGCCAAATATTTTTGATCGACACAGGTGCAGATATCTCCCTGCTTCCTGCTGATCCTAAGATACGTGTAAAACCGTCTTTATTTAAATTATTTGCCGCTAACAATTCTCGCATAAACACATTCGGCGAGTCATTTCGCACTCTTAACCTAGGTTTGCAACGTTCTATTAGATGGAATATTTGCATTGCCGATGTGCCTGTTGCAATTATTGGCGCAGATCTTTTAGTGCATTATAGCTTGTTAGTCGATTTAAATAAACGTCGGTTAATAGATCCTCTTTCAAACATCTATACTTTAGGCGTTTTGAAAGAAGCAGCTATGCATTCAGTGTATGTGGTTGAACCTCATACTGAAAATGCTCAACTGCTTGCGGAATTTCCGGAAATCTGTGGTTCTTCTAAGCCCATTTCTCCAAGAACCCATGATGTGTTACATCACATCATCACAACTGGCCCCCCAGTTGCTGAGCGACCTCGTCGTCTTGCTCCAGACAAACTTGCTGCCGCTAAAGCTGAATTTCAAGCTTGGATGGATGCCGGCATCTGTCGCCCATCTAGTAGACCCTGGGCTAGTCCCGTACACATGAGATTAAAAAAAAAGACGCAACTTGGCGTGTCTGTGGTGATTACCGCCGTCTTAATGCAGTAACCATTCCAGACAAATATCCCATTGCACATTTACATGATAGTTCTAGCAACTTACACGGTAAAAAATTCTTTTCCACACTAGATCTCCGTAAAGCTTTTAACCAGATTCCAGTTGCGTCCGAAGACATTCCTAAGACTGCCATGATCACGCCATTTGGCTTGGTTGAATTCATGTACATGCCCTTTGGTCTTAGGAACGCCAGTCAATCGTTCCAACGGTTCATCAATTCCGTTCTCAGCGACCTTGACTTTGCATACATCTATATTGATGACATACTCGTAGCCTCTTCCTCTCTTGAGGAACATTATAAACATCTTCGCATAATTTTTGAGAGACTCAAAAAATTCTACCTACAACTCAACGTCGAAAAAAGCGTTTTTGCAATCAAAGAACTAGAATTTCTTGGCTATATCATCAATTCAAAGGGCATTCGCCCAACCCCTAAAAAAGTCGAAGCCATTAGCCGTTTCCAAAAGCCTAAAACTATTTTAGAACTACGCCGTTTTCTCGGCATGGTGAATTTTTACCACCGCAATTTACCTCGCGCAGCTGCCACTCAGGCATCTCTTAATTCGTATTTTATCGATTCCCGCAAAAAAGACAAGCGTGAGATCGCTTGGACCCCTGAGGCGCTACAAGCATTTGAAAAAGTTAAAAATGACTTCATTAATGCGACTCTGTTGGTTCATCCACGCTTTGACGCCGAACTTCGCATCGTCTCTGATGCATCCGATTTTGCCATGGGTGCAGCTTTAGAACAGTTATCGACTGAAAATGTTTGGGAACCTTTAAGTTTCTTTTCTCAGAAATTTTCCCCTGCTCAGTGCAAATATAGCGCTTACGATTGTGAGCTTACTGCTATCTACGAAGCGATTAAATATTTTGCACATCTAGTTGAGGGTCGTAATTTTAAAATCCTTACGGACCATAAACCTTTAATTTATGCATTTTTGCAAAAATCAGAGAAAGCGTGCCCTCGACAAGTTCGCCAACTTTCCTATATTGCTCAATTTACCACTTGTATTGAATACATACAAGGATCAGAAAATCTAGTCGCAGACTCTTTTTCGCGCATTAAGCCGATTTGTTTTCCATCGGAACTTGACCTGCTTGATCTTGTGCAAGAACAAAAAACTGACGAACAACTCAAATTACTTCTTGAATCTTCCGACACTTCCCTTAATCTCAAGCGAATTCAATGGGGTCCTGCCCACACCACTTTATATTGTGAATTGTCAGGTGAAGCTCTTCGTCCTTACATTCCAGTAACGCTGCGTAAAAAAGTTTTCGAACTTATGCATAATGCAGCTCATCCTGGTCCCAAAGTCTCTGATCGACTTATTAGACAACGATATTTATGGCCTGACATGCATCGCAACATTACTGCTTGGTGCAAAGGTTGCTTAGATTGTCAACAATCCAAAATTTCGCGACACGTTAAACTCACACCAGAACACTTTGTTGCACCCGATGGTCGCTTTGACCATGTACAAATTGACATTGTAGGGCGACTCCCTAATCACAATGGCTTTGAATATGTCCTCACGATGATAGATCGTTTCTCAAGGTGGGTGGAGGTGGTTCCCCTGAAGGAAACGTCTGCCAACACCATTTGTAGAGCATTTTTTGACTCGTGGGTATCTCGATATGGTGCACCTAAAATTTTAATTTCTGATCAAGGTTCACAATTTGAATCGCGTTTATTTACGGCTTTACTATCTTTAATTGGTTGTCAACGAATTCGCACGACCGCTTTCTATCCAGCGGCAAATGGTCTAATTGAGAGGTGGCATCGTGTTTTTAAAGCCGCTATCATGTGTCATCAGGACACTGATTGGACGCGCACGTTATCTACGATCCTACTCGGTCTTCGCTGTCACGTTCGCGCTGATACGAATGCTTCCCCTGCAGAATTCATGTTTGGCACAACGCTTCGTTTGCCTGGCGAATTTTTCGTCCCAGAAAATTTTACGCCCGATCCGAACATTTTCATGAAGAATTTCGCGAGTACATGCGTCTAATTCGTCCAGTTCCTGTAACGCACGAGCATAAAAAACGCGCTTTTGTATTAAAAGATCTGTACTTCTGTACTCACGTATTTTTAAAAAACACGACTAAAAAATCGCTCGAAAGACCATACAATGGTCCATACAAAATATTAAACCGTCCGTCTGACCGTTTTTTTGATATTGATGTAAACGGTAATAAACGTAGTGTTTCTATAGAATTATTAAAATCCGCTTTCTTTCTACCAGAGGATCTCGATAATCTAGTTGTAAACAGCAATAATCAAGAAATTCATTACAAATCCATTTCGATTTTATTGTTTATTATTATCTTTTATTTATATTATTATTGTTACACTATTGAATCTACAGTCTAATGCAATAGAAAGTCGACACATTTTAATTAATTAAAATGTTAATTTAATAGACTTTATGTAAATTCAATAAATATAAATAAAAATAAAAAAAATTAATTTTTTTTCCTTATACAATTATAACGAGTTAAGTCTCGTTATGTCTCTCTCTTCCCTTAAGTCAATTGTAATTTATTAATAACTCTTTTATGTATCCTTCCCTACCTAGCCGCAGCTGCTGATGCTGCACGAGGTAAGTGAGAGAGCGCCGAGCAGAGAGAGAGAGAGAACCGCGTGTATGCGAGAGTGCGTGGACGCATGAGTGTCCCGCGCGTTGCCTAATTGGCTGAGGCGCGCCACTGACGAATAGCCAAGGAGAGAGAGGGGGACCTCTTTCGCGTGCGAAGAACAATTAGCTGCCCGCTGCCACGAGGAACGCAAGCCTAGCCGTCAACGCGCGATCGGTAGATGCCTTTGTGTTACGTAGCCTACGTTTTTGTCGTTAGGTACCGAGAGTGCAGAGTGTGCGTGACCGCATGAAAGACCGTGGCACCGAAGTGCATCCTGTGGACTGTGTGCTGTGTGCGTGCGTGCTGACAAGCTGTTGATCGTGTCAAGAAGTCTGCCCCGAGGCCGAATATTCGTGCGTTTCGGAAGCGAGCTCTAGGCTACTGCGAAGCCGACGTGTAAGTACTTGCTCGATTATCTATCACTCTCTCGCTCGCTTCCTGCTTGTCTCTCTCACGGCGCATATCATTTGTACGCCTCCTTATTTCCTTCATTTTAGTAAATGCTATTTCTCTTAACCACTGTGTCTTTCCTTTCGACGCCCTCCCCTCCCGCGCTATACACGTGCTGACTCGCACCGCCAGCAACTATCTGACCTGCGACGCTCTCCGCGGGCCGAGGGCAAGGACGCCTTCAAGTGGCATAGCTGAGCCACTGGGCTGGGTTCCGCGTAACCCCATACCAAGCCTGCAACGAGCCGAGTAGCTATTTAGCTTCACCCATCACGGGGAAGTTAGAACCCCCGTTACAAAATTATCTGTAAAAATTTTTTGTAAACATTATCTGCAAAAATTACACATCTCACTCTCATTATCAATTTCTTCCACCATATTAAATTCAATATTATGAATTTTGGAAATATGATTATAAATTGATATTCAACGGCGTCAAAATGCCACTATTTATCGAAATTAAAAGTTCTTAAAAAATTTTATAATACAAATATAATACAATTAAAGCTGAAATCTTAACAAAAATATATATATCGTTGAATATACTTTTAATATTTTTATGAAAACAGATTCCCAGCAACGGCAGATAAAAGAAAAATTGTTTACCGTGATAAGAGGGTCGTGTAAATTTGGCTGGGTACTGATGGTAGTAGGTTATTTTGTTTTATCAGTGCACCCGCAATAGGTAGGTCATATGGAACTCCTATTGAAGGGAATCTAATTCTGACTATGATTTGGTTTTTTATGAGAGAGAAGGAAACGGAAAAATAAAAGCAATAAATGAGAAACGTGAATGAGACGAAAAGGAAGATAAAGAGAAAAACGGCGGTCGAAGTAAAAATAAGGACAAAAAAAGACAGAACAAGGAAGTTGGACCTTAACTCAACAGGTTACATGGTTACGAATGCGATGAGAGTAGACGCTGGGCTGTAAAATATTAACGTTGCTACATAGCGCGCGGGTCAGACAAATCGATTCGCGCTTTACGTATTCCACGGGAATATGACTAATGACAAAAATAAGCGCTAAATGAGATTACATGCGTATTAATATATAGTGTATGTAGCTAAATTCATTTGCCTGCCTGTTTTCCATGGATAGATAACTGATTAGCCATTGCATTCCTCAAGTAGATTCGATGTTACTAGTTTATTTATGTTCTCTCTAAAATACCGTACATATACAAGGGGGCATTGTACACATATAACACTTACCATTGGCATAGGAGAACAGCAAATCTCTGAGCTGCTGCTGACCCGTGGTTAGCTCGACGCAACTGACCCTCACGCTAAACCTGGCTCCCGTCTTCTGGCGTTGTTCACTAATACCGCGAAACAACCAAGCAATGGCACAGGGTATTGCCCCCAATGTTTGCCCAGCCTCCGCTGAGCCCAGCATTGTATACGTTTTTCCTGAGAATAGATCAATCAATCACTATGATAGATAACATACAAATGCTAATAGTAAATGAACGAAAATATATTAAACATCTAAGATGATTGTATGCAGCTTCAGTATTAGCTCGATATACTTTAGGTTAGACTTGAAAAAAATTGCAGTTACTAGCTCTGACAAACGGTTATGATTTAAAGGCAAGCAAGTAAGCTTGTGCAATCTTGTTAATATTGTGCCGATGTGCCATGGGAAAAAGGGAAAGCTAAAATAAGCGAGCACGATAGCGAGGAAGTCGAGAAATATGTCGGAAATGCCAAAGCCAGCGCTGAATTTTCAACGATATTTAATTCCGCCAGAATGAGAGATTAAATAATGTTAGTATTCATTTATATGAACGAATATAAATTGCTCATAAGCCGCTCAAATAGGTTTAAACAAACGAAACTTGGTCTGTTACGAAAGGTCGGAAAAACGACATATATTTACGATCAGCAAGATCCATGTCAACAAGATGAAAGAGACTTCACCAATGACAATCTTCTATGGTCAATTTTTTATTCTCTTACTTTAACTGACATGAATTTACTTAAAGCAGCACTACACCGCTTGAGACATAAATTTTTGCGACATAAAACTTCACTTCAAAAAGTCACTTAATTGCAGTCCAGAAGTGTGAAAACGCAGCTCTCTTTTTGATTTTATATTCGATTATTGATGATAATCAATACTTATTATTAAATGTAAAGTAATATCGGTCGATTCGCCTATTACTTCCGATGAAAGTCGCTTACTTCAGAAATTTGTAATATGAAGAGATCTAGTTAGTAGGGGTATCTGAAAAATGAAGACAACGTAAAGTAAATGTAACCAATTAATTGGTCACTTATTAAGGAACCAGGGAAACGAGACGAAGCGGCAGGGAATAGAAAGGGCCACAATTACACTGTTACAATTGTTCGTTCAAGTATTAGCCCGTGTCCGCTTGGCTCTCGAGCTTTTTTGCTGCTCACTCACCAATCAAATTTTGCCTAAAAGCTGCAGCAGCAGCACCACAATCAGCCTACCTCACATATCAGATCCGATCTAGTGGAAAAACCTACAACTAAACAAATAGAAAACAGAGCCCAGTACAACTTAATTGATGTTATTGAGTTAGGTGGTTGGCAGCACGAGCTTATTCGATGCTATTCCCTTTTTCTCTTGATCTTTTATAAGCTATAATTAAAGTGTAAATGTACAAACTGTATGAGAATGATATAAATAACGTACCAAGGCCAGCGTGTCCAAAGCAGAAGAGACAACCATCCGTTCCATTGATAACTGCATGAATGACGTCCGTGAGAGCGCTCGAGCAAATTTCCGTCTGCAAAGAATAGTTTGATATTGATTATCAGTGTTGAGATGCTATTTCATCGCCAAAAAGTTTGACTAAACGACATTACACTAACTGTTGAATTCACGAAAGAGGCCAAGCTGACTTGCTAATAAGACCGGGGCAGGAAAAAAAAATTATTAATTAAATAGACGAGACACTCGCGAGAATAGCGGGAACTCATTTACAAAAACAACTTAAGAGAAGTCCTTTGCTACCGTGGAACACTTTAATAAATGCTCCAGCAAAACAGTGGCAGCTATGAGACGACGAAGAGCAGTTTTGTTTGTGTCTAATATATTTATAGGCCCCGCAGTTAATATTTGGCCTCGTACTTGCTTCCAGTCATCCCTATTTTTGGCCGAATTGCCGAAATCTCCTCAAACAGCCGCTTTTCACTCTCACCTGTGCATATCTTGGCCTGTTTTGTTGTTTTTTATTCTTCCCTCTAGTCTACCCTTACTTTTTCTTTTCCCCATTTGAGCTTACGGGACCGCTTGCGGGCGGAGAAAGCTAAGCGTGAAGCCAAAAGCTTCGATCGATATAAGCCCATTCGGCAATAGATACACGACCTCACATACCTTCATAAAATCTAAATTCACTTCTTTCACCGCAAAATGCTTTTTCTTAGTCTTCGACTGTGTTATTAAATGTTGTTTAAATTAATAAGCGACTGTTTATTAAATTAATATAAGTAATGACTAATTTTAAATAACGATAAATTAGAATAACAAATTCGTTGGTTGACAAATTTAAAATAACTTTATATTAATTTGTTATATAAATTTAGACATGATCGAAGCATATAATACATTTTTCAAATTCGTAATATACTCCATTATCATTTTACTATCTTATTAAAACGTTATTTAGAATACTTAGTTATTTAGATTTAATTTCAAAACTTTTTTCTCATTCCTACCTATATGGAGCCATATGATCTTGGCTTATAAATGAATGAAACAAAATAGGGTGAAATTGATTAAGAAATAGGAAAAAGTATGAATGAGTTACAGACATTGGCTAATTAGGGAAGAAAATCAAGACGATCATTCCCTTGTTTTTTCCGATATTTAAAGTCTTATCTATTGCCAGCATCTTTTACAGATACCGCACGTAAAGTGAGAAAGTCAGTACCAATTTTATGAAAAAATATAAATTGGTGGACATCGATGTTTCTGGTGATATTTTTTTGAGGACATACGTTTTGTAATAATTTCAATAATCAGTAAAAATATTACATATTTCAATCACAATAATCCTAAGTTCACAATATCGGAATAAAGTCCTATCTAGAATATTCAAAGTATTTTATTGCAAAATACGACAATGCATTTGTCTACAAAATCATGTCTCCTTACACTTCCTATTATAAAATCTCGATAATAATACGTTTATATCAATAAAATGACGAAAAACTTAATTGGATAAATATTCAGATACATGCATACCTACACTTACATATATACACATAGATATTTCAAAGGTTCGATATTCAAATGAATCTAGTAAGTATGTGCCTCTATGCGCAGTTTGTATGTGCACAAACATATACTAGTCGTGAAGTTTAATGAAATACGTGACCAAAGTTCTCGTTATAATATCTAGCGTTTCATTTTTTCCTAAAAGTGATATAAATGAAAAAATAAATATCTTTGAAAGACTTTAGGAAGCGAAAAACAGATTCCAAAACTTGTTCAACAGCGTCCTTGTCGTAGCTAGTTATTTATATAATAAAAAGCTTCTTTACTATATATACACTGAGAGAAATTATGTAATAAAAAATGTTAAAATTTTAGCAAAATTTACTATAAAACATAGTAATCCTGGTACGTACTCTGACTTGAGTTAAAATTATTATGCTACATAGTAAAATTTGAATCTAAAAATTTTTGCTATGTTACATAGTAAATTTTACTATATCACATACTAAATATTATTACACTTACACTTTTGTATAAACAAATTATTATCATTAACAATTAAAGAATTATCAGAATCATTGTCATCATTATCATACGGCAGCTCTTTAAATTCTTGATAATTTTCATTATTACTAGTAAATCTATCAAGGTTCCAAATGGTTACTTAACCAAGTAACGTGTCCGTTATTATTACTAGTCAATCTATTGTTCACTTGCGTTATCAACAAAATTACTATCATCATTTTTTCACTTTCAAATACAAGTTCTTTATGACTATAAGTTAAGTGTTTACGAAAAGATTCGAATGAAGAATAAGCTCTGGTACAATTTTGAACAAAGCAATGAAAATTTCTAATATTATCAAATTCTCCTACGGGTTTGAGAAACAATTTATAAGAAGTAAAACTTTCTCGACAGAGATTGCATAATACTGAATCCATATTAATTGATATTAATTTACTTTTAAAAAATACTAATATTAATTAATATTGATAATAATTTCCTTTTATAAAGTATTAATATGACCAATTAGAGCAGAGATGTCAATTGTAACATTATCAGAAATAAAATCAATTCCAAATAATATCATTTCCAAATAATAAATTTCAATAAAATAATTTCAAATGGCCATTTTTGAAAAAACCAAAAATGGTCCTCAAAAATCTAAAAAAATTCAGACGTGTTCCTTGACTGATTCTAAGCATTTTTTGTTCTTATAAACTTTTCATCAAAGTCGATAGTTTTCGAGAAAAAAATTATCTAAGTTTGAAAAAGCGTTCTTTAGCCGGCTAATAACACTACCATTGCCTAGCTCTTACCACGGGGAGATACACGCATAATTAAGAGCCTCGTTTTTTTTATTTTAAAATTTTTTGTTTGTTTTTAATTTATGTTTTTTTTTTCTTTTTTGTTCATTTTTTATGTTTTTCTTGTTTATTTTCTTTTAATTTTCTTTTGTTTTGTTCATGACGTGTGAAAAGTAAGAAAACAGGACGAACACAAGTAAAATTCACAGTTTTTGCACATTTTTTGTGTCCTTGCGTTACATTTCTCAAAATTTTGACAATATCCTTTCTTTGCAACATGTACGCTTTCGTGCTTCTTTGATTTAGCTAGATAGGATTTTGCAATTTCCAAGGCGATCGATTTTGTTCCTACTTTATCATCATGAACTAAATTTCGAAAAGTTGACGCATTAGTAATTGATGATTGTATCAATCTTAATAATATAGGCCACGTCCACTTTTTCGATATGAAAGAAGGACATAAATTGCCATTTTCGAAAAAACCAAAAATGGTCCCCAAAAATCTAAAAAAATTCAGACGTGTTCCTTGACTGATTCTAAGCATTTTTTGTTCTTATAAACTTTTCATGAAAGTCGATAGTTTTCGAGATAAAAATCGGTGAAGTTAGTGAATGAAATTTTTGTTTATTTACGCAAATTTATTTAAAAAAATATATATTTGGGTTTTCGTAGGGCCGATATTTTTTAGTTAAGGTATCATGGACACCTTTTTTATGAATTTTAAGCCCATAAAAAAATCGAAAGGCAAACAAATTTCGATCACAAAAATTTTTTTTCAAAAAATCAGTGCTTTTTTTTTTAATTTTCAAATTGTACATGAAAAAACTCATTTTAGAAAAAATTAAGTGTCATAATCGGAAAGAACATACTCCAAAACATAGGAAACGGTGGTTCGCGAATTTTTTTGCAATTAAATTATTGGCTTGGTGGTAGCTTGAAGTTGGACACGAAAAAGTGTCCGTCCCGTCCTTAATGGGTTAACCAAGTAACGTGTCCGTTATCTACATAACAATATATATTTACAAATGTGCATTTATAATCTACAAGCTAATGGTTGGGTGGATGATTTGAAAAAATTTTTATTTTATTATAAAAGTGTGAAAATCGTGTTAGAAACTGAATGAATATTTTAACTTTTTTGGTAATTTCTTTAAATAATTTTTTATAAACAATTGGAAATGGCAAAAGAAAAAATATAGGTAATTTTTTTTCATATGTGCTATGAACGGCATAGATAGTTTGACGATATAGACCATGGATTATGCTTGGGATTTGGCGTATACAGGTGAGCCTGTCTGGCCTGCAATTGTATATTGCAGTTTTACACTAACGATTTGAAGTTTGACAAGAAAACGTTATATACGTTTTTATCGTATTTTTTCCCGTAAAATCGGTTGCCGCAATCAGTTTTTTTAAATATTAACTTTTTTGATAATTTGTTTAAATAATTTTTTATAAACAATTGCAAATGTTAAAAAAAAATACGGGTACTTTTTTTCACTTATGCTATGAATGGCATAGTTAGTTTAGCGCTGTCTCATGCTGTTTTGGCATGGGCCTTAATGGGTTAATAAAAATAAATGCTCTGGCTGTTACTTTTAATACGCTTGAATTGGTTACTTGTCTTACACTTACATAAATTTATCCAGGCAATCCTTTTCAGTAATATTTCTTAAAATTCTTTCTTTTTCTCTGCTAAAAACTAGTCTTGTTAATTTTGATATTGTAGTTTTCTTTAATGGAAGGTTATTTTCCAAAGACATTTGCGTTGTTTTAAAAGAGTGTAACAATAATCTATTCGTTAAAGGAAACTATAGGTATAATAATGATTTTATTCTGTTCGGTACAGAGTCTATTTCACTGATTGGGTGACGGAGTCCGGCGCGCATAGCTATCCTAATCTCTCTAATATTTATTCGCGTGTTATGTTCAATACGCGCAACAATAGACACTGAAAAATACGAGTCGATACAAGACAACGCGAAGAACTTAACTTATTATCGATGAAGCGATGATAATAGATGGCTCGGCACCTGGAGTCTTGTTGTTTGTAGTCCAGGAAAAATAGGATTTGAGGCGGTTTTTCATTTCGGCAAGACGATTATTTTTTGACAGGTAGTGTGAACGGCGTACATTAAGATAACAACTATCCATAGTCTGAGAAAGTTTCGGAACATTGTTAAAATGTCCATAAACTAATAAATTTTGTGACTTTTTTCGTTCTTTTCTTTATAACTTTGTTCCGTTAACATTTACAACAAAATAGTTAAATACTTTTTTGTTCATGAATAAATTACCTACAAAACCATAGGTTGCACGTCAAAAAATATCCATCAGGTAAAAAGTTATTAACTATTAACTTTTGTATTTTGAAAATCTTATAAACAATTTTTTTTAGCGTTGTTATAAACATTGTGCCACTGCTTCTCGTTGAATGGTGTCTTTTTGTTACGAGATGATGTGTACGGAATCGCGAATCTGTAAATTTAATAGTTTACGAGTTATCGTCTTATAAACAAATTACATACTCGTTTATTTTTCGAAGCCCAATTGTTATCCACTAATGAAAAAAAAATTTACGTTATGTCTTTCAATGCCCTCTATCGATTTCCAAAATTATTTATCAAAAAAAATCAAAATTGCGACCGTGGGAGCAAAAAAACAAAAGCGACCTTAATTGCAAAATAGATTAATAACATTTTCAGTAACTTTTTTGTAATAATTATTTCGGGTTTGGATAGCAATTCAAATAAACTTCAATTTAAAACAACGATGGCACAGATCCGTTGATAAACAAAAAAGTTACAGGAGGCAAAGTTTTTGGCTTATTGTACAACAATTTATGCCACTAGTGGAAAAAAAAAATATCGTCATTGGCGGAATACCTCTAGTTTTTAGGGATGAAAATTTCAAGTCTATGGGAAAAAGGTAAACGGCTTAAAAAAATTTGGGAAAATCAGCCCTCGGCAATAATTTTCACGATCTATCGCGCGGCGGCGGAGTGGGGGAAGCCAACGAATACTCGACAGAAAAATTGAGTCTGACCCTCAAAATCAGCAGCGCAATTAAAATCGCTATTTTCTCGTTAACTATTCAACATATTTTCATCATTTTTTTTTTAATTTGATACCCCGTGACGAGAGAAATCTATTCCCGCTATATAAAATGAGCAAAAGTTATAAACAATGGCATAAAATTCATTTATAAAAAAATGTCATTTTTTTTTCTTCATTATTATTAACAGGAATGAATTATTATTATATAGGTAAGTAGAATCAAGTAGTTTAACATGTTAACTTACATATAAATAAATAATTAAGCTTACTTTTGTACTTGAAAAAAAAAATATATGATTCATTATAATTTTTTTGTCTCCTTCGAAAAAAAAGAAAAAAAATTGATTTTACAGTAATCGAGAGTATAAATTTCTAATGTTTAATAAGCGAGCGTGTATATTTAGAATTTATAATAAGCGGACGTATAAATGTCAAATTTATAATAAGCGAGCGTATACTACACCGAAAAAAATTGTATTGATTATTTGTAAATTATATTGATTATTTGTTCTTTCAATTAAATGTTGAAAATAAAATGTTAAAATGCTTGATTTTACTTACCTATATAATAATAGTTCATTCCTGTTAATAATAATAAAGAAAAAAAAATGACATTTTTTTATAAATAAATTTTATGCCATTGTTTATAACTTTTGCTCATTTTATATAGCGGGAATAGATTTCTCTCGTCGCGGGGTATCAAATTAAAAAAAAAATGATGAAAATATGTTGAATAGTTAACGAGAAAATAGCGATTTTAATTGCGCTGCTGATTTTGAGGGTCAGACTCAATTTTTCTGTCGAGTATTCGTTGGCTTCCCCCACTCCGCCGCCGCGCGATAGATCGTGAAAATTATTGCCGAGGGCTGATTTTCCCAAATTTTTTTAAGCCGTTTACCTTTTTCCCATAGACTTGAAATTTTCATCCCTAAAAACTAGAGGTATTCCGCCAATGACGATATTTTTTTTTTCCACTAGTGGCATAAATTGTTGTACAGTAAGCCAAAAACTTTGCCTCCTGTAACTTTTTTGTTTATCAACGGATCTGTGCCATCGTTGTTTTAAATTGAAGTTTATTTGAATTGCTATCCAAACCCGAAATAATTATTACAAAAAAGTTACTGAAAATGTTATTAATCTATTTTGCAATTAAGGTCGCTTTTGTTTTTTTGCTCCCACGGTCGCAATTTTAATTTTTTTTGATAAATCATTTTGGAAACCGATAGAGGGCATTGAAAGACATAACGTAAATTTTTTTTCGACACTCCGTGCGCAAAATGCGTCTTTCCCGCACGCTCGGCAGAAAACGTGCGTTGAAAATCGCACTTTCCACACGTCGTATCAAAAAATACGGTACGGCACATGTTCGGGAAAGAGTTTCTCGTCTCGTGTCCCCTTCCACCCTCGCTTCGCTCGGGTGTAAACGCCACACGAGACCAGAATCTACTTTCCCGCACTTGTATCGTACTATTTTCATTAGTGGATAACAATTGGGCTTCAAAAAATAAACGAGTATATAATTTGTTTATAAGACGATAACTCGTAAACTATTAAACTTACAGATTCGCGATTCCGTACACATCATCTCGTAACAAAAAGACACCATTCAACGAGAAGCGGTGGCACAATGTTTATAACAACGCTAAAAAAAATTGTTTATAAGATTTTCAAAATACAAAAGTTAATAGTTAATAACTTTTTACCTGATGGATATTTTTTGACG
Source organism: Phymastichus coffea (assembly GCF_024137745.1). Classification (NCBI taxonomy): domain Eukaryota; kingdom Metazoa; phylum Arthropoda; class Insecta; order Hymenoptera; family Eulophidae; genus Phymastichus; species Phymastichus coffea. The sequence continues at coordinate 267,735 of NW_026706878.1, read as the reverse complement.
CGCAACCTATGGTTTTGTAGGTAATTTATTCACGAATAAAAAAGTATTTAACTATTTTGTTGTAAATGTTAACGGAACAAAGTTATAAAGAAAAGAACGAAAAAAGTCACAAAATTTATTAGTTTATGGACATTTTAACAATGTTCCGAAACTTTCTCAGACTATGGATAGTTGTTATCTTAATGTACGCCGTTCACACTACCTGTCAAAAAATAATCGTCTTGCTGAAATGAAAAACCGCGAAACGGCCTTTTTCGGCCTATTTTTCCTGGACTATTGTTGCTCCCCTCGGACTCGAGGATCTTCAAGAATTGGTCGACGCGTTCTCCTTAACGAATCACAAGGCCGACGTATAATTTGAATAGTGATGATAGACTTATAGCTTATCGTCCGGAGCAACAATTAAAAAATGACAAGGATAGGTTGAGTGTGTCCAACGACGATGTTGATGCCTCGGCAGACCCCAGGCGAGAGAACTACTCTCCAGCTCGTCAGCGCTAAACCGCCTTTTCTCTCGCGACGATCAGGTGGATCATTTTTGAACTAGTTCCACGAATCCGTTGTTATTCAAATATAGAGGATCTAGCACGGGCGAAAGCGTCATCTTCCGTACACAGCGCACACCTCGACATTCAGCTCGTTACAAGAGTTTTGCCAATAGAAGTACATTGTAAGTGTTGCAACAAATCTAGAAATAAAAATTAAATAATACATATCAGTATGTATCACCTTAACATAGTTAAAGTACATACTGTATCAATGTGTTGTGGTACAATGATTTCCTTATTTCCAACATTAGCAGCAGATATATTTACATCAACATTTTCATTGTTGTCCTCACCTGCATCAAGATCAAGTTCTTGCTGCAAACAATATGACTCACGTTACATTTTTATAGAAACATACGTTTTGATTGCAACTTACCTCGCCTTCATGCTCCATTATTAAACAATATAGCTAAATATTGATGTCTAACAACACACAAAAAGATAAACTGATAATAGATGAGAAAAGTATGGTTACAATTTGTCATGCTATAATCATAGACATATAAAAGATAGACTGCTGATACCAGGTTATGGGATTGTCCGCGAGAGTGAGAGAGATAGCAACAAATAGCGGGAAACTTCTGTTCCTTTCTAGTCGACGCTTATTGGCTGTTGCCGTGCATGCGCCTACGCGTTCTTTGACTAGCGAATTTGAACTAAGATTCATAATAAAAATTAAATAATTTTATCAATATACCAAAAGTCAATGTTACTGTTTTCCAAATAAAGGTACACTGCCCGTCAATCACTTTTGCCATGCACTGAGAAATAAGTATGGTTGAATCAACAACAGACGCTCTGTTAAAATGGAGCAACAAAGACTCCTTCGTTATTTCAAGACACCCGATATATCAGTTTTACAGACGCCCTTCTGTTGAATTGATACATGTACTCTGTTCATTTGATAGAACCTCCGTTGAGTCGATGTCATGCATAGCTTGCTTTAACGTAAGGTTATTGGTTCATTCATTTAAAACTTTTTTTGTATCAACCTAACGAACTAAATTCTCTATAAAATTTTTTTTTCTAATCTGAATAAAATGTTATATTTGAAATGGGAGAGAGGGAGAGGTAGAGGGGGAAGAGAGATCAGATCAGACTATTATAAACTCCACATACACACAGAATACAAATTTAAACATATAGAAGACTACAGATTATTTCGCACGCAATTCCTAACGCATACATACCGGGTGTCCACAACCACCCGTCCACCCCTTTTATTTCTTTAGCAACACGTTTTTAGGAAATATGATATATACGAAAGTTTTAGCAAATCAATCAAGGATTTTAGCGGTGTCCTTTAGTTTGACCTTGAAGTTGATTTTCAAGGTCATTTCAAGGTCAAATTTCGTTTTTTAAATAGGAACCCCTATTTTTTATACTGGATTCTGAAAGAACACGAAATTTTGAGTATAAAGTGTTTTTAGTATTTTTTTTATTAGACGCATATTTAGCGAGAAAAAAATTCAGTGATACCGGTGTCCATACCATCCGTCTAATTCTTCTAAAATCTAGGTAGAATACCTATTCAGCGAATAGTAAAATTCGAAGTCTTGTGCTAGTAAGTGCATTGTGCCTATTGATTGGTGATGCTTTTAACATTCACTTCCGGCCGAAAGTAGCCTACTGGGACAGGAAGTCAGTTTTTTTAAATGGTGTAGTACTTTTTTATCGTGGATTTTGATTTTACATCGATTCCACATAAAAAAATATCTAGGTATGAAACTTTTGTTTAAAAATCTTTATTGTAAAAATGTACCACCTAGTAGTAATTATAAATAAAAGAAAATGAAAATTTTCTTTTTAAATTCGAGTAGTCAAAATGCAATGTTCGGTACGAATACTATGCAAAATTAAGTTTACTTTGTCAGAGGTGATTTCGTAATTAAACCCGACGTTGGAAATTATCTATCATTAAAGAAATAAATTATAAATTCATCATTTTCAGAGGTAAGTTTTAACTCGGAAAGAATTTGAACCATTTTATTGCGTTTCTCTTACTAAATGACAAATTAGATTTATTTTCTTTTCAAATAGGTACCTATGGTGTATTCCAAAGAAGAAGCGCACGACATGTTGCAAGTTTTATTTGAAGCTGGGTCATTCCTTGCTGCTGAAAGGTTGTGGCAAGAGCGTTACCCCAACAGATTTCCTCATTCTCGTAAAGTATTTTCGCGTCTATCTAGAAGAATCAAGAATGAAGGACTTGTCCAACCTCATCACAATAAGGGAAGGAAAATTCGCCGACGAATTAGAGATGAACGGTCTGTGGATATCGTCGCATCAGCAATCATTGAGCCAAATGATTCTGTAAGGCGCCGGGAACGTGATTCTGGTATAAGCAAATCCACTATCAGTGTTATTCTTCGGAGCAATAAATTTCATCCCTACAAAATGGAATTACATCAAGATCTGAATAATGTTGATATTGAACAACGTCTTGCATTCTGCAACTGGGCGAGTGGCCAAAGAGAAAATTTTCATCGAATCGTACTCTTTTCGGATGAATGTACTTTCAAAAGTGATGGTGAAGTTAATACGCAGAATTTTCGTTATTGGGCAGCGCAAAATCCGCACTGGCTGAGAATGGAAGACCACCAACGGGTTTGGAAAGTTAATGTATGGTGCGGCATTATCGATAACCAAATCATAGGCCCAATTTTTTTCGAAGGAAACCTTAATAGCTTTAGATATCTCCATCTTGTAGAAAGAGAATTAGCCCCTTTATTAGAAAATGTTAATCTTGAGATACGTCGTGACATGTGGTTCCAGCAAGATGCATGTCCTTCGCACACTGCGCTTATCATTCGAAGAGCTTTGAATCGTTTATTTCCGAATAAGTGGATTGGAAAGTACGGTCCTGTCAATTATCCACCTCGATCCCCGGACCTTTCAGTATTAGATTATTATTTATGGGGAAGAGTAAAAGATTTAGTTTACCGTGAGCGTCCAACTACGCGAATCACAGAATTATTCGCAGTGATTATTCGCAGAATCACAGAAGCAATCCGCTCGCTTGAAGTAGCAGAAATTAGAAGAGCTGTTGATAATTTTGAAGCTAGAGTGCAGGCATGCATTTTGCAAGGTGGAGCGCATTTCGAACACTAAAATAAATAACCCAATAAAAAAAAAGTTTATTTAGGGAAACAAGAATGGACATTATTTATGTTTTCATAAAAAAGCTAGTTTATTATGTTTATTCAGATTACAGTTTATTTATTTGATTTGTTATAAAAATAAAAATTTTTTATAAAATAAATTATAAAAATAAAATAAAAATAAAAATAAACCAATGGCAAGATTCTTTCTGAATTTTTTTCTCGCTAAATATGCGTCTAATAAAAAAAATACTGGAAACACTTTTTACTCAAAATTTCGTGTTCTTTCAGAATCCAGTATAAAAAATAGGGGTTCCTATTTAAAAAACGAAATTTGACCTTGAAATGACCTTGAAAATCAACTTCAAGGTCAAACTAAAGGACACCGCTAAAATCCTTGATTGATTTGCTAAAACTTTCGTATATATCATATTTCCTAAAAACGTGTTGCTAAAGAAATAAAAGGGGTGGACGGGTGGTTGTGGACACCCGGTATATAAACGCTCGCAACGATCAGGAGAGTTACTCGCCAACTCTCCATTTTTCTTGTATAGTAGGGGTCTTAAGTCTTCTTATATACTAATGGAAAGAATTTCTATGCACTCGCAGAAAAGATAGTAAATTAAGATTAGCCACCTAGTGTCGCTTTATGTTACCAACTTTTTTGCTCTAAAATTCTCGCTACGCTCGCTGCCTCGGCTCTCATACTATCCCGCGCTGAAAACATTCTCTCCTCCGGTGTAATATGGCACCCGTTACGCTACTAACGCATAAATAACTAATATGAGTGTGTATGAGGTATATAAGTAAGAATAATCAAGAAAGAGAGACAGACAGATAGACGCCGACAGCGGTACAATTATTATTTTTTTGAAACTTCAGTTGATTAAATAAAATATTTAGTTGATTCAATAAAAATTAAGTTAAATCAATATCAATGCTATTGAAACAAAAACTTTTGCAGTTGTTTCAACTTTCGAGAAGCATTCGTTTTAACCACCTAAGGTCTTTAGCCATAACATCAAGTTTTCTGTTGATTCAACAAGGTTCTGATATTCTAACATATGTGACGTTAACACAACATAATTGATGTCGAAACAACAGACTCTGCTGTTGGCTTATTTTATCATAGTGAATTCTACCAATTCAACAGACGAGTCTGTAAAATCATCATTCGCGCAATTGAGCCGATAGAGGGCCAGTCAAGTGAACAGCGGATTAGTTGAATGAACAGCTGATACGTTGAACCAACCATTATTTTTTCTCAGTGTGCTTACCTCAAAATTAGGCAAACTTGAAAGTTTTGTATCTCGGTCGAAAATCATCGTATCACAAAAAACCGGAGGGCATTTTAAAGGTAATTGCAAAAGCTTCCATTTAAGACGTGCAGAGACTTAAAAATGAAAATGTGTTTTTTACAGTAAAAAACTGATTAAAAAAATTTCAATTTTTTTAACCTTGACTTAAATCAATGCCAATTTAGAACCAGGCGGTGGAGGGCAAATCGACCGGAGGGGTTCGGAGGGTAATGTCTTTCCCTTTAAAATTAGCCCCCGCGGGGTTCTATCCGATGTTTTTTAACCGAGTTACGGCGTTTTTTATAAAAAAATAACCTTTTTTTTCAATCCTCAATTACTTCGACTTGCGTACGTTTTGGAAAAAAATGCCAAAGAGAAAAAAGTTTCATTTTGTGCCCAAGAATACGAAAATAAAGTTAAAATAAAGAAATAGAGAAAAAAATTTTTTTTCGGTTTTTTAGTGCATTAAAAAATAAAGGAATTTAACTTTTTTTTTACGCTTAGTTTTAGTTTTTTTGTGATTTACTACGTCCCTAGACATTTTAAAACGATATGCAAAGACCAGAAGTTGAGCGTAGAAGACTGAAAAATACTGCAGTACCTTTGAAAAATAAAACAATATTTAAAAAAAGAAGGTACATAATGAAAAATTTGTATCAAATATTTGTTCAATTTCGTGTGAAAATATTTTTAAATACGATGTAATTAATTGGTATACAATAATTATACTTATGACGATACTCACACGTAGCAACTAAATTGAAGTAGAATATATTTTCAATTTGAAGTTTCACATCAATTGTAAATAAAACAATTATATATTTCTTGCATTTTTACATGTTTCAATCACTATTATTTTTACTTGACAGACTTGAACCTTTACGAAATATCAATGCTGATGAATAGTATATTATGGATAATTTTAAAACTGTAAGAAAACAAATATATCTCATACAAACGTGTCAATTGGCTATGAGCCCATTAAAGATTCAAATGCATTGAACACATTAATGAATCAAATCGATGAAGAAAATGTTCCCGACAGTGAATCTCAACAGCTTTCAAAGGCGAGTAACTTTTGTGAGATTTAAATTACTATCGTCTATTCGAAGAACTGTATACATTTTCTATAACTATTGTTTAATATTTTAGTGTAACTACCCGCAAATGCAGAATGAAGAAACGTTAAAACTTAGCTCTGAAATGAAGAAAAATATGCTGTTAAAACAGTATGCTACTAATGATCCTTCAAATTACATTAAGTAATAATTGCAGTAACTTTAAATATAGTATGATAATGTTTTTGGTTTTTTTTAATATAGAAAAGCAGATGAAATATCGAAATTATTAAAAAAACGCATCACAGCAAATTCTGTCCATACACGTACTCTTATGAATCAACATAAAATGAAAAAACAAACGCAGTACCGCCTAATACTTAGCACTGGGTTCGAAATATTTTCGAGGGCAAACTTTTCATCAAATCAGAAATGGGAAGCTTTTAAAAATGTCAATCGAACGCGGCGCATCAATTTCAATGCTAAAAACAGAAGAAGCGTCTGAAACAAAGCGTTACTATTTTGAAAAAATTGATAATTTTCTTGAAATAAAGAAACTTTTTATCTCACCATGCGGAAGATCAAGTAAAGGTCAGTTAAAAGCGTTACGTGTATTTATGAATGATAGTATTCGAAATAGTAATATAAATTAACGTTTATATATTATATTATACGCATGAATATTAAAATGATTTATTCAGTCAAAATTTTAAATTTCATTATTATTTTTTTATAATCTTGAATATAGATTTATTATGAAATATTTTGTTATGATTTTTCAGGCTTCTTTATCTCCTGGTACCCGAAAGTTGATTGAAGGCGTGTTAAAAGGAAAAAAATATTCACAATACCCAGATAAATTAAAAGCTTTCGCACTTACGCTACACTTTTATGCGCCAAATGGATATAACTTTGTACGAACAAGTTTTATGAAAATGTTACCACATCCATCGACTTTACGTACTTGGTTAAAAACGTATAATTATAATCCAGGTATGTTATCTGAAGCTTTGGAAAGCGTAAATAAATTGGTTGCACCGGCTGTAATTGAAAACAAGGAACTATTTTTTAATTTGACAATAGATGAAATGTCAATACGAAAACATATACGGTGGAATAAACATGAAAACAAATTTGAGGGTACTATCGATTTGGAAAAAAGTGATGAAAGTTATGATAATTCTGAGTACGCTACAAACGCAATAGTTTTTATGCTTGTGTGCATAAAAAAGCACTTCAAAATTCCGATAGCATATTACTTGATAAATGCATTGTCCACCGAAGACAAAAGTAATTTATTAAAGCCGATACTTCTCGAATGTCACTCTAATCATATTGATATTCGCCATATTACTTTCGATGGGGTATCGTCCAATATTGGTATGGTGGAGGAGTTAGGGGCGCATATTTACAATAATATTTCGACAGCATATTTTTTACATCCCTGCAGTGATAATCCACGGCGAGTATATACTTCTCTTGATGCTTGTCACATGTTAAAATTAGTCAGAACTGCTATTGCTTCGTCAGATTTGACAGATGGAGAAAATAACATTATTTCTTGGAAATTTATCTAAAGATTAGTAGAGTACCAGGAAAAAGAAGGTTTGCATTTAGCAACCAAAATTCGGAAAAGACACGCCAATTTTCAAAATGAAAAGATGAAAGTAAGCCTTGCTGCACAAACTCTAAGCACTACGAGGGTGGTCCGATAAGTACTTAGCCTCACCGCCCGATAGCGCAAAAGAAATATTCTATCACGTAGTACAACCTTCTCGATGGTTACTGTCAAGATTTCAGCCGGATCGGAGTTGTAGTTTATTTTTGAGAGCGTGTGAAAGCAAGTGTGTCCGTTGATTTTTGAAAAATGGAAAAAGAGCAGTATCGGTCGGTGATTCGATTCTTGTTTTTGGAAGGGAAATCGCGCAGCGAAATCAAAAAGCTCTTGGATGCTGTGTACGGTGACTCTTCTCCTTCGATGGCGACCGTCAAAAATTGGTTTAACGAGTTTCAACGTGGTAGCACGTCGATTTTTGAAGAGCCACGTCCAGGTGCTCCGAAAACGGCTACCACGGAGGATAACGTGACAAAAATTCACGATCTCGTATTGGCAGATCGACGATTGAAGGTGCGCGAGATAGCTAAGATCGTAGGCATCTCATAAGACCGCGTGGGTCATGTCCTGCATGAAATTTTGGGCATGAGAAAGCTGTCGGCGCGATGGGTGCCGCGTTTGCTCAACAAGCGCAACCGTGAGACAACTTCAGAGCAATGTCTGACGCTGTTTAAGCGTAATCCGAAGGAGTTTCTGCGTCGTTTCGTGACAGTCGACGAAACATGGATCCACTGGTATACACCAGAGACCAAGGAATAGTCGAAACAGTGAACTTTACCCGGAGAAAGTGCTCCGAAGAAGGCAAAGACTGCCCCATCGGCCGGAAAGGTGATGGCCACCGTTTTCTGGGATTCACAAGGTGTGATCTACATCGACTACCTGAAGAGGGGCAAAACGGTCACAGGGCTGTACTATGCCGAATTGGGCATAATAATATTACCTAATATTGGGCCGATTCGACGTCGAATTGCAGAAAAAACGGCCCTATTTGGCGAAGAAAAAAGTGCTCTTCCACCATGACAACGCACCGGCTCACATCTCCGCCGTCGTCATGGCCAAATTGGTCGAATTAGGCTACGAAATGCTGCCCCATCCACCGTATTCTCCAGATTTAGCCCCGTGCGACTTCTTTTTGTTTCTAAACTTGAAAAAGTCACTCGCCGGGCAGAAATTTGAGTCGAATGAGGAGGTAATCGCTGCCACGGAAGCCTACTTTTCAGACCTCGAGGAAACGTATTTTTCAGACGGGTTAAAGAAGTTGGAGCATCGCTGGGCCAAGTGTATCGAACTAAAAGGAGACTATGTTGAAAAATAAAACGCCACTTTTCCAAAATTTTCGTTTTTCTTTTGTAGGCTACGTACTTATCAGACCACCCTCGTAGTGTTGCGATCGCCTTAGACGTTTGCGCAACTGATTTTGTTTGCGCCGTTTGCGCTCCAAGGATAAGAGAGAGAGAGAGAGAGAGAGAGAGAGAGAGAGAGAGAGAGAGAGAGAGAGAGAGAGAGAGAGAGAGAGAGAGAAAGATGATTTTTATTTTATTTTGATTTTTATTATGATGTTTTTCCGAAAATATAAGACCATAAAAAAAGGGTCAGTTCCGACCACCCGCAGGTAGAAAACGGACTCTGTGCAGTTTTTTTGTCATAAAAATCGCTGGTTTCTGATTCGCCTGCAGGGGATGGGCCCAGAGAGTAGGGAGGAGTTTTCCGCGCTTCCCTCGGTTTCCTCGATATCGAGTCGAGTACCAGGAGTTCGTTCCGTTTGGAAATTCGATAGCTAAGCATGACTAGCTCTGCTTACCCTTGCCGGTTCATATCTCGCTAAGTTCCGCGCCGCGCCTGCATCAACTAAAAGGTGTCTTGTACGACACCGCCATTTCTTTATTCTACAACTGTGTAGGTGTGAGTGTGCGTGACCGCCGAGTCGCGCCTGAACTGTTGCTGTGTAATCACCGAGTGACGAAAAACTGCGTGATCCGAGAGTGTTCGAGCGTGTTTTGTCATCAAAAGATCTGAGTGTGTAATCATCGTCTACAGTAAGGGCCAATTGCGTTGGCTGGCGACGTCTGCGCGTCCCTGAGGTGTTGCCCGGGATTCAGCTCTGCCCATGAGCTCGGCAACTTAGATGTTACCGCAGTACGCGTGTGTGCCCGAGACATCGGGGCTTCGGTGCGCCTGTGTGTGTGTGGGGCAACACCTTCCTTCCAAATCACCTGGCTAGGACAAGTAAGTAAGAATTTTACCTGGATGGCCATTCAAGCGTGCGAAGCGTTATAGGCTCTGCGAGCCTCAATTGATCGCCGGTGTATATGTACTATATATATATAACTACTTTATGGCTCTCTCTCTACCTGCATTTACTGTGCCGATGTTGTTCCGTCATCTAAATTCTCTTTCTTACGTGTCAATATTTTACAAGCGTAACAACTATTTTGTCCAGTTTTGCATCTATGTAATTGTTACATCATTATTTATATTTGTGGCTTGTATTTAAATGGCTTTTCCTCCACTCAAGACTGGGGTTTTTTTATGCCGGCTAAATATAACGCATTCTCATTTATTTTCTATTTGAATAAATTACAATCATTAGTTACATTAAATCTCAGCGTTATCTATTATAAATTGCACACGCCTTCCCATCCTAACCTTGAGCTCCCTTTTGTTTGTTATTTTATGAGACTTATAATTATTATCTTATTTATTAGCATTGAATTTGAACAGATTTGGAACTGTCCGAATTTGAAGGTGCCGAATCACCTGCGAAATACTGTCGTATCGTGGATGAATCTTTTGATATTTTAAATTCGAAAAATAAATTTTGCAAAAATCCAAGTAAACAAGCTATAAATAAAAAAAATCTGGAAGATATTAAGATGAAAGTAAAATCTAACGTTAATTATATTGGTAGCTTAAAAATCAGTAGCCAACCCATTTGTGAAAGTACAAAGCGCACAGCTTTTATTATTGCATTAAATAATGTGGTGCAATTGGCTGATGATTTATTTAAAGAAGGTCAATTACATTTTTTATGTACATATAAATTATCGCAGGATCACTTAGAGACTTTTTTTTCTTGTATACGTCGATTTGGAGGATTTAATAATAATCCTAACGTAATACAATTCAAGAGTACATACCGTAAATTAATGTCTCATGTTAGTATTACAGTTTCATTGAATGCAAACTGTACTCCTTTAGATGGCACGAGCCTTCTAATGCCAGCAAATAGCAACAAAACGAAAAATGCTACAATGAGTGGGTTAGAAGAATTAGTTTCCGAAAAAGTATTGAGTTTACATGATCTTTTAAAATCTTTATCAGAAATACATTTAAGCGAATACACATCTAAAATAATAGCATATGTCAGTGAGCTGTTGTCAAAATGATTGATCAAAATAAAGTAAAATGCGGTTTGTGTTTGAAAAGTTTGAAAACAGAGACTCATGAGGAAGCTATTTCTGTTCTTCAACGCCGAAAAGCTTATGGAAAATTAGTGTCGGCTTCTAAAGACGTAATTTTGATCAATAAGATTGCCAAAAAAGTATTACGAGCTCAAGCCTCGTTATCTCCAAAATATTTAAAAGAAAGATTAGTAATACAAACTCTTCGCGCGCTTCCTATGAAGTCATTGTTTTTAAAATACGAACACGTACTTGAAGAAGAACTATTGAGCGACCACCGCAATCAACTTGTAAAATTAGTTTTGAATCAATATTTTCAAACAAGATTGCATTATGAAGCAACATGCATGCTTAATATTAAAGTTCGAATAAGAAAAAGAAATAATAATTTTACGAAATTTGAAAGACAGTAATCTAAAAACTTTTAGCATTCTCTGAATATATCTTTTTAAATTTATATGTAAAACTGTGTGTGTGTGTCTGTGTGCTGTTTACCTTTTTAAAAAAAAATTTAGATAATCACCATGTAAAGAGCAGGTACAATTCTCTTGTAAGAATGATGGACGAGAATAATTTGACAATATCTGATTTGAATAACAATTTCGACACATAACTATACAGAAGATTCAAAGGCTGCCTGTGATATTGTAACGAATTAAAACAGTAATTCTTATAGTTTAGCATGTGAACAATAAAATAATATACAGGAATTCAAGTAATTTTGTTATATTTATAGCTCTTACCTTTATTAAGAAAACAGTAAAATTGATTTTTAGTATATTGATAAAATTAATTGATTCTTATTATGAATCTTAGTTAAAATTCGCTAGTCAAAGAACGCGTAAGCGCATGCAGGGCAACAGACAATAAGCGTCGACTAGAAAGAAACAGTCTCACTCTCGCGGACAGTTTCATAACCTGATATCAGCAGTCTATCCTTTATATGTCTATAGCTATAATGTGAATTTCTTTAGCAACTGATTTGCATTGATAATATATTAAATATATTGAATAACGTTGATTGCGACTGATACCATTATCATAAATCAAAAGTAACTTATCTTATACCGTTATAATGTATATAATTCATTTACTTACGCTTAGTTTTTTCAGAAAAGTTACTGATCTTTTGACACATAAAATAGTCACTGACCTAACCTAATATATATACGTACTTGCAACATGGTCTTGTTAGGATATGGTACCGGTATGCCAATGAAGTTGCTACAAGAATTGTCGTACTAGTAATTTTGACTATGTAACATAGTCAAAATTATTCAAATCCTAACAATATTTACTAATATTGTAATAAAATTAGCTGAATTATCTAACAAATAATATTTAATATCTTACAATTTTTATTAAAAAACTTTTTACTATGTAAAATAATAATATTTGAGATACAGTAGTGTAAAAATTATTATTGTCATTTGTAATAATTGTTATAAGCATATTAAATTTTACTCAGATTCGAGTAAGCAGCAAGATTACTATCTTTTATAATACATTGTACTACAATTGTAGCACTTTTTATAGCATCATTTCTCTCAGTGTATATACCAAACATATTGAAGTTTTCTATTGCAGCATTAACATATTGCAGCACTTTTCTTGTCTTCTTCATAGAAGAAATAGATTCATTGTTGTTATATTTCCGTTTACATATTTTCCTGATCATGAATTATGCTTGTTGTTGGTCTACTCGGAAGTTTGGACATTTAGAACTACTCCAATTAACATTTGAATAAACAGAAGAAACTGAGCCATAATTGTAATATTTATTTTCAATGCATAGCAGACTATGTAAATACAGAATAATATTAGGGGATATCGTGAAGTTTATTTACTGATGTGAAATCCATAGTGTAATCAATGGAAAGTGTCGAAAGCGTCAGAGTGTACGCAAAAAAAGCAAAGCAAAAAGAGAAAGGCGATCAGTGGCAAGCGGAATGAAGACATCTCTAGGAAGGTAGAGCAAGATCAATGGAGTGCAAATGGAAGACATGCAAAAGAGAAACAGGATACATGGAAGTTGCGAAAAAGGACAGACAGTGGCATTTCTCAATTAAGCTGGAACGATCCTCAATGTGGTAGGAGCGTGGCGCAAATGGAGAAAGCGGCCGAAGAGACAGGTACAGGCAATGTGGGGCCACAAATCTGTAGCCTAAAATTTACTTGCAGGCTACGTGCCGGTAACGTAATATTGGCGCAACCCTACGGAATAACAAACGCGCACATGGATAAGAGGATGAAGCTCGATTCTCGAGCAACTGCGTGCATCGTAGTCTGACGGGTAGCCGCGTCTCTCCCTTCTTCGTCTATGTGACAAAATGTAGAAGCCATATCGCAAGAGATTGTAGCGATCGACGCCGATTGTATCGGGATAAGCCCTAAGATGCTTGTTGCTGCAAGCAACATCTTCTGCTTAAATTATCAAGAATATAATTATCAAGAATATAATTCTTGATAATTTAAGCAGCGGGTATGGAGAGCTGACGATGCAGCACTATTAGCTCGAAGGCCCGAAGAAAAGTCACAGCGATATTCGTAGCGCTGAGAGAGAATCTGATTACCATGGCAGTTCAGCTCGATTACGATGATTTTATGCGCTAGTAGCTAGCGGTTCCCCCAGCTGGTTTGAGCCAGTGGTATTTGCATAGTGACAATCTGCTGCCCCCCCCTCTCCCTATCTCTCTTTCTGTCTTTCTCTTGGCACTACTACTGCTAAGCTATCAGCTGAAAATTCTTATCAAAGACTAACGATCCCGTAGGGGATTCCCAAGATCTCACGCAGGGATTTCGGCGTGCGGTCGTCCAGCTGTACTTTATCCGCATTCTAAAGAAGTTACGTTGTGCGCAGGGGTGCCGCTACTACCTCGTGCCTCTGCTCTCTGATCCCGACACTTGCCATTCACCAGGCTTGCGCGAGTCGAAACCTCGCGCCACCCGAAAATAGCTTTCGAGCTACCCTCTGATCCTTGCATGCTGTCGCTTCCCTCCTCGAACTGCGACTCGCCCATTCGCCCACGCATACGTAATAGAGCGGCTTTCACTCCGTTATAAATTAAAATTCATTTCCGAATTCCAGTGCTAAATAACATTTCGAGAAGAACTTTCCTATACAATATATTTAGTCTATACTTATAGACTCGTTTTATACCCGGACGTGAATATCTGGTACTGCTTTTCACTAGACACAAGTCTAGATCAACTAAAGACCTATGAAGAAAGAGCCGAAAGTTTCTAAAATAACAACTAACACTGCAATTACGTTGCTCCAAATCCAAGCGGTTCATTTGTGAAATTCGCTCTCCCCCTTTCTCCGCCGTTTTTCATGGCTTGATAAATTTCAGGATGTTGCCATTTCATAAAGTTATGCTGAAGTTAACTTCATTATCGACAAGATGTCAAATTATATCGTCTTGAAAATAATGACGTCTTTCAGAAACGTTATTAAACGTAACATCGTATCAGGATTTCGAAAAAATAATGACGTCATTTAATGATGTTAATTAAAAAAATAACGTTATTTTATTTTAAAATTCTTTTTATAATATAGAGCGAAATAACGCCATATTCCGAAAATTATGTTATTTCTTTTAAATTTTCGTTTTATTTGATGCCACGTCTTTTGATGGAATGACGTCGTTAGGTCAAACGTCGAAATTTATTTATTAATAAAAAAATTGTTGTTTGATATGTTATTACGATAAATAATAGTCAATTGATACAGAAAATGGTTATTATTTATTAAAAAAAGAAAAAAATTTAACTTGACTAGAAATTGAATCTGGAAACTTTGAATTACTAAACCTGTACTTTAATACGTACTTTACAACTATCGGCGTTAGGATGCTATTAGTTTGCTCATCCCAAATTTTTCATAACTATTAACGAGCTCATCCTAAAAATTTGTCAGAAATAGAAATAAATCAACTCGACCTTTCTGTTGGACAGTAATTACTGTTTCGCTTAATAATTTTTGAAATTCCATTTTCAATATCCTATTTTAAATTTCGCAAAGCAAGCAAGCAATGTGAGTGAGTAATTTATTTTTCGGTTTTTGAAAAATTTATAGCATGAGCTCATAAGATCGGAATAAATTTTTAATTCGTATTAAAAAGGTAGTGATTGTTATTTTTCTTCTATATTTAATAATTTGAGATATCTATTCTTTGTATACATTTTTTTAATTTAGCTTGATTGTCTGTTAAAACTTCTTAATTTTTAAATGGACTATTGTATATATTGTCATCTAGAATTTCAAAAATATTATCAAGAAAAAAAAAAACATTACACACATATTTAAACAATTTTTAATAAAAGTAATTTAATAATTGTCAAAAATACAATGTTCTCAGTAACTATAATATAGGAATATATATTATAATGCATAAAAATTACACAATCAAAAAGCACTTATTAAAAAATCTAATAGATGACATGACTCATAGACGACATTTTAATGAATATAAGTTATTTCATTGGGCGTTAATTAACGTTTTTTGGCATCTGTATGAATGAATAATGAAAAATAATTTGATTGTTGCCGAATTTAGATGCTTAGAAAGAATAAAAATATTTAAATATATGTAATATATTTTGAATATATTTATAACTCAAGATAAAAATTGATGCTTCTGAGTATTTGAACTTGGCAGTAACTCATTCATTCAATCTATAGATTTATAACAAAAAGACATCATTAAACGAAATTATTAATATTTCATCCTCGAATGATGGTATTTATTACATTTTTCAATAAAGTTTTTTTGACTATGTAAGTTTCATAACCATATTGTAACGATTGGATCGATCGACTCAGAAGCTGATAGGGGAGAGGGGATAGCAAAAGTAAATACCCTCTATACTGGGGATCTCGGAATCGAACAGCGCCGCGTAGCTCATGTAAATTGCAAGCTTGGCACAGTACTCTTGTTCGGTCCTCCTAACAGTGTAGACCTTGGATATCTCCGTGGAGATTATCGCATTGTGCCGAATCTCCAACGAAACTAAGGATGTAATCATCATCCATTCCTATCCTAGACCGAACTGGAGACCTCAGGTAAGAGAGCTCCGGGATAATGAGAGTAGAAACCAAAAATATTCCTTCCTTATAAAATTGTTGAACTCATTTCCGAATTGAGTACGCAAGGTGCGTCACGTGAATTGAGGAAAGGGGGAATTGAACTTTACGTACGCAATGAATTCAGAGTCACAAATCTATAATATCCTCTAAGATATGTGAACCTGGAAATCCTGGTATTTCAGAATACCTATAAAATAGCGTCGAATTGAGCAACTTTTCTAGTGCTTTAATTGATATTAATTAGTCTACAGATCTAAAGGTGCCCGTACAGAGAAATAATGACTTCTTTGACGCCTTCAGAGATCTCTGCGACAGCGATAGCTACAAAATGATCACAAGCCACCATTTTTCAAACCCAGAGATTGAAGGAAGTATATCGGAAGGGATTCGATGCGCTCAATTTGAATCCGGGCTCAAAATGTCTCCATCACCTTATGTTTTTAAAATATCCTAACCTCAAAGTGTAATATTCACTGTTTTTGCAGTTGTTTAGATTTTCTCACAACGCAAATTTTTCTTCCATTGCAAATCTGGAGACGGCATTGGAAAAAGAAAATCTATTATAAAATGAACTATTTAATTTTTTAAAGTGGATTATTACAACCAGATATATCGATTATTGACAAGTAGAAAATATGAGTTTTAAGTCTATAATTCTTTGCGCTATATTTATCTTTATATTCTTGTGTATTGTATTATTTCAGCCATTTTCAAGGCTTGTTTTCTATTATTCCATCTTTGCTTTTTAGATTTTTCATCAAACTTTCTATTTTATGTGGGTTTGTAGGAATAATAAATTTACTCTTCATATTACTTTGCGTGACGTCACTGAAATATAATTTATTGGCACCCCTATCTTATCACTCAAAGTATCCCCACATTTGTAAAAAAAAGATTTCATACTATTAGCAATACTAGTCGGATCACTTATTTTTTTTTTGTTATCCTTTATTATAAAATTAATACTGTAAATTCTATGCGTATTTTCCCTAAACTTATTGATTATTTTCCGTAGATTTCTCAGATAACTAGAATTTTTATTTATTAGTTCTTTATCGTATACTTCCTTAGCTTTATCTGTAAAACCATAAAATATATTAGTCTAATTTTTATAATATATTTTATTTTTTCATAATATCAGGATTCTTTACAAGATACCAGTATAGCACTTGTGATCTATTTATTTCTAAGGTTTAGATTTTGTTTGAATTTACTATAGTTTAACTTCTGATCTGCTTTGTATATACAATTATTTATTTAATTGATAAGAGAATTTATTACAATATCGTAACTATGCATGTTTGTTATTTTCAACCAATCAACACAACCAGCTATTTGTTTTTATTTTGTTATATTTAATATGTTCCATTGTACGTTTTAATATTATGTTTCTTAATTAGTTTGATTGTCATAATGAGTGGATAATGATAATTAACTGAAACTATAAGAGTAAAAGTTTTGTAGTTAATTATTTCAGTTTGTATAAAAATATTATTAGTGCTCTTCCTTTCCTACATCTACATATTGTAGCTATAGATGACCAAGTTATTCCCTAAAATCCCGGTGCATAACTGTAAGGAGTGAAGATGCGCGGAAGTAGTTAGTACAAGTCTTTTTTCAGGCAACCTATTCTTTTTTTACAGAAAACAAATTAAAATTTTCACAAAAACAAAAACGTATTAAACGTTCACTTAGTTGATACAAGACTGGTCGCACAGTACGAGGGTCGTTTGAATAGTCCGTGCAAAGTCAGAGAGATGGCGCTACTAGTGCATATCAGGGTTATTTTCAGTTAGTGGCATATCTTGGAAGAGCACACCAAGTTTCAGCCAGATCGGTCAATTACTTTGCGTTTTACATTCGTTTCAATCAAAGAAATCGAGTGGTTGTAAAAAAATGGACGAAAAAGAATTTCGTGTATAGATTAAACATTACTTTTTCAAAGGCAAAACAACTCAGGAGATTGAACAGAAGCTTGATAAACATTATGGTGATTGTGCACCTTCGATTAGAATGGTTTATAAGTGGTTTCAAAATTTTCGGAGTGGCCATATGAGCACAAAAGACGCTGAACGTTCTGGACGCCCTGTTGAGGTTACCACTTCAGAAATCATTGATAAAATCCATGATATGGTGATGGCTGACAGAAGAGTGAAGGTGCGTGAGATTGCTAATACTGTAGGCATCTTGAGCGAACGGGTACATAATATTTTGCACCAACATTTGGACATGAAAAAGCTATCCGCTAGATGGGTGCCGCGATTGCTCATGATTGACCAAAAACGAGATCGTGTGAAGTGTTGCAAGAATGGTTTGCAGCTGTTCCAGCAAAATCCGCAAGACTTTAAGCGTCGTTTCATCACTGTAGATGAAACATGGATACATCACTACACTCCTAAGACCAAAGAACAGTCTAAACAATGGGTTACCAAGGGAGAATTTGTTCCGCAAAAGACGAAGACAATTCCTTCGGCGGGGAAGGTTATGGCGACTGTCTTTTGGGATTCGCAAGGAATAATCTTCATCGACTATCTAAAAAAAGGTAAAACCATTACAGGCGAATATTATTCATCGTTATTGGATTGTTTGAAAACCAAGTTGCTAGAGAAACGTCCACGATTGGCCCACAAAAAAGTCCTCTTCCACCACGACAATACGCCAGCTCACGCCTCAGCAGTTATGGCCGCAAAACTGATGGAGATAGGGTTCCAACTCGTTTCAGATCTCCCTTATTCTCCAGACTTGGCTCCGTCGGACCACTATTTGTTTCTTAATATGAAAAAATGGCTGGCGGGGAAAAGATTTTATTTGCCTATTTTAGAGACTTGGACAAATCCTATTATTTGGAAGGGATTAACAAACTAGAGCAGCGTTGGATGAAGTGTATCAGCCTAAAAGGAGACTATGTTGAAAAATAAATAGATTTATTAAAAAAAATCAAGCAGTTTTTATTTTTGCACGGACTTTTCAAACGACCCTCGTATCACACGAAGGAAGTGTCTCCCCATTTTCGACTAAAAATGCTAAACACACTGCTCTAATTTTCCATATACGCAGCGCTGAATCTCATGCGCCTCACCCTTTTTCTCGTCAAATTTCTCTCTCTCTCTCTCTCTCATCTAAAATAAATCTAAACATCTCAGTATTTGTCATAATTATTTCAAAATATTTAGTTGAAGTTTTATAAAAATTATAATCATCTGTAAATCCTTCGACTATATCGATCCCTTCCGATTCTATTTGTTTTTCCCTTTCTTTGAATCAATCGTATATTTTCTGTGAATTATTTCAGCACAGACTATATTTTCTCGATTTTTACTATGATATACGAGGTGTGTTCAAAAAATAACGAGAATTTTCGTTTTATGAAAAAAATATTTATTTATTCATCTACATTAATGTTGTCGCCTTCAAAGTAGTCCACTTCGGATACAATACACTTATGCCAACGCTTTTTCTAATCCTCGAAACACTTTTGAAACTCGATCTTTGTAATAGCTTTTAGCTCTTTCAGCGATTCGCTTTTAATGTCATCTATGCTTGTAAAACGACGGCCTTTTAATGTTCTCTTTATTTTTGGAAATAGAAAAAAGTCACATGGAGCCATATCTGGCGAATATGGAGGCTGAGGCATCGTTACAGTTTCGTTTTTGGCCAAAAATTCACGAACAAGCAATGAAGTGTGAGCAGGCGAATTATCGTGGTGCAAAAGCCATGAATTGTTTTGCCACAAATCCGGGCGTTTTTTTCGGATTGCTTCACGCAAACGACGTTGAACTTGTAGGTAGTACTGCTTATTGATTGTTTGACCTTGTGGCAAGAATTCATAATGGACTATGCCATTAAAATCGAAGAACACAGTGAGCATAACCTTCACATTCGACCGCACTTGTCGAGCCTTTTTCGGTCTTGGCGATCCAGAATGCCTCCACTGGGACGATTGAGCCTTAGTTTCGACATCATATCCGTAAACCCATGTTTCGTCACCTGTTATAACACGTTTTAGTAGTTCTGCATCGTTATTGACTTCATTTAGCGACTCCTGAGTAACTTCCATTCGCCGCTGTTTTTGTTCGAAATTCAACAATTTTGGAACGAATTTTGCTGCCACACGTTTCATACCCAAAACATTCGAAAAAATTTGATGGCATGAGCCAACTAATATGCCAACATCATCAGCGACTTCTCTGATTGTGATTCGGCGATCGTTCATTATCATTTCTTTCACTTTTTTCACGTTTTCATCGGTTGTTGATGTGCTTGGGCGTCCGGGTCGTTCGTCATCTTCAACGTTTTCGTGGCCATCTTGGAAACGCTTATACCACTCATAAATCCTTGCTTTACTCATAGCAGACTCACTATATGCCTTTGTTAACATTTGACAAACTTTACTACACTTTATTTCATTTTTTACGCAAAATTTAATACAAATTCTTTGATCCATTTTTTTTCACAAACGAAAATCGCCGAGCTCGAAAAACACGTCTAACGTTAGCGGCTGCCACTTAAAAAGTAAGCAATGAATATTGCTGAAAATTTTATCGTACTTCAGGGGCATGTGTACCAACATAATAAAAAAAAATTTTATACAAGCGGACTCTCCAAACCCGCGAAATTTAAAAATTCTCGTTACTTTTTGAACACACCTCGTATGCATGATGATTTAACTTTAAGACTTAAATCTTCCAATCGCGGGCATCTCATTTCAGGTTCTACCAATCTAAAATTTTTTTATAATTGAAAAATAATTAAATTCAAATTTAGATTATTGTTACGTTAATCTATAAATTATGGAAAGTTACTTTTCAGAAATAATTTTTTGAAACCATTACTTCTTTTATAATCCTTTTACATAAATATTTCTACAATTATGTAAATAATTACATATAGTATGATTTAAAAATTTGTATGGTATATACCATTTTTTCATAATATTACTATAAAATTCCATTTATTAAATATTTCAAATCATTTCAATACTTATTAACAATATAACTGTAGGGTAAGTGTCAGGACATCCTGGTAAATAAGCAAACTCTTTATAAATAAAAATATTTTTAAGACCCTGAAAGTTTTGCACATCGAAAATATAGTCCATCCTTAGAGTATAAATTCAATTGTTCTCCAAGATATGTGAACTGTATCGTATCTCAAAGCAATAATAACTATTTTTTTGATTCACCGATATATATAAGCCTCTTTCTTCAAAATTATATAATTTATAGTTTTCGAAAAATATTCTAGAGGGCGTTACAGTCGGTTTACTCATCCCCTCCTACTTTTCATTCGAGCTATCCTCGCCGCGTTCTACAGCGCCGTCACTTTACTCGTATAGCCCCATCACTTAAAACCGCTTCGGCTTAGTTTTTTTCACGACAGCCAGCGAGCTATGCTGGCTTTACTTATTCCATTTATAAGAATCCTCAGTAGATCGTTAAATCCTTATTGACTAGTTAATCAAATCAATATTCATTGATAATTGAGAACTAGCTCATTTTAGAGCTGCTCGATACCTATTTCTTCTCCTCATAATAATCCTTTATAAGATTACTGACAGGTGACTTTACAAGCTACATAACTAACTACATAATCATCGCGATAACTTCTACTGCTTATTTTGAACATACGATAAAAAACGCGTAGAAAGCTTATTATTAATTGAAAGATTCAGATATAGATGATCTAACTAGATGGAGAAATCTAACAGTTAATGCTATAATTTCGCTTAAGGAATTTAAGAAACATCATAATTTAATTGGAGCAATTCGACAAAGATGTCAAACTTAGAATTTTCATTTGAATTCTTTTGAAGTCAATTTGAGTAATGCTATAAGATTTAGCGAAAGTATACAACCATTATAGTCTATTCCTTATAAAATTCAAGAAGATGGAGTTATTTGGAAACCAATTCATTCGGCATTTGAGAATCGTATTAGTACAGCATGGATAGTTAATTAAAGTCACTTAGACATACAAACATTTCTAATTACTACAAATCAACTCTCAAAAATTTCTAGATACTCATAATGTTTTAAAAATAAATACAGAAATGGCGGCACGATTTATCATAAAGAAAAATTAAGAAGATATTCAAATCAAGTATTTCAGTGCTGAACATGTTTGCATTTATAAGGCCACTGACCTTAATAGATGGTTTAAAAGTAGTATTAAAGATGTTTTACTAAATAATATAGATGAATTTCAAGAATGAGAATCAGGCTAGTCATTAAAAAACTAAGTATAAGCCTCTTAGACCGAGCTCATATATTCCATTACCATCATGCTTAATCGTTAAAAAAGCATATATCAATGTTAAAAATGGAGATAATGAATGTTTTGAGTAGGCTCTATTATCATGTCTTCATTTAGTTAAGCAACATAGTTATAGCGTAAATACTGATAAGCGTTATGAGAAAGAATTGAATTTTGACGGTATAAGTTTCCCTGTAAAAATGGAAAGCATTCCAAAATTTTAAAAGTTAAATAATAATAAAAAAATAAAAATAATAGTTAAATAATAAAAGTCAAATCTCTGATCTCGCGGAAAACAAAGAGCGCTATATATTTTTCACAAAAAAAGTTGCAAATGATCGGATTAGCTTTCGATTCATCGATTTATGCTCTCATCTCTAGATAAGTTGGCGTTTTACGTATCTTAGCTGGATATTGTACAGCAAGAATTTGAGAAAAATAATTATGCTGTAGATTATAACGAGCGCTATTAACCCACGTTATGTCTCTCTCTTCCCATGATACGTCATATACTTATTATTATATACTACAATTAGCTACTAGCGCAGCTGACAATAGCGTGAGAGGAGAGGCGGCCGATCACGGTAAGTCGTGTGAGAGGGAGGAAGAGAGAGAAAGCTAGTAAATCGCGACACGCGTAAGGGTGCCGCTGGTTTCTTAGTCTTACCACGAGAGAGAGGAGAGCTGATTTGACCACGTGATCGCGCACAGCGTATCCTTCGGCAAGTCGAGCAACCCTTGGTTCATTATCACCGTTTCGCTGCGTTTACGCTTTCCGAGTTGGTTTAACGAAGGAAAAGTCATCCGTCGCCTCCTCTTCCTTAGTAACTGTAGACTAGGCAGTCACTGGGACAGCGACTACACACGTGCGCGCGTGCTGATACTAGTGCACAACGAGTGTGCCCTTTTCTTTTGTAACGCATAAGCGAGGGCTAGGAAGGTACGACCGGCAACTGTAAGTGCCTGCGATTTCTCTCTTTCTCTCTCTCTCTCTCTCTCTCTCTCTCTCTCTCTCTTTACTTTCATTATATACGCTTGTGTACTATTGTGAATTTTTTGCCTTTTACATTATTATACAATTTGTTTTATGATAAGCGCTTGCTTCTTTTGAATCCTATTTTTCCCGCTTTCCCGTCGCCCTTTGCGACTGCGCATTGCGTTCTTTCGCGTTTTCAGCGCAGGTGAGCTGCACGACGCTCTCCGCAAGCCTAGGAGCTGAACCGCTCCCATGACGGCATAGCTGTACTGCCTAGACACCGCATTTTAAATTCATAAACCTAAAATTTTCCTCATTATTTTCTAATGACAGCGACTATAGAGCGCATCACATGCGCAGTCCTGTTATAAGATTAAATCGATTTACTTAAAAGAAAAGAAGTTTTTAGTTTTTCCATACGAATATTTCAAAATTTAAATAGTCTAACTGAGGTATTTTACCTTCTATTGAAAAATTTCATAGTCAATTGACAAACAGTGATATTTCTGCTGGAGACTATGAGCATGCACAAAATGTTTGGAATATTTTTGACACTATTTGGAGTCAAAAATATCTGATTCTCTAATCTCTATTTGAAGACTGATGTGATTTTGCTAGCTGCTGTTTTTGAAAATTTTCGAACGACATGTAAGAATGCATACATATTACAATACCCCTGGATTAACGGGGAATGCAATGTTAAAATACACATATGTTATGTTTGAACTGTTGAAAGGCAAAGATATGGTCTTATTCATTTAAAAATGTATTCGCGGAAATATTAGTCAATGCTGCAATAGATTTTCAAAAGTAAATAATAAATATATACGAGAAAAATTCAATTTGACACATCGGACTATCCAGTTGATAATCAATTTAGTATACCTCTCACTAACAAAAAAGTTTTTAGAATCATGAAGGATGAGTGCAAAGCCTCCATTATGAGAGAGACATTAGGTACGAAGTAAGCTGTACAGTATTGAAACAGCAAATAAGGAGCCCCTGAAAAAGACAAAAGGAGTGAAAATACAGACAGTACAAAATAGTAACACGCATTCAGATTATTGAAAATACTTAAATGGAATAGAAATTATTAAACTTACATATAATGTACGAACTAAATTATATTAGAGAGAGAGAGGGAGGGAGAGAGAGAGAGAGAGAGAGAGAGAACACTACGCCTTCATGATTACAAACGTTATAAATTTGATAATAATCCGGACAAACTTCCATGAGGCCATTATAAAACTCTCGAAATCGCAAAACTGAAAAAAAAGAGTTGCAAAACTACAAAGTAAGAGGCAAAGAGACGACAAAGTGATGTAAGGGAACAGTATTGTAAAAAAATCGAAAATCGAAGAAAATGATTCTAGAGGGCAGCATCTGCGAGGGAATTCTATTTCTTAGATATTGCTCATGATCAGTATCAATTAGCGGGCAAGATTAGTTATCTAGGAGGAGACTAAATCTGATAGGAAGTTTAGAAAGAAATAATAAATAGGGAGAAACAACGGCTGCCAGAGTCCGCGGAGCCCACTCTTGGGAGAATTGGAAGAATGGCTTCAGATTAAAAATCGTCAGAGAAGGGAGACTAAAAGAGACAAAAATGAAAATGGCTGCTTAAGCTCTAAGAGTAGGGATGTAATAAATATATGTAGCTCGCTCTTATCGAAAACAGTTATTCAGCATTACTTGAATAACTTCTACTCACTTATTCTCAAGCAATAAACAATCAACAAATTCTTTAATTTTCACTTTTTGTTATAGAATGGATTTCTCAACAATAAAGAAGGTTGTAAAGTCAGATTTTCTTCCTAGGAAGATGATATCCCAACTTACTAAGGACACCATTTATCAAGTAACCAAAGTTAGATGGTTAATAAGATATGGATACAGCGTTGTTGTTACTATTGATAAAGAATTCGAGGTGTTCTTTCAAAAAAGAGTGAGTTCGCTTTTTGAAAGGGATGAGCAAATGTTTAAGAAGGTATCCTAGAGCTGTGAGAAGGAACAGTTGTTACTTTTTTATTGCGAAGGCTCAAACTTTGAATTTAAGAACAATTGTAATATTGATTAATAAAATAATATTTTTTTATACTACGAATGTTATAACGCTTCAAATTATATTACTTTGAAACGCGTACAAATTTTTTGTTACATTAACGACGATGCTCAAATGGAATTACCTCACAGGTGAGAGCGAAGATTGGGGCTCTTACCATTAAAAAACAAAACAAAAGTTATTTATTATTGTGATATTTATTTGAATAAAAGTTATTTTACATAAACTTCTTTATTTTTTCGTATGTATACAGTCTTATCAATCCACGAATTGTGCGAATTGTCGAATCCTAGCAATTTTACATATACTTGTTAGTCGCATTTTCTTAGAACTTTTTCAATAAGATAAACATCAGGATACATAGGTTTCTGTAGTCATTGCTCGTAAAACTCTCCAACAATTGCATTATCTTTGTAATCTCTTAAATGATATGTGATAGGCTTTATCTTTGTAACCTGTTGAATAGTAAAAATCTCTGTAGATCAGTTGGAAGTACATCCTTTTTTGAAAACGTGTTTAGACCTGCTTACTCGTACTTTATCGCCTACTCGGAATTACGATTTCTTGATAAAAAGACGTTGGTTATAGGAACATCGTCTTAACGCTTCCATTTTATTCTCTTTAGTCACATCTTTAGACTTCATATTTATTGTACGATGTTTTCGATTCTTGTAAGATTTCAATAAATCAGCAAGAATATCGAGCTATTTGTAATTTTCTTATAGATTGAATTTTTTCCACATAATATTTTTTAGCGTACGATTGAAACGTTCGCAAATAGATGCCTTAATATTGTTATAGATTGAATATAGATTTATTTTATATTTAGTCATTAGATTCTGAAAACTTGAATTGTAGAACTCTTTGCCTCGGTCTACGTGGAGATTTCTATGAATGTATCCTTTTTTAATATTGTATTGTATCGTATTTATTATATTGCGTCCTCGCTCTCATACATTACATATGTAGTATCCCTCCGATAGGCAAGCTTAATATCACACGCTAGTCCAAAAGAAAGAGAAAGCGCCCTTTAACCGCTCGCGTCTGACCTCTTCAGTTTTTTCCGTGTGCGCAAGGCGACAACACGTGCAAAAGTCCTTATGTAAAAATCTGTGATTATTGGTGTTTATTTATTTGTTAAGATTTATTAGTTAAGAAGTTGCAACAATGGTGTTTGATGCAAGTGACCAACGAGAGCGCTTTTCTAGAGAAGGAAAAGGGACGAGAAAGGGGGGGTTCGGAGCTCGAAACCCCTCTACGCCGCGCCCGCCGCCTTTTGGCCGCGTCTGTCTTTTTATTAAATTGTTTCTTGTCACTCTTTCTAAGCGCTTGAAAATTGTCGGTCAAGCCCAAATTAATCTCCCTGTAAAAAAGTTTTGTCCAAGAAGAAAAAATAAAGTGCCATTGCGATCAACCCGTCTTCTTGTTTTCACTACCAGCAAACATTTTGGTCCTTCGAGCCGGATACGCCGAAAAGGATTCACGGTGAGTTCAAGCGAAATATACGCAATGGCGAACGAGTGACGCACGGCGCATCCACGTCTTTTTCAACCTCAGATTTGAACCATCGACTCGATCCACGGGCGTCACGGCGGGCGGCCGCCGATGACGACGGCCACCAGCGCCGACGACGGGCGTTGGGTTAGACGGGAACCTGACGAGTGCTCGAGCGCTTGAGAACGCGATTTGGCGTGAATTCTAGCAGTCGTGGCAGGCGGCCACCGTTGACGAGCCTCTCTACTGACAAGGGCACTAGGCCCACGGCGGGCGACTCAGCGGCAGCCGCCGAGGATGACGGCAACGCACGTCATCAACGGGCGTCTCAGCGGACAGCTGCCGAGGACGACGGCAACGTACGCCATCAACGGGCGCCGCGGCAGGTAGCCGCCGCAGACGATCTCTTCCGGCGCGAGAAGCGACTCGGTGTCAAGCTAGATCGGGAGAGGGGAACGGGCCAAGTGGCTCGGGCAGCTCGAAGGAGGACCACCCGAGAATGGTGAAGATGCGAGCCATGACTTACCGAGAAACCTCCTCGCATTGAAAGAGCTGAGCGAACGCTTCGGACGAGCGCACAGGGTTGGTTTTCCGAGCCAGGCCGGGTCGACTGTGCTCAACCGATCATTTACCTGGGCCGAACTCGTTCATCTCAGCGCACCATCGACGCGAGCCGAGAGGTCAGCCTCGGGCGAAAGGTGGCTGATCGTGCCGTTCGCCCTATTCGGGCACATACACTAAAACCAATTCATGCTCTCGACAGATGGACTTAATTCTCATTCAATATGAGCTTAAGAAGGCGATCCAGAGATCGGCAGAGAAGGTCGCCGAGATACCAGTAGGGAGCTGGACGGTGGGGACCATCGATATCCGCCTGGAGCTCCTGGAAGGCTATTGGCGCAACTTCCATCAGAACCACGGCCACCTACTGACAATGAGCGAAGACGAGGCTCGCGACTATCTATCAAGCAACACTATCTGACTGTCGAAGAGCTCTACGCGGAGAGACGTAGTACACTACTCGTCCACAAGGCCTGATACGCTGCTGCGTCCGAGTACACCTCGACTCCAGCCGGATCGACGGCGGCAGCGGTCGATGGGGGTGACATTCCCCAGGCGAAGCTGCCCCGCCTCGAGCTGCCCACCTTTAGCGGGAAACCGGAGTACTGGGAGTCCTTCCGTGACATATTTGTTGACTTCACATCCACGAAAACGCCATGGTGGGCGACGCGTCAAAGATCAGGTATCTGAAAATCAGCGTCAAGGGGCCCGCCGCGGAGGCGCTGCGCCCTTTCCGCTCCGTTGCCAGCGACTACAGGCAGGCATGGGAAGCGCTCTGCCGCCGGTACGACCAGCCCAAGCTCCAGGTGAGGGATCACCTGGCCACACTAGTTAATCTGCGACCCTTCACGACGGAAACACCCGAAGGCATCCAGACACTCATGGACGAGCTCCTCAGATGTTGTACCCAGCTCGAGCGCCTCGGCCGACCAGTCCAGTCGTGGGACGACTGGTTCGTCTTCATGGGCGTTCGCTCCCTAGAGCTTGGGAGGAGGAACCTGAACAGAGCTTGGGAGGAGGAACCTGAGCCCAGCGCTTCCTCTGACTCCGCATCGACGACCGGTGAAGGATCTCTCAACCAATTTACGGAGTTTCTGCAGCGGCGATATTGCACGCTGCGCCATCGGCCAGATGTTTCCGTCGGCTGCCGACGAATCGCTGACCAGCTGCAAGAAGCCAGCTCCGTCCACCGGTTCGAGAACCATCCGGGCTCATGCCACGGGCACTATTTGCGGATGCCCGGCATGCAAGGAGGCCCATTACGTCGGCCACTGCCTGACCTTCCGCGGGCTCGAACCAGAGGAGCGGCGCAAATTGGTAGCGGCGAAGGGACTCTGCTACAACTGTTTCAGCGGCAATCACACCGCTAGAAACTGTCCCTCCAACAATACTTGTAGAAACTGCGCTGGTGCCTACCACACTTTAATACACGAGGGCGCCGGAAAAGCTAGTCGACATGTGGAAAAGGAGCAGCTATCGGCTCTGCCCCGCGGTGGCCAGCCTTCCTCGCTCCAACCCGCGGAAGTACTCATAAATATTTCGTGTCACTGAATCCAAATCTGATATCCGTTCAACCCCATCAGGCTCGATTAAGGTCAAGTTGGATTCGGATTCAGCGACACGTAAAGCTTGTGGGTGTCCTAATCTTATCAAAAAATAAAAAATATTCGGAATTTTACCTTTAAATAACTTTGATCGAGACCTCGTATGGTTAAATGAATATCATATTTGGATTCAGTGACTTGAAATACCTATGAGTATCTTCATTTCCTCACTAATCAATATTAATTAATTAGTAATTCAAGAAATAACTATTGTTTTCCGATTTGACCTTCAGATGACATTGTAAAATATTTTACTTAGAGTGCAATACTATATTCCTATGTAAAATTGAACGCTGAATTTATTTCTGGTATAAAAAAATACTTAAAATCACAATTGAATGAATTAAAATCTATTTTTGAAAATTTTTTATGAAATCTCTGGGTTTGAGTCTGCATATTGGAGACGCCATTTTAGATTTTTCAAAATCGTCACATCGTAAAAGAAAGTAGAATATAAAACGAAAATTTTGAGCCTATCCAACGCTTTTTTTGGTAATCTACAATTTTAGATAGAGTCATTATCCGTTTGACGTAGATTAACCTATATATATATATATATATATATATATATATATATATATATATGGCGAAGCGGGCGAGCGAGCGAGGAGTGAAGAGAGAGAGACAGAACGAGACTCGATCAGGCGCGTGCCGTAGCAGAGAGTGGGGAGAGAAATCGATTTAGAGGGACTTAGACTGAGACCGGCGAGCTCGAAGGATCGTCACGTGCGCGCACGAACGAAAGAAAAAGGAGAGCGACCGGCAAGAGACAAAAGTGAAAGTGCGCAAGGAAGTAGAGACCATCCCCGAGGATCGCCGGAACCTGTAGATCGTCACCTCGAGTGGGCGATCACCAGGGGCAGAACTTGCCCGCCCGAGCAAGGGCGACATCGCGGGCGACTAGCGAGGGGTAGTCTGTCTGCAGCAGCTACTTCACGGTGAGTTTCGTTGCGTTTGCAAGCGATTATTTAGCGTGCGATAGTTGCGCGAGCGAGCGTCTCTCTCTCTAAAATAACATTGATAGCGAAATCTCGGCACGCGATATTGTGTATAAGATTTGCCTAAAAGAATAAAGCCCGATTTGACCTGCACTAGTGTTGTCGTTGTGTTGGGCGTACCTAGGAAGGCACCTCTGTCCCTTCCC
This sequence comes from Phymastichus coffea, assembly GCF_024137745.1. Classification (NCBI taxonomy): domain Eukaryota; kingdom Metazoa; phylum Arthropoda; class Insecta; order Hymenoptera; family Eulophidae; genus Phymastichus; species Phymastichus coffea. Next base: position 237,532 of record NW_026706878.1, on the reverse strand, counting down.
ACGCCCGTGATTAGAACCCACGCACGCTCTCGTGCTTAGCCGTGCTTTCGCGATCCCTTTTCAGGGCAGCGCGTGCCCGCCCGTATTCGGCGGAACGCCAGGAAGCGGCTAGCTGATCGGGGCGGCGGTGAGCCCCGCACCGAACAGCGAAAACAAAATTCTTAACGGACCGCGAGAATAATTTAATCATTTTTCCAGACCGTTACAATATAATATATTTATAACGCTAAAATTGACTTGTGGTTTTCATCACATTGTTTCATATACAGTCGATATATTCATGTGTCATTTATTTTAATAAAATTAATGTGAGTTGTGTTTTAATATCACATATAAGATCGTTGTATAAGATCGTTACCTGTGAATCTTCTTCAGTAAAAATAGCGTCAAAAGCAAACATTTTTGGTGCTGAAACAGTAGGTCTTCGATCCTCAGCTGTGGAAGATTGCGCTGACGTGGGATCTACAAGTGTCACTTGTTTCTTTCGCTTATCGGCGTTGAAACAACTTTCACCTTCAGCGGATGAAACTCTTAACATTACTTTAACCTAGAAAAAAAATTTAATTTTGACAATCTTCCAAAGAGTAGCCTAAAGTAAATTTTATTATTTATTTTCATGTTAGTCTATATTATGTAGATAACAAGTGATGATTCATTTGAAAAGCGGTTGACGTAATGAAAGCGTAACAATAGGTCATAGAATAGCAATTATGCAGCTAAATTATCGCGTCTACTACCGTAACTTAAAAACAATTCAAAGCTTTCTATGAACCCTCTTATATCAGACCTAAGATGATAGTTAGCAGTTAACGTCGTGGTTTTAGTCGCTACGGTGAACTACCAGTAATATATTGTTTTATTATAAATTTTGCTGATGGTGATACATGTTGATAGAAATATAAAAGTTTACAATATGTTTATAGATATTGCACCTTTTGTAAAAAGTCTTTAAGTAAGAGATAATTTTATTTGACAATTTGACTACGAAGAAATGCTACGAAAACAAATTGTGTCTTCCATAAAAAAAATAGCTGGAGACAATTTTATAAATATATGGTTCCAACAATACAGCACACGAGCATACTATGCAGCACTTCATGTTTGTAATTTTTTAGATGTAGTATTTGTTAATCGGTGGATAAAGCAAAGTACGATTGAATGACAAACTAGATCACCAAATTTAACACTTCTAGATTCTTTTTTTCGTCTAAGACTATCTAAAAGATCGAGTGTACGAAATTAAACCCTAAAATTTAACCGAATTATGATAGAGGATTAAACGGAAATCGATAAATATAACTACTGAAATAATCGCAAATGCTGTAGCTGCTATCTACCATTGATTAGCTTACTGCATCCTGTTCCCTTTCTGAATATGGATAAATAAGAATTAAGGGTATTAAAAATACTTTAAATAAACGGGACAAACAGTGTCAGCTTGGTAAACAATTAAATAACTTATAGAATCAATGAATATTGCATAAATTTACAATTGTTCTAAAATGTAATTCACAAGAAAACCCTCCAACTTAACCTCATTAATTTTTATACTCTTTTGATATATTGTAGATCATAGAAAAATAAATAGCACGTGTTCTTTTCGGCGGAAAAACACCTTAAAATACCTTGGAATCTGCCCTTAAAGTCCGCCCTCAAAAATGTATTTTGCAATTTATCTCAAGTTCTAATTAATATTTGACAATGTGTGACGGAGAATCTCGGCTAGGCCGATCTCGTCCGTTTAGCTCTCGCAAATGTCCGCGCACCGCGCCAGGCTGAGAGTGTGTACGTTTGGCACACACACTCATGCTTGGACCTTTTGTTTGCGAGGTGCTGAACATGGGCTGAGCTGACTGCTGGAGCGACGCAGATGGCGCAGAAGAAGAGAGAAAGAGAAAGAGAGAGAGAGAGAGAGAGAGAGCGCTCGAATTGCGGATCGCCGCGGAAAATTCGGGGAGTCTCTGCTAAGCGAGGAGCAGAGAAAGTCGCGTGCGCGGATAAACCAAAAGGCCACGGTTTTTTCGAGTTGGCCTCGCGAACTCGTTAACGTTTTGTTCGTTTTTGGAGACACGCCTGGTGCGCGGACGAGTATCGGAGAGTGAGGCTGGGTCGCGCCCAGCCGTGTCCCGAAGTATACTCGGCACCGGTGCGTGTGAGTTATCGGCGAGGTGCGCGGGTGCGCGCGCGAGCAGTCAGGGCGGGCTGTCGTCCAGGACAATAAAAGGGCGGCGAAGACAGCAGCAACAACGATCAACGAGCGGGTTGCGGTTAAGGCGGCAATATTGCGGAGCGAGCGAGAGGACGAGCCAGCAGACAGATATACCAGCGATACGGTCAGCGAGGAGCACACCAGTGACGTCACGGTGCAGAGCGCTCCAGCCGTCGGAGAGGCTGAAGGTCGAGATCGGTGCCGTATTTTTCTCTTGTCTCTCTCTCTTGCATGTTCGGGCGTCAGTCTATGGTTGGTAGCACAGCAGACCTGCTGGCTACCCGTTAATAGCCTATCAGCGAAAAGTGTTTATCGGGCATTTGTATAATATCTAGTTTTTATAAGGGAATCGGCAGGCTGACCAGCCACCGATTCACCTTCGCGTTCGCGTTTGTTATTGTACCGCTCGTAGTGTGTAAGTCCGAGGTTGCCGTATTGTAATCGTTTGTTGACAATTAAAGACTAGCGTATTAATGTTACGCTGTTGTGTTTATTCGCCGTTGTATCACTCCTCATCCCGACTTCGAATCTGTGCGTTTAACGTGTTTATGCTCGACGCGTTATTCAGTCGTGGGAACGTCCTTTGCTTCCCGAATCCCCGAATAAATAATTTGTGCGGACGGTCGCGAGCAACCCAGACGGGTACGGCCGGAATTCTCCGTCACAAATGAAATAATTTTTCATTTCGCTTCTTATATCAATGCGGAACTAGTGCATGTAGATCTAACTGTAAAGAGTGCAACCCTTATTTTTTTATGGACAATTCTACCATTTTTTAGAAAAAAATCATTTAGTTGATTGAATACCAAAACAAAGTTAATCTATTCGAAATTGTCTTTTAAAATACTCCCAAAATGAAAAAACCACTCCCGAAACACTTTTTTTAAATATTCTACAGGTTCTAATTAATAATTTACTATGGATTGCACTGCGCATTACTTCTAATGTAAAAATACAATTAACATAATTCCAACTGCTAGTATAGTAACCCTTGTTTTTTTTTCATTGAAAATTATACCTTTTTCGTACTTATTTTTATTAAAAAATAATTCAGAATTAGTCAAAAAAAAATTAAGCGTCATGATATACAGAAAAGTTAAATTATAAAAAAAAATATTAAAAACTAGAAAGTAATTCAAAACTAATGACGAAAGCAGATACGTTTATTGCTAATGTTAAAGCAGGCATTGAAGCAATTAGAATGCATGTGTAGATAATTCTGATTAGAGCAAATTTCAACTGAAGATGCACTCCGGAAAAACGCTAGTGGTTGAAGAAGAAAAACAAGTTCAATGTTGATAGTCATTTTCATCAACAATGTATAGTTATACTATACAGGCATTTACATCAGTTGCAGGAGAATTACTGTCACCGCTCTTTAATTTTGAAAGAAGCTAGCGATAATTTTGAACCCATTGTTGAAAACAGTTTATTTAGACCGGTAAACCTAGAAGAAACTAAATCTGGAAAATTGACCATAGGTATTTATAATTCCATCTAGTTACAATTAACGTCATTATGCATGAATTTACAAATAAAATTTTTAATTTTAGATCTTTTAAAAGTGTGGTTAAATGAAGCATATTTCCCCAACGTAGGCTTCAATATGATAATGTTACTTGACTCCTGGAGCGGTAATAGTGAAAGAGTTATAGAAGAGACTATATGAAGTTATAAAATTATAAATATAAAAAATACCTACTAGGACAACGGGACAAATTCAGCCACTTGATGTTTATGGATTTCGCATCTGGAAAAACTTGCAGATACTGTCACATTGATAAATTATGATTTGACTTTATATAAAACTGTGACGGGCAGAGCGACCGTTGAGTTCGCTCGCCCTGTTCGCCTTTCTCTCTCTTCCGCGTGCCTTTCCCTGAGCCGCTGCCACATCGGTCTCGGTTGATTCAAACCGAGTATCGACGCACGATGTGGCTCTGTTTCAGGTCTGATTTTTGATCGGCGTGGATATTTGGATTTGAAGTAGTATCGCCGGCGTGAGTTGCACATGTGTGCGTAGCCGGCGGCGCTCAGCCGTTTAAGTACCTGTAGGGAGGGGCGTAGAAGACGCCGCGGAAAGCGTGAGATCGCGAGGACAGTACGACTTTGACCAGCGACGTGATTCTTAGCTAGATAAGCCTCGTAATGAGTGAAAGTGTGAGACGCGCTATCACCAGTTACTACCGGGAATACCAGGCATTGGAGGAAAGGACCAACTGCGCCATGATCGACATATTCACCTTCTCCGAGGACAGCGGACGTGGACTTCCACTACAGCGCTTCCTCCTAAGATCAGGTACCCTTGTTCTTTTCTCGGTGTGCGCTTCGATTTCTCTCTCTGGGCATCGTATCGGCCGGACGCGGACGAGTGGTTGCGTGCGTAGATTTTGCACCGCATCCACGGAAACTCGCGGGAAAATTGTAAGGCGACGCTTTGTCTCCTGTACGTTAATTCGCACAGAACAGACTAGCCCGGACTTGGCCGACGCACAAGTCGAACGCTGGATGAAAATAATGAGATTTGAATAAAAGTGCAATTGACCATTCAAGAAATGATTCTTATATAACCTGTCTCTCACTTATAATTAGATAAATCACGATTATTGATATTGCCGGGTGATTAAAGCCCTCATTAATTTTCCGTGACGAAGCGATTACGCCTTTCGGGCCTTTCCCCTTTAAAATAATTTGTGACGCGACGTTATTTGGGCGTATTTCCGATGCGAAACTTGGAAAATATAAACGAACGTGTTACATGGCATCCCTTGTGGGGAACTCGCGGAAATCGAGATTGAAATAGTCGTGAGACTATTATTTTATTTTATTGATATTGGAGTTGTAATGGACAAACGGGAGTCAAAGCGAATGCGTAGAAGTCGCATCCACCGACAAGGGTGTAGGTCGGACTGTGATTTAGGACGAGTTAGTGTTGGTCATTAGTGCCCTTTGTTTAATTTTGTTTTTTTTATATAATCGTGACAGTTGTGCGACGCGATCGTCGGTTATGCCCACATCGCGAGCGTGACAGTTAATCGGGTGTTCGGGCGGCGCGATTATGCGCGAAATCTCAAAAGACAGATCGGTACGGGCTCTTAAGCAGCGAATCAATGAGACGCCGCCCGCGGAGTTAATGAGTCTCCTTAAAACCCATGGTCTTAGCGTGACAGGTAGCTTCAGGGAACTCCAGGAGCGCATGTTGCGCTACATGATCTTGCATGAGCGGCCGGAACTTAATCCGCCCCTGAGTCCTGGTGACTTTGAGATGGGCTTTATGCCAGGCCCACCGGAGGGTATTCTGTGTGAGGAATCACGCGAGGTCAATATGGACCTGCAACCGGATAAAAGCGGAGTGAGCGACGGACGAGTAGAGGGCCAGATCGAGCCTACGTTAATTCGCAGGCGAGAGAGCTTGGCATCCGCGGACGAGCAGCCGCGACCGGTTGCGGCGCAGAGAAGCGGGTCAGAGCATAGAAACGAGGACGGGCAAGATAATGCCTAAAATGCGTCGGATGATGGGGCGACGGCTCCCGCCGATACGAAGAAAGAGTTGGCGCCTCACGGAGAGGTAGCGTTCCATGGTATCGGGGGGGGGGTCCAACGTTTTCAGACAAGTATGGAATATCGTCGCGAGCCTGCCTGGATTTGTTATGCGTAGGGAAGTCTGAGCAGCGTTATCCGAGAGCGCGAATAATTTAAATCGCGTAGAAGAGGCCACGTTGGAAATGCAAGCGGGTAGGCGGGATGCGCCGCGCGCTGAGGGCATAACGGCAGCTCGGATACCGTATAGACCGACGCGGGAGGAGCGATTGTCCTCGCTCTGCGTCGCGCCAGCAGCGGGAAGGTAGCTTGCGTAAGCCGGTTTCAGAGGACGAATTTTTTTCGGAAGAGAAAAACGACGCCACCGAGGGGGGAGTTTTAGGGTTGTCCGACAGGGGAACGAGTACCCCGGCATTATCACACGAGGTAGGGGAGGTCATGAAGAACTGGGAGGAATTAGTGAAGAAACTGTTGAAGGGCGGCACTCAAAATTATCACGCCGTGAAGATAGAGGGAACGTCACCGCACGCTAGACCACGGTTTACCTATCGGGGGGGGATCTAAAGAGGAGCATAGGCCGAGGTGCCCATCGGCAAGTGAATGGGAAGATAGCTGGAGCGAGTCATCGAGTTCGGATGAGTACGAGCCGAGCACAGCAGGGCTGGCCGGTCGCAGACCGAGGCGCCTGAGGACTTTCGGGGACTCAGGTCTGCGTCAGCCCCGACGTTATATGTATAATAAACCGGTGGACGCGGTAAAGGCCTTTCGCTCTTGGTCGCTGAAGTTTTCGGGCGACGGGGGAGCGGATGTGGACGGTTTTGCGAGCGATATTAGGAAGTGTCAGGATTTCTACGGTTTGAAAGACGATGAAGTACTCAGGGCGGTGGGCCTAGTACTAACAGGAAAGGCTGCGCTCTGGTACCGGAATAATGAGTATACTTGGCGAACCCTCAGGGAATTTCTCGCGGATTTGAAGGAGGAATTCGGAAGGCATTATCAAAGGGAGGATTTGCACCAAGAGTTACGGTTACGGACGCAGGCTGAGGGAGAAACCCTGAGTGATTACCTGACCGCGTTCCAGTGCATCGTTCGCCGTTTCGATAGGCTTCCTTCGGAGAAAAGACAGGTGGCGATTTGCAAAGAAGGTTTGCATCTCACCTTCGCGAGATATTTGTACGGGATGCCGTTCGCTACGCTCCGGGAGTTAAAAAGGGTAGGTTGCGAATTTGAGCGTCAGCGGGCAAGGGAGAAGAGATGGCGACCGCCCCCGGCGGCCGACAGTATACTAGTTCAAGACGCGGCGTATAGAAGTTCAGCGGGACCAGCGAGAAAAGTGGCAAGGACCGCGATGATAGAGGCGGAGAAAAACGTGGTGACACCGGAGGATAGATCGGGTGCGCGGCGTTCAAAAAGGCGGTCAAAGGGGAAAAATACGGACATGTCAAAGAATGAAGTGCTCACGGCTGCAGTACAGCAGCCGTGTGCAGAAGAAGGCGAAAATATAGAAGAAGGCATACAGAAGAAGGCGAAAATATAGAAGAGGACGGCTCAGATGTATTCGATAGTGATTATTCATTTGAAGATGGGCAATAATTGTAATAATCGTATTATACCTTTCGAGACTGCTGGCTGTAGCATCAGCTTTGGATGTACTTACATCAAAGGTTGAGTTGAATAATGCTTTGTAGTCATAAATACACATGAATATTTGCCATCAAGGCAATTTTATTTTGAATTCAAGAAATGACTAATTTTCAATCAAAACCGTATCTATAATTTAAGTCTTAAATTGCAGTTCAGAAACAATAGTTAAATATTTTACAAATTACTGTCAATATTAATGTTTCTATAGTACCATTCATAAATCATTACATAAACTTAAAAACAAGGAAACCTAACGAATTCTCACAATCTCTTAAAGTATATAGTAACAGTAACATTCACTACAACCCATTAGCAAAGACATAGGATATTTTGTATGGAACAAGATAGTATCCATACTTCTAAAAAATTATAAAATGATTTGAATACAGATATAAAATGTCTGCATACTTGGTGATTTTTGTCACATATCCATTACATAAATATTTGTTAAAAAATTTTTGAATAATTTTATGATTTAAGTAATGCATATTAAGGCTAATATCTCTAGGTACATTTATATACTTAAAACATTATTGTTTACTGTTTAATAGCAGCAGTAAATTTATTTGACCTACTACTTCATCTCATGAAAGCTTATAATGAGATTTAAAATTTTCTCATAAAAAGTGAAATGCAACGCAATCATAAAAGCAGGTTTAAATTGATTAGGACACAAGCCTTTAAACAGATCTGGTACTTCTTCTCGTTTAGCATTCAAAACAAAACAATTTACTAAACCAGTGCATTTAAAAAAGCCTATAAAGCTCTTTTACCCTTGCCCGATCATTCCTGTACATAGATGAAGAAAATAATAAATTTGACCCTTATATGACCTTACGCGGGGGGAAGGATTAACCGTACCCCATACATAATACCTTATCTGAACGTAGAATTTCTCGCTCTTTCCGAATCCGGGATCAAAATTATAGGTTCCTATTCAAAAAATGACTTTGACTTTCAAATGACCTTGAAAATAAATCTCAAGGCCAAATCCGATTTCTGGGAAAGGTGTTCCTCATTGTCCCAAACAACTTTTGTCTGGACAATTTTTTTGTAGAACGCCAACCGTAGAAAATTTCGGGGTGGTTCCTTTAAAATGGAACACTCTGTATAAGATACAGTTTCCAACTAGCATAAATGTAAAATATATACATACGACACGAATATTTTCTGATCGATATACATGTGTTAAGCAAAGTTAAGTTAGGATGATTAGCATTATCAGCGTTGCAATACCTTAGCCAATGTCACTCGGAACTTTAAAAATAGGCCTTCTTAATAACCAGATTTTTCTTCGTGATAAACGATTAATATTTTTTTATTCATTTTATGAACTAGTAAAAATGGTTATATTTATAATATTTATTGGATTGTCTTATAATAATTTTACAATGTCAAACTATAAAATTTATTCTATTAATACATAGCTTTTACAATTTATGCATGTATGTGTGAAGGTTGCAAGTAGGTAGAGCAGCCGGTGGTGGCAGCACGTACCGGACCCGGTGATTGATCCGCCACTCACTTGGCAGCTCGTTTCCGTCTTGCTAATATGGGTTAGTTCCGTTCCACCCTCCGGCAAGCAAACATGTGCGAGTCTACTTTCATCCATTAAAATCGCAGTGATCTGCAGCCCTTAGTAAAAAATAAAGACGAAAAACGTATTGCGCAACTCTCCTTTTAATAAACAGAATAAAGCCTCTGGCAAAAGTAAAATCAACACATTTTTAGTTTTTTCAATAAAAGGGTTTTTTTATGCCTTCACAGGCTTCTTTTCCTATGTGCGCGTTTTTATTTTAACTATCATTAATCTTATTACATTTTCAGAATATCATTCAAAATAAAAATAAATAAATTCAGACGTCGATGCCACCTACGGCATGATAGCTAGAACAAGATTATTTAGTTAGTAGATTTTATTGATTCAAGATAGCAAACTATGCCATATAAACAGTAGATTTTATGATTTCAAACAACAAAATTTGTAATTAAAAATTTTACAATAGACATAATAAAGTTTTCTACCAAATAAGCTTTAGCCTAACATTCTAACTTTAATATCACTTCTTACTATAATTTTAGTAAATTATATAAATTCATGTGTAGAAAAATTTCAATCGAAAGTTCGACGTAATATCGTACGAGACTCATGGTTTTTGTCCCAAATGAAATTATTCGAAATGATCTACAGGTACCAACAATATTACAAGAAATTAAAAACTTATGTAAAATACAATATCAAACTTCAGAACCACCCTAATAAACTTATTAGCGAACTTCTCAAGACATCCATTACCAATACCAAACTTAAGAAACAAACTAATAAATGCATAAATAAATGATAAACCATTTGTTACACCTACACTTTATAACAAAGACAAACACTCACTGAAGTATTCTGCCTAATTTCATGTACAAATATATCAATAACATTTACTTCTTGTCTGAATATATGAGACAGATTGTAAATAAACTTGGAGCAACCAAAAAAAATTACAGAAAATCTAATTAAAAAAATACCATCTCAGGATCCCGTTTTGTTAAAATACTTTATTAATATTTTTTTGTTTGAAACAACAGCAAATTCAACCTAGTTAGACGTGTGGAAACACAAATCAAACGAGCATTTGTAGGTGTCTGTGAAAAACCATGGCGCGTTGTTACGCCGTTTCACTAAATAGCTTCGTAAATAATTTATTTACGAATATTTTTTTTATTATTACTCCAAGATTATTTACAATCTGTTTCACGTATTGAGACAATAAGTAAATGTTGTTGCTATTAGACATACATATATAATAAACAGTAGTAATTAAGTATTAGTAAGTAAGTATACTGTCTTTGTTCTACAGTATGATTGAAATAATTATATTAATTTATTTGCGTATTCATTAGTTTATGTTTCTTTAGTTTGGTGTTAGCGATGAATGTCTCGAGAATTTTATTGACAAGTTTATTTGGAAGATTTTGAAGTCTGGAATTACATTTTTCATAGAATTTTTTAATTTCTTCTTTAATTGTAGGTATCTTTAAGTCAGTTTGGATAATTTCATTCGGTACGAATCATGGGACCCGTATTATACGAGGGTCGTTTGAGAAGTCCGTGCAAAGTCAGAAAGATGGCGCTACTAGTGCGTATCAAGGTTATTTTCAGTTAGTGGCATATCTTGGAAAAGCACACACCAAGTTTCAGCCAGATCGGCCAATTACTTTGCGTTTTACATTCGTTTCAATCAAAGAAATCGAGTGGTTGTAAAAAAATGGACAAAAAAGAATTTCGTGTATAGATTAAACATTACTTTTTCAAAGGCAAAACGCCTCAGGAGATTAAACAGAAGCTTGATAAACATTATAGTGATTGTGCACCTTCGATTAGAATGGTTTATAAGTGGTTTCAAAATTTTCGGAGTGGCCATATGAGCACAAAAGACGCTGAACGTTCTGGACGCCCTGTTGAGGTTACCACTTCAGAAATCATTGATAAAATCCATGATATGGTGATGGCTGACAGAAGAGTGAAGGTGCGTGAGATTGCTAATACTGTAGGCATCTTGAGCGAATGGGTACATAATATTTTGCACCAACATTTGGACATGAAAAAGCTATCCGCTAGATGGGTGCCGCGATTGCTCATGATTGACCAAAAACGAGATCGTGTGAAGTGTTGCAAGAATGGTTTGCAGCTGTTCCAGCAAAATTGGCAAGACTTTAAGCGTCGTTTCATCACTGTAGATGAAACATGGATACATCACTACACTCCTGAGACCAAAGAACAGTCTGAACAATGGGTTACCAAGGGAGAATCTGCTCCGAAAAAGGCGAAGACAATTCCTTCAGCCGGGAAGGTTATGGCGACTGTCTTTTGGGATTCACAAGGAATAATCTTCATCGACTATCTGGAAAAGGGTAAAACCATTACAGGCGAATATTATTCATCATTACTGGATTGTTTGAAAACCGAGTTGCTAGAGAAACGTCCACGATTGGCCCACAAAAAAGTCCTCTTCCACCACGACAATGCGCCAGTTCACGCCTCAGCAGTTGTGGCCGCAAAACTGATGGAGATAGGGTTCCAACTCGTTTTACATCCCCCCTATTCTCAAGACCTGGCTCCGTCGGACTACTATTTGTTCCCTAATATGAAAAAATGGCTGGCGGGGAAAAGATTTTATTCAAACGAGGAGGTGATTGCAGAAATGAATGCCTATTTTACAGACTAGGACAAATCCTGTTATTTGGAAGGGATTAACAAACTAGAACAGCGTTGGATGAAGTGTATAAGCCTAAAGGGAGACTATGATGAAAAATAAAAAAGATTTATTAAAAAAAATCAAGCACTTTTTATTTTTGCACGGACTTTTCAAACGACCCTCGTATTGCGTAGGACTTTTGATTGCAATCTTTCCAGGATTTCGATATTCGAGTTAGAAGTAGCACCCCATACTTGAATGCCACATGTCCAGACTGGTTTAAGTGTACTTAAATAAAGCTGTAGCTTTATATAGCAGCAGTTTGTTTTTAATTGATAACTCCAATTTTGTTCCGATAACTAGATACATTTTTCGCCATTTGAGACCGATCTGTTTACGCTTAATAAATATATATTCTTTCCATGTAAGTCTTCTATCCAGATGAATATCTAGATATTTTATTTGATTGCTTTGAGAAATATATTCATCGTTTAATCTAATAGGAGGACAGGTATCTTTTCGAAGTGTGAATATCGTATGTAATGATTTGCTTTCATTTACTATTATTACCAGGAGTTAAATCAATTTTCAAGGTGATTTTTTATGTAGTTTTATAATGTTTGGTTGCTATTCTTGCCTCTGGATGTACTGTTAATTATATAATTACTATATCATCTGCATATGTTGCTGTAAAAATATTAGAATTTGGTAGGTTCTAAGTATATAACAAATATAGTGTTAGATCTAGAACACTGCTCTGCGGTTCTTCTACTTTTATTAACTAACGTTTTGATATATTTTTATTTATTTTAACTTGATAGGCTCTAATGCGTAAATAAGACAGTAACAATTCGTAATGGGGCCAAGGAAAAAATCTCTTGAGCTTATGCAGTAGCCCTTTATGCCAAACCTTGTCAAAAGCCTGGGCAACATCTAAGAATATACCAGTGCAGTATTGTTTCAGTGACTTTCCTCGCAACAGATACTATTTTATTTACTTACTCAATCGTGAAATGGTTATACCTGAAACGAAATTAATGGTTACGGATAAGTTTTCTATTCAGTATTATTGGGTTTATTTTAGCTAGAATTAGTTTTTCAAAGATTATAGAAAGTGCTGATAAAAAGCTAATCGCTTTGTATAACGTTACTAATTCTGGTTATTTACCGGATTTAGGTATTAAAATAATCTCTACTACTTTTTACTGAGAGGGAAAATAGAAGAGATGCAAGCATGCATTAAAAACAATTGTTAGGTATCTTACTGCAATTGAGGGTAACATTTTGATTATTTTCCCATGTAAAAAAAAATGTTCAATACATGCGTGGCTCATGCACGCCAATGCAAACGTGGTCTATGCTTGGAAATGGACATGCATCATCAATGCATATTCTATATAAAAGCGATTGAGCATGATTGATTAATTATAATTTATGTATGTTTGGTGATTGGACAGTAAATACTTATTGAAGATTTTTTAAACATGTAAAAAATTATATTTGCCGTGATTACACTTGAATAATGTGAATATTTTATTTAATACCATATTATATTGTGAAATAAAACAAGCTTTTTTTTAGTAAAGTGATACATTTCAAGCAGTTAAAGTTGAAAATACTGGATTATCTAATCGCATTTCCGTTAACTTCTGGCCCATGCTTCTGTGAATACTTGCACGATCCTTCGGAGCCCAGTTCAACTTAGTTGCATGTTTCTTTACGAAAACTTGAAAAAATATATAAATATGTTTACATGCTTGACATTATGTATTAATTTTTGAAATGAATAATAGTTAAATAAATTTACGTAAAATGGTATCTACGCCATTTTTGTCAAGCCCCGATCTTGATTCTTTATTACTTCTAGGCCCTTTCGGTTTTGTCCCAGTGAGAGTGCACCTGAGCAATGCATCTTTCGTGAAAACAGCTTTTAATAGAGCTCTCGCCAAGTCATTTTGGTTGAGGCATCTGTCGGTGGCCGTCTGCAAGTCTATTATATTGGCAAATATTTTTGTTCCTTTCACCAATTCAATGACCTATGATAAGTTATAATTTTTTTAGTACCAATTCAAAGTTATATATCAATTTAATAATTTATCTTACGTTTTCCGATGCCTCTTGATACTTCAGAGTCCACATTCTGTCATCTTCGTGCCCATCGCCACTCGACTAGTTGCGCGCTTCATCAAGGTCTTGTTCGTTTATCTCGCTGATCTAGAATAAAAATTAATCGTAGTTTTATGTTTTGTGTTCATTTAGTATTTATTTGTAAAACAAATATAAAAACAAATGAAATTTTGACTTACGGTTTTGACTCTTAATAAACCTCGATGTTCTTCAGATCGATATTTGTCAAATTCTTGTGCCAGTGCGACAGACTTATATGTACTCACTAATGCCGTTAGATCGAATACAAGGAAAAATGATTTACTTTAATAATTACGTTTGCTTACTTCCGAATCAGTATGAAAAAAAAATGTAATCTGAAAAAAAATAAATTTTTTTCAAAATATTTTATTTTTATCTTGAAAAATTTTCAAACAAATAGAACGGGTATTTTTCTAAAAATAGTATTTCCAATCCTAAACCATGCATAACTTATGATTGATCAATCATGCACAATTGCTTTTATACAAAACATGCATTGATGATGCATGTCCATTTCCAAGCATAGACCATGTTTGGATTGGCGTGCATGAATCATGCATGTAATGAACATTTTTTTTTACATGGGTTTTCTGTAATATTATCAGAACCGGGAGCTTTTATATTCTTAATATTATTAGTAATTTGTAATACTTCCTTTATTTTAATCGATTTGATTGCTGTCGTGGACATCAGATCCTCCTAGTAAGATTTCATGTTCTTCGCTGATTATTATTCTTTGGTGAGGCTTGAATAATGTACTAAGATGATTTACGAACGTTTCAGCTTTCTCATCGTCCGATCTTGCTCAGTTACCACCAGGTTTTCTGATAAACGATATAAATGTAGTTGGTTTTTTAAATCGTTTAGTCCCTTTTCATAATGAGTAATCTGTTGCTTCTGTAGCATTCAATGATCTGAGAAAATTCTACGTTTGTGTGTTTTCTTGTTCATATAACATTTTCTTTAGATCTTCAGATGATTTATTTACTTTAGTTCTGTCTTAGCTCGATCTAGTTATCTTATACCTTTTTCTTAATAATTTCTTTTCTTTGGTTTTTTGAGTTATTTTAGTTACTGTATTTTAGTTACTGTGTTTTATTTCTATTTATTGTAGTAGTTTCAGTTAGAACTACGTTGAGTGAGTTGATGCTGCTTTCTACATTATTAACTATTTAAATAAGAACGTTGCATGTTATGCGTTCCTCTATGTAAAGAACATATTTTTTTCAGTTGACTTTTATGTTATTGTTTACTTTATTAAATATTTGTAATATTTGTATAGAGTAATTAGTACCGGCGAATAATCTGATGATAAATCTAAGCATGATAACACTTCAAAATAATTTTTTATATCTTTTACTATAACAAAGTCAATCAAATTCGGAAACTTGTTTCTATCTGTAGGCTAATATGTTGGTTCTCCAGTAGATATCGGAATGTAGTTATTTTTTTGTAGTATTTCATAGAATACTATACCTCTGTATGTTGGAGTTCATGATTTTGATCCCCATCACGGATGTTTCGCATTATAATCGCCTCCTACTATACGAGTAATGCTATTTCCTAGTGTGTTGAAACATCAGTCCAGTTTTTTTTTTGTAATTGTTTTGTTTGAAGGACAGTAAACAGCTAATATCGTTATCGGTCCATCTTTATTCTTGATGTAATGAAAGGTGGATGTAGTGGTTTATGTTTGTTTTAATTATAATCGCAGTACCTCCGTGTACTTTTTTAAACGGGTGATTGGTTTTATATACAGTATAGTTTGGTATATTAAGATAGTTTTTACTTGTAAAGTATGTTTCTGATATCAACATGATGTCTATATTTTCATAGATTAAAAATGATCAAACGCTGACTGTACGAATATTTACTTCAAAATTGAAACACACATTTTAAAAATCTTAAATTAAGTATTTTTTGCCTCCGTAATATTTTCGAACGTGTACAGCGCTTTTGTCACGCGGACGGTTGTTTGAGAACTCTTACGTACAAGAAAAAGTCTTTCAAAATATCGCAAAAATTATTGATTAATAATATTGTCATTATAATGATGGAACTTAGGTACAAAAATTAATTTATAACATGCTTAATACGTAACATACTGTCTTGATTCCCTTATAGTTTTCTTAAATGATAAATTTTGTGATAATAGAAAAAAGGGAAATAGTGAGAGATGGAAATTTAATTATATTCAGCAACGTTTCGTCAGCACATTTGCTGATCTCTTCAGGCTGATTTCTCTCGTAGTCAAATTAATATAGGCTAAAACAAATAGCTCGTAGCCAGTCACGTTACAATACAGTCTTTAACTACGAGAGAAATCAGCCTGAAGAGGTCAGCAAATGTGCTGACGAAACGTTGCTAAATATAATTAAAATTGAGTGATTTTCCATCTCTCACTGTTTCCCTTCTTTCCATTATTACAAAATTTATCATTTATAACATGTTTATTATAGTGCATGCAAACTTTAGTAGTTTTTCTTTATGGTGTGATTAATCAAAACTTTCAAATAGGAACTTAATAAAAAGTTTATAGAAACTATAGTTATTTTCCATCTATTGTCACAAGTGAAATTGTATGATTCCTATATTTTTATTTTATTTCATTCCAATCGTAAATTTTAAGTTATCTTAAAACTGAAATTTTCAATAGAAAAAGAAGAAACAGGAAGAAGGTTGCAATTTTATAGCCCACTTCCCCTGTCGCCTCGCTAAACGTTTTTAGCCACGTGTGAGAAGGCTTTTCATAGTACGTTTGAATGAGAGAGAGATTGTTGTGTAATTACACAGAACTAAACTAATACTGAGTATTTTCTACATTGAATTTCGAATATTTTTGCTCAGTAAGTTATCCTCGGTAAAAATTCAAATAAAATTTTCTTTTACAGTGAGACTCAAACAAAGGTTCTCATTCCGTTCTTACAGCTGTGACGGCAAGCCATTTTTTTATTTCGGTTTTTTAATTTTAATCGTTTTTTAGAATTGAAACTAACAACCGAATGAGATCCGTTGCATGTTAGAGAAAAGAACAAGGTTGTATAATATAGCTAAAAAGTAGGTAAACTAGAGGGGCATCAACTCAGAGGGGTACTAGCTCACTGAGTTGAAGCGTGTGAGTTGAGGTGTGTGCATGTTCACCTCACCCCCCCCCCCCACCCGATCGGCCCGTGCGCTGTCGACTCACCTCCCCCCCCTCCTACTGAGTTATACCGATGCGTTCTACGCACTCCCCCCTCCCCTACTGAGTTGATCTGATGTGGCGTGCGTTCTTCCCCCTCTCCTACTGATTTGATTCCTATGCGCGCATCACCTCCTCCCCCTCCTCCTACTGAGTTATACCGGTGCGTTCTACGCACTCCCCCTCCCCTACTGAGTTGATCTGATGTGGTGTGCGCGTTCTCTGCAGCATTTTCCCCTCTCCCACTGATTTGATTCCTATGCGCGCATCACCTCCTCCCCCTCCTCCTACTGAGTTATACCGGTGCGTTCTACGCACTCCCCCCTCCCCTACTGAGTTGATCTGATGTGGCTTGATCTGATGTGGCGTGCGCGTTCTCTGCAGCACTTCCCCCTCTCCCACTGATTTGATTTCCTATGCACTGCGCGATTTATCTGAAAAAAAACGGACGGATCGGGGGATCGAACGCGCGTCCTCCGGATCCGCAGGCCGATGCTCTACCGCTAGAGCTACAGCCACTGTTACCACGGGCAATACCGTATTGTGTATACTGGCTACACACGCGATTGATATGTGGGGGGGGGGGCGGCGGCGCCAGCGGCTGCTGCTGCTGCTGGGGAGGGCCCAAGCGCTAATACATACAAATGATAATAAAGTTTAATAAATATACTAATTATAATAAATATTATACATAAATATTTATTATAATTGGTATATAACGAATAATAATTTTTTTATGTTCGATGTGTGCGCGTGGGCGCGCGTGTGTGTGTGTGCGTGCATGCGTGTCTTATCTACCGAAGATGGTTTAATAGAAAAAACGTGCAAGTACCTGCTTACTTTCTTTTATTTGTAGACTTCGTGGTTGTAAGCTACTATAAATAGCACAGCGTAAGAATTATCGAATCTTTCATCAACCAGCATTCACATAAAATGGATCGCTACTCTAAAGTAAAGTACTCTCGTCTTCCACAGGAAGACCCGGACGAAAAGAAGAACAAAGAATCATCGACATGGAAACAAAGTATTATAACGGGGTTCCTGCTCAGCTTCACTCGAGCGGGACACGCTATATAAAAGTAACCGCGGAAGAGTAGATAAATGGCTCTCCAGAGCAGATCGGCACTCCTGCACCGAACGTCCTGGGTCCAGCAGCTCAGTTGCCTCCTTCTCGAGTCGAAAATTTGGCCCGCGGAGAGTGTCGTAGGCTACGCGTGAAGATGCGCGACGTCCAAGAAGAGAGACTCGCGCGGGTACAGTCGCACACACAATTACGGTTCGAGGAACGGGGAGTCGGCGGACAATAAACACTCAAATACGATTAATAGTGGATGCGTGTAAATTTTAATTAGCAACAATGGAGTACATAATATCACAACGCGTCGATATAAACAAAGTCAATCGTAACGCAAGGAAACTCGCAATAATTTGACGGAGAAGCGGACGAGGCCGCGCACGCGCTGTGCGGTTATGGTCGCGCAAGCACTCGCTCTGTTGTGAGCTGTGCACAATGACGACAGCGAACCGGCGCGCACCGTTCGAACGAGGAGGCGACAGCGCTTAACCTTGTCGGATCAAGTAGCAGCAAAATCGCCTTGTAGGAGCCGGGTGTTCACAAACGGCAAGCGGCACTTATTCAGTTAACGTACGACGAAAGTACGAAAGCGACAGCACACTCGCGGAGAGAGAGAACATGCCGGTATCAACAGCGGCCGCGGCGCAACGCGTACAAGAGGAAAAGGCGAGCGTAAACGCGCGGCTTAATTAACATAATAAAAGGGAGAGAGAGCGGTATAGAGAGAGAAGACAAGCGCTAGACCTGGTACTTACAGTATCGCCGCTTGCACGCTTAATCTAGCCGCTGTCCAAGAGCGTTAAGTAGCGAACTCGCTTCTGTTGTGTATCCGCTCTTGTCGTCGATAAACTGGCGATGACGCTTCTCCCCTGATAGGAGCGGTGCTGATCGCCCGTAGTAGGCCTCTGCTTCAGCCCCGCTGCAGCGATATTCTCTGCTACCTCCTAATACCGATTCGTCGAGAAGAAAATCCGGAAAACTCGTGGTGACTCGTGCGAGAAGTCTTAGCCGGTCGCGGATTGCAAGCCAACTGTGTCGATTTTCGAAACTCTCTCTCTCTCCTCGCAAGGAAGCGTCTCTCCGCGAGGTCCGCGCCGCGAGTCGATATCGATTATCGTACGCCAGTCGCGTCGCTTACCAGTTCGCTGACGTCCGCAATGCTGTAACTATTCAAACGATATGAAAATTTATAATGTTTAATAAATATATTAGTCACTGGCTTCTTGGGGAGAGAGAGACATAACGAATATACAAGCGATTCGTTATAGTATTTCGAAATTTTCGAGCAATACTAAAAATTTTCCTGAACAAAAAGGCTATCAGCAGTTCAATAACGAAAAGAAGAAATAATCATATTTATACATGTCATCATTGTACACCACCTCAACTAATAAATAAACATTTTTTTTGTCTAAATTCTATGTTGTATAAATTTTTTTTGTTGATAAAAAAATACAAAATTTATTATAAAAAGATGAACTGCTGCTACTGCTACTGTCATCGTCAGAGTCAGCGAAGAATTTCGCTTTTTTTTTTTGGATGGTTTAATAAAAAATAAAAGAATATTTTTTTTTGTATCTATTGAAACAAAAATTTTTTTTTATTGATAAAAAATATATCTTATTCTACATGTTCTTAAAAAAATACATATTATTCTACAAAGTATTTACTTAAAAAACAAAATCACTATAGAAATCCTTCAACGACTTCATCGCTCTCTTCCCAATCCATACAACAGCCATCGATATAAAACTTTTTCATTATTTTAACGTTTTGATGTGCACATGTCGTTACGTATTTGCCGTTATGATTAGGGCACACGGTAACTAATTTTAATTTTTCGAAAGGCGAATAGCCCCAATCATTCAAATCGAAAACTTTGAGGCCATATCGTTCTAACCACTCTTTTTTCAAATCTCCGGAAACGAAAATTTTTGTGGCATCTTTGAGTGTATCTGTGATGATGAATTTATGCTCTTCGTATTTATAATCGCCAGAGTTCCATGTTAATCCATGATAGTAGAGTTCTAACCAGAGATTTTCTCGCTTATATTTCTCCGTTAGCCTTCGCCATGGAAAGGGAGGTTTGAACAAGCGTACGAGCGGTTCTTCGTTGTAGTTAAGTGGGAGTATCGCTAACTCTTTCACGGCATAAGTTTTGCCAGGCATCACGAAGCCTTGCATATCCACTACGTACTCCATTGCGATAGAAAGCTACTACTGAGCTGCTTAAGGAAAGAGTCAATTCTTTAATACCCCCCCCCCCCTCTCCTAAATAAGTTTCTTCACATCTCCATTTATCGGATTATACTGAACGATGCGATCGTGTAGAATAAGACAATACGCTGTAGTTCCTTCGGGAATATTTTCTCTGATTTCGAACTCCAAGCGCACATCTACTGGAGCAGTCTTTAATGATTCGTTTTGTTTCGAACAGTCAATCACTACGAGTGGCATGTAATTTTTATATTCGAGTTTTTTGAGCATCGGTTCGGCATCCTTACCGTAGTATACGTTTTGAAAATTGGCATACATATCGTACAACATTGCGTACTGGTTTTTACTGAAATCAATGTTGAGATTACCGTATGGATAGCACTGAGAGTTGAGGTACAGTTTTACATTTCTGATGTTACAATGATCAAATATACTAGCGTTAGAGTTTGGTTCATTTTTTCGATTGATTTGGAAGGCTAAGATGACGTAGCGTGGTTTCTCCAACTGATTTGTCGTTTTAACTGTCCAGACGTGATTTGTGTTTGCAGGCAGCGCTGGATATTCGTACAGTTCCCAACTACGAAAACTCATTGAAATACTTCGTTCGCTTTTTAGAAAGTCGAGTAGACGTATTTTCTTTGCATTCGATGCAGTCACATAGGGCATAAGCCATTCGAGACGTGTTACATTAATCTTAAATTCTTCGTAAGCTTCAACGTTAGCCACGGTCTTCTTCGTTTGATAAACTGCATTTAAATCAGTACTCGATCTTACGAGAATTAATTCATGTTTCATATTCACTAGCACTTTGCGATAGTCCTCAGCGAATCCAAGTATGAAGCTCAGAGGAATCAAAATGTCAAAGTCGCCATTCGCATTAGTTATTTTACGGTCCTCTTGTTCTAAGGTATTTATCCATCCGGCATTTTCGGCAATCAAGGTTTGACTTGGAGTGAGAGATAACCAGTTCTTCATAATGGTTGTGAGACCAACGTTCTTACATTTATCTATTTCTATAGCATTCAGCTCATACCTAATTTCTTCAAACATGTGACAAATGGCATTATTAACAAAATCAGTATTCGTTAACAAAGTGTTATTGTTGCTGCGTAATCGTCCACAAATGTGTAACGAGCTGCGAGATGGTAAAAGGCACAAGTCTTGATGTTGAATTGATATACGAATCTCGTCACTATTTTTGAACGATGAATTGGTGTAAGGTTGATGAGCGTGGATCTCGTAATGAGCCAAAGATTCATCGAAGACGACAGGTGACTGTATTTCGAGAATGTTCTCCATTGTTTCGTTGAAAGCAGAAGCAGCAAAAAGAAAAAATTAGGCAATTTATTTTCCACCTGGAACTACTCTTAACCCAAGACTTTTTAGGAACTTTATGCTTTGACGTGTTAAAGCTTTCGCTTTCCGATGACGATTGATGACTGGAGTTCGTCGTGTTGACGTTTTCAATTTCAGTCGACGACTGATGATGGGTTTGCATTTTTCAATGCTTATATAGTCCCTACCACTCTTTGAATCGTAAACAATTCCCATTATACGCTTTTGAGGTGTAATCTGATGGTTATGACTTCACCGCGAAAATTAATTAAATTTCCGTCTTGATCGACGATGCGTAATTGTAAATAATCTATAGACTTTTTCGTAACTGGAAGATAAATCACGCGAGAGGGAATTTCAATAATTTTATATCCAGGCGGTACTGCTGGAAAAAATTCGTGAATATCGTGAACGGTGTTTCCGTTCAAGTAAGCTCCAGCGGTTATATTACACTCGACTCTCACAGCGTTCACTCTGAGAATACTGACGGGAAGATCAGAGTTGTGAGAAACGTTTGCCTCTAATGTACGTTGTGAAAAACCCAACAATCGTCCGATAGAATTTTGCGGACGAAAATCGATAGGTTCGGAACACTTGATTGTACAATGCAAGGTGTTGTTGTTTGGTTTCAAACTAAATATTATATTATTATTATTATCAGTACGGAGAGGCTGCACAGCTTTGCGAAGAAATTTATCAGTGTCGTCGATCTCGTAGGTCCCGACAGGTATGTCGATAATTTGATTTGCGACGTAAAATTTATTATTATGTACGTCGATATTAGGTATCGAGTTGAACGTTAGAAACTCGACTAAGCCCAACTTGTAATATTTATCCTGTGATAGTTCGATTGGTGGGAAATAGTGCGCTTCCAACAGTGAAGAATTACCCGAGAGCGTCAGAGTTAACGAATCCTTCATGACTGTGTGAACATGACTAGCGATATTTTCACGTTGCCTTTACTTTTATACCCTCGCACAAAAACTGTAAGCAAAGATGACCGCATACGTGAGAATTGAAATCTTGATATCTTTTCGTATTATATTTGATCTCGATATCGCCAAGATACATCATTAAATCAATAGGTGGTCTAAGATCTCCAAAGCTATCGAAATATGTGACGTTTTTTCCGATTTTGCGATAAGCCACCCAGTGCGTTCCTGTTCCTTCGACGCCGTCAAGATTGACTATAGCTGATTCGTGATAATATGGTCCAGAACTCGGTAAGTCATTTCTCATGAAGACTCCGCGAAAATTTGGTATACTCAAAACTTTTGCATACTTCATCAAGTCGGCATTTGTGAGGGCTCTATCCGGTAAATTTATTTCGAACTTTTTTTTTTTTTCAAACCTGATCCCAGATAAGGTTTGAGATAAAGTCCATAGCCTTTTTTATAAGGTTTGAGATACAGGCCTTTTCCCAGAGTAATGGTCTCCATCGTTTTGTTGTGTCTCTTGTTCTCTTCCAATTGCTGTTTTGCAGACTTTGCATCGTTCACGGCTTTTGCGATTCCCGCGGCGCCACCAGCTAGAGCGCCAGTTGCACTCAAGCCTGCAAAAAGTGGTATGAGGAAGGGCAAAGCTCCACCCATCTTAGTTGATATTGGCAGAATTCGTGGAACATTGATGTTTGCTTTTCCACCAGCTTTTTTAACGGTTGTACGAGCTTTTTTCAAAGCAGAACCGATGACTTTGCGCGCACATTTACCCTTGGACCATTTGAATGTGGCCGCTTTGATCACGCTTTTCAAATTAACTAACTTTTTCGTTTTCTTGCGTCCTTTCGTCTTGGTTTTCTTTCTTCTCTTCGCGAGACCCATACCAAACTTTGATTTTAATTTCATGGCGTTAGATATAGCGTAAGCAGCTGCTTTCTCATCAAAACTAGAATCCTTAGCGAAGACTCTTTTGATCGCTTTTTCAGCTAAAATGTTGTCTGCGATATTTCTAGCCTGGATATTTTCTCGATTTTTCGAGTACGCTATATCGTGTTGCTTGCAAGCTGCGTCGAGAGGATTGATTCCTGGATCACCGCGAGCTAAACGTGTCTGTAACTTAGTTCCTGGTCCGCAATATTGATAGCCTGGAATATGGAGTTCAAACGGAAGTTTATTAATGATATTATTGACGAATCCTCGTCCTTTCTTTGCTCTTTGACGTTTGCATATGATCATCCCTCGACCAAGTCCAACACACGACTAACGTTTTAAACTATAAAAACAGGTATATATATAGCCATGTGGTCAGTTATCGTTCGAACTCTGTCTCGTGAGTATGAATTTCAAGAAACAAACTGTGAAACTTCCCGTAGAAAATTTTGACGTCATCGTGCGGGAGGATAAACAACCAAAGCGTCACGGAGATTTACTGCCGAATAGCATCAGAGCTATTTTTTGTGGTCCGTCCAACTGTGGCAAGACCAACAGTCTTTTGGCGCTTATCACTCACCCCAATGGCGTTAGATTCGAAAATGTTTACGTGTACTCGAAATCGCTCGATCAGCCAAAGTATAAATTATTGGAAGAGATGTTAAAGCCGATAGACGGAGTGAAGTATTTTCCGTTCAAGGAGCACGAATCCGTGATCGATCCCGAGCATGCATTGCCTAATTCAATTATGATATTCGACGACATCGCCTGTGAGAAACAGGACAATGTACGCGCTTTCTTTTGTATGGGCAGACATAGGAGCGTCGACTGTTTCTATCTCTCGCAAACGTACGCGCGTATTCCTAAGCATCTCGTGAGAGATAACGTCAATTTATTGGCAATTTTTCGACAAGACGAAGCAAATATGAAACATATATACGACGATCATGTGAATTCAGATATGACTTACAATCAATTTAAAGAACTTTGTGCAAAATGCTGGTTGGATGATAAATATGGGTTTTTAGTGATCGACAAAGACAGAGCTATAAACTGTGGAAGATATCGAAAGGGCTTTGATTGTTTTGTTATAAATATATCACGATAGTAATGCGGTACACAGTCTCTCGATGATCGTCGAAGCGTTAACATGGCTGATCATCAAAGGGAAAAACATGTGCTTACTCAACTCGTAAAAGCGCAAGACGCGATAAGACGAAAATATAGTTTATTGAAGCATAACCGAGAGTATACCGACGAAGTCTTGAATAAAACATTCAAACCAATAGTCGATCCTCTTAAAGTCATAATAAGTGAGAAGGAACAAAAAAAAAATCTTCCCCCCGAAACTCCCGTTACAGTTATTAAAAAGCCGAAATTTCTAAACAAAAAAAAATTAAAATACGAAATCAATTCGGCTGATAATGTCGATAAGTACGAAACCGCTCAGTCTACTGGCGGAGATAGCGATGCTACTGTCACGCACAATACTACACAATTTTATAACAGTTTATCCGACGAACCGAGCGAGGATGAGCATTTAGCTGGCGACAAGTACACGAATGCATTGGATAAAAGTGATTCGAATTTTGTGGACTTGATTTATGGAGTACGTAAAGAACGAAATGGATCATACACGCTTGGTAAATCTACGGTGATTTTTGACAAAGATAATGTAGACGTCGATGATTTCAAGTACCCAAAAACACAGGGTTTGATGGAGTTACTGGTTGCAAATCAACCTGATCAAAGTTTAATCACTTCCAATGATCTCAAGAGCTACAAAGAAATCTTGGAGATTTCTAATATTCATAGGAAGAAAAATAATCCAAACGAGGCTATACGAGCGCACAATAGTAATAAATTCAATAACATAATTGGTCCGTTATTTGGTTTGACTAAAAAAAATACAAAAGGAGGCGAGGAGCTGCTACAGACGACTGATACGTCTTTGCCTACCTACAAGATTGCTCGAAACAATACTTCTATGGATTACATATACTGGGATGATCCGAATGAGCTCGTTGATCGTCTTCGATTGTTATTGGCTGAGCAATCAGCTGGTAACAATAATCACATCAACGAAATTCATTCGATAATCGAAGAATTACGCGAGGGTGGATATATATATATATATATATATATATATATATACAGGGTGGGCCATTTTAAATGACCCAGTCGATTTTCTCGGAAACTATAGGGGTTAACGAAAAATAGTTCAGATGAAAGTTGCCCAACTTTGAGAAGGACATATCCCTGTGACCTTGCCTTTGACCTCTAAGGTCATGTTCAAGGTCATTTGAAGGTCAACTTTGTTTTTTTAAATAGGAACCCCTATTTTTGACCCCGGATTTGGAAAGAGCCGGAAATTCTACGTTTAGATAAGGTAATATGTATGGGATCTGCATGAACCCCAAGGCCATGTACAGGTTATTTTTCCGGCTCGAATAATCTGGTACGCCTAAGGTTAAGCGTAAACTCTTCAAACAAGTTTCTTCAACTTTCAAGGGTACATATCTGTATGACCTTGCCTTTGAACTTTCAGGTTATGTTCAAGGTCATTCCTCCTTCATCTTCGGTTACAGACTAAGCTTTCGTTTTTATGTTTTTCTCATTAAAGAATTATGTAGATATTGATTGTCATATTCTGACATCACCAAAATCATCCAAAATTCAGATGATAATCTTAAAGTTATTATTAGTATTTTGTAATTACATAAAATCACAATGATGTTACATGTGAATTAAATATTCATTGCAAAAAATTACTAATGCAACATAATACTACAAATGTATGAAAAATTCTTCAACGTAACAAAAACAAAATAACATCAATTCCTTTACGTTCCAAATTTTGGAAAATCATCAAAAAGAAATTAATCATGAAATTTGAGTAATTTTTCAAATTTTCTATTTCCATCAGTCTTGGAAGTTCCGATTGAAATTACCTGATCTTAATTTTGTTTGAGTGATTGAAACCTCTAAAAATGCCTGACTATCAGCCGAATGAGATTATGCATATGTTATTAGTTTTAGGGACTAGTCATAACAATTATCGTGCTGCAGCTAAACTTTACGCTAAACGCTTTCCTCACCGACAACATCCAGATCATAGACAAATAAGTCGCATAACTCAGAGAGCTTGTCGTGGATGTTTGGTTAGGCAACGCAGGCGTCACGTGTATGACGCAAATGATGTACGTGTTCTGGTTGTTCTTGCAATCATTCTTGATCACCTTGATCCTCATACCAGCAGTCGCCGAATTAAAAGAGGGCATGGTATAGCAAGAAGAACAGTTTTAAGAATTCTCAGAATCCTAAAATATCATGCTTATCATATTACTTTGGTCGAGGAGTTACAATCTGCACATTTCCAACAGCGAATTGCGTTTTGCAAATGGGCCTTACAGATACAGAATGATCCAATTTTTTTCAACTATGTCCTTTTTACTGATGAAGCTAAATTTCAAAGTGACGGAGAACTTAATAGGCATAATTGCCATTATTGGTCGAATGAAAATCCTCATTGGCACAGAACTGTGAATCACCAGAGGCGTTGGAGCCTGATGGTTTGGTGTGGAATCATCAATGGTTATTTGATCGGTCCTTATTTTTTTGAAGAACGTTAACGGAAATAGTTATTTACAGCTAATAAGAGATCAGTTACCTGCAATGATGGAAGATGTTGATTTACATACGCGACAAAGAATGTGGCGTCAGCAGGACGGTGCAGCACCATATTTCGCTTGAATTGTACGGGCTTTTTTGGATGAAAACTATAATGGTAGATGGATTGGACGAGGAGGTCCAATTAACTGGCCTGCAAGTTCATCTGACCTCACATCCCCAGACTTTTATTTATGGGGCTATTTGAAAAATGTTGTTTTTGAACAGTAGCTGACAACTAGAGAAGACATGCAGGATCGCATTCGCCGAGCATGAGCTCCCATAACAAGAGAAACTTTGCTTGACACTGTGCGCCATTTCCAGAGGCGGTTTGACTTATGTCTCCAAGCAAATTGAGGTAACTTCGAACATTTGCTTCGAGGTTAAATGAATGATATTTAGAATATGCTTAATAAATGACTTCGTAAATATCAGACATAAGTTGTATTTGACCTTGTAATCCTCTGGAACAATAAAATAAACATTATAATTTTACTTTGTTCGAATTTCGAACCTTGACCCCACTCATATTACCTCATCTAAACGTAGAATTTTCCGCTCTTTTTGAATCCGGGGTCAAAAATAGGGGTTCCTATTTAAAAAAACAAAGTTGACCTTCAAATGACCTTGAACATGACCTTAGAGGTCAAAGGCAAGGTCACAGGGATATGTCCCCCTCAAAGTTGGGCAACTTTCATCTGAACTATTTTTCGCTAACCCCCATAGTTTCCGAGAAAATCGACTGGGTCATTTAAAATGGCTCACCCTGTATATACTAAGAGCACACCTATCGTTCGAGCATTATCAAAATGAACGTCGACGTGTTCGGACGTAAATATAAAGAGCAAGGAGTTCCCGGTCTTCGCGGTCCGCCTGGTATTGGGTTCAAGCTCACGAGCGAGTACCATTACGATCTAGAGAATAAAAGATTGGAAAATCTTGCTCCTCCGCGGAAGGCTAAAGATGCTATAAATTGGGAAACTGCGGAAAACATCGTTCAGATGGCAATCAAATCTACGAGAGACGTGATCGCACGATTAAGGAGTGATCTTGAGGATTTGGATGCAATTATTAAAGAGGAATTACCACGAATAAAGTCAAGTGTTGAAAATTTAGAAAACAGTCGATTAGATGGAAGCGGTGGTGGAGGAGTTGCACAAACCAACGAGACGTAATTATCCAAGACGAAAGTACGACGTTCGAGGTATCGATGAGACGTGGCAAGCCGATCTCGTCGATATGCAGGCCTATTCTAGACAAAATCGCGGCTATAATTGGCTTCTCACGATAATTGATAATTTTTCCAAGTACGCGTGGACTGTGCCAGTGAAAAGGAAAACCGGTCGCGATGTGACAGCGGCCATGAAATCTATTTTAGCGAAAGGTAGACGGCCAAAGAATCTTCATACGGATAGAGGCAAGGAATTCTACAATACAGATTTTCAAGCTCTCGTGAAAAAATATAATATCAATCTGTATTCTACCAATAGTTCGCTCAAAGCTTCGATATGCGAACGATTTAATCGCACGTTGAAGAACGCTATGTGGAAAAAGTTTAGTCTCCGTGGGAACTACAAATGGTTCGACGTACTACCGGAGCTCACAGCTGCTTACAATAATCGCAAACACAAAACTATTGGTATAAAACCTATCCAAGTTACAGCGGCGAATCAAGCTCAAGTATTAAAAAAATTTATACAATACGTGGGAAGAAGAAAGCCAAAGTTCAAAGTTGGCGACAAAGTCAGAGTGAGCAAAGCGAAGCAAGTATTTGAAAAGGGATATACACCAAATTGGTCAACGGAAATATTTACAATTGTGCGCGTGGCACCAACAAATCCAACTACTTATCATTTGAAAGATTATCAAAATAAGCTTATCCTAGGTGGCTTCTACGAACAGGAACTTCAGAAAACCAAATATCCCGACATCTATCTAGTGGAAAAGGTTATTAAGAGGCGTGGTAATCGAGTTTTCGTAAAGTGGTTAGGATTTGATGATTCGCACAATAGTTGGATAAATAGAACCGTATTGTAGAGAAAAAAAAGAAAAACTATGTAGATTGAAGAATTAATAAATAAACACACACACACACATATTTTGATTTGAAAAAAATATAAAGGAAGTTTATTCTCTTCTTTTTTTTTTTTCTTGTTATGCGTACATTGATATACATATATTTATGCAGTTGTAAATTCTATACAACCATTACCCTTATGGCTGAGAAATAATTTAAGTTTATTAGCGTAATCCGACATATCGTTGTACAGCTTTTCATTCACGATCAGCGCACTCGATACCTTGTTTGGTAGAAACAGCTGAAACTCCTCGTTCACTTCGGCTACGATTTTTGCACCGTATCGTGTTTCAACTTGTTTGAGTCTGGTGATCATATACTTGAATTCTGTGTCCAATTCACGAATCTTCATAGTGGGTTTGAATTGATTACAAGCTAAATTATTCAGCTGCGCGAGATCCATCTGTAGAAAAAAACAATGATATTTAAACTCAGTCGACTTGAAACAAAACACACACACACACAAAATCACAATTACCTCGTGTAATTTTTTTATTTTTTTCTAATTTTATCGACGAACCGAGCTTCCAGTAACTTTCTTTTCCTCGGTGCAAGTTGACTAAGAATGAAATTCGAAGACTGCTGCTCGCTACTCGTCGTCGTCAACGTTGCTGGTAACTTTGTCTCGATGAGAATGAGCTGCGAAGCCTCGGGCGTCGATTGATATAACCCGTCCCCCACTCCGCTCTTTTTCGGCGACGGCGGCTCGACAGCGGCGGCGGCGGCGGCCGGCGGCTCGGCGGCGTCGGCCGGCGGCTCGACGGCGGCGGTCGACGGCTCGACGGCGTCGGCTGGCGGCTCGACGGCGGCGGTTGGCGGCTCGACGGCGTCGGCCGGCGGCTCGACGGCGTCGGCCGGCGGCTCGATGGCGGCGGCGGCGGCAGCAGCGACCGTTGGCTCGACTGCGATCATTCCCAACGCCTCTATCCGCCCCTCCCTCTCCACCAACGGAATGCCGTAATGGCCCCAAGGAAGCGTATCGGTGGTTCCGGGCAGCAAGAAGCGTTTATCGTCGTGCGCGCTGAGCGCGATCTTTGTTTGTCTCTCGCTGTACAATTGATGATGACGCGATCTGATGAACTTTTGCTGTCGGCTCATAATCACATTTTCTCGGAGACATTTGACGTAGTCGGCGAACGTAATCGTGGTATTCAGCACCGAATTCTTGATCCCCCTTGCCTTCTTTATCGCATCTCTATTCCGAACTCTCACGCTGTACATTTTGCTTCTGAGTCCCACGAACTCGAGCATGAGCATTCCGGCGTTCTCGTCCTTCATCTTGCCGACCACCTTCTTATTGGCTCTGGGAATCGCGAAGCGATTCGGCTCTGGAAAATCCGACGTATCGAATTCGTGAATATCACGACGCATGACCTCGTACATGTCTACATTGGTGATCTCCTACACGAGACTGTCCGTGTCGGTGTACA
Organism: Phymastichus coffea; assembly: GCF_024137745.1. NCBI lineage: Eukaryota > Metazoa > Arthropoda > Insecta > Hymenoptera > Eulophidae > Phymastichus > Phymastichus coffea. The sequence continues at coordinate 206,949 of NW_026706878.1, read as the reverse complement.
GAAGCTTGCAACGCTCCTCGCCAATGGCGGCACCGAGCATGTAGTCGTAGTGGAATCGATACACGAGCGTCTTGGACAAGTCGAGAACAGCGAGACCTATGTAAATGGGTTTTCTCACGGTGATCTCCGTACGCAACAGTTGAATCGCTACCAGTTCGTCGTCGAAAATGTCGCTACTGTGGAAATTTGGTCGAGCTATCAGAGCCTCGGCACCGTATCGCCCCTCCCACTTGTTCACCAACTTCACGTCGATGTGTTTCTTCTCGTTTTCCATGGTCTTGCCGTACACCGCATTGTTGAACAGTTTGTACAGCATTTTTTCGAATTCGTTTGCCGCTCGCTTACGCAACTCGCTATTCAAATCGATGTACGTCTTGAGCCATGGGCTCTGCTTAAACTTTAAAACCCGATGTATCTTCGCGAGGTGCAAGCCATGCCCTATTGCTTGTTTCAGAGCTCTATAGTGGATTACGTAACGCTCCTTATCATGGAGAGTCGTCATGAGCTTTTTCTGCTTGGATCCCGGAGCGGCTTTGTGCTCCGGACAAAATGGCATATCTCTGTGCGCATCGTGAATTTCTTCTGGATACTCCAAATCCACCTCGAGTATGTAACCGAAGGCTGAGTCATCGGGAATATCGAAGGAAAAGTTGGCGGTGGCGTCAATGTCGCACCATTCGAAATCACCGAGTGGAAGTGGCTCGGTCATACTCCAACCGTAAAGGTTATTGACGTCAAAATACATCAAATATTTGTCATCTTTCTGTGGATCGTAGTTGTCGTCGTCGTCGTCGTCGTCGTCCATGTATGGATTGTTCGCGGCAGCGTACCTATTACAACACTGGCTAACTCCACCGCGAATGCCGCGCTCGACAAACATGAGCATGTCGATATCCGTCAAGAGCTCCAACCTTACACCCGTATACTTCAACATGGCGTCCCAACTCAGTCCGGGCGTCGTATAGTAGTGGGCCGGATCCAAACGATACGCCGTTCGACACTTGGCTCTGAAATTTTCAAAAACTTCGGCCAACAAGAGAACGTCCGTCTTGAGATACAAATCCGAATAGTGGCCGAGATCGGCGATGTCGAACGTTCTCCAAACGTTCTCCGCGTGACTGTACTCCTCGTCGCTGATATCCGAATCGTACAGACTGCTGTAAAAATCTTGCTTTCGTGGAAGCGTCGTCGTCTCCTCGAGTTTTGTAAACGACGACACATAGTCATACGGAAATACACCTTTTCTCTTGAGTAGGGCAATCTGCGGCAGTGTGTATCCGTCATCTTGCTGAAAATGTCGCTCTAGAATATCGTGTTTTTCCAAGTACGACGATAGTTTGTCGAGCGAGGACGCCATAAATCGAAACGAATCGACGAAACGCAGCTTTATATCGGTACCTTCCACGTACTTTGTAAAAGATATGTATTTTTCCTTGGTTTGAGGAATGAGGCTCACTCGACCGGGAAATTCGTTCGCGATTTCCCGGATAAATAGATGCGCATCGTATCCGCTGAGATTGTGAAAAAAAACGGGTATAGTTCGCGATTCTTGATAAGCAATGTTACACGTGCTGTGAGCAGCTCCACGATACTTTCCCGTAAAGTGACAATGATCGCGAACTTTTCTATCTTTTTTTTTTTCATTCTCGACAAAAGGCCTATTACATATATGACATAGCGTAGCACGAAGAAAGCTAATTGCCTCTTGGAACGTTAAATTTTCCATAGGCTGCGGGCTTCTGTACAACTCTTGCAGATACTTGGCCAAATCGTGAAGATTGCGAACGAACCACTTGGCCGGACCAACGTCATCGACGGTTTTCTGTCTGTAGCTTCGATAACGCGAAAGAGAGTCATCGTAGCTACACTTTACAAAAAAGCCAACGCTGTACGGTTTGTGACGTTGATAGATCCGCTCGTCGTTGGACACCGCTTCCAAGAGACTCTCAAAATCGGCGTACACGACGAACGGTATCGCGCACTCATTTTTAAAGTTTTCAAATTGTAAATATTTATCCTTGACACTGGGAAGCACAATTTTACACATATTCACATTTTTACAGTCGATCTCGTGCGTTTTCAATCTCTCTTCAGTTAGAAAATAGTGCAAGCAACGATCGCATATATACGACTTACATTTGCGAAATGACAACTGTCGATACATCAATCGAGATAAGTCTTTTATCCAAACGTAGTGCACTTTGTATGGTATACTGGGACGTTCCATTTGCTGCTGCTGCTGCTGCTGCTGCTGCTTTTCGTTTACATCGATATAATAATTTTCCACTAGAAGAAGATTCACATGCCTGTCTTTTTTCTCATCGGTCAAATGTTGCGGCAACACATCGTAGGATCCATTATTCAAATTTAAAAAGTACACGTTCACTGAAACGTTGTTTTGCTTTTCAAATTTCACGATTTCTTTCGGGTGTACCGGAAATGATAGATTTTTGAAATTATATTTATCTTGATGAGCAGTATAGGCAGTGACACGGCATGCATTCCTTGCGACTGGATGTAACGCCGAAAGGATGGCCCATTTGAAGCATTCGTTATCGTTGTTCCGCACGTTCACACAGGCTTTCTTATTTTTAACAGGCTTGGGCAATTCAACGTAAGAACCAACTCTCATAGGATTGTACTTGCTGATATTTACGGTTAAGTTTAATATAACGCGAAGAGACCAGCCTGAGTCTTGCTCTTGAAATTCTTCCGTGCTCTTACTAATTGGTTGTAAAACGTTTTCGACGAACCACTCGTCTATGTCTGTGGTTAGGTATATCGGCGCCATCTTCGTATTGAAATGCTTCACATCGAGCTTTTCATCGCAATTATTCTTTTCGACTGCATACTCGGCATCCAGTACGGCATTAACTTTTAAATAACTATGTTTCTTCAAGGTCTCCTTAATTTGAGCATGGAATAATGGTTTGGCATGCCTCAAAAACGCATTCAAATCCAGATGTTTCAGATTGGTTATCACACCAGTCTTTATTCTGCCTTTGAACGCACTATTGATGTCGTTCCAGTGAACTGTTGAGTCTTGAGCTGGATTAACAACAGCCGGTGTAGTGGTAGTAGTGGTAGTAGTGGTAGTAGTGGTAGTAGTGGTAGTAGTGGTAGTAGTGGTAGTAGTGGTAGTAGTGGTAGTAGTGGTAGTAGTAGTGGTAGTAGTGGTAGTAGTAGTGGTAGTAGTGGTAGTAGTAGTGGTAGTAGTAGTGGTAGTAGTAGTGGTAGTAGTAGTGGTAGTAGTAGTGGTAGTAGTAGTGGTAGTAGTAGTGGTAGTAGTAGTGGTAGTAGTGGTAGTAGTAGTGGTAGTAGTGGTAGTAGTGGTAGTAGTGGTAGTAGTAGTGGTAGTAGTAGTAGTAGTAGTGGTAGTAGTGGTAGTAGTAGTGGTAGTAGTGGTAGTAGTAGTGGTAGAGGTGGTAGTAGTAGTAGTAGTAGTGGTAGTAGTAGTAGTAGTAGTGGTAGTAGTAGTAGTAGTAGTGGTAGTAGTAGTAGTAGTAGTGGTAGTAGTGGTAGTAGTGGTAGTAGTAGTGGTAGTAGTAGTAGTAGTAGTAGTAGTAGTAGTAGTAGTAGTAGTAGCCGGTTCGAGACCTTCACCAACTACATCTAAAATAACGAGAGGTTCGTATATGGATTGTTCGCTATGCTTGCTCACCACAGGTTCGGCAATCGATGAGGTGGCAATGGGGGGCTGTGCCATCAGCCTACTCGTTTAGCAGATGTAAAACGCTTCTAATCATGCACATAGCTGCCTGCAGCTTCTGTTTGCCAGACACGATCAAGCTAGGCGAACGAGAAAGCTCATCGGCTTTGCGCAAAGCCAATGAACCCAGTGTCAACCATCTTTCGATGTCTTCGACACTAGCATAACCTGCATTCGCCAGACGATGTGCGCGCAAGAGCAACAAAGCTGTGTTCTTGAAATACTCAGCCATGATGCTAGTTACTCAACTGAGCAGATTTGACAAATCCATCGCGTTATATTCATTACTCGTCAATGCTGATTGGTTGGAAAAAGTATAGAGGGGGGGGGGGGTGAACGATTGTGATTGATCGAAAAATTATAGTGGGGCATCAACAAGTGCAAGCTCAGTATAAAAAGACATTCATTCGTCTGTATTGACGCAGTCGTCGACGTCGATTCCTCAGTTACTACGATGGATTTTGTTGTAGACGTACAGGGCTTCAAAACTAGCTTAAACGAATTCGTATTCAAGGAGATTGCTGTTTGTCCTCTGGAAGAAGATCCAACTCCATCGGTGCTTCTGTTTAAACCACCTTACCCATGGGAGTGGTTATTAAAGAAAAATCAGAGTGAAAACCGGTGGTTAACGAGAAATTTTCATGGTATTCCGTGGGAATCTGGCGATTTACCGTACGACGATCTTGGAAAAATAATCAAAAAAACACTTTTTGGAGCAACTATTTTTGTCAAAGGTCTTGAAAAAACAAAATGGCTGAGAAATTTGTTGACCAATGCACAGTAAGTGTCTTTTCGTCGCGTATCATCTTAAAGAGAAAAAAATGATATCTAATGATTTTTTTTACAGAACGACTGTGGTTAACGTTGAAGATTTGGGTTGTCCATCACTCAAGAATATTTCAAACGATAGCATTTCCGTATGCAGTAACCACAACGCGTATCTATCAAATCCACCGTGTGCCTTTAAAAACGCGCTGGCTATCAGTAGATGGATGCTCGCTCGCAAAAGTCGTGATATGTAATTTGATTTTTTATATCTAAGTTTGAAAATAAATTTTAAAAATTAACGTATCGATCAATCCTTGTTTTTACTCACTTATAATATATATCTATATATATATATATATATATATATATATATATATATATATATATATATATATATTAAATTTTAGAAACAAAAAAAAATATAACATTAAAATACAAAAAAATATTAGATTAAAAGAAAAAAAAGTACACAAACATTTTTTAAAAATAATAGGAACTTTATTAAAACCAAACAAGAACTAATTTACGCAAAATAAGCACGAACGCGTTTGCTAATAGTTTGACGACATATTGGACAATCGTCAATTCTTGATGCACATTCCATGCATACAGTGATATGTCCACAAGGTAAAAAAAGTACAGCGACCCTAGCATCCAAACATATCTTACATCTCGTAATTTCAAGTTGACGCAAAATATTGCCTATATCTCGCTGAGACTTTTCAACCCTTTCGCGAATTTTATTCATTTTTTCATTTTGTTTATAGATACTCTTCTTATAACCGCGTACAAATTCTTCGCAAACAGATACCATACCAACAGTTGCATTTGCTATGGTTTTCGAAGCACATTTCTCCGTCAAATGTAAATCGGAAAAAAGCTTTGTAACAAGACTCTCAATCGATAACGATAACGCAGGCTCGTCTGTACTCGAAAGTGGGCTAGTTGTTGCGCACGCTGTTGCTGCCCGATACTCGAGCTTATACGGTCCACAAACATCTTTACTTTTTCTTCGAGGAGGAGGTACCGGTACGGGGCTCAATCCGATCGGCACATTGCCGCAACTTCTGTTACGAATGAAAAGGCAGCCGCCATCCCAGCGCTTATGTTCCGTCATAGGGTCGTCACCTTCTTCCCAACGACAGACTTCCATACCACATTCAAAACAGCGTACTTGATCGATCTGCCCCGTATAATAAAAGCCGGCCGCAGCAAGATCTGCTGGTCGTATGTGTGCGCATGTCCATTGAGACGTGAAGCTATCCAGCCTCGCTTGCTCAAATCTGCACAAATAAAAAAATATTTAAAAAATATATAAAGTATGTTCTTTAAACAATAAAACAAATAATTACCTATAGTCAATCTCGTTGGAGCTCATTGTAGAATGTTCGTATAACCTTTTCTCTTTCACACTTTACACTAGTTCACTCTGGATGCGAATGCGACTGCTGATGAGATGCAGCTCATTTTTATAACGGACGATTAAGATTTCCCCCCTCCATTCTCCATTAAAAAAAATTCCATAAATGCCATACATTCCATTCATTCCATACATACCATACATTCCATAAAAAAAAAAATTCATTTAATTTTTATGAGTTATACATACACGTGCGCGCGCGCGTGCGTGTATGTGTATGTAAAGCATACAACTTGTGGGGAATTGACTCAACGGCCTATGCGAGTGACGTCATTTAAAACTGTCGCATATACGCACTGATTTTTTAGAGACATTTGTTGTTGTTGTTTTTAATAATTAATTGTCTACATCTAATACTCTATAAGAAAAAATTAGTAACATTATTTATCGAATTTTTTTCTCGTAATAATCTTTCGGTAATAGACATACAGGAGAATCGAACCTAGCCTCCTTTGCATCTATACGACAGTGGTCTACCGTCTGAGTCATTGTCGCTCTTTCTAAAGATAGTGCATACTAACTGTATATTACTTTATGATTTAGGAAAAAATTATCATTTTTTTAATATTATTTTGTACACTGATTTAAACGAACTATTTTTTAATTTTGTATATTTTAAATATTATATTGATTAACTAATTAAAAAAATACTTTTAACTAATTAAAAAAATAATTAAAAACTAATTTTTAACTAATTAAAAAAATACTTACCTTATACTTACCTGCTCGTTTCGCTGAAAATGGAGGGGGTAAGAATAAAGAAAAACACAAGGTTAAATTTATTCGTAATTTCAAATTGTTATTGTTTTTAGTACTTACCTTTGCGGCTACGATATATTTGCACATACGTTTGAATAGCACTTAAAAGTGCTGATTTATTAAAAAATTATATAAGTTTTTTATTAAACAAATAGTTAGTCTATGTTATATTTAACCATACGTTTGAATAGCACTTAAAAGTGCTGATTTATAGAAAAATAATATAAGTTTTTTATTGAAAATTTAGCACTAATATATTTGCACATACGTTTGAATAGCACTTAAAAGTGCTGTTTTAAATTTATCTGATCTGATCATGATATCGATTAACTGTCGGGATTGTACAGCTTCGTCAACTTGAAAAAAAAGTGGCCCAGAAAAGGGCCGATCGTTCGTTCGCTGCAACTTGTCACTACCAACGGCTTGCCACCACCTACTCTTCTTCCGTTGCGTGAGAAAAAAAGAGCGTATGCGCTATCGCGATCCTATATTAATACACATTGGCGTCTTTTCTCCGCACTAATCACATTTTCTTTAGCTACTCCCACCACTAATTATGATCGTCTTATGCGCGCGACAAAATCAGTGCTATCGCGTAGTCTCGCGTCCCTACTCCAAAATCTTCGACCAATGACCAAAACGCGGCAAGTGTTTCAAAAATGAATAAAATTCGAACGCCTTGCAACGATACGTCATTGTGATTTTTTTTGTCGTGAAGTTAAGTTCAGTGAAGAAAAATGCAGCGTGAAAACGATAAAGCAGTGAGTGATGAATTGTTGGAACAATTGTTTTCGCCGGACAATGTGTCGTGGCAAGACGCACTGAATGAAGCAATCGAGGCGTTGGGCGAGGACATAGATCTTTCCGAAGATGAAGTCTTACAAGAAGCAGCGGTGGACGAAGTCGTCGTTGAGGAGCCGCGAACACATTCGCCGAGGAGTAACGGCGACGACATCCACGAAGCGGCAACAATACGGATGCCGCTAACACCTCCACCAACGATATTATTGTAAGTATCATTTTTTTTCATTCTCTTTTACTCTCTCTCATTCTGTTTTTTATAATATAAAGAACAAAATCATTAAAATGTAAATAGATATGTTCTTATTATTATAAAATTTTATATATAATTAATACCATTATACTAATAACACAATTATATTTAAATTTTATTAATTTATCAATATAATGGTATTAGTTATACATAAATTTTTTATAATAATAAGAGCATATATGTTCTTTACATTAAAAAAAGAGGTTCTGTTCTTTTTTTTCATTGAATAATATTGTATTATTCGTTATATAATATGTATGTACGTGTATATATGAGAGAGAGTATTTCCAATTTTAAATTTAATGTCCCTTTCTCTCACGTAGTTAGAATTTCTTGTTTTGTTTTTGGATCGCGTTTTTTTTTTTTACGATGTCTGGTTTTCGTCGTCGTAGTCGTTATCGCTGTTACTCTCATAGTTTTATTATACATGTGTTTCCTATTACAGCAGGCATCGGTCGCCACTTGAATCACTGCCACCGTCTCCAAGCTTGCGATTGCTACCAACGGTGAATGTGTAAGTTGAATATTGTTATATATATATAAATAAATATATGAATTAATTTTTTTCAATTAAAGAATCTTTTTTTTGCAGGTCTGATGACGATGACGACGACGACGTGGAGATGGTCTGCGAGGTGATTTTCACGCATCGACCACCACCATCACCATCATCACGACACGTGACACACGTCGACCTGGTGACGCCTCGAGCAGCACCTGTGATCATCGACATCACAACGCCACAGCAGCCGCTCTTGGTGAACTTAGTTTCACCAGAGATACAAGAGACGCCCTGCCGCCAACGAGAACAGGTATGATTTTTTTCTCTTTTCTTTTTTTTCTAATCGGCGGTAGTATGTTCAAAGTTTTTTTCATTTTTTAGTTGCAGGTCGACGACAACAACAACAACATGCCAGTATGCGAGGGCTGGGAGTGCGTATACTGCGCCGCTGGTCGCTGCAGTCGGCAGCCGCAGTGGGTGGAATCACCACCGCAGCGCGGCAGCAGGCGGCACGTAGATCGAAATGGGCCGGTCAGATACATGGTGCGCAGATTATTTACATCGAGGTCGTGCAGTCCCGAAGGTTCCCCTGCTGTGCGCCAGCCTTCTAGATCGCCGTCGCCAGGTCCCTTGAGTAGACCTGCGAAATCGCCTGTAACGGCGCTCATGCAGGATCTCCACATCACGGGGAAAAAGCGCCTGTGCGTCATGGACGAAACGGTCGACGGCGCCCCGCGCTATAAAGTTGCCAAGTTATTTCCCGCTGATCACGACGACGACGAAGACGACGAAGACGACGACGATGACGATGATGATGGTGACGATAACTAAGCGTCGGTTTTTTTTATAAATTTTTGTACATTTTTTATATTTTTTTTGTATTTTTTTGTACATTTTTTAATATTTTCTTGTATTTTTTTATATAATAAATAATTATTAATAATATATCTTTTTTATTTCACCGATCAGACACACACACACACATACACACACACGCGCGCCCACGCGCACACATCGAACATAAAAAAATTATTATTCGTTATATACCAATTATAATAAATATTTATGTATAATATTTATTATAATTAGTATATTTATTAAACTTTATTATCATTTGTATGTATTAGCGCTTGGGCCCTCCCCAGCAGCAGCAGCAACCGCCGGCGCCGCCGCCCCCCCCGCACATATCAATCGCGTGTGTAGCCAGTATACACAATACGGTATTGCCCGTGGTAACAGTGGCTGTAGCTCTAGCGGTAGAGCATCGGCCTGCGGATCCGGAGGACGCGCGTTCGATCCCCCGATCCGTCCGTTTTTTTTCAGATAAATCTAAAAATTTTTAACACACGCGCGCACACGCGCGCACACACACACACACACACACACACACAATAAGAAAATCAAAACGCGAAACACAGAACGCGCGCGCAGTGCATAGGAAATCAAATCAGTGGGAGAGGGGGAAGTGCTGCAGAGAACGCGCACGCCACATCAGATCAAGCCACATCAGATCAACTCAGTAGGGGAGGGGGGAGTGCGTAGAACGCACCGGTATAACTCAGTAGGAGGAGGGGGAGGAGGTGATGCGCGCATAGGAATCAAATCAGTGGGAGAGGGGGAAATGCTGCAGAGAACGCGCACACCACATCAGATCAACTCAGTAGGGGAGGGGGAGTGCGTAGAACGCACCGGTATAACTCAGTAGGAGGAGGGGGAGGAGGTGATGCGCGCATAGGAATCAAATCAGTAGGAGAGGGGGAAGAACGCACGTCACATCAGATCAACTCAGTAGGGGAGGGGGGAGTGCGTAGAACGCATCGGTATAACTCAGTAGGAGGGGGGGGAGGTGAGTCGACAGCGCACGGGCCGATCGGGAGGGGGGGGGGTGAGGTGAACATGCACACACCTCAACTCACACTCTTCAACTCAGTGAGCTAGTACCCCTCTGAGTTGATGCCCCTCTAGTTTACCTACTCTAAAATTTTTCTTTCAGTTTTTATCCGAAAATAGAATAGATAATATAAATAAATAAAAAAACTTAGCACAGGCCTCAGTATGTGCACCTCCACCTCTCTCACACTCTTACACGCACTACACAAATCTGCTCCCTTCACGCACGTGTCTGGGAAGCGCCAACATGTCGACAAAAGGAGATCATTCAAAATGTAAATGGGAGCAGGACTATAGAGTGCCGTCATATTGATAGGCCGATAGTGTTCGAGTGAGCGCCGCCATTTTTAAACAAGAGGAATGATCGAGATAGTTTATTTGATCGATGTTTTCGATTTCGAGTTTGAACATTGGTCGATGTTTTCAAATAGAAGTTTGATGATGAACGACAGTTCACAGTTTTCAGTTAAAATAAATTCACAGTTCGTAGTTCAGTTAAAAATGTTTGAGAGCAACATGCAGCTAACAAAAGAGGATTTTACATCTAATGAAGTCATTGAAGAATTCGAGATTGGAGACAACACAGTGTACGTAATATGCAATTGTTTTTCTATTATTATTAATTATATTAATTAATGTGCTTTGAAAATTTAATTTTTATTGTGTTGTATCACAACGATATCGTTGGCTATGTTAAATTAATTAACGCCAATGCACATTCGAGTAAAGCATCCAAATATATGAAATTTGTATGTAGTAACAGCACGAAAAATGTTCAAATTATAGCCTGGAACCACTTGATTCCTAAATTGGACTTGGTGAAAGAACTTGGATCAGTAAATGTTGCCATTTTATTTTTATTTTTATTTTACCTAATGATTTAACCTATCCTATCTAATCAAAATAAACATATAAAAGCTAATGACTTTAGAGTGCTACCATTATTGTATATATTGTATAAATCAATTTTAATATTATTTTCTTTCTTTTTAAATGAGATTGTTCATGTGACGTCCGTTAAATGTGTAGCTATAAAGAATACAGCATACAACAGTGGAAATGTTAATTTTGAGCTTCTTATCAAAGATTCTTCAGAAGTTAAGGTGTTTGGTTTATATAATGCTGTTGATGTTGATTATAAAGCCATCAAGGAATTATCAATTGTTGAAGCTTATGAAAAAGTTGGCAGTTTTATGAGTAAGTTTTTGATTTTTGAATTTCAAAAATATTTTAAAGAAACTATATTGTATTTTTTATTTTTAGGAATTGAAGGCATTGTAAAAACAGAACCTGCCATATTCAAATCTAAAGAGTTTTGTACAACTGTTGCTTCGATAACTGATACGTTTCATTTCATCGAATTTAAAATTACTTTTGATATCAACAATGATTCTTTTAACTCTTTTAAACGTAAATTTTTAAAAGGCATGTCGGTAGAGGTCGTTGGTTGTGTTGAAAAGTTTGGAACTGGGGGCCTATTCTGAAAAAAAATTTTGTGGTAAATCAGTTTGTCACTTCAGTTTACCACAGAATTAATCACTTTAGATGTGATAAATGCTTATGACATGTGCTAAAATTTTTTTTCAGAATAGGCCCCGTGCTAAAATTTTTTTTCAGAATAGGCCCCCTGGTCCAGTCATTCTTCGCGTCGACTCAATTGATCATATTAAATTATTAGATAGACCTAGAATAGCACTTTCTAATATTCTTACTGGATATCGATCTAAAGAAATTAATTAATTAACAAATGTTTACTATTACTCTGTATTTTGAAAATTATAGTTATATTACATATTTTTTTTACATGTCAAATCAGTTTATAATGATTAAATAATAAACATCTTTGTAATACAAATAAAGAAATTTTTTATTCATTTAAAATAACGTATACATTTTTATTATAAAAATATGTTTTTAATTATGATATATATTAAATATTAATTTATGAAAATGAACACATACATTAAGTTTTATTTCTCTTATAAAGTTAAACCAATGGAAAATGTTCGAAAAAATACCTTAAACAATTTCAGGTAGAAACAATGATTGATGATAATGGAACCATTACATTGCGTCGTAGAGATATTGGAAAATGAATTCTTACGTCCCAATGCACTGAGAAAAAATAATGGTTGGTTCAACGTATCAGCTGTTCATTCAACTAATCCGCTGTTCACTTGACTGGTCCTCTATCGGCTCAATTGCGCGAATGATGATTTTACAGACTCGTCTGTTGAATTGGTAGAATTCACTATGATAAAATAAGCCAACAGCAGAGTCTGTTGTTTCGACATCAATTATGTTGTGTTAACGTCACATATGTTAAAATATCAGAACCTTGTTGAATCAACAGAAAACTTGATGTTATGGCTAAAGACCTTAGGTGGTTAAAACGAATGCTTCTCGTAAGTTGAAACAACTGCAAAAGTTTTTGTTTCAATAGCATTGATATCGATTTAACTTAATTTTTATTGAATCAACTAAATATTTTATTTAATCAACTGAAGTTTCAAAAAAATAATAATTGTACCGCTGTCGGCGTCTATCTGTCTGTCTCTCTTTCTTGATTATTCTTACTTATATACCTCATACACACTCATATTAGTTATTTATGCGTTAGTAGCGTAACGGGTGCCATATTACACCGGAGGAGAGAATGTTTTCAGCGCGGGATAGTATGAGAGCCGAGGCAGCGAGCGTTTACAGAAAATGCCCAACTCGAAATGTTACGTATTGTATGATGTTTAATTCTTAATTGAATAAATTATTTTGACAAACATATGGAACCATAGTATTTTTTATCCGTTCACACGTCAATTTAGTTATTTTCTATCCCTTCTGCTCTAGAAATTTTAGAGCAGAAAAGTTGGTAACATAAAGCGACACTAGGTGGCTAATCTTAATTTACTATCTTTTCTGCGAGTGCATAGAAATTCTTTCCATTAGTATATAAGAAGCCTTAAGACCCCTACTATACAAGAAAAATGGAGAGTTGGCGAGTAACTCTCCTGATCGTTGCGAGCGTTTATATATGTATGCGTTAGGAATTGCGTGCGAAATAATCTGTAGTCTTCTATATGTTTAAATTTGTATTCTGAGTGTATGTGGAGTTTATAATAGTCTGATCTGATCTCTCTTCCCCCTCTACCTCTCCCTCTCTCCCATTTCAAATATAACATTTTATTCAGATTAGAAAAAAAATTTTATAGAGAATTTAGTTCGTTAGGTTGATACAAAAAAAGTTTTAAATGAATGAACCAATAACCTTACGTTAAAGCAAGCCATGCATGACATCGACTCAGCGGAGGTTCTGTCAAATGAACAGAGTACATGTATCAATTCAACAGAAGGGCGTCTGTAAAACTGATATATCGGGTGTCTTGAAACAACGAAGGAGTCTTTGTTGCTCCATTTTAACAGAGCGTCTGTTGTTGATTCAACCATACTTATTTCTCAGTGTGGATATGAAGTTGATAATCGTTTTGTCGTACCATATGCTCCAATATTGTCATTAACGTTTAATTGTCATATTAATTGCAACGGTAGTCGATTTAATTAATCGAACCGTTCGCGATTCTGCTTCTCGCGCGTTAGTTCTAACAGCTAAGAGAGAGAGGGGGCGCGCGATCTTTTGAATAAGCAGTTACGCCTCAGCTGTGAACGTGAATTTACCGCCGATTTGTATTGCACTTTGTTTTCGCCGAATTATTAGTTTTTTGGGACAATTTCGTGCGTGAGCGCTGTTACGTCTCGTGCATCAACTACGAATAGCTAATGAATGAGACGTTCCAATATGTTGACTAGTGGTCGGATATGTCTCACTTATAAATATATGTGGAAATGTATGTCTGATGATTGTACTACCTTTAATTGTTGATAAAATGTAGCAGGCTCTAACTGCTTGTTGGATTGTATGAGTGTAGCAGGCTCTAACTGCTCGTTGAATTGAATAAATATAGCAGGCTCTAACTGCTTGTTGAATTGAATAGGATAGGTTTGAATAATACTTGCACGATATTACTTGTAACAGTCGCGAGTTTATTAATTAAAATGATCACCAATTGTCGGACCGGTGTGTACGGAGTTGAGTCTTACAGGTACTTATTGACAGACTGACGGACTACTGATCAACTCCGCTCGTAATGATGTTCATTGCTTTTTATATGTTAATTTTCAGGTCAGTATCGAATTGTGACATTTTGTTTTTTGCTGAATATACATTCTTGTGCTCGGTGGCTTTATTTCGGAGTGCTATTTGTTTCGCGTTTTGTCAGCTTTCTGCTGACGTGTGAATATTTTAGCAGTTTTGAATTTCCTGAATATGCATTTGTTACAAAAGAAGATGTGTCGTAAGGTGTAACAACTTTATTTCGGAGTATCATTTACCTCGCGTTTCGTCAGCTTTCTACTGACGTGCGAATAGTTTTAGAAGCTTTGAATTTCGCGAGTGTGCAGTTGTTACAAAAAGGATGCGTCGTAAGACGTAACAGCGCAACGGTATTTTCGAGATAACCAGTAGCAGTGCAAAAGCAGCAGCTTTGTAGCTAATTTGAGGCAGATCGAGGCAGCGCAGCTGATAATAGAGGGGCAGCAGCAATTGAAATTTTTGCAACAACAATTACGGCTGATCACCGTAATTGCACCGCATGGTAGGTGCACCTTCCGTCATATTAAGCGAAACAAAATACATTCGATATTTTGTCTATTCGTGATAGCGTTATATTTTTTGTATTCGCGTCGTGCGTTAGTTCGCGGTAGAATTCAAATCTACTCTCTCTCTCTCTCTCTCTCTCTCTCTCTCTCTCTCACCGAACATAATTAAATTGTAAAATCCTATTTTCGTGCGTCAGTCTTTCGGCCCAATAAAGACTGTAGTGATTTTTTATTAATTAAAGTCTGTTAAATTTATTCACCGTTTTCGTCATTTGATTTTCCTGGTAGCTTAAGTATTTGAAACAGGCTTAGGTTTTAATCCAATTACATCTAGGGGATTAAGAAGATTAGGAGTAAAGTCGCTCACACTTAAAACTCATCAAGTGTAACAAGACACGTGACTTAAGGTGAGTTCAACTCCGATCGATAGAAGACAACTAGGATAAGTCATCTGACGTTAAGGTGAATACACGTATTATCATACGTATTTAACGGAGCGGCGGTTTGCTCTGCATCGTGGGAGTTTGTTCTTAAATAAATTTCCCATTTTCAGATTTATCTCCCCCGTTACATAATGTGGAAATTTGTTCAAGTATCAGGTCTGTTAAATATTTACATAAATATCTTTATAAAGGACACGATGCAGCATCAGTGATAGTTACACATTCTACAGATGGATCGGTTATTGATCATGATGAAATTACTCAATTTATACACGCTACGTAGGACCAGCAGAAGCAGTTTGGCGTATTTTATTTCGATCACTTCATGATAAAAGTCACGTAATTTTTCGTTTACCTGTGCATTTACCAAACTATCAAAATATAACTATTCATACGGATCCTGTTGACTTTGAATCGTTAGTAAGGGAGAATACCACAGATCTACAAGTATCAATGTTGATGAATTATTTCGATTTAAATATTAGAGATACTAAAGCGCGACAATTTTATTATTCTGAAATTCCAGAATATTATACTTTTAAAAGAATTCAAATTGATGGGAAAAATGTTAAGCGATGAATTGAGAGAAAAAAAAATTAATTGTATTGGACGAATGTATACTGTTAATCCAAGTCAATATGAATTATTTCACTTAAGAATTTTATTGCTCCGTATAAAAGAATCTACAAGTTTTGATGATTTGAAAACTGTGAGTGGTGAATTATAGGAAAGTTTTACGTCAGTATGTGTAGCTTACGGAGTTATAGAAAGCGATCATGAATGGACAAATGCTCTACGAGAAGCTGCTGCTTTTATGATGCCAATGCAACTTAGAAGGTTATATGTACGAATTGTATTACACTGCAATCCTATTGATCTAATTAAACTTTGGAATGATTTTAAAGATCAATTATCCGAAGATTTTATTTGTAAATATAGTAGAAATGAAAGTTATTATAAAGCTATTACGGATATACATTATTTATTTGAAAACGAAGGTAAGAATCTCGGTGACTTTTCACAAATACAAAATTTAATGCAAAATTTTAGTGTACTATTAATTGATAGGGTATACGAAAATACAGAAAACTATTCAACTATAGGTCATGAAAGATATGCAGAATTGAATGCTCAATTTTTTTGTCGATTTTTAACGCGTTTTTTTCGGGAATGGGAAATTTAACGCTATTTCAGAATCTTTTTTCAAAATTGCGATTGATTGCGTTATAAAAAAGTTATAGCCAATTAAACAGTAAAAACCTGAAAAATTTTGCGAAAAATCAAGTTTACGAATTGTTTTAGCAATGTTACCGCTAAAAAATCATCAATCAAATATGATCAAAGGTGATCACGACTATCAAAGTATCTCCAGGAATTTTGGTGGAATTTTTGAACCACTTCTTCCAACAAAAAGGTGGCAAAATAAAATAAATCCATAAAAAACATTTCTCATTTTTTATTTCGGAAACCATTAAGTTTAGATAAAAAGTTCATTGAACAAAAAAGTCTTAAAATTAAACGAGAAATACGCCTGAATTTTTTCAGAATTTTTCGAGGCGATTTTTGAATTTTCGGAGAATACGGAAAATCCATTTTTCGAAAATCATCTCCAAAAATTCTAAAAAAATTCATGCATGTTCCTTGATGAATTCTAAGACTTTTTGTTCTATAAACTTTTCCTCTAAACTCAATAGTTTTCGAGATAAAAAGTGAGTTAGGTTATAATCCTAGCAGCGTTAATATTTTTGATACAGAATAAAGAACAGCCATTCAACCATAATATAATAATGTTTTGCCTTTTTATGTGTATACAAGTGCAGTTTGTATAGCGTATACTAATATACACATATCAAAAAAGCAATTCAGAAAATTGTATGTGAGCTCATTTTTATTACTTACTAGTCTCTTGTTATTTTGAGACCATACAGTAAATCGAATCGAAAAGATTATTTTTGCTTTCTAAAGTCTAGGTTTGACAAGAAGCATTGAAAACTGTAGTAATTATTTTCATTAGGTATTTTTATTATTTTATATAACATCTCGCAAAAACGTAAAAGACGTTCCACTCGCTCCCATGAAATGTACGAAATTGATACTTCAAACAACACTTACGATGATATAGTTACCCTTCCAAATCCTGACAATTCTGGTTCTGATGGATCAGATTTCGATACTGATTCGGATGATGAAATTTCTAATATAACGTACACAGAAGCTTGTAAAACATATACTGAAACTAAAATTAAATTAGAAAGAACGCATGAACTCCAGTGGATGGAAGGAGAAAAAAAGCATAATGATAATTTGAAAGACAAAATTTTATTGAAAGACTCGGTAAAAAATAAAATACAAGAAATGGAGTCAGCAGAACTGTTTGAAACATTTTTCTCAACTGAAATAAAGCAATATATTATAGATGCTTGCAAAGAAAATAATTTTGATTTAAAGTTAAAAGACTTAAATACATTCGTGGGAATAATCATTTTGACTTCATTCAACAAAAAGAAATCTCAGAGGGATTACTGGTCACGTGATCCCTTTTTATCTTGTAACGTTGTTTCTTTAGCTACGTCACGTAATAAGTTTGAAGAGATCAAATCAAAATTAAAATATTCATAAACGAAAGATAAAAATCCAACTGACTATGCTTGGCGTGTCCGATCACTATTAAACCTATTTGAAATTAATATTATGAAGTTCGGTGTGTGGAGAACTGCTCTTTCCATCGATGAAATGATGGCTAAGTCTTATGCGAGGACGGTTCTAAAACAATTCATTCGAGAAAAACCCATACGATTTGGTCTCAAATTCTGGGGTCTTTGTACTTCCGATGGTTTTGTATTAGGTATTGACTTATACTGCGGAAAAAATTCTACAACGGGAAGTAAATTAAATTAATAAAGTAAGTGTGCTTTAGGTTCTCGCGTTGTCATGAATTTACTAGAAAAGTTTTTTCATGTTATACCTCCGGGCAAAATGTCTATGTTCCATCATTATTTTGATAATTATTGCACAAGCTTAGATCTCGCTGTGCATTTGAAGAAGCTTGGGCTAAAATGTACAGGTACTATTAGAGAAGATAGAATCAAAGATAAAAATGTTCTAAATAAAGAGCTCAAAGAGGTGAGTATGCCGTGAAGCACGATAAGAACAGTGGTATAAATTACATCACTGTGATGGATTCAAAACCAGTTTCGATTATTTCTACTGCTGCAGGGGTAACTCCATTATCCTTTTCAAAGAGATACAATAAGCAAGAAGGAAAAAAAGTTTAAATACCTTCTCCGAGGGCTATTAGCGTCTATAACAGTTTTACGGGTGGCCATGATGTCCACGACGGACATTGTAACAATTTACTTCCGAGTATTCGTTCAAAAAAGTAGACGTGGGTAGTTTTTTTAAGACTAATTCAAGCTTCGATTGTAAATGCTACTGTACTATTGAATGCTGTCAATGATGAGAAAAAAAGGGTTGGAACAAAAGATTTTGCACTTTCAATAGCTAAAAATTACATGACGCAGAGACAATGCAAAAAAGAGAAACACAATATGTCCAAACAAACAAAACTCAAACTTTGTTTTTATTGTCCCGTAAGAACGAGAATTATCTGTGAAAAATGTGATTTATCAATTTGTGTTGAATGTGTCAAAAAAAAACACTGAAAAATTCGTATTGTAGTGAGAGGCAAGGGGACTCACTCAAATCAAGCACCCCAAAGGAGACAAAATTCTACTACGTCCTCGTCGTTATCTCTAGGTCATGCTAAGAGTAGAACGTTTTTTATCTCGAAAACTATTGAGTTTGGAGAAAAAGTTTATGGAACAAAAAGTCTTAGAATTCATCAAGGAACATGTCTGAATTTTTTTAGAATTTTTGGAGATGATTTTCGAAAAATGGATTTTCCGTATTCTCCGAAAATTCAAAAATCGCCTCGGAAAATTCTGAAAAAATTCAGGCGTATTTCTCATTTAATTCTAAGACTTTTTTATTCAATGAACTTTTTATCTAAACTTAATGGTTTCCGAGATAAAAAATGAGAAATATTTTTTATGGATTTATTTTATTTTGCCACCTTTTTGTTGGAAGAAGTGGTTCAAAAATTCCACCAAAATTCCTGGAGATACTTTGATAGTCGTAATCAACTCTGATCATATTTGTTTGATGATTTTTTAGAGGTAACATTGCTAAAAAAAATCGCAAACTTGATTTTTCGCACAATTTTTCAGGTTTTTATTGTTTAATTGGCTATAACTTTTTTATAACGTAATCAATCGCAATTTTGAAAAAAGATTCTGAAATAGCTTTAAATTTCCCATCCAAATACGTGTTTGCAAAAATTTCTTAGGCCTATGACTACCGAAAAAAACGCGTTGAAAATCGACAAAAAAATTGCGGATTTTGGTCGTTAATAGGTTAACGAGTTTTCATTCTGATGCTTAGTTTAACCGAAAAATTAAGAACTTGTAAGATTTTTATAAAATATATATTTTTAAAAAATATAGTTTTATGCAATATTACATTAGAAAAAGAAATAATAATTGTTTTAATAATTCATATACCGCAATACGCATATGTAAAAATATTTTTGTACATAAATCGTATATTTTTAGAAATAAACTAATTAAAAAACAGTTGAAATCTACAATTTACATAGTAAATAAAAGCAACAATAAAATACTAATAGATAAGTTTAATAAACTTTGTAGGCTTACAACTTTTACTCATAACAAATGTAATAAACAATTATTTATTAGATACATTTTACTGAATAAAAGGTATTAAATGGAACTCGTATATTTCTTCTATAAACAGTTTCTATTATTATTATTCGATCACTAATTATATTAAAAAATAACTCAAAAGGTTAAAATAAATAAGTAATTTATTATTTGAATAAATAAAGTAGTGAATTCGATAAATATTCAGTTTTTTGGTATAATATAATTAATCTGCATTATTATAATTAGTTCATTTAATGGTAATTATGTGAAATAGTTATTTATGTGTTAGCAGCGTATCCAGTGCTATTACACCGGAGGAGACAATGTTTTCAGTGCGGGATAGTATAAGAGCCAAGAAAGCGAGCGTAGCGAGGCTTTTATATTCCGTGATGCAAACATTTCGTTCATTGTGTTGCTGATGCTGAAAAAGTTTTCCATTTCTGGCATAAATAACTAATAAATAATAGCGTTATTATCGATCATCGAAGCGATACTCCAAGAGCCATCTCTGAAAGAAAAGACCAAGTTCGAAGGGAGCCCCTCTCTAGTTCTCAAGAAACTCGCGCCCTCTGACCAATTACACATTTTAGTTTGTGAAAGAAAATATTTGTGCCAATACAGGAATTAATGTCATCACCACCCAGAGGGCTTGAAAAGAGGAATTACTTCCCAACTACCTCCTGGCTATAAAAAGAACTACGTGATATCCAAAAGTCAGAGTTACTGAATCAACCAAGCAGAAGTCAGTTGTGCTAGAAAAGCGAGAAGTAAGCCAACCAATTAAGGGGTCATTCTTGCTCTTGCGCAAAAAAAAAATATTTTTGTGAATTTTTTCTGAAATTATTATTAAATATATCGATATAAAAGCTTTCGGGTTTGATAAATACAGTCTGAAAGTACAAAAAAAATTTTTTTTTATTATTTGAAATACTTTTTATACATCATAATGGCTGGCAAACGTGACCCCTCAAAAAGTAGGTATGCTCGTAGCGTGACGTAAAACTAGATCACAGTTCATCTGAAGCAAAAAAAATGAAACGTTTTAGATTTACTATGTCAGTGGCTATTGCACTTACTAACAGAATTAATTTTTTTCCATAAATAACAAAATGGCGTCAAATTTTCGAAAAAAAAGAAAACACATGATTTTTTCGCTATTTTTTGCAAAAAAAATAGTTTAAATAAATATTTTAAGATTCTGTTAGTAAGTGCAATAGCCACTGACATACCGAATCTGAAACGTTTCATTTTTTTTGTTTCAGATGAACTGTGATCTAGTTTTGCGTCACGCCACGAGCATACCTACTATTTAAGGGGTCACGTTTGCCAGCCATTATGGTATATAAAAAGTATTTCAAATAATAAAAAAAAATTTTTTTCTATACTTCGAGACTGAATTTATCAAAACGAAAAACTTTTATATCGATATATTTCATTATCGATATATTAGGAAAAATTCACAAAAATAGCCTTTTTTTGAGCAAAAGCCATAATGACCCCTCAAGAAGCCAACACGTAGAAAAAGTATACACGCAAAGTACGAAAAATAAAAGAAAGTAAAAAACTTAGCCATTTCTT
Organism: Phymastichus coffea; assembly: GCF_024137745.1. Taxonomy (NCBI): domain Eukaryota; kingdom Metazoa; phylum Arthropoda; class Insecta; order Hymenoptera; family Eulophidae; genus Phymastichus; species Phymastichus coffea. Next base: position 185,452 of record NW_026706878.1, on the reverse strand, counting down.
GCTCACGCTATCTCTCTCTAACATAGCTCGCGATCCACCAAAAGTCTAATTTATTGTTAGTGCCTAGAGACTAATATTGGTTGTAAAATAACCAGGTACTACTATTGATTGGACCTTGGGTATTATCTACTTTTGTATTATTTTAATCGATTGGAATCTAGACGAGGAAGTATAGGAAAAATGGCACTCTGTCTATACTTAATTTTCAATAATAATCGCAGCTAGTTTAGGCGAGAATTCGCAGTTTTGGCTAAACAAACAAGAACCCTAAGACTACTCCAAGCCTCAAGCGCACCTGAACTGTGTCATTGTCACGATGTCACGCATCCTCTACTTAATTCTAGGAAACAAACACTACAAAAAAAAAGAAAACACAGAAAAGAAAATTTTAATAAAATACGGCCCATCATCATAGTAAAACGACCTTAAACAAATAAAACATCACTTGAAAACCAGATTTTTTGCTTCTAGAGCATTCTAGGTAACACCCTATTATAAAACCAATATCACCATCGAATTGCGGAAAAAATACATTACATAGAAAATATGTAGATCAAAATTCCAAATAACATTTATTTTACGTTTATTCTATAACGAATTTAACTCATTCGTTATGTCTCTCTCTTCCCACACATGCATGTACACAATTTATATACTTATACTATATTTGAATTATATTATTATATTGTACAGCGGCCTGCAGCAGCCGACAACGTCGAAGTGTAAGGTAAGAGAGAGAGCCCGGCATGTCTACTCATGTGCGTACAAGCAGAGAGAGTCGCGCTCGCATGTATGCGTGTATGCGTGTATGCGTGTGGTCGCGCTGCCGAAAAGTGCGATAAAAGAGTGGGGACGCCTCTCGCGGCAATTGACTGGCAGACGTAACGCGGGCGACACGTGTCTGGACGCGCATCGAGGCAAGGGCTTTTCCGTCCTCTTTTGCTTGGGCAATCGCCGCGATTTAGCGTTCGTCAACTTCGTCCTCTTTACCGGAGAGTTTGGACTTTCGGCCCGGCATTGCCTGGAATTGTTTTGCGAGTGCGTGCCGTGGTGCGGCGACTTGACAGAGTGGTGTGCGCGCGCTGGGACCTAGCGTTAGACGGTCCCGCGCTTCTTCACCACTGCAACCTGCGTCCGGGAACGCCGTCCGGCGAGCGGATACCCGTTGTACCGAGGGCCTGGCCGTTGCCGTCGCATTGTAAGTACCGACTCGTTTAGCTCTCTCTTGCTGGCTTGCCGCTTCTCTCTCTCTTTGCCGATTTACCACTCTGTACGCTTTCCCTTGGATGCTTTATATAAATTATTTTTATCCTTACTCTCCGTGTTTCTCTAATTTTGCGTCCAACTCTCACTCCTTATCCTTGGCGAATTCTCTGCGACCGTCGCTACCTTTCGCGCTTTTCAGCCACTGCTACCTGCGACGCTCTACGCGGGCCACGAGGCTGCCTGATATTGTGGCTAATTGAAGGGCCTGGCCACACGTGCTACAACGCACCCGCCTCGTGGCATCAGTAACTGGTTAAGCCGAGCTGTCAATTAATTTATCCTCTCGATTATAACGACGAGTTAGCTAAAACCCCGTTATATTGGCGCCCAACCTCTGATTTGGCAACTTTTCTTTGTGTGGCAGATAGTGCAACGAGAGGAAATCTTTGCGAGCGTGGACGCTTTCGAGAATTCCAGCGCCTATGGAATTCGAAACTCGGCGCGGACAACAACAACGTGCGCGCCTTCCCCCCTTTGTTTACGTGCGAGAGTCAGGCCGCGCAAAGTAGTATATACGTTGCGCTACACTTATAAACTCTGAGCCCAGCCTTGAGGCATTTAGAAACAAAATTTTATATACTGAAAATTTCAGTTGTACGTCCTCAAGGCTTGGCCGAATCACGAGTAGAGTACGATAATCGACTCTACCGAATTTCGTTCGCCGGCCAGTCAATTCACGCAGCGTGCGCATGGTCATGTGTGTACATATATATATGCGCATACACACATAACTAATATAGTTTGTAAGACGCAGCGCTTAGCCTGTACAACAGTTAGACTTTTTTTTTGCCTTTCCAAAAACAACTTGTCGTCATTTTCTTTTTTTTCTCTCTACCTCGTTCTTTATTGTTGTCGTTGTTACGGGTGCGTTCAATTATAAAATTTTCCTAAGCGTTAGTTTTTTTTTCTTGTTGTTACACTAACCGTACCGTGTAATCTAGCTGTTTTATATAATCCACGTTATTTTGGCATTGCCTTTTTCGTTCCTTTTTTTTTCTCTTCTGTTTGTTTATTTGTTGCAAATAGCATAGCTCTATCTTATAATAATGGCCTCCAATTGGTCGCTGAGCGAATTAACAATATTTAAAGAACAAATTGACGAAAAAATTTGCAAGTGGATAAAAGATCTTTCTAGCACGGACGTGGATTGTATGCTAACTCAACTGGAACTACACACAAACGGTACACTATTCGAACGCGCGAACCGCTTGTATCGCAGACTAAACGGCGATTATACCGCAGAAGATTTTGTAGCGATAGAAAACCAGGACGAAAATATGGCATACGAAAGACGTGAACACCTCACCCGTATATTCTTCGAGTCAGAGGCCCTGCCAAAAGAAGTTCGTGCGGACTTGCGCGCGGCCATAGAGGCAAATGAACTTCTCGAGCCTTTTGAAAATTCAAAGCTTGAGACGGGCCATGGCGCTCGAGAGAACATCCGGACGAGTTCGCCAACAGGACTACAAGACGACATGTCACTCACTTTAGGTGCGAATGCGACACACATCGTAACAGATACGATCCAACAACAGGAATCAACGACCTTTAGGCCAGGCGCGTCGGGTTCGACATATGTACCGACTTACACGCAAGCAATGACGACCTCTTTAACAGAACACGGCAAGACAGTCAGAATAGGCTTGCCAAACGGTGCAGTAGAATATGCCTCCCCGGCCATCGCGCGCGAGTTAAACAGAACTTGGCGGAAAGAAGCTGAGGCAAATAGGCATATAGAAGCTCAGGAGATAGAAAAAGAAAATTTAAAGGCATTGACCACGTACTACAAAAATTTAGCCGCTGGGCTACAAGTTAACCTAGCCAGGCTACAAAAAGAAAAAGAGAGTGAAGTCGCACTCAATAAAGAACTGCAAGAGCAGTTAAAACAAGTAGTGGCCACAACCCGACAACAAGCTGCAGAGCAGGCTAGATTAGATGCCTACCAAAATAAAAATGTTCAATTCGCGGATACATTCGAATTAAACTATTACGATGTATCAAACCAGCTCAACGGCTCGAATAGATATAACATGCCGCTGTCCCTCGATCCTCAAGCGCCGATCTTTCATTCGACGACTAAACCCTCATCGGCGACTACATCACAGCCGCCGCCAAACTTTTCGTCGGCTCCGTCTAGCGTCCCTGGGCCCTCTCACGCAAGCTCGCTCACTCCCGTAAGCTCGCGCTGGGGGAGGGGGGACTTGCCCAGCGCTACACCAGTGCCGCCGACACAGCAAGGGCTAAGAGGCGCGCCTGCTAATGGCACAGAGGCCGCGACATTCAACTCTTCGTCTCGCTTTCTTCCTAGCAAACATCTAGGAAAAACAGTTAGGGAATGGAAAATTAAATTTTCCGGAGGCGAAGGCCTTAGTATCGAGGAGTTCCTAGAGAGGATCGAGGACAACAAACGATTAGATAAAGTAGCGGATGAGGAGCTACTCGATTCTATGACCCCTTTATTCGAGAAGTCAGCTCTCTTTTGGTATCGTGCCATGAGGCCTGCGTGGTCCACATTCGCCGATTTTAAGGAAGCGGCTCTCACCGCTTACAGCAAGTCCAAGAAAAATAGAAGGACTATGACGGTCGAGGCCCACTTGCGCACCCAAGGCGCCGATGAACCAGTACTAGAATACGCAGTCTCGCTACTCACCATACTAAGAAGGATGGATCCGCCGTGGGACATTCGGGACCAAATCAATCTCATCATTGACAATATGCTCCCTCCACTCAAGAAGAAGTTAAAATACTTTAGGAACAGTCTCACTGACGTGCAGCTGCTACTGACCCGGGCCCAAGAGGCTGAAGACGATGAACAGGGACAGTGGAAGCCACCGCCTGCCGCAGACCAAAGCATGTGGCCAGAAGCGGCTTATAAGCCACGGACCAAATCCGCTAAGGCCAGGCCAGTAAACCTGTCGTCTTTGAACGACAAGGCTTCCCCAGCTCACGAAGTCGAGCTGGAGAAGCTAATGTCCAAATTTTTTGAGAAGAAAGCCAAGGAGTTTGGCCTCAACAGGCCTCCGACTCCCCCGGCAAATAGCAAGAACTCTGGTGGAAAATTAGAGGCAGCAACAGAGAAATCGCGGAACGGCTCCAATGGCGACACTCCTCGAGGCAATTACCGTGGCCGTGGCCGAGCCGGCTGGAGAGGTGGGGGACGACCATCGGGCAGTCGTGCTCTGAAGGTCGCCCCCAAATCAGACAAAAACAAAGATAAGGAATCTGGCCCGGATGCCGACAAAGTTTTCTGCTGGGAGTGCAGTTGGCCAGGCATTATTAATTAAGTTTACCTGCCCAGAATGATCGCCCAAGCAGACAAATCATGGAGAACCAAAAAACGCCAGCGGGAGCCAGTAAGCGAGGTCCAGACGGCTCTCCCTATCACCCGGACCTTTGAAGTCAGTGGCGTGACAGGAGTAGCGCAGGCGCTGTGCAACACGGTGGGCGACCCAATGTTAGCCCCGGTTAGCCCTTCCGACGTGCAGCCAGCCGGCGATGGAGGTACTGTCTCAAGCGCCCTGATCGATAAGTCGCCTAGGTGGTGGCTGACAGTAAATGTTGGCGACTATAAGTTTAGAGGTCTCTGGGATACCGGAGCCTCCCGTACCGTCCTCGGCCCGAGCGCCATTCTGATGGCCGCAGCCTTAAATAGGCGTGTACTTCGGTACGTGGGCCCTGGGGCAAGAGCGGTAGATGGTCATTACGTGCCCATTGTGGGTAGCGTAAAGTTACCCTTCACGATCGGAAGGGTGACTCACATTATCAATGCTCTTATTCTAAGAAAAGTCGACACAGAGTGCACCCTTGGTGCCGACTTCAAACGCGCCTTTTCGGCTTATTTGTGCCCAAAATCGAATAAGCTGATATTTGATGGCTGCGAGGAAGGCGTGCCCGCGGTTCTCTCGTCGGAGAGATCTGAGGAGGCTACGGCCTTAGCTTCGTTGGGGATCGAAGATCTCACAGACGAGCAGAGAGCAGAGATAGGAAAAGTCATGCACGAGTTGCTCCCGGAGCCCTCCTGTGAACAGTTAGGCTGCACAGGATGGATCGCGCATGACATAGACCTCACCAGCACGCGCCCTATAAAACAAAGGTACTACCCAGTATCTAAGAAGATAGAGGACGAGATGCACGCTCAAGTGCACAAAATGTTAAATCCGGATGGGAATCATCCGGAGATCCACAAGCGAGTGGTCAAGTCCAGTCGTTATGACTCTAAAGCCTGATGGCTCGTATCGATTCTGCGTTGACTACAGAAAAGTCAATGCAGTGTCGAAAATTTCGGCCTACCCTTTGCCCTTTATGGATGTAATCTTGCGTAAAATCCAACACGCAAAGTACATCAGCGCTCTAGATTGCTCTGGAGCCTTTTGGCAAATACCTCTCACGGAGAGGTCGGTACCGATTACGGCCTTCACGGTTCCTGGCATGGGTCTGTTTGAGTTCGTGCAAATGCCATACGGCTTGGCCGGTGGCCCTGCCACTTTTCAAATGCTGGTAGATAAAATTATCACGCCAGAAATGGAGCCTTTTGCTTTTGCATATTTGGACGACTTGATCATCGCCACCGAGACATTCGCTGACCATGTGAAGTGGCTCACATTAATTTTAAAAAGACTCAACGAGGCAGGCCTTACGATAAACCGTAAGAAGTCAAAGATTTGCATGCCCGAGATTCGCTATCTCGGCGTGCTGGTTAATCGGGATGGCTGTCGCCCTGATCCTGAAAGGGTACAGCCCATTTTAGACTACCCTGCGCCGAGGAATCTGCGACATTTACGTCGTTTCCTTGGCATGGCCTCTTGGTATCGCAAATTCCTAGGAGATTTTGCGACCTTAGCCGAGCCTCTTACTTCACTTACCCGAAAAGATTCTACTTATGTGTGGACTGACGAGCACTGGGCGGCTTTCGAACAAGTAAAAGCCTTACTTGCGTCGGCCCCCGTTTTGGCCAGGCCCGATTACAACGCGCCATTCATCGTGGAGTGCGACGCCAGTGATACCGGCCTTGGCAGTGTTCTTCTCCAGAAAATTGGCGGGGAAGAACGTCCTCTTTGTTTCGCTAGCCGTGTCCTCACAGCCACTGAACGAAGGTTATCGGTGACGGAACGTGAATGCCTCGCAGTTATTTGGGCGATAGAAAAATTCCGACCATATATTGAAGGCTATCACTTCACCGTCGTGACCGATCACCATAGCCTTGTCTGGCTGCAAAATTTGAGGAGCCCAAACGGCAAGGTGGGCCGATGGTCGTTGCGCCTACAGGCCTACGACTTTGACATCGTCCATCGAAAGGGCAAAGACAATGTCGTTCCTGATGCTCTGTCTCGTATGTACGAGACCGACGAGGACGTCGAAACTTCCCTCGCCTCCCTCAATGTCGACGAGCCCTCTAAGGATAAGTGGTATTTGCGCAAGTTCAAGCAAGTAGCCGACGAGCCGCGGGCTCATCCTTATTGGAAAATTGTCGGCAGCCGCTTGTTCGTCTACCGGCCGGACCCTATCGTCGACGACTTGATGGGCCACGACGAGGAAGCGTGGAAGTTAGTGCTTCCGCGGGAACAGCGCGAACAGGTTCTCGCGGAATGCCATGATGAGCCTACGGCCGGTCATCTCGGCCGCTATAAGACTCATCAAAGGGCAGTGCTCCGCTATTATTGGCCAGCCCTTTACAAAGACGTTGCACACTTCGTACGCAACTGTCAAGTTTGCCAGCAAATAAAAGTTGAGCAAAAGCCGCCCGCAGGACTTATGGGCAAACATATTGTTACCCGTCCATGGGAGGTTGTCTGCGGCGATCTGATGGGCCCTTTCCCTCGCTCGCCTCAAGGCCATGAACATCTATTGATTTTCATGGATGTTTTCACCAGGTGGATAGAATGCATTCCGGTGCGTAAGGCCAATGCCAAGACAATTAAAAAGGAAATTAACCATCGCATTTTCTTACGTTTCGGGATTCCGGAACGATTTCTGTCTGACAATGGCACGCCTTTTAAAAACACGATGGTTGATTCGTTTTTAGAGGCTCATGGAGTCGTCCATGGGACCTGCGCTCCGTACTCACCAAAATCAAACCCGACAGAGCGGGTCAATCGCACAGTCAAAACCATGATTGCTGCATTCATCGAGAAACACACTCGATGGGACGAGCTGATTGACGAGCACGCGTTTGCTTATAACACGGCCATCCACGAAGCCACTCGCTCTAGCCCGGCTTTTCTTAACTACGGGCGCCACCCAGAGCCGCCAAATAATGCTCGACGCGTGGAGGAGCGCGCAGCTGTCGAACAACTTGAGGCCGCCGCCCGAGCCGACTGGCACTCCCGCATGAGCAAGCTCGACGACTTCCGAGCAAATGCGCTCGAAAACTCCAAGACTGATCAAGCCAGGCAGGAGAAGTACTACAACCAGAAACATCGCAACATCGATTATGGTGTGGGCGATAAAGTATGGGCGAGAAATCGCGTGCTCTCCTCCGCGGCCAAGGCCATAGCTGCTAAGCTTTGCCCTAAATACGCAGGGCCCTTTATTGTAACGACTCGCCTCGGCATGAACTCGTATCAACTCCGAACGGAAAACGGGGTTGATATCGGAAAGGTGGCCGTATGCGACTTAAAGCCTTGCTTCGATGACGAGCAGTTTCCTATAGACGAGACACGTAACGGCGGAGACGACTCTGAAAGAGAAACCGAAAAGTTCTTGGGTGACCAGGCCGCTGAGCAGTCTAACACTCATGAATCAGTGTTGGCCCCCTTGCCCTCTCCAACGGCTAACACCTCGATTCAGCTTAATAAGAGCCAGGCCTTGCCAGATCCGATAGGGGCTGTTCCGCGCAAGCGAGGACGGCCACTTGGCTCGAAAAAGGCGGCCCCGCCACCTGTCGCGGCTTCGCCCCGACGCTTACGTGCGAGAAACAAGCGCGACGCTTAAGCTTTGTTTTCTTTTTTTGCCGCTCCCGGCTACTCCTACTTCTGCCTTTAACCCTTCTCGCAGCCTATGCTTCCTGCCGCTTATGCCCGCTTGAGCTTGCCGCTAATTTCTTCTTCTAAGCCCTATATCACTCCATCATTTCAACGCTTTACAGAGAATGTGGCCGACTAAGAGAGATCAGGAGAAAGTCACCCTCACCCTAGAGGGACCGATGGAAGTGATGCTGAGGCTCCAGAACTGGGTTGCCCAGCAACTCTTGTCGCTGGGCGATCCCCAAGACACTCCCACACCCGGAGTCCCCAGCATCAGCGATCTCCTGCAGTGCTGGACGCAAAGGCAAGGCCAACCGGCGGACAACAATACTCCCGCATCAGTCCCAGTCGGAGGACGTATGCTGATGGGCGGCACTGCCTCCTCCTCGACTCCAGAGGCTCTGGCCCAAGGAGCCCAGGACACAGAGGACATCAGCTGGCCGGACCGCTAGGCCGCCGTGGAGGCTGCTGCGCGCAGCGCCCGCCGAGCGAGGCTGGCTGCCGAACAGGCCGAGTGCCTGGCATTCCAGGACGTCCTGAACTTTTCGGAACATCCTGACGCCCGCATCAGGGCCTACGCCTCCTCGGACTTTATCACGAAGGTCGAGAGAGAGCTCGAAAAGAAGGCCTTCCTGGCAGAGGCAGCTACTCGATGGGTAGAGGCAAGAAGGGCCCAAGACGAGAGCGCCCGCCTAGCAACCGAACAGGAGCAGAAGCGCCAAGAGCTTTTGGTCCTCCAAGAGAGGATCGAGGCCCTCAACCTTCGGGCCTCGACCTTACTAGGTGCCCCCAGCTCTTCTGGCACTGCCTCTAGCGACCGACGATCCTCTCCCGGCTCGGCCTCCCAGAGGATCGCCCGCCCTCCTGGCACTGCCCCAAATGCAGCAGGATCAGCTGCTCAGAGCAACGGGCCATGGACCAAAGAGCAACGCCTTGAAGCAGCCAGGGCGGCCCAAGACGACCGCCGGACGTACTGCGCGGCCAACGGAAACTTGGTCCCACAGTACTTTGCCATGCTCAACCGCTTCAAGGAACAGCCTTGCGGCCAATTCGAGGGTCCTACTCCTACAAAATACGGGGTACGCTTCTGCTCCGGTTGCAATCTAACTTCAGTGTCAAGGTCAGATAACTGCCCGAATTTCTTTCAACATTGGAAATTCGAGCAGGGCCTGGAGCAGAAGTACGATTACTCCGCCGAGCTAGGGCCCCGAGGCGCTCCTCTCTAAGACTATCTCACCACCGTCTTCTCGCCGTCGCCAAAAGGAAGAAAGAAGATTGCGTCTTCGGCGCCTAGACTTGGACACGGCCCTGCCTTAATTAAGAGAAGAAATAGAAGATTGCGCCTTCTGCGCTCGTTTTCGTTTACGGCCGTGCCTATTCAATTCCTCCTATTTTATGTTTTGTACCCTTATGTTTTTCCTCGCGCCGTTGCGCTTATAAACTGTACCTCATTCTAAAACCCCTCTTGTAAAAAGAAAGAGAGAGAACAACATATCCACATAATAATCCTTTTTTTTTCACTTTAAGAAATAAAATGCTATTTTGCTTCATAACTGGAGTTTCCCCTTTCTTTTCCTTCTTCAAGAGAGAGACTACCTTTCGAGTTGGTACCGCTCCCGTTACCAACGTCTGGGGGAGGGGCATATAACGAATTTAACTCATTCGTTATGTCTCTCTCTTCCCACACATGCATGTACACAATTTATATACTTATACTATATTTGAATTATATTATTATATTGTACAGCGGCCTGCAGCAGCCGACAACGTCGAAGTGTAAGGTAAGAGAGAGAGCCCGGCATGTCTACTCATGTGCGTACAAGCAGAGAGAGTCGCGCTCGCATGTATGCGTGTATGCGTGTATGCGTGTGGTCGCGCTGCCGAAAAGTGCGATAAAAGAGTGGGGACGCCTCTCGCGGCAATTGACTGGCAGACGTAACGCGGGCGACACGTGTCTGGACGCGCATCGAGGCAAGGGCTTTTCCGTCCTCTTTTGCTTGGGCAATCGCCGCGATTTAGCGTTCGTCAACTTCGTCCTCTTTACCGGAGAGTTTGGACTTTCGGTCCGGCATTGCCTGGAATTGTTTTGCGAGTGCGTGCCGTGGTGCGGCGACTTGGCAGAGTGGTGTGCGCGCGCTGGGACCTAGCGTTAGACGGTCCCGCGCTTCTTCACCACTGCAACCTGCGTCCGGGAACGTCGTCCGGCGAGCGGATACCCGTTGTACCGAGGGCCTGGCCGTTGCCGTCGCATTGTAAGTACCGACTCGTTTAGCTCTCTCTTGCTGGCTTGCCGCTTCTCTCTCTCTTTGCCGATTTACCACTCTGTACGCTTTCCCTTGGATGCTTTATATAAATTATTTTTATCCTTATTCTCCGTGTTTCTCTAATTTTGCGTCCAACTCTCACTCCTTATCCTTGGCGAATTCTCTGCGCCCGTCGCTACCTTTCGCGCTTTTCAGCCACTGCTACCTGCGACGCTCTACGCGGGCCACGAGGCTGCCTGATATTGTGGCTAATTGAAGGGCCTGGCCACACGTGCTACAACGCACCCGCCTCGTGGCATCAGTAACTGGTTAAGCCGAGCTGTCAATTAATTTATCCTCTCGATTATAACGACGAGTTAGCTAAAACCCCGTTATAATTCAACAAACAACATTTATTTTTGAAGTTTACTGAGGCACAATCTAGATCTATTATCTAGATCCATCAGCTTACTTAGGAAAATTTTGCATTTGTCGAAATCATTTAATTTTTGTCAAGCATATGACATGTTCACGATGGATGTTTTTACGTAGAATACGATAGTAATATTGGTTATACTATGGCCTAAAAAAGCACTGAAGGCGTCACTTGGAAATCACTTAAAAAAATCAGATATTGGTCTTTACCGCTCTAAAAGCGATAAAGGTAAAACTCTATAGTAAAACTATGAGTACTACCGTATTTTATGTGAAAAAATATATCAAAAATATGTATAATACGTTTGAAAAAATTGAAATAATATGAATAAATGCAATAAAGAAACAAATTCACTGGGCCAATAAATTTAAATATCAGTGTAAAAATTTATTTCGTACAATTTCATTTAGAATATTCGAATACGAAGAAGAATTTGAATTTGGTATCAAAATTTGTTTTATCCGTTGTTAACTTATAGAGCTTTAAAAAATAACTACAACTTCTAGAAAAAAACAATTTTCTAACTTAAAAATTAACCAAGTTATGTAAAAATATAAAAACTCACCTTGTAGGGTGGTTTAGGGTCAGGTGGGTTTTAAAGTCTGAATATTTTTGAATCTCACTCATTTTTTCCCAGAAATATGATGCACTTCATATTTTTGCATTTGGCTCAAAGGCCATTTTCACTATGTTATCCAAATTGGCTCTTACTACTTTCATTTTGCTCACTGGAATATTTTTCTAATAATACAAGTAACGTTATCATTTACTATTTAAAATATTTTCAATCATATTACAATTCACAATAAACTACAATAATTTTGCTATAAAAATAGTTTATAAAAATCATATTACGGGGTGATGTCAATCCACATTGTTCAAGTGCAGTTAACTTTATGATATTTATTACAGTTTAATCATTAATATTGTTTTTGAAAAAGTCATTGTACATTTGTAATAGAATTTTATTATCCGTAGTAACTTACACATGCTTGATTCAGTAATCATGATTATTTTACAATGACAATGAAAAAACGTTATGAGATGGAAGCTAAGATTGTGCTTTTATTCAACGCTTTCATCGCTTGAATACTTATGTTATTACGTGCAAAATAGAATTGATAATTTTTAATAATATGCTCAAGCAGATATATTTTTTTAAATAGCTAGGAGAAATGTTTTTTCAAATGAAACTTAAATTTAAATAAAAAATAAGATTTTAATATTTATCACTTCGAATACCCTTTTCTTTCCATTGTATTTAGTTCTCTCTAATTTATGCTTTCTTTTTTTTATCTAGCACCGATTACAGGGCTCGCCTGCATTTTATTGTTTTTTCAAGCTTGAATTTCTCTTGTCATTGCAATTGTATACATCGCATAACTATGGAAGATTACTATTAAAAGACTATGTGTAAGTAGTAAAAAACATTACTAATTCAATCATGAGGGAACTCGAATTAATATTACCGTTAGTTAAAAATATCTAAGAGCGTTGAAGTGATAAACGGTTCAATCGTAATTTACTTCATATTCGTACTTAATGCATATTAAAAATTTTTCATCGGAAAACTAAATTCACTTTTATATGTTTATTCTTAACGGAATTTCATATTGATTTTTAGCAGTATCTCATTCTTTAGTACTTTATAATTTTATCCGTTACTTGTTGGGTATTATACTGTTTAAAAACAATGAGACATTCGAAAATGTATGATCTATATTACGAATAATGAATATCTGACTATAAATATCAAATGTGTGTGATCGTGTGCTTGTCATGTCACTCCATATGATTATTAGATTAAAAAAAGTAGATTTGAAAAGTCGAAAATCCTTCCACGTGTATCGAAGACAGTCGTCATCATCAGCTTGAAACAATAATGCCAAATGAAGTTCATATATCTTGGCAAGCGGAAACAAAGAAAAATTATTTAAAATATACGAGCATTATTTAATAACAACGTTATTATAATGTGCTCTAGTCCATAAAATAAATATTCAAAGAAATGTTCCAATATTTCATATTTCGATATGAGTGTAAGATTCAAACTTTTGAAATACCTTCCTAGAAAAAGCTTATGAAGAGCCTACGAATAATCCTATTGATTCTAACATGTGTCGCGATTATTTGTAAGAGCTTCTTCCAAGATACCGCCTAACTTTAACTTGAATAATTTGGTTAAATAGCTATCAATGGAAAAGTCTTTAGCCGACGAGCATTTTTTGATAATGAGCTTGGTACGGCTTTGGTATGACTCTTAGCTTTAAACGACAGTGTAGAATATTTCGTAATTGCCTTTGGGCTTGGAGTTCAAAGTAAATTGATTCCAGTGTCTTATGAATCCAAATATGTAATTTTCTAAAACACTTTTATTGTGATAATTTTGTTGGCGGAAATATTCTGCAGTATTAGCGGGTAAGTCGAAAGACAGTGTTTAAAAGAAGTCATCAGTAAAGCACAACGAAGTACGACACTCGAGTCGAAAGAATGTAGGAAAAAGGTAAAAGAAGAATAAAATAAACGAGATGAAGGGCAGATCGGGGCGTGAATAGGCGCAAGGCGACGGCGATATTGGAGAAAGCACTTAGACGAGCGAGCGGACGCGTAACTGTCGCACGCAATGATGAGTAGGAGTGCTGAGCTTGGGGAAGCTAAAACACAAGGCGGCATGGCACATACACTGCGTCAAAAATGCGTCCTTCGACAGAAATGTTTAGGATAAATCTCACCTCACTTATAAAGGTCACGGATACATTTTCAAAAAGGATCGGAGAAAAGGGCGATATCGTGCATGGGATAGGGTAGGGGCTTGCAGGAGTCTATCAACCAAGCCAAGCCCCCGAAGTAGACAAACGTCTGAATGTTAATGAAGCGTACCCGTATGCGAGAGCTTATATCAAAGTGACGTCTATTTCTCCTGCCCGTGCGCTAGCTTGCAGCTGTCTCGCCGCACTCCAGTTACAATGGAAAGAGGGAAAATCATTGCCAAATCTTTGACAGCTCCCAAGGGACTATCGCGGCGGCTGAGTGAAAGTTCATGTCACTGAAAGGTAGCTCAATCGAATACTTCGCCAATAATTTCGAGCTCAATTACGGCCAATTAACGAGACGCCATATTCGCACGCACTTTGAAGATTCAATAAAAGACCACATTATTTTACTTAAATATTAAGCCATTCAGTACAATTTGGCTACGATCTTTCATTGAAGTGAATGAGAGTATAATAGAATGTGATATTTATATTGTGAATGGGCATAATCTCCTAATTCCGTCTGTTCGGTTCGCCGGGCTTGGCCGCCTTATTAAAAAATCGACACGAAGTTATAAATCATTTCTTAAGACACTTATTGACTAACAGTGCCGAATTGAAAAGTAAGCTGGTGAGGCTATCTTTCACGCATTGCGCCAAGTTATTTGTAACACAGCGCACCGGCAGCTTCATATTTTTTTAGCGTTGGAACGCTCATTTTTGTCATTTGTCGCCAAACGATCGTGACAAAATAGTCTGAAATCTACTTCTCAATACTGTACAGCCTCTCTCTCTCTCTCGCTCTCTCTCTCTCTCGTTCTCTTTTCCACTGTCACACGAAAGAATGAAGCGAGAAAAAGAGCAAAACTGGAAGAGGAAGCCCTCGCCTCTTTTCTCTTCTTACTTCACAGTCGGCACTGCTCGACACGCACGCCAGCATATGCTCATTTTATACGGGTTTCTGTTCTAGATGGTGTTGCTCCTAAAGCGCGTCGTGCATTGTCACGACTAAAAGTATACGGCATGTAGTCCATTTGGCTTGCAATGAGGAGTAAGATACGACGATTATTCACAAAATTGGTCTATGCATCCCGTGTAACATTAGCATGAATGTCAGCATTAACAACAGATAGATGTGTGGATTAAATTACGAACAAGTTTTTCACGCAACTCTTACAAATTTTTGCCTCCATGTATACACATATGCATATGTAGAGCACGCCTGGTTAAATAACAATTCGCGTGTTACGGCTAAATATTAATTATTTATAGATTAATTATTAATTATATATAGGCAAATTATTTCTTCTGACTTATTAGCTGCTCGGCAGCTCCTTGTTCTTGAGGCACGGATTAGCTCTATCATCATTAAACGTTATTAGCCAACTTTTAATTTTTAACTGTACAATCTGCTTAGTTTATCCTGCAAATTTAAACGTGCATCAAAATATTTTTAATTAAATAAGTTGACGTCTTTATTATCTTGAGCAAAGTTTTGTAAAGTTGAGAATTTTATATAGTCTTTTTTTTTCTAACTTCAGATTTCACTGTCTTTTATAATTTCAAGAACAATGCTCAATAACTAAAGATAACTAGTTTTGATCTTGTTCAGTACAGTCTTTTTCGACATTCCGTATGGAAAAGACGTATTTTCCGCACGAGAGGTGCAAAACGTGCGTTCAAAAACGAACTTTCCATACGATGTATTGAAAAATACTATATGATACATATTCGGGAAAGAGATTCTCGTCTCGTGTATCTTTTCACCCTCACTTCGTTCGGGCAACGTCACACGAGACGAGAATCTACTTTCTTGCACTTGTATTATAATGTACTATTGCAAAATGATGTATGGAATGGCGTGTTGAAATACGAAATATATAGTCAACATTAAAAATATTACACTTTTAATTATTGATGAAATTCGTTACAGTACTTGCCGTAAACTTCCCCTTTCGTCGTAAAGTCTGTTCGCATCAGTTACGGACAGTATTTTTTCACATGAAAGCCAGAAACAAGCCCCGGAGGTGCAATTTGGAGGTTAGAATGTGAAAAATTATATTAATTAATTATATTCGAAAATATTATTTCCAATGAACATTTTTTTATTTATCAACTAAATTTTAAGACTGAATTATCGTGAGGCCATGATTATTCGTAAATAATGATGCGTTAATAATATGGAAAACATAAATATGCTGCATTAAAAAAAAGTATCTAGTGTAAGTGACGTAGTAAATGAAAACTAGTAATAAAGTATCTGCAATAAATGAGAAAATGTATCAGAAATGTTATCGAATAGTTCAGAAACAAAAACGTAGAAAGACATTTTTGGATTCTCTCTGCGCAGACATCTTCGTCAAAAATTAAAGCTGACTCTATCGATTGGAGCCTTTTCGGCCATCGACCTTCGACACGAACGTATACGACGAATAGTCAAGCGCGCGCAAATATAAATTAGCATGAAGCGTGCACCGAAATCAACAAACTAATGCTTGAAGTTGAATTGATTAGCAATGTTGATGAGGTAAAAGGGAAAAACTTTTGCAGAAAAAAGTATTTATAGAATACACAAGAATAAACGGAGAATGGAGACCCAAGTGGTTCGATATATGTATTTATCGGTTGATAGTAGGACACGTAGCTTTTACGGGTGTACAGAAGGAAAGCAACTGTCACCTACAAACGTCGAGCGCCATAGAAAACAAATGGACGAAATGCGAAAAAGAAGAGGGCAGACTTAAAAGGGGAGATAGAGATGGGACGGGACTTTCAGCTGGGATGATCGCTGGTTCTGGCTGAATGGCAGAGCTTGGTGTATTTTGGCTTGTCGCCAACTAAAGCGACTTCGAGCGGAGCGGAAGCAAAGTGGCGGACAAATAATTTCCGACGGAGGCTCACGTCCGGAAGAGTTTACGGACTGGATTCAATTTTTCGATTTAATCGCTAAAAATCTTCAATCCAAAATATAAGATACGTCTCTTTCAGTTTCACTGAATAAACTCCGTTTCACTGATTATTCACGTAGTACTATTTATGATTTCATACAGAACTACTTCAGAAATATCTTCAAGCGCGCTTCGCTTAATATTGAATTTCATGTTTAAATCAAAGCAAAACTATTATAAAATACATTACATACATAAAATAATTCTTCTTTGCTTTCTAGCTAATTAGCCATAGATAATGGGCAATGTATTAACTTCATCTCTTCCTTCATCTCTTTCTACCTGGTACTGTTAGCAGAACCGAACGATTTAATTTCCTTTCTTGTTTAATATATTTGTCTACGATTCAAAACTTTTTGTAGAATATCTTCATATCAACAGATGTTTCCTCTTTCAGGTTTCGGCTGGTTTTTTCGTTATTACTTTTCGTGAACTCTTTTTTAACATGTTCACTTTCAACTACATTATAGTTATCTTTTACCTCTATTCTTTAAAAATTTCAAGGTTACATTTACGTTTAAAAAAATTTTTATAAATAAATTTCTGTACCACATCAACCAAACTTACTTCACAGTATTTTGTTTATAAAAAAATCTATCGATTTATATTTCTCTTCATTTTTAATAATGTTTATTCTAAGCTAAACTTTGTCACAGAGATATTCAATAAATTTACATGTCCTAAGTATAAACACAACTTAAGAGGATTAAAATTGCTTTATCACATTATTTTAAGGTTAGGCCGTTGAATGCATGTACGCTATTTATTTTTAATGCCTACGAAGTCTCTTATTTTTTATTCACTTAATTAATGAATATAAAATCCATGTAAAACAACTCGAGTCATTTATTAGTAACAATATGTTGAATACATCAGCTGCTGTGCTAATAATATCTTATATAAACTAGGTCGAAAACACGTCTATATATACATACGTACATACTACACATGATGGCAATCCACCTATCTTTCAGCCTTTCGATAAAATGATTTCACATGGCAGGCCATGACTTTTTTATATTTAAATTAAAAATATATAAAAAATATAAATATAATAATAATTATATACGGATTATATCATCAAAAAGCGAATGGACATTTGCGATAATCAGACCACTTCTTATGCCAGATAGTACTATTTTTGATTAAGAATGACCTGTATACATTCAAATTAATCAGATCAATGTTATATGTACTAATATATCACAGAAATAAGTATATTAATTAACCTGAAATTTTTTTAACATGTGTGTTTTCATTTGATTAATTTTTACCATTAAAACACATAAATTAAACCCTTTCTTCTTAAAACTAGTACTTCAAAAGCTCGTTCTAAATTCACAGGTGACTGATAATCATTGCCACATCTTGTCCATATTTGATAATAAAATACTAGTAGCATAAATATTGACAAGTTTCTTTGTGGATGTATTTATATACGCAATTTTTGTGTCTTCCCCTAAAACTTAGGTAATTTTCAGACCTACAAATAAACTATAAATATCTCATAAAATAAAACTTTTTATTAATATTTATTTTCTAATAGGCTGTTAACCCATTAAGATACTCATCTAAAAAAACAGTATAACCTCTCTCGTGCCAGAAAAAAATTACTGACTTGCTGCAATGAGATGATACACACACACTCAAACACATACGCATATTCATGCACGCACATCCTCACACAAAATATAAATCACATTGCAAAGTGCAATGTATGCGTGTGTATCTGTTACACGCATGCACTCACATGTATAAAATCGTTTTAAGTCAGTACATTTCGATACCAGTGCGAAAAGTAGACTTTTGTATCATGTGCGGTTTACGCGTGAGGGTAGCGAGGGTGAAGTGACTACACGACGTTAAAATCACATTCTCACGTATGTTTCAATTTCATTTTTCGATAAAATTAGCATTGTTAGCAAAAGTATCTTTAATTAATTGCTACCTAATAATCAAAGATTACTTAAAGTAAAAATCCATAATCAAGTGGTAAATGAAATGTAAAATTTGCATTTTACAAAATTGAAATTGTGCAAAATTTTCCAATTCTGAAATCTATATAATTTTTTTATCATGTAAATCAAATTATATTCTGGTTTTGTATATGTAAGGAAAATTACTCATAAAAAAATAGTTTTAGTTTTGTCGTTTAATCTTTAATCATTTTTTGTTATAAAAAAGCATGCGTGATAATATGACAAAAAGCTATTTGGCTAGCAAGATGAGAGAGGATGGACATCTAAAATCTAATGAACTTGAAAACAATGGAGAAAATGGACAGGAGCAACAGCAAAAGAAGAATGAGATAGAATTATCAAGTAACTATGAATTTGATGAACTAAAAGACAGAGGCGAAACTACAGAAGTATAGTTTTTCTTATGTTGTAGGAACATTGCAGTGTATAGCTGATATATTGAATATTTGATCGAAGATAACCTATAAGTAATGATAATCGAGACATGTTTAAAGAAGTAGGATTCAATAGTATTGGCAAATTTCAGGGATTAGTCAATGAGTATTTATTTCATTAATTTTTTTTTAGTAAGCAGCAATTAATCGGTCATCAGCTAACATTTCAAATTGTCGTTAATTCTAATTTCAACAAATATTAATTTATTAATTCCTAATTAATTAGTAATTAATTAATTCTTAAAACTAATATTTATTTATTAATTCCATTCTGTACTCCCTAAAAATTCCTCAAGTATAAATTTATCTGTAATAATCATAGCATCTGCATATTTCAATTTTAATTATTTTTGCATGTATATTTTATTTTTAATTTAATTTAAACAATTTAAGCATAAGTTCTGTAACTTTTTACTTGAAAACAGAGATATTTTTGTTGACTAGTCTCTTAAACTGCATAATTGTAAATATCAGTCCTTTCCTTTTCTATTTATATATAATTATTATTATTTATAAATGATTGTGTAATTAGATTGTTCATACAGTAAAAGTAGATAATTGGTTATATCTGTTGTGACGGTAAACATCAAATTAGCGCTGATTATTTAGCTTAATTGCTGCCTGTGAGGGCAGCACCTGCCGGGGGGAAAAAATACGTAACAGAGGAATTCGGCACGCGAGCAGACGGAATGCGCGCGATAGAATTCGAACCAGTGAAGCATAGACCAATGTTGTGTCCGCCCGCTTTCGCTATTGCCACTGCCGATTCACGTGCCCTTGACAACGCATCAGAACAGCAGCAGCCAGTTATCCAGGACTGTAGTCGCCAAGGAGCCATCCAGCTACCAGTTTGAGGCCAAGCCGAGTGTGTGTGTGTGAGGTTTCGCCATCGAGGGCGAAACCATTCCGTGCGCGTATTCGCGACCCGCGAACTAAACAACAGAAACTGTTCCGCTCTGTACGAGTTATTTGTGTTTTCTCCGGTCGCCTGCAAAAATAAGGTAAGCTGGCCAGCTTAATTTCGCGATCGCGGTTGCGTGATTAATAATCAATTTCTAATATTCGATGCGTGCATGTAACGGCTCTAATAACAAAGAGCAGCGAGCGTACCGGCAAAGCGTGTTGTCGATGAGCGAACGTCAACGTAAACAAACGCGCGGGCCGACCTTCTGTAGAGTATGAGGGATAATAAAAGATCTAATTCGTATTACTAACAAGTGCTTTTCGATTCACTTATACCTCATAGCTTCCACTCACTTTCCTTAGATAAGAGAACTTACTGGTTGACTGGCGCCTGTCTTTGCATGCTCTCCGATTTACCTATTGAGCATATGATTAACTACGCGCGTCCGTTTAGTGTAATTGCGCGAATAATATAATTAAACGGTTTTACCCCGTTACACTGTACAGTAGCTATGGAAGTATCCATAAGAAAACTAACTGATGTAACTGTACTTTTTTATGACTGAGATAATTCTAAATATACTCTGTATTTATTTTATAACTATAAATATCTTCGATAATATTATTAGTACTTTATGTTTTATAATATAATTATAAAAACAAAAACAAAGCGTTCGACCAGGCTTCGCGTCGTGATTCATAAAATATTAGTATTGTAGCAAAGTAATTGACAAAAATTTGAATAATTAAAAAATTAATATGTTTCAAACATAAATAAATGGGTAACAATGATAGTCTTCATATTATGAAGGATCACGGCTGCAACTTTTGACATGAATACCGATGGTGCGGAATATATTCTCCGGTGTTCAGTTGAAACAATTTGTATGTCACCTTTACTGTATTTATTTTGCGAGAAAATTTTTGTATGTTCTTCTATCCAATAGGTTAGTTTAAGCTTATTAATATTTTATAATAGTAATATAATAATCCCATATTTTTCAATTCTGCTTAGAAAAAATATTACTCCAGTTATACCTTTACAATAAATGATTGAGATGTAAAAATATACATGTATAAAAATATTTTTTTTTAAAGTTTATAAAATTGTATGCTGTAAGCATCTCTCAATAAAAAACATGAGAATTACAAGGTCACAAGTCTAGGGTATTAGATATTCTGATATATTTCTAAGTCAACAATTAATTTGTTGGCATAGTTTGTTAGTTAATATTGGCTTCATCAATAACAGTAAAAGATAAGCTATTTAATAAGTTAATGCCATATGTTCCACATGTATACTACTTGCACTAAAGTAAGTTTCTTTGACGAAGAAAGTCCTTTAAAATTTGCTAAACATTTTTACCAGAAACTTATGCAAAACTGTAATGAAACATGAATTATCAGAAAAGAGGAAAATTATCTACTAATTTTTCTATAATTTATGATTTATTTCAAGTTTAGATGACGTTCTGGCAACAATTCTAAGCATATTTCATAGAGCTTCCTTTATCGAAGAAAAGAATCCATTTAACAGTTGTTTTGGTCAAAGTGGTATATGCATGAACAATTTCGAACCAAGTTTTGTAAGGCTTTTTTCATGAAAGAAAATGAATCATTTTAGGCTACCGGCAAACCCTCAAAAGTCGCTGAGAAATCGAAAAATTGACCAGCCCACATAAAAATCGAAACTATTGGCAAAATATTTCATATATATTGGTAAAAAGTTCCCAACAGTTGCCTTGGGAGCTCTCAGCAAAATGTTGCCAATAGTTGCAAAGTGAGTCTGGTTTTCAGTGACTATTGGAGAATCGATATTTCTAACATTTCCCCAATCCCTTGGAAATTGATTAGCAATAGTTGAAAAATATGCCTCACTATTAAAATTTCCACAATGTTTTGACAATAATCGCAAAATAAACCGGTTTATTTTTTTGCCCAATACTTCGTCAATCGCTCTGCAATATATTGGCAACATAAAAAAAAATGGATTTCATTTTTCATATTTTAATTAGCATTTGCTTTTTATTTGACTCTTTTTTATATTTACAACTTTTTAGAATTTTGTATAATTAATAAGAATATCAACGAATAGAACAAATACGAGAACATATATTGAAAATCGCTATGGAGATGCTATTCAATGTGATGCAAAGTTTCATTGCGAGAAAACAAAGAAAAAAGAACGAAAAAGAAAATACAATTAGCACTGCTCATTTCTCTTTTGTGTGATTTATTATTTGTAAGTCGGGGTTGTTTGAGACCCGACGTTCTCGCGGATTTAATATAATGGGCCAGGATAGTAAAATGGACTTCCGTCAAGCAAACGAACAGCGTTGTCGTTTGCGTCGGGAATTTCCAAGTAACTGGATTAAGAAAATTTGTGTGTTTTGTATTATTATGCTCGTACGCATTACCGGTTAAAGTAATGCATCGGAGCACAATACTCTGGCTGCCTCCACTTTGGCTCAATAGGATAGGGTGTTTCAAGGTATTTAACGTGATTTTCCTCGTTTAACGACGAAGTTAAATCGCACGTTAGCAGAAGTCGTCACGTCAACTCGCTAGGATGGCCAGAGTAAAAATACACGACCAAGCTCGTCCGCTCTTATTATATGCTATCTTCGCGTGCGATTCTTATTTACATTTTCCATAAGCCTATTATGAATCTGCGAACTACGCCGGTTCGTTGCTCTCTTAATCCTATGTTTGTATTACCGAGTTCGGTTAGACCCCAGTCCCATAGCTACGTATGAATGTGGACGGATACGGACGCAAATCGCAACTCTAGTAACATCATTAAAAATATCTAGTTCGATTATTTAGTACCAACACTACCGGTAGTGAGCAAAAGTAACTATTGTTTAAAACTGTAACGCCGAACGTACCACATTTAATGTTCAAATGTCAGGTCTACAATTTACTTTTCAAATTCTCATGAATATTGCTTATTGATGAGTATGCTAATGTAAAAAAAGCTTTTGGGATGATTAATACATATCATTTATATATATATTTTCTTCTTCTTCTCATATATTCAAGTACTTCCATAAAATTAAGGCCTAATTCCACTAATTGTAGTTGAAAGTCTATCAATTCTCTATCATTTACCATCTTATAGACTGCAATAATGTAAAGGTTAGATAAGCGTTCATTAAATGTGGTACGTTCGGCGCTACAGTTTTAAACAACAGTTACTTTTGCTCACTACCGGTAGTGTTGGTACTAAATAATCGAACTAGATATTTTTAGTGATGTTACTAGAGTTGCGATTCGCGTCCGTATCCGTCCGCATTCATACGTAGCTATGGGACCGGGGCCTTATGTGTACGTTACAACTCCCCCCCCCCCCCCCCCCCCAAGAAAATTGCAGGCGTAGATAGGAATTTTCTTTGCGCAAAAAAAAAAAGAAAAAAAAACAAGCGAACTCGAATAATATTTCTAATTATCTATACTATTTTCCGTGAGTACATTAATATTTAATAATATAACAAACTATTCTACCGTATATTTCTTGCCTCCCTATTATCACTGAGAAAAAAATTTGTTAGAATTACTAAAATCTTAATTGATCCAATAAAATTATTTTATCCAATAGTATCTATAAATTAATTTATTTAAATCAATTTTTATATTACATTGATACAATGTATAATCATAATTGATAGAGTTAAATATTATATAATTTTCGAGAAATATTACGTTGATTAAAGAAAATGCTTTATCAAATTAATTTTATAAATTATTATAACAAATGTTTGATTCGTAGATTCAAGAATATTTATCTTTCAATTAACATAATACTTCATTGCTTAAATAAGACAGTTTGTTGAATTCACGAAATATTTTATATAAAAGAGTTGTCAGATAGTAAAACCTATGAAATATTTAATTAATTATACTAAGTATTCAATAATTTTAGGTAACCGATTCGTTGCAATACCAACATATTTGATTATATTAATCTTCCATGTATCTATCTTAACAGAATCCTTCGTTGAAAATACAAAACCGTTTATATAGATCAATTGTTATAATTTCGTAGTAATCAAATATGTCATTATATTCAAAAATTATTAAATTTAATCAGGTAAGTCATTCATAAAAATGTTGAAATATTTTTTCCATTAAACTTAAATATAACTGACTAAATATAGTATTTCATTGAAGTGACAAATTCAAGTGCTTCTTATAATTGCTCTCTTGTTTAATAAATTACATAATTCATCAAATATATAAATTATTCGATTGAATAGGTTTCAGTTTCATTAATATACTGATGTATTTATTTAAATGGTACTGATTATATGGCCGATTGGTGAAATCTTTAGTTGGTGTAACCAAATCATGCACATAGAACGATTGTTATAATCTCAAATCTATTAAATGATTCATTGAATTAGAAAAGTTATTTAATTCAATCAGGTATCTAGGTCATACATTTAAAAAATTATCTTTATTCCAATTTATTATTTTAATGTACTTATTTGTTACTTTGGATGACAACTGCTACTTTAATTGCGGCAACCTGATTGTGAGTTTTCTGAAAGATAGTAATTTTATTATTGTGTTAATTTCAAATATTAATATCAAAGTGACATTTACTTACCTTATTTTTATTTTAAACAATGCATATTATATTTATAAATAATCTCCCGCTAACCGAAAATGATACACTTTTTCACTTACTTTCAACGCACGCTAATAAGTGATAAACTTTTTGGCTCTTATATACTAACTCACATCGTACTTACACACTTGCAGTCAAGTTCTACATATGCCATCTGGTGATCTTTTATGAAGTTTAAAAAATAATATTATTTAATTGAACGAAGGGAACATTTAATTAAATTAATTACCTTTTGAGGTAACGTATATTATTTTATATTTGTAATCAATGAAAGTCAATTTACTCTGGTTATATAAGAATACTTAGGCTTGTTAAAATATGGAACTAAAAAAACGACGTGAGATTGACACGTTTTATATATAGAAAATTATTTAATACTTAAAAATAATGTTTTATTATAAGTATGGTTTAATCGAAATAAAAAATAATATTTTTACAAATTTTTTATTGAGTATCATAAATACAAATAGAGCATACAATGAAAATTTATTTAAACTTATAGAAACTAATTGATAACTTAAATAATTATGATAAAGATTTAAATTCTTGCGGGAACATACCTCTTACCAGCACTCATTAAATGATCACAAGAAGGTAAAAAGTCTGCTAGCTCACTACGAGGGTGGTCCAATAAGTACTTAGCCTACAAAAGAAAAACGAAAATTTTGGAAAAGTGGCGTTTTATTTTTCAACATAGTCTCCTTTTAGTTCGATACACTTGGCCCAGCGATGCTCCAACTTCTTTAACCCGTCTGAAAAATACGTTTCCTCGAGGTCTGAAAAGTAGGCTTCCGTGGCAGCGATTACCTCCTCATTCGACTCAAATTTCTGCCCGGCGAGTGACTTTTTCAGATTTAGAAACAAAAAGAAGTCGCACGGGGCTAAATCTGGAGAATACGGTGGATAGGGCAGCAGTTCGTAGCCTAATTCGACCAATTTAGCTATGGCGACGACGGAGGTGTGAGCCAGTGCGTTGTCATGGTGGAAGAGCACTTTTATCTTCGCCAAATGGGACCGTTTTTTCTGCAATTCGACGTCGAATCGGCCCAATAATTCGGCATAGTACAGCCCTGTGACCGTTTTGCCCCTCACAGGTAGTCGATGTAGATCACACCTTGTGAATCCCAGAAAACGGTAGCCATCACCTTTCCGGCCGATGGGGCAGTCTTCGCCTTCTTCGGAGCACTTTCGCCGGGTAAAGTCCACTGTTTCGACTGTCCCTTGGTCTCTGGTGTATACCAGTGGATCCATGTTTCGCGAACTGTCACGAAACGACGCAGAAACTCTTTCGGATTGCGCTTAAACAGCGTCAGACATTGCTCTGAAGTCATCTCATGGTTGCGCTTGTTGTCCGGAGTGAGCAAACGCGGCACCCATCGCGCCGACAGCTTTCTCATGCCCAAAATTTCATGCAGGACATGACCCACGCGGTCTTTTGAGATGCCTACGATCTTAGCTATCTCGCGCACCTTCAATCGTTGATCTACCAATACGAGATCGTGAATTTTTGTCACGTTATCCTCCGTGGTAGCCGTTTTCGGAGCACCTGGACGTGGCTCTTCAAAAATCGACGTGCGATCACGTTGAAACTCATTAAACCAATTTTTGACGGTCGCCATCGAAGGAGAAGAGTCACCGCACACAGCATCCAAGCGCTTTTTGATTTCGCTGCGCGATTTCCCTTCCAAAAACACGAATCGAATCACCGACCGATACTGCTCTTTTTCCATTTTTCAAAAATCAACGGACACACTTGCTTTCACATGCTCTCAAAAATAAACTACAACTCCGATCCGGCTGAAATCTTGACAGTAACCATCGAGAAGGTTGTACTACGTGATAGAATATTTCTTTTGCGAGAGTGGCGCCATCGGGCGGTGAGGCTAAGTACTTATCGGACCACCCTCGTATGCTTAATGATTCTGTACGAATTTGTCTCGCTAATTTCAAAAGCATTTACATGAATATTGTACAAATTATTTCGTAGTTTTTTATAAACAAATACCTCATCTTTTTTATCAGTTACAACTATGTGATAAATTTTCCCTAATTTATTAATTACATCATCGTAATCTATAAAAATAATCGAACCTTGTTTATATAGTGTGCCATTTATACGAACCCACTTAATTATATCATATTTGACACTTTGAAATAATTTTAATATAGTACTAATATTTTTAAAATCCGATCAATCTTCTATTCGACTTACTTCTATAGACCTTAATTCTAACCGTATTTGGAAACCTGTGTTACACAAAAATCTATATGATAGTTGAAGCTGGTGTTTCAAAGCAAGGCTAAAATCAGGATTAACCCGTGACGTAATTGCATTTGCAATGTCTTTAAATATTTTGTGCTTGCCTTCGAAACGTATAACTGAGAATTGAGTAAGAGGTCCAAGTAATTTCATTAGATACGGGTAATGAAGAAGGATATGAAACTTAAATTTTAATAATTCATCAAATAATTTCATGAATAAAATGTTATGTTTATAACGAATTTAATTCATTCGTTATGTCTCTCTCTTCCCACGCATGCATGTACACAATTTATATACTTGTACTATACTTGAAATCACATTATAATGTACAGCAGCCTGCAGCAGCCGACAACGCCGAAGTGTAAGGTAAGAGAGAGAGCCCGGCATGTCTACTCATGTGCGTACAAGCAGAGAGAGTCGCGCTCGCATGTATGCGTGTATGCGTGTGGTCGCGCTGCCGAAAAGTGCGATAAAAGAGTGGGGACGCCTCTCGCGGCAATTGACTGGCAGACGTAACGCGGGCGACACGTGTCTGGACGCGCAAGGGCCTTGCCTTTCTTTTTTCTGCAATCGCCGCGATTTAGCGTTCGTCAACTTGTCCTCTTTACTGGAGAGTTTGGACCTTCATTGCCTAGAAGTGTTTGGTGAGCGCGTACCGTAGTGCGGCGGTTTGATTGAGTGGCGTGCGCGTGCTGGGACCTAGCGCTAGACGGACCCGCGCTTCTTCACCATTGCAACCGGCGTCCGGGAACGCCGTCCGGCGAGCGGATACTCTCTGCACAGAGGGCCTGGCCATTGCCATTGTATTGTAAGTACCTACTCGTTTGGCTCTCTCTTGCTGGCTTGCCGCTTCTCTCTCTCTTTGCCGACTTACTGCTCTGTGTACTTTCCCTTGGACGCTTTGTATAAATTATTATTTTATCCTTATTCTCTGTGTTTCTCTAATTTTGCGTCCGGCTCTCTCTCCCTATCCTTGGCGAATTCTCTGCGCTCGTCGCTACTTTTCGCGCTTTTCAGCCACTGCTACCTGCGACGCTCTACGCGGGCCACGAGGCTGCCTGATATTGTGGCTAATCGAAGGGCTTGGCCACACGTGCACCAGCGTACTAGCCTCGTGGCATTCGTAACTGGTAAAGCCGAGCTGTCAATCATTTTATCCTCTCAATTATAACGACGTGTTAGCTAAAAGTGTTAGCCAAATATGATGTTCGTATCACTTATAAATAAAAATAATTCGAACTCTCGTAATCTAGCTAATGAGTAAGAATTTGTTTCCGATGATTTTACTCTAATTGTCAAGAAAATAGATAAATGAAATAAGTATAACAAATAAGTAAATCAAATATACATAAGTAATTGCAAAATATTGAGGAAAGTCAGACAATGCCCTAGTTTCTTATGGTACGAATTGTCCCATAAGCAGAGCTAGAGTCTTTCTTGGATAGGATATAATTCGGCCCAAGTTTCTTATAGCGCGAAATGTTCTATAAGTCGAGCTCAAATTATAAGGAAAGGTTAGTCTTGCTTAGTAAATCACAATGAGAGAAAGAACTTAGGCGTTAATCCAAGTTTATTCAGACTCATGCGCTCACTTTGCAAGGCTAGAAATGAATGAATCTAGCCTGTGCAAAGGTGGGCCTATTTATACACAGATTTTCCCGCTTATTATTGCAGGAGAGATTTCATCGAAAATTCGAGAGACATTCGCGAATTTTGAGAAATGATTTTTCTTCATTTACAAGTAAATAACCATTAATATTAAGTTTTTAACACATGTAAATTTTACAGAATTAGTTATCTGTAACGGTCCTATTTATGAGCTGTTTATTAAATGACTGCAACTAGTCTAACGTATTTATCTGTTAGTCAAAACAATACAAGATTAATTGATGATTAACTGATGATTAACAATACAATTAAAAGATAAAGAGACATATTTCTCAAAACAGTATCCTATACCGTTAAATTATCGAGAAAATGTTCGAATTGCAATCAAAGAAATGCTAAGAGATGGCGTTATTCGTCGATCAATTAGTAATTATATTAATCCAATTGTTATAAGCATTAAAAAAGACGGATCAGTGCGATTTTGTTTAGATGCTCGAAAATTGAATAAAAAATTAGTTAAAGTTTATGAAGCCCCACTACATATAGATGATATCTTTCAACATTGTTTCGGAGTAAAGTTTATTTCTAGTTTTGATTTGACAAGTAGTTTTTGGCAGATTCCTCTCGATGAAGAAAGTAAAAAATATACAGCATTTATTATCGAGGGCAATACCTACGAATTTAATGTAGTTCCTTTCGGTACATGTACTAGTACAGCAGCTTTAGTGAGAGCTTTAAATTTGTCAATTGGCGATTTAAAACAATTCATTATACCATTTGTGGATGATATACTATGTATTTCTAAAACCTTCAATGAACATATTTATCATTTACGAACATTATTTACATGTTGTCGAAGAGATAATTATACATTGAAATTTTCAAAGTCTAAATTAGTTCAAGAAGAAATTGAATTTTTGGGACATATTATAACTCCACAAGGTATAAAAGCTCAAAAAAGCAAATTAGAAATAATTCAAAATTATAAAGCTCCAAAAAATTTGAAAAGCTTGCAGAGCTTTCTTGGTTTTGTTAATTTCTATACAAAATTTGCAAAAAATTATGCTGAAATATGTAGACCTTTAATGAATTTATTGCAACAAAGTAAAGGCTATCAATGGTTACCTGAGCATGAAACAGCTTTTAATAACGTGAAAAAAATATTTATTGATACAATCACTTTAAAATTTCCGAATCCTAATAAACCTTACATATTAACTACTGATGCCAGTTATCATACTATAGCCGCTGCTTTGTCACAATTAAATAATGAAGGTGAGGAAGAAGTTATAACATTTATATCTAGAACTCTAAAAGGAGCAGAATTAAATTATTTTACCACCGAAAAAGAATTATTAGCTGTAGCTTGGTCATGTTTAAAATTAGAAACGGTTCTAAGAGGTGCGAAACAAATAATTATTCGTACTGATCACGAAGCATTGAAATTTTTAACAACTTGTAAGTTTACAAATGCGAGATTAGTGAGGTGGTGCTTGTTTCTTCAAGACTACAACATTACGTATGAGTATCTACCAGGAAATAAGAATAAAGCCGCCGATTTTCTATCTAGACATATTACAGACTGCAGTAATAATTATACAGATGAAATTGAAATTGCTATGTTGATGAAAGAACCTTCACAAAATTTAATAAAATACTTCAAGAATATGGAGTCATTACAACAAAATGATGGTTTTATACAAAATTTAAGAAATAAAGAAAATTTCAACCAGAAATATATAGTTTATAACAATTTAGTATATAAAAAAGATAAAATTAACAATAAATTATTACTACCAGAAATAATTATTCAAGAATTGGTCCAAGAGATACATGAAATATATGGTCATATTGGATCTAGAAAAATTACGAAAATGTTACAAGAAAATTTCTATATTTACAAGCTTCGCAAAAAAGTAGCTAAAACTATAAATCGCTGCGATCTCTGTCAACGTACAAAATATTATACGAAGAAGATATTATCCATAATGCAGCCTATATTAGTTGAAAAACCAAATGATTTATTGTCTTTAGATTTTTATGGACCATTGCCAACTTCACGAGGAGGGGTTAAATACATTTTAACCACAATAGATTGCTTTAGTAAATTTGTAGTAATGTATCCTATAAAAAGATCAACTACATATACTACTATTAAAAAGATATTTGAACATTATATACCAAATTATGGTAAACCATCAGCAATCATATGTGATCATGGAACACAGTTCACAGCTAAAGCATGGAAAGAAAAGCTTTTAGCTAATAACATAAAATTAGTATTTTCTAGTATTCGACATCCACAAAGCAATATTGTAGAAAGAATACATAGAGAACTGGGAAGATTTTTAAGAGCATATGCTAACAACAATCATAAAGGTTGGGCCCCGCTAATTCCCAAAATACAACAAATAATGAATTGTGTATATCATGAAACAATTGAAACAACTCCTATAGAAGCTCATCTACATATAAAACCAGATAGATTTTGGCATCGGTGGATATCTGACACCAAAACAAAGGCACCTACAAATTATAATCAAGTAGAAAATATTAAGAAAAAAATGCACAATAAAC
Source organism: Phymastichus coffea (assembly GCF_024137745.1). NCBI lineage: Eukaryota > Metazoa > Arthropoda > Insecta > Hymenoptera > Eulophidae > Phymastichus > Phymastichus coffea. Next base: position 154,450 of record NW_026706878.1, on the reverse strand, counting down.
TTATAAAACGTGCAAATAATTTCAATAAAAATATACATCATTATCAATATAAAGTTAATGATTATGTATTATTACAGAGTCAAAATATAAGTAATAAAGAAGAAGAAATTATTAAAAAATTCTTAAACTTATACGAAGGCCCGTATATAATCAAATCCATAATCGGTTTAGATACATACTTATTGAAATATAAAAATGGTAAAGATAGAGGTGTATTTCATACTTCTCTACTAAAACCGTACCAAATTTAGCCACTAGGGGATATATTCTCTCTCCAATCAAATTTGCATATTGATCTGATTAATGTAAACACTGGAGAGAGTACACTATCGATCTGGAAAGATGTCTGGAAAGAGTGAAAGCACTCAGACCAATAGGTCTGATCTGAAACACTACATTCCAGCACCATTAGCCAGACCTTTTGTGCCATCTCAGAATATGGTGCCTTGGTCCCTGTGCAAAAGCACACAGACACCATCCAAGCCTACTTGGATAGCAAAGGCAAAAACACAAAAACAAACTACGATTTCTTTCCTACCATCAGGTGTACCACGCTCCACAGCTCAAGTGACCTCCACCCATTCACCTAAAACCTCGAGGAAACAAAAGCGAAGGATCAAAAAGAAAATTGATAAACTGGCTGCAAAGATCACTAAGACAAAGGAAAAAATCGAGGAAATAAAAAAGAAAATGAATTCAAAACAACCAGAACGGCCACCGACACCTGGAAACTTTTTATAATTGTATTAATAAAGAAATAAAGAAAAAATATATAAAAAACAAACGAAAATATCAATAAAAAGCTCATAATGAACTCATTCATGAGACTTCTTATCAGAAATCATTTAGTCTCAAGAGGGGGCTATGTAACGGTCCTATTTATGAGCTGTTTATTAAATGACTGCAACTAGTCTAACGTATTTATCTGTTAGTCAAAACAATACATTAAGCGGCGCTACCTCACTGTTTACGCGACTGTAGACAAATAAGAGTCGAGTCAAAACAAATAGCGTGACGTCACAAATAATAGACATAGATATAATGATCCATAATATTGAGAAAAATATGTTAACTATAGATAATTTGAATATAACAAAGTATCGATTACATAGATTTTAACATACAGATTCACAATATCTTATTCAATTATAAATTAATAATGAATATCAATATGTAAAGTTAATTTATTTATTAACATATGAAATATTAGAAAAATATAAATAATTTATATGTAAAATGAATAAGCATAGAACATGAGTAAGAATTGGTTTCATTAATAACAGCTAAATAACAACTGTTATTAATAAATAAACAAGTAATAATTTATTTAAACAATAAACTATACAGGGTGGCCCATTTTAAGTGATCCACTCAGATATCTAGATTGGAGTGAGTTTTATCGAAAAAAGTTTCAGACAAAAGTTACTCAACTTTGAGGGGGCCATGTTTCTATGACCTTGGATTTGACCTTGGAGGTCATGTTCAAGGTCATTTCAAGGTCAACTTTGTTTTTTTAAATAGGAACCCCCATTTTTGACCCCGGATTCGGAAAGAGCGGGAAATTTTACGTCCAAAACGGTATTTTTAAATTTTTTTTCATGGCCTTGAGAAGGTCGATTTAAGGTCAAATGCTTGAAAAACTGCATAAAAGCGTTTTTTTAATTTTTAAGATATCGAAAAATGACCTCTACAAAATTTGTTCAGAACAGAGTGGGCCACCCAATGCACCAAAAACCTTTGACCTTTAACCTCATTTTGAAGGTCATTTCAAGGTCGAAGTGTTTTTTGTAATGGAAATCCCTCTTTTTAACCCCGGATACGCACATAGCGCGAAATCCGACGTTTGGATAAGGTATTGTGTTGAGTTTCGCGCTATGTGCGAATCCGGGGTCAAAAAGAGGGGTTTCCATTACAAAAAACACTTCGACCTTGAAATGACCTTCAAAATGAGGTTAAAGGTCAAAGGTTTTTGGTGCATTGGGTGGCCCACTCTATTCTGAACAAATTTTGTAGAGGTCATTTTTCGATATCTTAAAAATTAAAAAAACGCTTTTAGGCAGTTTTTCAAGCATTTGACCTTAAATCGATCTTCTCTAGGCCATGAAAAAAAATTTAAAAATACCGTTTTGGACGTAAAATTTCCCGCTCTTTCCGAATCCGGGGTCAAAAATGGGGGTTCCTATTTAAAAAAACAAAGTTGACCTTGAAATGACCTTGAACATGACCTCCAAGGTCAAATCCAAGGTCATAGAAACATGGCCCCCTCAAAGTTGAGTAACTTTTGTCTGAAACTTTTTTCGATAAAACTCACTCCAATCTAGATATCTGAGTGGATCACTTAAAATGGGCCACCCTGTATATAGAACGAAAATATTAAGTTAATACTTGATAATGATAACTTTACGATTTAGAAATCTTAGATAATAAATCTAATAATCGCATATTAAGATTAGAAGAAAACCGTTACAAATATGAAAAATTAGTCATAATTCAAATGTTATTAATTAATTTAAATAATTAATTTTGGAAAATACTTCCAAAATTAATTAACTATAAAGTTATATGAAATTTTAATAATTTTCTATTGTAAATAATGTAATATCACGTTAATTAACTTTATTAGTTAATAACTTTTGACGACACTATTGGCGATAATTGTATATTGTATAAAATCAACAAATAACTAATTCTGTAAAATTTACATGTGTTAAAAACTTAATATTAATGGTTATTTACTTGTAAATGAAGAAAAATCATTTCTCAAAATTCGCGAATGTCTCTCGAATTTTCGATGAAATCTCTCCTGCAATAATAAGCGGGAAAATCTGTGTATAAATAGGCCCACCTTTGCACAGGCTAGATTCATTCATTTCTAGCCTTGCAAAGTGAGCGCATGAGTCTGAATAAACTTGGATTAACGCCTAAGTTCTTTCTCTCATTGTGATTTACTAAGCAAGACTAACCTTTCCTTATAATTTGAGCTCGACTTATAGAACATTTCGCGCTATAAGAAACTTGGGCCGAATTATATCCTATCCAAGAAAGACTCTAGCTCTGCTTATGGGACAATTCGCACCATAAGAAACTAGGGCATTGTCTGACTTTCCTCAATATTTTGCAATTACTTATGTATATTTGATTTACTTATTTGTTATACTTATTTCATTTATCTATTTTCTTGACAATTAGAGTAAAATCATCGGAAACAAATTCTTACTCATTAGCTAGATTACGAGAGTTCGAATTATTTTTATTTATAAGTGATACGAACATTACACCCCGTTATATGTTTTTCTATGCAATTTTCAAGGTGCTCTAATATAATATCGTTCACAACGTGAGTATTAATCAAATTACACATTTTGTGTAGCAATAAATAAAACTTCCAAATTTTGTTAATTTTACTGACCAAATCTCCAACTAGGATGCCAAAATATTCAACTAAAAATATCATTTCACTAGCAGAACAAACAAAAATTTTTTTTTCTAAACAGTTTGCTTGTATTTCTGGTAAAATATTACGATCTTGTAAATAATTTTTATTTAAGCACGCTATTCTAGAAGTTATTATTTCTAACGTAAAATATTTTTTATTATTGATTAAATAACTTAAAATATGTCCCATATCATATCGACAAACGCCTTCGTAAATGTCATGCATAATATCTGCACAGCTATTATCTGTAACATGAAAGTTTGGAATTGAGTAGAAAAAGCATATTTCGTTAATTCCGTTTTTATGAGAGAGAGAATCTTTTTCGTAGTTAACACGATCTTGTATAAGACGAGGATCTTCTTTGCATTGCGTTTGTCTTGTCTTTTTATCGGCTGTACAAATTCTACAACAATTATTCGTTATAAATGACTTTGTAAGGCCGAGTATGGAATGTGCACCCAAATTATCACTAACCATTTGGAAAACTATAAATTGAATTTTCTTGTGATCTTCGTATACAAAACTTTCCTTAACTAAATTACGCAATTGTATTATACAATTCCGAAAAATTGGTTTATTTCCCAAGTGTTTATGATTTAAATATTTATGTAGTTGTAGTAAAAATATATTTTCTAGCTGACTAGAATATTCGTTAGGGGAATGCCTAAGATACTGAAATATACTACTCCGATTTTTCGAAAAACTTTTCGAGAACCTATTGCATTGTTGATTTCAAAATCATCGTTATATATTATGAGTGGAATAACTGTTTCATCTGGAAATAATAATTGAATTTTTTTATACAACTCACATGTGAACAGAGTATCCAATATATTACTTTATTTACTGTTCCCTATATTACATAATATAGAAGTAAAAACCCCGGGGAGTTGCAAAAATTTTAGTAATATTGAACGTATAGGCACGATTTGTACTGTGACGGTAAACGTCAAATTAGCGCTGACTATTTAGCTTAATTGCTGTCTGTGAGGGCAGCACCTGCCGGGGGGACAAAATAGGTAACGAAGGAATTCGGCACGCGAGCAGACGGAACGCGCGCGACCGAATTTGAACCAGTGAAGCCTAGACCACCATTGTGTCCGTCCGCTTACGCTACCGCATTTGCCGATTCACGTGCCATTATCAACCGTACGCCAGATCAGCAATAACTTGAGTGCCAGATAACCGTGACAGCTGCCTCCAAGGAGCCATCCAGATACTAGCTGAAGGCCAAGCAGTGTGTGTGTGTGTGAGGTTTCGCCATCGAGGGCGAAACCACTCCGTGCGCGCATTCGCGACCCGCGAGTAAAACAAAACAATAAAAAGACTGTTCCGTGCTGTGCGAGTTGTCGTTGTTTTTCTCCGATCGTCTGCAAGTATAAGGTAAGCTGGCCAGCTTAATTTCGCGATCGCGATCACATGAATTATAATTTGATGCTAACATTCGATGCGTGCATGCAACGGCTCTAATAACAAAGAGCAGCGAGCGTACCGGCAAAACGTGTTGTAAACGAGCGAGCGTTCATGTAAACAAACGTGCGGGCCGACCTTTTGTGAATTTTGAGGAATAATAAAGGATACCATTCATATTACTAACGAGTGTTTTTCGATCCGCTTTTACCTCATAGCTTCCACTCATTTTAGTATAGGTTATTAACAATTATTGGTTGACTGACGCATACTTTCTCGTGCTCTCCCGGATATGTAGTGAGCATTGACAATTACGCGTGTCCTTTTAATATAATCGCGCGAATATAATAATTAAACGGTTTTGCCCGTTACAGTACATATTCGTATCTTCGAACATTTTTATATTGGCCTTTAGTGGATTTACATTTAAGATTTGATACTATCGGCACCGATTTTGTCATGTATAACGTTCCTTGATCAACAAAGTACTTCAAAACATTGTGCTCAGATTTAAATAAACTAAAAGCTGTTCGGATCAAAGAGAGCTCCAGAGGCAATTCTGGTACTATCGCATATTTATTTTCTAGGTATTTTAATAGGCCTTCATATATTTTCGAAAAATCATTAATTATTCCTAATATATTTTTTCTATTAATTGGCAAAATATTTGGCTACTAACAAAGTACATTCGCGCAAAACCAATTTTGAAAATTGATCAATACTAATAATTGATTTTTTTGAAATGTCAATGGCCGCTAATTCTTGATTGAATACATTTAGTTCGTGCAAACCGCCTGAATCAGTTATTTATTGAACATCGTCAGTTTCAAAATATATTTGTTGATCAAGAGTCTTCGTAATTATACTATGCATTCGAATTGCATGCTTTTTATATGCATATATGTTACAAAATTGTTGTTTACAGCCTGCTTGTAAACACTGAACTTCACAATTCATTATAATTCTATGCTTTATTTTTATGTGAGAAATAAATTCGGCTTCAGATTTTGATTTAAAACAAAATGGGCAATCGATCATTTTTAATATCTATAATAAAATTATAATCAATTGAATGTAAGAAAAAGCATTGAATTTGAATAAATTGTAATTACAATAGAAATTAAATCTACTTATTAAAAGAAACATTAACTTTAAACTTTTAAGTAATGTTAAATAAGCAGTTAAATTTAAACACTTTTGACATTTTATTCGTCAGTAGTCGATTCGTCATTACTGTCTAGATTTTCAGTTGCCGTGTCCTTCACGACTGCATAATTTTCGTCAAATAAAATATTCTTTTGTAACTTATGGATGACATGCTCAGTGTGAGAAAATGTTCTATCCCATACCGTTGAAATTCGGAGTAATTTTTGGATTATTAAATATATATGTTCGCTTTCAACAGGATATTTTACATTAAAAACGTGAAAGCTCTTGAAACAAACATTGAAAGCTTCTATTGACGAATCAAAAACATACATAACTTTATCGATACAAACATAGTAGTGGTCAATCTCTTCAAGAGTTTCAGCTCCTATAATGATGTACGGCTGTAAATTTTGTTTGTGGTTAATTGCAAAATCTAATCTTTCTTTTCTTATTCTTGCTACATCACCGTCCATCTAAAAAAATAAAAATGAATAAACTAATATAAATATATATATTTTTAAAATAAATATATTTTTAAAATAAATATATAGTTTATTTATTTACAACTTATATGTTACATTTGGTTTACATTTCTTATATTGCTATTTGTGTCTCGTATCCAGTTTGTGTAGTTGATTATGTATATATTTTGTGTGTGTGTGTGTGTGTGTGTGTATGAGTGCGCGCGTGCGCGTGTGTGTGTGTGTTGTATAAATATGTGCATTTGTAGGTGTGTCTGCAACTCTTGTGTCCCTGTCTTCTGCGCCTGTCTGTTCCTCTATTCTTGTCATTTTTCTTATGATTAATCTTCTCTTCCTCTTTCTCTCTCCAAGATCTGCCTTTTCCGCTCTTCTGTTTTTTTTTTCTTTCTTGCATATTTTCTTTTCAGTTTTTCCTTTATTACTTTCTTTTGCCTTTTCACCTTTGCCTTTTCTTTGCTTTTGCTCTCCTTCTTGCTAATCATTTCATCTATCTTTCTCCTTATTAAGGCTTTGACACCTTTTTCTTGTTTCCTATTGCTCCCTCTGCCTTTCCTTTCCTCAACCTCACTTATTTTTCCTTAGTATCTTATGCTTTGTCTTCTAGTTTACCTTTTTCTTTCTCTTCTTCGATTCTGCTTTTTTTCCATTTTGCTCCATCCTCCAATACCTGCTTCCTCTCGCTTGTGTAGTTGCTGTTACTTGTGTCTTGTGTGTGTGTGTGTGCATGTGTATGTTTAGTTTTCGCGTATGTTCGTGTTTTGTGTGTATGTGTGTGTACGTATGTGTGTGTAGATGTGTCTGCGAGTCTTGCTTCTCTGTCTTCTGTTTCCGTCTCTCCTTAGGGTCTTGCAGCTTCGTCTTCTTGCTTTTCTTTTTCTTTCTTCTCTTCGTTTCTTCTTCTTTTCCGTTTTATCTCCATCATCCACGCTATCTTTTCTTTGCTTCCTATTATTATTTTTTCCCATTCTTCCCCTTCCTTTCTGCTTTTTTCACATTTTTCTAGCATGTGCTTCCAATTTTCTTCCTCTTTCATACACATTCTGCATCTCTTATTTTCTTTTTTTTCCCAATACCTGCTTCCTCTCGTTTCATTACCTAACCTAAACCTTTCCCTTATTTGCAGGCCTTTTATTCTTCCCTCTCCTTGAATTTCCTTTAACCTATACCTTTTCATTTCTTCTTTCAGCTCTTTCCACTCGTTTATGTATCTTGATTTTTCTAGCTTTTCTTCTAATTCTTTTTCATCTTTTTTCTTCAGCTCATGTCTTATTTCTTCCCAAAACTCTTCCCCTCATTTCATCTCCCTCTTCTCTCTCTCTGTATATTTTACTTTGCTCCAGCCTTTCCTCTCTCTCCTCCTTCTTACCCTTTTTATCTTTTTGATTTCTTTCCCTTTTCTTTAATTCTCTCCATGTTTCTTTTCTTATTGAGCCATCTCTCTTTCTTCTCTTATTTTGTTTTCATACTTCATTGCTCTTTCTAATGCCGTTTCTTTCATTTCTTGTCTTCCTGTTTCCCATCGTATTAGGTAACTTGGCGTGTTTCTATCTAATCCTAATACCCACTTTATGTATTTTAGTTGTAGTCTCTCTATTTCCTCATATCTCTTTCATCCCCAGATTTCTGCTCCATACATAATCACGCTTTCACCAGAGCATCGAACAGGTTCATCCTTAGCTCCCAGTTTTCTCTAAATAGCTTTTCTCCTAGCTCCAATAGCCTTCCGAGTCCCATATTTATTTTCCCTTCTACCTTCTTTATCTGATTTTTATTTCCGTTATTTTTGCTTATCACATATCCCAAGTAGTTGTACTCTTTCACCATCTCTATCTTCTTACCATCCCATTCGAATTCTTCTTCCTTCCCCCTTCCTCCTCCTCTCCTGCATTTCATCATCTTTGATTTTCCTACATTTAACTTTAATCCCCTTTCTTGCAGGTATGTTTTTAATTTTTTCAGCATTGCTTTCATTCCACTTTCACTCTTTGCCATCATCACTATATCATCTGCGTATCCTAATGTCCATATTTTCTTCCTTCCTATCACTACCCCTCCTTCCTGTACCTGCTTGATCTTCACTTCCAGGTCGGCGAAGGCAAGATTAAATAGCGTGGTGTTCGAAGGGCACCCTTCTCTTACGCCTTTGTAAGTCTCAAACTCCCCAATTATTTCTCCTCCAACTTTTACCTTACTCCCTGTTTTCTTGTATATTTCTTCTATTCTTTTCCTAATTTTTCTATTTATCCCTTTTCCTTTCATTGTTTCCCATATTTTCTTCCTCTTTATTTTATCAAAAGCGGCCTTCATGTCTGCAAAGAATACGAACAGTTTTCCTCCTTTTTCCCTTATTTCCTTCTCTATTATTGTTTTTAATATATATGTTGCGTCCATTGTTCCTCTTTTCTTCCTAAATCCCATCTGCGTATCGCTTAGCGTTTCTTTAGCTTCTAGTTCTCTTTCCAGCTTTTTCCTCAGTATTTCCGCATATATTTTATATCCCGTATCCATCAGCGTTATTCCTCTATAGTTTCCTACTTCTTCTTTCCTCCCTTTCTTATATATTGGTACTATTATTCCCTTCCTCCATTCTTCCGGATATCCTTCTCCGTTCCATATTCCGTTTAAGCATTTTGTCATGTCTTTTATTAAGTCTTCCGTGCCCTCCACCCACGCTTCATTTGCTATACCATCTTCTCCTGTCGCCTTTTTCTTTTTCATTTTTTTTATTACCTCTTTTACTTCTCTTTCTTTGATTTCTTCACCTTCCTCTCCTTCGCTGTCTTCGGTTTCTTCCCCTTTGCTTTCTTCCTTTTCTTTCTGTCCCAATTGATCCTTGAAGTGCTTTATCCATTCTTCTTTTCCTATATTTTCATCTAATCCAATTCTTTTCTTCCTATTGCCATTCACTTTATCCCAGAATTTTCTTCTCGTCTTATCTTTTCTTATTTCTTCTGCCACTCTTTTTCCCTCATCTTCTTTTGCTTTTCTTATTTCCTCTCTGTATTCTTTCTTTGCTTCTAAGTATTTGCCTCTGTCTCCTTCCCCTTGTCCTACTTTATTTAACTCTGCCATCACCCTATCCCTTTTTGCCTTACATTCTTTTCTCCACCACCTTTTTTTTGATCCTTTTTTTCCTTATCTTCTTTTTTACAACTGCGTTCTTCACTCTATTTTTTATATCTTTCCTTTTTCCTGTTCCCTCTATTGCGTCTATCCATCTCTGATACTCCGTTATACCTTCTTCGCTCCAGTCGTCTATCATTCTTTCTTCCTCTTCTTTTCTTTCTTCCGCTATTTTGTCTCCCAATTCCACCTCTATTGGTAAGTGGTCCGACTTTACCCTCTCCTTTATTTGAACCCTTTTTTCGCTTCATCACCTTCCTCGTTACCTACTACATAGTCTATCGTTGACATTCCTCTCGCTCCTATATATGTTATTTCTCCCTCTTCATCTCCTTCTTTTCTCTCATTCGTTATCACTAAGCCCATTTCTCCTAGCCATTTTATCATTTCTTCTCCCTCTGCGTTTAACACTTTATCCTTGGCCTTTATTTCTTCTAGGTTATCTTCTGTCTCCCGTTCTCTTCCTTCGTTTCCTGTTCTTGCGTTGAAGTCTCCCCCTATAATTATTGTTTTTCCTCTGTTCTTCTCTATCTCTTCGCTTAGGTATTCATAGTTTTCCTTCTTCTCATGTTGCATATACACCGATGCTATCATGTATTCCCTCCCTCCGATCTTTAATTCTCCTACTATTACCTCACTTGTCCTTTCTTTCTTCCATTCAACCTTACTCATCCCTTTCCTCTCTCTTACCGCCATTATTCCTCCCCCTATTTCTCTCCCACTTCTTCCTTCCCTTCTTGAGTCCCTCCATCCTATGCTGTACCCTTTCAGTTGCTTCTCCACATCAGTTCTTGCCCTTGCCTCTTCACCCAGGTTTCCGTTAGCCCTATTATGTCGAATTCCCTAACATATTCCCAGTCGTCTTCCTCCATGCTCCTCACCCCCGCCACGTTCCAGAATAGTATTTTTACTGTCTTTCTCCCCTCTCTCTCCTTTCTCTCCTCTCTCTCTCTTTTATCACTATTGTTTTCGAAACCCTTCCACCCCCTTTCCTACCATTTTTCCCTTTCTCTCGCTCCACCACTATTCTTCTTCCTCTGACTTCACCCCGTTATGCCACATCTTTACCTCTTTACCTTTACTTTTGATTTCTTTCGCTTTCCTTCTTACTTCCTCTCTTATCCTTCTCTGCTTCCAGGTCCAGTCCTGATCTATGTATATCTTTTTCTGTGCCAGATTCTTTTTCTTCTTCATAATTCCTCCTTTTTTTCCCATGTAGCGCATCTAATTTGCCACATGTTTTTTCTTCTTTCTCTCCGATCATCCCTCTCCGCTGTTCCTCCTATTCTTCTCAGATTCACTATCTCTCCTTTCATTTCTAGTACCTCCCTTAACCAGACCTCTGCCTCTCCCTTCTTTTCTCATCTTAACTCATCCTCTAAGTTTGTCACTATTATATTGTTTATCCTACTTTCTCTATCCATTATTTCTCTCATATACTCTAATTCTTCCTTATTGCCTACTTCTGTTCCTCTTTGCTTCTTGTTTCCTCCTTCTATGCTTTCTTTTAGTTTCACGCACTCCTCTTCCAGCTGGTCCATCCTCTCTCCCCATTTTTCCTGCAGTTTCTTTTCTCTACGTTCTGCTTTTTCCCTTTCTTCTTTCGTCTCTTTCTTTCTTTCTTCTCTCTCTTACAATCTTGTTCTTTCCTAACTTTTCCTATTTCCTTCTCCCATCTTTCTTCTCTTCTTTTCCTCTCTGCCTCCATTCTTTCCATTTTTCCCATTATTTCTTTAAACATTTCTGTCCATTCTTTCCTTTCCTCCTCCCATACCTCTCTTAATTCCCTTATATCTGTCCGTATCTTTTCCATTATATCTTCTGCACCACTACTTTTTCCCACTTCTCTTATCGTGTTGTCCAATCCTTCTCCCCCCTCCCCATCCATCTCGCTTCCCTCGCTGTCACTCTTGCGTCTCTTTGCCTCTCTCATTTCTCCTCTATTATTCTCCCTCAGCCCCTCCCCGCTCTCTCCCCCCCTCACCACCTTTACTCTTTTCTTCATTTCCTCCTCCGTGCCTTTCTTATCCAACCTTCCACCTTTATCTCTTAATTTTTCTGTTGTCACAAATCTTTCCATCCTATCACGTACGTCTTAATTCGACTCTCTATATCTACCCGTGATCCCACCTTTATTCCCTGTCTTACCTTTTCTGTCTCTGCCTTTACTTCTTACCGCCCCTCCTCTCTGCCTGCCTTTCCCGCTTTCTGATTTTCTCTCTTAACCTCAACTTTTATTTTTTTCTTTATTCCTCTCTCTCTGCTTTTTCCTGCTCTTCTCCAGGCCGCTCTCTCTTCTCCACTCCTCCTCCGCCTCCACGCTCTTTTCACCTCAATTTCTCTCCTCAAACACTTTTCCTCTTTAACTTTCTCACCAAAACTCGCGCTCACATCCAAGACACGTCCAAACTCCCCTCGAGTGAAATCTAACCCCCACTTTGTAACAAAATAATTATATATATTTCAATGTTTCACACAAACTCATAAGTCCATTTATATTCAATTATAATTTTCAACTATTTTATTTAACCAAAATGAACATAACTCACACGTGCATATTGAATGATACTTCCTTTGCAGTCACCTATTGAAATTTTCCATGTCGATTTATTTATTTTTACCACAGCAGTCGGCGGGATCAAATCGAGTAGCAGTAACAACTCAAGAACAATTTTAGAGTCTAAAATGAATATTATATTAGGAATTTCGATTTTCACAATCGTAATTGATTGATGAATAATGCACTACTCACTGTCATTCAAATTGTCAGTTTTAAGTTTCGTCTTCAAAGTTTTTGCGGTGACGTCTTTCTGTGAAAGTGCTTTGATATCTGAAATTATTTTGAATACTTTATGCAGAAGTACAGCATCCAAAGTAATTTTCGTTAAGTCCAAGTGACAAAAATCTTGATTTATTAGAGGAAATGCGTTGCTTTGTTTTAATATCGGGTATTTGTGAAAAATCTGTGTTACGCTTTGATTTGGCTGTGACATAATATCGTTCAAACGATAACCAACAGTATTATCCCAGTGAATTTGAGTTATTTCATTAATAGGTGAACATTGGTTATCGTTCAACCAATTTAAACTACTCTTTACCCTTTCATCTAAAAAATAAATATTTTTGTTAAAAATGCAATTAAAATTACTACAGAAAATACATACATAATAAATAAAATAAAAAAATGTATTTTTTCATACCTGTATGTGTAGTTGAATCATCTATTTGCTCTTGAGCAGGTCTTCCCTGTTCGTCGTCATCGCTATCATTGAAATTAAAATCTCTCTGTGAATTTGAATTCCACCACTTGATAGGTAATTTCCCTTTTGAAGGGATGGATTTATTTTTTAAGCCAGAATCTTTTTTTTTTAATAGGAGCAGTATAGTAAGTCGATAGTATCTCTGACGGAAAAGTTACAACGATGCTCTTCCCAATTTTTTCCAATATATTATTATCAACGCTACAACTAAAAAAATATGTACAGAAGATAACGTAGAATATATAACAACGTAAGCCTTTAAATATCAATCATTATAACAATATGTACTTTTTAGTTAAACTTCTTAGTTCATTTATGTTATGTCAACTATTTTATTTCGCGCTCTCGAAGTCAACTTCTTTTTCCTTTCATACGAATCAATGATAAGTTGTCCCACCACAGATTTCTTTAAAATAGATGAGATGTCAGACATTTGATCAACAACAATATTTGTATTGGCACTACTGGAGAGTCTGTCGTTGAATGAGTCCCTCAACGGTCGCATTCTTTTAATTTAGGAGCTAAATCAACATTCTAGAAAACCATTAATAATTAGCCATGACATTAATAAGACAAATGATATTAAATAAGAAAAAAAAAAAATTTAATTTAGAAAAAGAAAAATAATTGACTTAACGAATTATTTAGTATAATAATTACATACCTCTGATTGGGTTTTCCGACATCGATTTTCGTCATTTTCGCAGCCAGTAGGAAATAGCTTTTTGTAGTTCAATTTAAATTTTATTTGATCGCCAATTATAGGAATTAATGCAGGTAAATCTTAAGTGAGATCCAATGCGTGAATGACATCAATAGTCACTTTATTTTCTGAAATTCAACAAAATCGTTATACATTAATACACGTTAATAACTATTAATAAATATATGAGTTAATAAAATCATACGATAAATATGCACTGTAAAAGCATACTGACGAACCACGTGTTTATATCAACATTTTAACCGTTACAAAGAAAGTATATTTCACTATCTGCACGAATTCATCGAATTTCAACAAACTCCAAGGTCAAACATTTATGTAAACAATCACGAAGGAATGTCCGAAATAGTTTTAATTGTTTTTAGTTGTTCACTTATTTTTATATTTCACATAAAAAATATGAACGATTTTTGGTTAGAATTATCGGTATTAATAAGTCGAACATTTCTACTTACTTTCAAACACACCGAAATAATTGACTAATCCCCAGGACTGCAACAACTCACTTTTAATTGTTCCATATTGTAATAATTATTTGTCCACTATAACTGACACTGTAAAAATCTGACGCGTAACCACTGTTATCTAATGCCTGATGCAACTGATAAACAATGTACACAAGAGCTAAACTCGTTAAAAAAGCGATGCGTGGGGTGGGGGAAAAATACGAGGATCGTTTGAAAAGTCCGTGCAAAAATAAAAACTGCTTGATTTTTTTTAATAAATCTTTTTTATTTTTCAACATAGTCTCCTTTTAGGCTTATACACTTCATCCAACGCTGCTCTAGTTTGTTAATCCCTTCCAAATAATAGAATTTGTCCAAGTCTGTAAAATAGGCATTCGTTTCTGTAATCACCTCCTCATTTAACCCATTAACGCTCACAGGACGGTTTTTCGAGACCTGAGTTTGAACTATTCTCATGTCATGAATTCTCGTGGAAAAAATTCAGGAACCATTGTTTCTTATGTTTTCGAGTGTCCTCTTTCCAATGATGCTGGTTAAAATTGTCGCTGAAAAACTTTTACGGTCCAAAAATCAAAAATAAATAAAAAAAACATGATTTTCTGATTTAATTTTTTTTTTAAATCGACTTTTCGTTCCCTAAGCATTTTTTTTAATGCCTAAAACCCTTATAGATCGTGACCTCGAGGTTTTAACTACAAGTTACTATGGTTCTCCGGATATGAAAATTTTTCGTATAAACAAAATGGCGGCCGAAGTGAAAATATTTATCTAAAACTTTACAAATTTTTTTCTCGAATACTATAGATTTTCATGAAAATTTTTAACGAACAAAAATGTCTTAGAATTAGTTATAAAATACTCTCAAATTTTTTCAGAATCATCCGAGAAAATTTTGGGATTTCGGAAAAGTCTCTGAATTGAAAATTTAAAAATTATGTCGGAAAATTTTGAAATAATTTGAGAGCGTTCTTTGTTTGTTTTTAAGACATTTCTATTCTCAGAAAAACTTTCGTAAAGTGCATGGTTTTTGGTAAACAAAATATTTATTTAGCAAACTTTAACATTTTTTTTCTCGAAAAGTATACTCTTTAGGAACATTTTTCTGAGAATAGAAATGTCTTAAAAACAAACAAAGAACGCTCTCAAATTATTTCAAAATTTTCCGACATAATTTTTAAATTTTCAATTCAGAGACTTCCGAAATCCCAAAATTTTCTCGGATGATTCTGAAAAAATTTGAGAGTATTTTATAACTAATTCTAAGATATTTTTGTTCTTTAAAAATTTTCATGAAAATCTATAGTATTCGAGAAAAAAATTTGTAAAGTTTTAGATAAATATTTTCACTTCGGCCGCCATTTTGTTTATACGAAAAATTTTCATATCCGGAGAACCATAGTAACTTGTAGTTAAAACCTCGAGGCCGCGATCTATAAGGGTTTTAGGCATTAAAAAAAATGCTTAGGGAACGAAAAGTCGATTTAAAAAAAAATTAAATCAGAAAATCATGTTTTTTTTATTTATTTTTGATTTTTGGACCGTAAAAGTTTTTCAGCGACAATTTTAACCAGCATCATTGGAAAGAGGACACTCGAAAACATAAGAAACAATGGTTCCTGAATTTTTTCCACGAGAATTCATGACATGAGAATAGTTCAAACTCAGGTCTCGAAAAACCGTCCTGTGAGCGTTAATGGGTTAAATAAAATCATTTCCCTGCCAGCCATTTTTTCATATTAGGGAACAAATAGTAGTCCGACGGAGCCAAGTCTGGAGAATAGGGGGGATGTGAAACGAGTTGGAACCCTATCTCCATCAGTTTTGCGGCCACAACTGCTGAGGCGTGAGCTGGCGCATTGTTGTGGTGGAAGAGGACTTTTTTGTGGGCCAATCGTGGACGTTTCTCTAGCAACTCGGTTTTCAAACGATCCAATAACGATGAATAATATTCGCCTGTAATGGTTTTACCCTTTTCCAGATAGTCGATGAAGATTATTTCTTGCGAATCCTAAAAGACAGTCACCATAACCTTGCCGGCCGAAGGAATTGTCCTCGCCTTTTTCGGAGCAGATTCCCCCTTAGTAACCCATTGTTTAGACTGTTCTTTGGTCTCAGGAGTGTAATGATGTATCCATGTTCCATCTACAGTGATGAAACGACGCTTAAAGTCTTACGGATTTTGCTGGAACAGCTGCAAACCATTCTTGCAGCACTTCACACGATCTCGTTTTTGGTCAATCGTGAGCAATCGCGGCACCGATCTAGCGGTTAGCTTTTTCATGTCCAAATGTTGGTGCAAAATATTATGGACCCGTTCGCTCGAGATGCCTACAGTACTAGCAATCTCACGCACCTTCACTCTTCTGTCAGACATCATATCATGGATTTTATCAATGATTTCTGAAGTGGTAACCTCAACAGGGCGTCCAGAACGTTCAGCGTCTATTGTGCTCATATGGCCACTCCGAAAATTTTGAAACCACTTATAAACCATTCTAATCGAAGGTGCACAATCACCATAATGTTTATCAAGCTTCTATTTAATCTCCTGAGGCGTTTTGCCTTTGAAAAAGTAATGTTTAATCAATACACGAAATTCTTTTTTGTCCATTTTTTTACAACCACTCGATTTCTTTGATTGAAACGAATGTAAAACGCAAAGTAATTGGCCGATCTGGCTGAAACTTGGTGTGTGCTCTTCCGAGATATGCCACTAACTAAAAATAACCTTGATACGCACTAGTAGCGCCATCTCTCTGACTTTGCACGGACTTTTCAAACGACCCTCGTAAGAAAGTAACTGCAATATCAGTATGCACATGATTTTTCTATATCAACGAAAGATTTCATATAATCAATTATTTTTTAAATTTCAGCATTGTTTCGAAATTATAAAAATGTTGTCATGCAAACCAGGGAAGAATTCTATTTTATTGAACAAATGATATCGTAATTATTTTAGTTAATTTTTCTTGTGAATGTATGAATCATAAAATAGAATGAATAAAGAATCTTATTAAACTTAATGAATGAATGCTCCACTGAATAATGTTTTTTTATTCCAACGCATATTTATATTGTTAAGATAAAAGTAATTTTTTTTTGTGTCAAAGTATAATTGTAATTAGTTTAATAAACAAAAAAAAAATTTCCGTTTGCGAGTCTTGAATCTGGGAATAAAAATCTATAGATCAGCACACTACAACATCGGTCCTGGTGTACGTGGATTAGTATCGTTGAAGATAGTTAATAAATTTGTTGACTCGGGTATTTGCCATAAGAATTTTTAGATAAGGTTGACCTTGCTGTCAAAATGTATTCGAAATCATACGACATCCGGAACTAATTCGATAAATAATTATCAGTGGTAATTTTCTGCGATTCAATGAAGGCATTTTATTAAATTCATTCAGAATAAAATGCATAAATTCAACTTTTTTAAATCAATAGAATACAATAAATGAAATCACTGAAGTATCACTGACGCAGTACTGAAATAAAAGAATATGTAATAATGCATATAAAATAGTTTTACTAAAATATGTTGCATGTTTCCTATGTAAACATCTTATTCATCTAATAAAATATTCATTAGAATAATACAATTAGTTGCATGGTAAAATTCGCGTTGGAATAAGTAATATATTTTATAACACTCAGCAGACTATTCATTGGATTCAATGAGATACTTCATTCATTCTATTGAATAACTCATAGTTGTTACAAATTCTTTGAACTTATGAAGTAATTTTTCAAAATTAATTAAATATTTCATAGACTCTATAAAAGATATAGTTGTCCAGGCAATGTGTAAACAATTAAATTCATTTTATTGATCATATAATCTTGTTTTATAAAAGTGCATAAACTTTCATTAATTCCATAAATTATTTAATTCCCAATTCTTTTAATTAAATATTTACTCTTCTCAATAGCATTTTTACTGAATCAAAAAAGCGACTCTATGATTTTAACTAAATAATGAAATATAAAACCAATTTTGTTAAATCAATTAAATTTTTTTCTCAGTGTACAATGTTGCCTACAAGGATTATAGAATGGATCAATATCAAATCAAATATATTTGACTGTAAACTTTGAATTTCTCCTCGATTGAAAGCCTGCTCGATCCACGCCGTCATTGCCTGATAAGGGTTAGTTTCTGACTCATCATATCACTTGTAACGCTTGGTCAGTTCGGACGTGTGTTGAGTCGCTCTCCTATGTTCGAGTGGCCGTTAATTAGTGATCAAAATAAAAATAAATTCAAACAGTGTGTATCAAAACAAAACAAGATTAAATACAGGAAAATTGAGTCATTAAATCAGCCAATATGGCTGATATATCAAAACAAAAAGTGCAGATAACACCGGTAAGAAATCTGAAAGAAATAGAGAGCAAAACGCCGACAGAATGGAAAACAGTGCAAAAAAAGACAGAAATAGCCCAGATGAACATAAAATTATAAAGAGAAGACAAACGCACATCAGGGACTATTGGCTTGGAAATAGTGACGATGTAATTAAAACAAGCAACCAGTACGACATCTTACTAGAAAAAAACGATAACAAAAACACAGGTAAAATAAATAACCCATCTTCAACACCTACAATAACTAAAGTCGCGAAACCACCACCTATTTTTGTAAACGGAGTTTTAAATATCAGCCCGTTAAAAACCTTATTTGAACAAGTCGCAAAAAATAAATATATATTGAAAGTTCTTAAAAACAATGAATTAAAAATTCAATTAAATAATCCGGAACATTTTTCCCCAATTATATCGGAGCTAGAGGAAAAAAACACTAATTTTTATACTTTCCAACAAAAAGAAAACAAACCATATAAAACGGTTTTAAAAAATATACACCCATCGGTAAATTTAGATGAATTAAAAATAGAAATAGAATCATATAATCATGAAGTGAAAAAAATAACAAACATTAAACATAAAATCTCAAAACAACCGTTACCAATATTTTTCATAGAAATTAAAATGAAAGAAAATAACAAAGAAATATATAAAATCGATAAATTAATGCAACAAATAATTAGTTTTGAGCCTCCGCGAAAGAAAAGAGAAATTCCTCAGTGCATGCGTTGCCAAGAATTTGGCCATACTAAAAATTATTACCACAGAATACCAGTCAGTGTAAAATGCGCTAATAATCATTTAACATCAGATTGTCCCTTTCAACACAAAATTAAAGATGTGAAATGTGCAAACTGCGGGGGAAACCATGTAGCTAGCTACAAAGGATGCAGTGCAAGAAAACTCCTACAACAAAAACTTTTTCCAGCATTAAGGCCAAAACAGTTTGCAGTATCGAAAGAAGAAAACACCGTTAGATCAAATGTTTCGTATGCACAGGCTACTAGCGGTAATGTATTCATACCAAGTGAAGAACCCAATCAAACACAGCCACCTCAATCAATCGTAAACAATAACAATGACAGTCAGCTGGTAAACATGATGACTCAACTAATGAACAGAATGGACACGATGTTAAATCTGCTTACAACGATCATAAACAAGATTAAATGTATACAGGAATAAAAATAGTAATATGGAACGCTAACGGTTTAGCGCAAAGAAGTATGGAATTAAAACATTTTCTTATAGAAAACAATATAGATATAATGCTAATATCTGAAACACACTTCACCGATAAAAATTTTCTAAAAATACCACGATGTACTCGTATGTTATACACTACAAATCATCCAGATGGCAAAGTACACGGAGGAACGGCTATACTAATTAAAAATACTATTAAACATCACGATATTGAACCATATAAATATGATTATCGACAAGCAACCAATATCGCAATCACAGACAAGTACAGTCAAACAATAGTTTCAGCATTGTATTGCCCTCCAAAACATAAGATAACAAAGGAATAATACAAAAAATATTTTAATAGCCAGGGAAATCGCTTTCTTGCAGGAGGCGACTACAACGCTAAACTTTCATGGTGGGGGTCTAGATTGATAACGCCAAATCCAAAAGGAGCAATTCTATACATAATGATGAAAACAGAAAATTTAAAGCCAATATCAACAGGCGAACCTACATACTGGCCCTCCGATATAAATGAACTACCGGACTTAATAGACTTTGCAATTATAAAAGGCTTATGTTCTAAAAATATAACAGCTAAATCATGCCTCGAATGAACTTCAGATCACTCCCCAATTATTATTAATTTCGCTTCAACAATAGAATTAAACTTAAAGAAAATTAGCCTCTTATACAATGAAAAAACAGATTAGAATTTTTACAGAGAAATATTAAATGAAAAGCTTTCGTGTAATATACCATTAAAAACAAAACAAGATATTGATATTGCAATTGAAAATGAAAACAATATTATTTATAATGCTGTTAAAAATGCGACTCCGATATACCCTATAAATAAAAAAATTAATTTAACCAACTAAAAAGTTGTATCTGACAAAATTAAAGAAAAAAGAAGTTTAAGAAAAATTTGGCAGGAAACTAGATTACAAATAGATAAATCGAAATATAATCGATCAATCAAAGAACTCAAACAAATTCTCTACGACGAAAAAAATAAGGATATAAATAACTACTTAACGAATCTAAGTGCAACCGAGACAACTGATTATTCATTTTGGAAAGCAACAACAAAAATAAACCAACCGCAAAGCTTCTCTCCTCCTATTTTAAAAAATGACATGACATGGGCTAGAACAGATATCGATAAAGCTAATACTTTTGCTAAATATTTACAAAACGTATTCAACTCACCGCAACGTAAAATAACAAAAGATAAAGAACAAAATTTATTAAATAACATTAAAAATAATAATGTAAATAATTACACACTTAAGAGCATTAAAACTAAAGAAATAAATCATATAATTCGCCATTTAAAAAATAAAAAAAGCCCGGGACACGATAATATAAATGCAAGGTTATTAAAAGAACTTCCAATAAAAGATATATAACCATTCTGCTAAATTCAATTTTTCGCTTATAATATTTCCCTACGGTATTGAAAATAGCAACAATAATACTTATATCAAAACCGGGTAAACCGCCCCAACAAGTAACTTCATATAGGCCAATCAGTCTACTGCCAACGTTATCCAAAATTTGTGAAAAAATAATAATTAAAAGACTACATAAAATACTAACAGAACAAAATATAATACCAGATCACCAATTCGGTTTCCGTAATAATCATGCTACAATAGAACAAATAAATAGAGTAACCACAATAATAAGAAATACCTTTGAAAAAAACGAATACTATAATGCAGTATTCCCACCCATGTAAAAAAAAAGGTTCAACTAAGGCTTGGTCTAGGCTTGAACGATTAGGCATGGACCAGGCTCAGGAATGGACATGCATAATCCATGCCTGGCTTGAGCTGAATCGTGAGCGAGTTATTAGCTATGCATGATTTATGCATGATATATACTTAAGAATATATCCATACAAAGAATTTTTAATTATTTCTCATTCAAAAGTCTTTTTTGAATGAAAAAATGATTAATTTGTAAAATTGAGTAGTTACATAAATGAATATTAGAACGCATTTTATTATAATATTAATATTCAATAACAAATTCACAACGGACAATCATAATACAACGGCAAAGCTTACAATTTCTTTTCGTAAGGATTTGGTGGCACACAAACATAATTATTAAAAAATAACATTTTTCCTTCCAATTTTTTTAATGGTACAAGCGAATAAACGTAAGATTGGTGAACAGGTACGAGAAATTGATACATATCGATTCGTATTTGAGGATGAATGAGCTGTGATACATTAAAATCTCTATAGATTTCGCGTACGAGTGCATAAATACAATTGTTGACGCTTATAAAAAAGCATACCTCGCCAAAATTTTACTGTTGATTTCAGTAAACAATTGAGTTTCTTCTTGTCTTTTGCCGAAAATATATTTTTGAAGTATAAATTTCACCTTTATGTCTTACTTTACTCGTCGCCATTAAATTTGTTTCGTTGAAAAATTAAATTACTTGTGATTTCCGAGCTCCGAGTCACTTCTATCTCGTTTTCGTTCAATTCAATGATCTTAAAAGTTCCTAGAATATCTTGTTCATAATCTTTTGCAATAAATCTGTCGTGCAATATATTTTTCAAATTTTGAAATGCGATCAGCATTTTAAGAGTATTAATTATTTCTGCATCAACTTTGTTTGGACCGTGGTTAATTTTCTTAAAGTAACCAGTTGAATCCTCAAATGAGAAAGTCGACCATCCTTATAAAGGCCCCCATAATTTTACAAATAAAGAATAATGTCGCAAAACATGAACGTTAAATGAACATTTTTCGACACCATACAAGTATAATATTTCATCAGCAAAAATATTGATCATAGACTCTGCTGTACTTATGTCATTGTCATGAATTCTACATCGTAGATAAATTCGAAAAGCGTGAGATAAAAGCAAAAAATTTTCATAAAATCTTTTTGGCAAATATTCTTTCAGAAGAACAGGGAAATAAAATAATAAAAAGTCTCTCTTTTCTGAAGCTTTGAAGTTTTTTCGATACTTCAGTATGCGGGGTTTTCTTGCGACATAGTCGGAAGGGAAAATTTCCGCAATCATCGTATTAATTTGATTCTGTGATTGCTTTGATATGTAAAACGGCTTATTGTGGTTTTTTTCATCGAACCATGAGCATGCCTAGTACTCCTATCATAACATGCAAGTATATATATATTCCGGTGGAAATGATAGTGCCATGTCACAGCAAGGAATTAACGCCGCAATAGAAGGTCCTTTCACACCTTGCACATACTCCACATTATTCTCAAGAGCAAGTCGCGCTTGCTCAATCATTTTTTCGTGTGTCCTCAACTTCGGCGGATTTTCCAGTGGCGGAAAAACCCAATTATGGCCTGATGCACAAGAGCACCCTTCCTGCTCACAGCTGGAACAGCCAAAATGTTCATTATACTGCATTATATTATGGACTGCAGCTCTTGCTGGTGCATCTAAAGGTGCCACAGGGGCAATAACTCTACTACGATACTTAGTATTCGCTAATTTATCTGATAATTTAAATCCGTTGTCGTACAAATCTTTTATTATAATAGAGAACGGTTTGAGAAAATAGTTCATATTTGGTTTCTTCACTCTACTGTAATATATACCAGTTAAAAACTGAAAATATTTAGAATTTTGCGGTGGTATATTTAAAATTTGCACTGGTAAAGGCCAGATTTGGCCATTTGAACTATTCGATACTAAAGCTCCATCAGTGTTCCAAGCTAAGTATAAATCATAATCACCTGGGATAATATTTTTTTTGGATTCTCGGTAATGAGATGCGGTTGTTATATCTGTTATTATTCCTTCTTCGTAACGTTCTTCAAATTTATGTTTTTCAATTAAGTATCGCAAATTCTTTTTTTCAAATGCATCAATTAAAACTTGTTTTAAATTGTATTCTAAAAAATGCCATTAGTGTTGCTTTTGTGGCATTGGTTACAAATTAATTTTCTATTCTCGCTCGTAATATCTCCTAAGTAGTGATGGCAGTCCTCGCAAATTTGATGCTTACGTATAATATTAGGGCCAAGTGGCAACAACGTGAAAAGTAATTTTTTCAGCCTATGTAAGCTTTTCGGTAAGTTGTTTGGTTTTGGCAAAAAGATGTTTAGTAGCTGTAGTAATTTGCTTAGACCTACTTTCGTAAGAGCAATATTTTTAAAGTAATCCATGATGTAGCAAACTGCATCACCAAGTGTCAACTCTCCTCTGTCGTATAACTTCATGCTCAGCCATTTTTAATTATTGTTCACTTCGTCCTCCTCTGCAGATATTACATCGTCACTCACATCCGTATCCCTCTCTGTCTCTATGAAAAACGAATCCGTCGATATCCGAGTAGAAGTTGAGAGAGAGCTGAGCGCGGAGAGAATATGATCGCGATCCTGAAAAAAGTACTCGTTTTCATTAGTCCATTCATTATACAATTCGTATTAATAAGTTTTCGAAATATTCATGATATAAATGATTTTATGGAAAAATAGACAAGTATACATAGCGCCCGTAATGCGCGTGATTTAAGAAAAAGACCTCATTGCTACTACGCACGAATAATTATTTTAACATGAAAAATAAGTAAAATAAATAAATAAAAGCTCATCTCGCGCGGTCGTTGCAAGTAATGCGCAAAGTATACGCAAAACATCATGCACTTTTCTTCAAATTCCTAACGAAATTATAAACTTGCTAAACTAGAAAACTTACGTCTTGATCTATGAAATCCATTTGTTCATCTTCGTCAGCACTGTCGGTTAATATTTCTTCTTCCCTGATGTAATCATTTTGATTCTGTACGACTTCTCTTTGATTCCACCTATTTCTCGTTGTACGAGGAATACGCCCAGTCTGTATTAAACATCGAAGTGAGCAATATATTTTTTTAAATTTAAGTACAGACAAAAAAATACTCACTCCATTTCCATCATAATTTTTATATGTACGACGTCGCATTTTTACTTAAACATTTAACAATTTACTATTTGAACCTATGAATAACCTGTGAGAAATTACATTTTTCGTTTGAATGACATTTTGGAAAAAATTTGACGTTAGCGTTTAGTTCGTTAATTCGGTCGATTCTAACAAAAGAAAATTTTGTTTAATTGATACGTTACATGGCTAATGAAAAGGTGAATAGGTTATTTTTTTAGTCGATCTTTGTGAACAGTGATTAGTAAAAATACAAGACAGAAATGATGCAGTTTCTGGTGCGGGGAGAAGATAGGTCTCTGAGTATTATCTACAAAAAATCAATCATTGTAGATAAACTCGACGCACCGCTTCAGATCGGGAATAGTGTAAAATTCTTGTGGCCGGAAAACGGCAAAATAAAGAAAACGTTTACTAGTATTACACAAGCCGACAAGGAAAAAAAACCCAGAAACCAGACAGTACGTTCCCAAAGGTTTTTGGTGCGCTGAAACCGAATTTGACCTCAGAATTGCTCCATCACCCTAGGTTTTCGAAAAATCCTAACCTAAAAGTTCAAAAAACACGATTTTTCACTATATTTCGCGTAGTATTACGTCGTAAGTCAATTTTATTTTAAAAAACGAGTAATGCTATCTCAAAGTATTACTCTTACCCTTCAAAACCCTTTTTTCAGATTTAAAAAATCTTTTTTTTCCATCGAGATATCGTAGATTGAATTTGAGTGATTTAGCGATTTCGTTACAGCACGAAATAGTGGCGAATTTCCGAATAAGGAGTTATAGTGTAATTATATGTTTTTTAGGTCACTGAATCCAAATTTAACGTCAGAATGACTCTATAATCTCAATTCCCTTAAACCTAGAGCCCCATAACCTGCGACGCTGTAACCCCTGACCGACATACCCCAATTTCCTTAACCCTCGAGCCCTTTAACCTGCTGCGGTATAACCCCCAACCCTTACACCCCAATTTCCTTAATCCTCGAGCCCTCTAACCTGCTGCAGTATAACCCCCGACCCTCATACCCCAATTTCCTCAACCCTCGAGCCTTTAACCTGCGAAGCTATAACCCCCGACCCTCACACCCCATTTTCCTCAACCCTCGAGCCCTATTACCGCGACGCTATAACCCCCAACCCTCATACCGAAATTCGCTACGCAGAATACCTCAAGCCTCCAAATTATATTCAACCCCCGAACCCTGCAAGTCTGCAACCTCAGACTCCTTTACCAGAATTTCCTCAATCAGCACTTCAAGCTGCTATCGTATAACCCTATGTCTCTACATTTCAATCCGTTCAATATCCAAGCCTTGTATTCTACGCAGCTTTAAATTACGCGTTTTAAATCTCATTTATTCAGTTTGTGAGTGTTGCATCTGAATATCTGCAACCCTACAGTTTTTCACTTCTTTTTTTTTATGAAAACGCTGTCGTTTATCTTTAAATGAACGTTTAAGAGATTTGCGTCTATGATGATCTGTCAATGTATCGTATCGGTGTAGAGCCCAGCAATAGCACAGGACCACAAATGGGAACCGGAAAAAGTCCTTCGGCAAAATTGATACCCTATATGTATTTCGACGCGCTGATTCCAAATCCGAGGTCCACATAACCCCAGCACGTCGTGTTCAAGGACATTTGAAGGTCAAACGCATTTACTACGGGAAAACATAAAATCTGACCACGGATTCGGAAAGAGCGGGAAATTTTACGTCCAAATATGTATTTTCTATTTTTTCCAACATGACCCTCCAAGGTCATCTGAGGGTCAAATGACTCACCGATCGATAAAATTCATGTATTCCATATACATCATTACACTACAGATTTTTAACTATAATTTGGTCACGTATCTTTAGGTATTTCGACGCGCTAAATCAAAATCTGAGGATCCTCGGTCTCAAATTCAAATATGAGATACGGTGAGAACTTAGTTCATGGTTGTGTTAGCTCTCTTTATGGTTTTCTCGCGCGGATATTGCCAATCGATTCCGGCAATTAAAATTCACCTAGCTTGATGTATAGACTTGATTTCAGATAGTGATGTCGATCAAAAAGATTTACGAATGACGCGTTCTTTTATTAGCAAACGATCTGCGGAGCGCTTTTCTTTTGTGTGGAGTAGTAGTGTCTCTTTTAAGAGACCAACAATAGTCTGACATCATGTTCACATCCCAATAGCCTTGATATCTTCTTTTGATGTCTTTGAAGTCTTGGTGGAATCTCTCTCCTTGCTCCTCGCTAAAGTCTCCTAAATTTTCAGGAAAGTAATCAAGATGAGAATGAAGAAAATGAATTTTCAAATTCATCAAGCAACCCATTATTTTGTAATTACCCAACATCTCATTTACTATATCTTCGTAATCGTCGTCTTTATTATTTCCTAAAAATTTATGCTGAACTTCTCTAAAGCTTTGCCACGCGTTGCGTTCCTTTATCGTCATTCTTCTTTCAAATTCTTCATCTCGTAATAGTTCTCTTATTTGTGGACCATCAAAGACTCCTTCGTTGATCTTTGCTTCCGAAAGTTTTGGAAATTTCTCGAAGAGATACATAAAAGCGTTGCTTTCGTCTTGTGAATTTTTCATTGCTTTAATGAACTGTTTGACCAAACCAAGCTTAATATGCAAGGGTGGGAGGATGACTTTATTTGCAGGTATAAGACTTTCGTGTAAAACATTTTTATTACCTGGGGTCAAATTTTGTCGAAGTGGCCATTCTTTTCTCACATAGTGTTGATCTCGGGCACGGCTATCCCATTCACAAATGAAACATGGATATTTCGTGAAGCCACTTTGTTGACCCAACAAAATTGTTGTTATTTTCAAATCTCCAACCAACTGCCACCCGTGAGTATCATAATGCAATTACTGTAGCAGTAAATCGAGATTACTATATTCCTCTTTCAAGACAATGGAATGACCAATTGGTATAGGGGCGTATATGTTACCGTTATGGAGTAAAACTGCTTTCAAGCTTCTCGTAGAAGAATCAATAAACAGACGCCAATCAATAGCTTCATACTCTACGTTTCCAAATTCATTTATCAGTCCTGCAACGTCGTTGCAATAAACTAAATCGCATTCTTTCGAAAAAAATTTTCTAAATTGTTGATCACGATTTCGGTAAAATGTGATGGAAGTACCAGGAGCCAGACAATTTTTTTCTTTCAATCTAGATGCTAATAGTTCCGAAAGTTCTTTTGAAAGTCCTGTGTCTCGAACTAAGAATGATTAAACCCATGAAATGTCTGGTCTTGCTCATCATCTTCTATATCTTCCATTCCATCAGTGCAACCTCTTCTACTTGGCCCCTCTCTCGTTGATTCTTCTGTTTGCATTTCTATATTCTCAGCACCTACATCGGACACATTTCTACTGATCGAAATCTCAGGTTCTTTAGCATCCAAGGTGGCGAGGACATTGTATTCGTGTGCCGAAACCCAGGGCACCTCCTCGTGGTGGCGGCGGGTAACGGCTTTTTTTGTCTTTTTTGTTTTCCGGCAAAGCCCTGGGGTGAAGGCATTATGCCGTCATGGTCGGCACACGAAAGAGTACGATGCAGGGTTTCGGATGCCCAGTATCGGCGGTTGGTCGGGGTGAGCAAGCGGGCCCGCAATCGTCGTCATCATGCGACCGCAGTTCCAGTTCTACACTGGTGGATAACTTGGCCTGTGTAGGATCTACTGCTACAAGAATAGAATTGGCACCATGCAAAGAGCGTATTGACAACTTCTGTGTTGTTTGTGGTAAATTTTGTTTTAAAACTCAAAGAGAATCTTTCACTGATAAACTGCTAGAAAATTATAAAATAGTTTTCCC
This sequence comes from Phymastichus coffea, assembly GCF_024137745.1. Lineage (NCBI taxonomy): Eukaryota > Metazoa > Arthropoda > Insecta > Hymenoptera > Eulophidae > Phymastichus > Phymastichus coffea. Next base: position 126,083 of record NW_026706878.1, on the reverse strand, counting down.
TTTAATCACTGAACAAATAAACAACTGTTGGACTCCAAAAACTATATGTTTAAAACGTAAGATACAACTGCACCAGAAAATATCGCAATACATCTCGCCAATGATTTGGCGTAATCCGACAGATCATAATACAGACTGTTACTTCTGTTTGACTGATACACGTGGATATAATCGTAAAAATGTATCCCAATTACGTTATCCATTCGTTACGTCTGTAACTCTTCCTGTTCTCGCCACCTTGGATGCTGAAGAACCTGAGATTTTAGAAATGCAAACAGAAGAATCAATGGGAGAGGGTTCAAGTAGAAAAGGTTGCACTGATAAAATGGAAGATACAGAAGATGATGAGCAAGACCAGACATTTAATGGGTTTAATCAAGAAGAGCTGAGTGATTTAGTTCGAGACACGGGACTTTCAAAAGAACTTTCGGAACTATTAGCATCTAGATTGAAAGAAAAAAATTGTCTGGCTCCTGGTACTTCCATCACATTTTACCGAAATCGTGATCAACAATTTAGAAAATTTTTTTCGAAAGAATGCGATTTAGTTTATTGCAACGACGTTGCAGGACTGATAAATGAATTTGGAAACGTAGAGTATGAAGCTATTGATTGGCGTCTGTTTATTGATTCTTCTACGAGAAGCTTGAAAGCAGTTTTACTCCATAACGGTAACATATACGCCCCTATACCAATTGGTCATTCCATTGTCTTGAAAGAGGAATATAGTAATCTCGATTTACTACTACAGAAATTGCATTATGATACTCACGGGTGGCAGTTGGTTGGAGATTTGAAAATAACAACAATTTTGTTGGGTCAACAAAGTGGCTTCACGAAATATCCATGTTTCATTTGTGAATGGGATAGCCGTGTCCGAGATCAACACTATGTGAGAAAAGAATGGCCACTTCGACAAAATTTGACCCCAGGTAATAAAAATGTTTTACACGAAAGTCTTATACCTGCAAATAAAGTCATCCTCCCACCCTTGCATATTAAGCTTGGTTTGGTCAAACAGTTCATTAAAGCAATGAAAAATTCACAAGACGAAAGCAACGCTTTTATGTATCTCTTCGAGAAATTTCCAAAACTTTCGGAAGCAAAGATCAACGAAGGAGTCTTTGATGGTCCACAAATAAGAGAACTATTACGAGATGAAGAATTTGAAAGAAGAATGACGATAAAGGAACGCAACGCGTGGCAAAGCTTTAGAGAAGTTCAGCATAAATTTTTAGGAAATAATAAAGACGACGATTACGAAGATATAGTAAATGAGATGTTGGGTAATTACAAAATAATGGGTTGCTTGATGAATTTGAAAATTCATTTTCTTCATTCTCATCTTGATTACTTTCCTGAAAATTTAGGAGACTTTAGCGAGGAGCAAGGAGAGAGATTCCACCAAGACTTCAAAGACATCGAAAGAAGATATCAAGGCTATTGGGATGCGAACATGATGTCAGACTATTGTTGGTCTCTTAAAAGAGACACTACTACTCCACACAAAAGAAAAGCGCTCCGCAGATCGTTTGCTAATAAAAGAACGCGTCATTCGTAAATCTTTTTGATCGACATCACTATCTGAAATCAAGTCTATATATCAAGCTAGGTGAATTTTAATTGCTGGAATCGATTGGCAATATCCGCGCGAGAAAACCATAAAGAGAGCTAACACAACCATGAACTAAGTTTTCACCGTATCTCATATTTGAATTTGAGACCGAGGATCCTCAGATTTTGATTTAGCGCGTCGAAATACCTAAAGATACGTGACCAAATTATAGTTAAAAATCTGTAGTGTAATGATGTATATGGAATACATGAATTTTATCGATCGGTGAGTCATTTGACCCTCAGATGACCTTGGAGGGTCATGTTGGAAAAAATAGAAAATACATATTTGGACGTAAAATTTCCCGCTCTTTCCGAATCCGTGGTCAGATTTTATCTTTTTCCGTAGTAAATGCGTTTGACCTTCAAATGTCCTTGAACACGACGTGCTGGGGTTATGTGGACCTCGGATTTGGATTCAGCGCATCGAGAAACCTAAAGATACCTGACTCATTTGTACGCATGTCTTTAGTTGTGATGATGTATGTGGGAAATACGAATTTGATCTATCGGTGAGTCATTTGACCCTCAGATGATCTTGGAGGGTCATGTTGGAAAAAATAGGAAATACATATTTGGACGTAAAATTTCCCGCTCTTTCCGAATCCGTGGTCAGATTTTATGTTTTCCCGTAGTAAATGCGTTTGACCTTCAAATGTCCTTGAACACGACGTGCTGGGGTTATGTGGACCTCGGATTTGGAATCAGCGCGTCGAAATACATATAGGGTATCAATTTTGCTGAAGGACTTTTTCCGGTTCCCATTTGTGGTCCTGTGTAGTCAGCCATCATGCTCTCATTCCATCTACCTTGATAATCTTCCTCTTTGTTTCTGAAATCTTTCACCTATTTCTTCACTGAACGCCCCAACATTGTCCGGAAAGTATTCCAAATGTGAAAACAAAAAGTGTATTTTCAGGCTCATCAAACACCCTAATTTTTGAAAATTCTGTAGCATTGTCGACACAATAGTTTTGTATTTATGGTCCCGGTGGTTTCCGAGAAAATTCTCGGTGACACTTTTGAAACTTATCCAAGCATTTCTCTCATTAGTCGTCATTGTCAAGAGGAATTCATCATCTTTCATAAGTGCTCGAATGTCTGGCCCTACAAATATGCCTTCCTTAATTTTCGCTTCAGACAATTTAGAAAATTTGCCCTGAAGATACTTGTAACATTCGCCTTCCTTATCTAGTGCCTTGACGAATTGCTTCATCAAGCCCAGTTTTATATGGAGTGGAGGTAACAAGATATGTTTAGTATCAACAAGGTTCTCATGGACGACATTGTGTGATCCAACAACCATTCCGATTCTTTTCGTCTATTCTTTCCGAACCCAATGTTTATTTGGGTTCACCCTTCTCGTGCACGACTGACCCAGAGACACAAAAAACAGGGGTGCTTCGTATTTCCAGATTGCAAGTCAACTAATATATTCATCATCTTGAAATCGCCACAAACGAGCCATTTGTGTTCATTGTAATTGATTTTCTCAAGAAGGAATCGAAAGTTATCGTGAGACTCTTTCATCACAGTGGAATGAGCAATGGGACTAGCTGCATACTCATTCCTATTGTGCAGAAGTACTGCCATGAGACTTTGTACAGATGCATCCATGAAGAGTCGCCAGTTTTCTGGATTATAACCTCCTTGCACTCAATACTAACTGATGAGATGCTTTATATCGTTGCAGTAAACAAGGTTATCTACGCAAGTAAAATATGGCCGAAATTTAATATCTCTCTTCCTGTAAATAGAAACTTTTGTCTCAGGTAATAAAAGATTTCTTTCTTTTAGTCTTGAAGCTAAGAGTTCTGAAGAATCTTTCGGAAGATTCAAATCACGGATCAGATCATCCAAAGAATTTTGGTCGAAAAGTTTGGGCTTTTCTGAGTCAGAAAAATCTTCTTCATCATTACTACTGCTTTTGTCTGTTACCGGAACTTCTATTGGTTGAAGTTTTTTTGGCTCAGAATCGGAATTTTTTTTCTTTCTATTTTTCCATACTAAGCTGCTGTTACACTAGAAACGTTCGGATAAAGGAGAGAAGCTTTGTTATTATGATTAAAACCTAAAGTATCACATTTACAAAAGTAACAGTCATCATGGTGATTTTTAGGTTCACGCCATATTGTTGGTTGGAGAACAACTTCGGTTTTAGTTTTATTCCAGTTTTTCAAACTTCGGCGACAGTCTTCACAAATATATTTAGGAACCCATGGTTTGTTTAAATTCTTCATAGGTGTCTCGTAACATTCTTCAAACTGATCTTTAATGATATCAGTGATTGATCGACGAAGTCGAGCTACCTCAAATTTACCGCAGATATTACAAAAGGAATCGATTTTTCCTTTGCATGGAATTCTACATGCCGACATCTTTAATAACTTATAAGTTAATTGGAAATCACGAGTAATATTATAAACTTATTCTAATATGCAAATGGGTAAATATAATTAAATTTTTAGAAGACAAAGTAATAATAAAGATCAGTAAAAGTACTGCACGCACTGTTATATGAGAAATAATAGAAAGTATTTAATTCCAGTGACTTCTCCGTTAGCCTGCCGCTCAAACACGATCTCTAACACGGATGAAGAGTAGAACACAAAAACTTGGAGTTTTCGAGCAGTGTTAAAACACGAATAATATTATAAACTTATTCTAATACCGGAATGGGGTAATAATAAAATTTCTGAAAAATGAAGTTATAATAAAAATCAATGAAAGTACTGCACGCAGTGTTGTACGAGAAATAATAACAAAAATTCAATTCCAGTGACTTATCCGTTAGCCTGCCGCTTAAACACGATCCCTAACACGGATGAAGAATGAAGCACAAAAATTTGTAGTTTTTGAGCAATGTCATACACGGTTATCCTCAAGTAAGGAAATGTAGGCCCTAAGTGAATCCGATATCTGCTAACGTAGATACTTTCTTCATCGTTAGTAGACCAGAAAAATGTAAGATTAAAAATCCTAGCTGATCGATTTCGCAAGTTATAGACACTTGTATGTAAACGTAAATTGTACTTGTATACGTAAGTTGGATATGAATTTTCCTATCACAGACACAAATTCTTCTACCTTCTTTTACCGCAGAAATGACGTCTATCGTTGTTCCATTGACCCAGCGGTATTCCCCGTCCACCAAACCCGAATTTCTTTAACCTTCGATAGGGCCGGGGATTATAGCTTCGCAGGTTAAAGGCTCGAGGGTTAAGGAAATTGGGGTGTGAGGGTCGGGGGTTATACGGCAGCAGGTTAAAGGGCTCGAGAGTTAAGGACTTTGGAGTATGTCGGTCAGGGGTTACAGCGTCGCAGGTTATGGGGCTTTAGGGTTAAGGGAATTGAGATTATAGAGTCATTCTGACGTTAAATTTGGATTCAGTGACCCAAAAAACATATAATTACACTATAACTCCTTATTCGGAAATTCGCCACTATTTCGTGCTGTAACGAAATCGCTAAATCACTTAAATTCAATCTACGATATCTCGATGGAAAAAAAAGATTTTTTAAATCTGAAAAAGGGTTTTGAAGGGTAAAAGTAGTACTTTGAGATAGCATTACTCGTTTTTTAAAATAAAATTGGCTTACGACGTAATACTACGCGAAATATAGTGAAAAATCGTGTTTTTTGAACGTTTAGGTTAGGATTTCTCGAAAACCTAGGGTGATGGAGCAATTCTGAGGTCAGATTCGGTTTCAGCGCACCAAAAACGTTTGGGAACGTACTGTCTGGTTTCTGGGTTTTTCCATTTTTTAAATTTTGTCGGCCTGTGTTATTGTCGCAAAGAGTGGTAAGCTACATTGAATATTATTTAACTTTACATTTAATTATTCGTAGCTATTGTTATTATTATGATCTAGATTAATTTTTTTTGTAAAATTGATTAATGTATACAAAATTATATGATTATGTTTATGCAAAATCACGACATTTAGCTTTCGATACTCTAATTTTAAACATGCAGATAACGAAGATGTGCTGCAAGCTCATAAAGAGGTAGAGATGAGAGCCTGGAAGACAGGAGCCAAGCATTATGGCAAGGTGAAGCCATCGATAGATAGCTACGCTGCATATGGGCCGGTAATACTCTGCGAAACCGATCAGACTAGCGCAAATTAATGGACACATAGCACATGGCTGTTTGTGGTCCCACACGATTTTACAGTAATCTACTATAAGTATTTTCCGATGGGAAAACTAACATATTTTCAAATTGTGAAGGGAAAAAAGAGGAAGCAAGGACCTACGTTATTGGAAAATGATATTTTAAAATCAATAAACGAAATTAATTCTGCCTCATCACAAGACCGTCCATTGGATAAAACGCAAACATCAGACTGGACATCCGACGCTATCGAAAATTTTAAGCAAGAAGTTATTAAAGAACTAGATTTAGTGAAAGTAAATATATTGAAAGTAAGTACTCTTCATTATTATTATTGATTTATTGATCGATCGTAATTAAATTCATTGACTGCTCCGTTTTTTATAGAAAATTGATTTTATCCAGTCAAGTTTCCCTCGTCATGCTTTGTGTACTGAACCTGCTCAAACAACTAAATCAGAAGTAAGAATAATATTTTGTCTATTATAAACCGATTGATTGTAAATTATTATGTCATTAAGTTTAAAAAATTCAATGTAATATACAGGTAGCCGCAGAATCGAAGAGGCGATTATGTGGGATGCCTCTCGACTTTGACAATGCTCCGGATAATGGAGAACAAGTTTTTGTCAAGAACAACGTTGCGCCAGTTATACTTGACGTTAGAACGTACAATGGAACGTAGACGCAAGTACAACGAGAAAGAGGCAATGAGTCTGATAATTCAGAAAAATCCGATGTTGAAATAGCTCGGCTGAGATCCAATGATTCTGATTCAGATTTCTACAGCAAGACTGAAAAGATACAGAAATTTAAATGATAAATTGTAGAAAATGCTTGATAGAAATCGATCGCTTTTGATTTTGAAATCAACATTAATTATGATTTTTTAATTTCTAGCCTTCAACGTCATCTTTCTTCTCAAAGAAATGGCCAGCAAAAATATCTAACAGGTTTATATGATCAGATGAAGAAGATGAAGAGCCACAGAAGCTAGTAATTTTAATTGATCACTTATTTTCATTAGATATTATCTCTGTGAACATGTGACATTAAATTTCAAATAGATATATTTCATATTTGCAGATTACATTCAACAAAAAGGCTAAAACAACTAAAAAACGTAGCTTGATTTTCTCTTCCAGTGAAGATGAAGAAAATCAGCCATCAAAATTGAAATCTACAAATTGTATTAAAAAAAAAACGTAAGTCGGAATTGTAAGCAGTATAGATATTTTTTAGATTACTACAGAAATACGATGTTTTTTCTAATTTTAGGTTGAAGAAATAGGCATGAATAATTTCGAATTCAGCGATGAGAGCGAGATAAAAAGCTTTGATGATCGTGATGATTGTGAGTGGACTTTGAAATATCGAGAACCATCGGACAACGTACGTACTTCAAACAATTATACGTTATTCAAACAATCGTTAATACATTATCATTTAATTATCTATTTTTTTTTCAACAGCTGAAAGAACTAATAAAGGGATCAGGAGTGTATGTTGACCATATTGACGTCGAAACTGCCGCAAATAGCTGTCGTACCCACAACGATTTAACACGTGCGTTGATGAGAGCTGTGTTTACAAATGAAGCACTTACAAAATGCTCGCTCACTGGCGCAAAACCCCGGGTACCTGGGAAGAATAAGGAGATAAAACCAAGACTCAATGAGAAGGGCGTTAATGCAATCTTAAGTAAGTTAATAGCATTTTTTTCTTGATGAAAATGTACTGAAATATAATCAATATAAATGTATCTTAATTTTAGATTACGTCAATAAATCTTTGAATTGGCCGCCGAAAGAACGTACGGTTATTACAAGGAGCATGAGCCAGAAGCTTCTTGAAATGCGAGAATAGTTTTCAATCAAAGAATATTTTTCATATTTTTAAGTTATTTTCTTTTGTTGTCCATGTGTTTTCTCAAATTAAATAGATTAAAACTTTCGAATTGGAGCAACTCGTTCTTCACAACTTATTCACCCTCAAATACGAATCGATATGTATCAATTTCTCGTACCTGTTCGTCAATCTTACGTCTATTCGCTTGTATCATTAAAAAAATTGGAAGGAAAAATGATATTTTTTAATAATTATGTTTGTGTGCCACCAAATCTTTACGAAAAGAAATTGTAAGCTTTGCACTTGTATTATGATTGTCCGTTGTGAATTTGTTATTGATAATTAATATTATAATAAAATGTGTTCTAATATTCATTTATGTAACTACTCAATTTTGCAAATTAATCATTTTTTCATTCTAAAAAGACTTTTGAATGAGAAATAATTAAAAATTCTTTGTATGGATATATTCTTAAGTATATATCATGCATAAATCATGCATAGCTAATAACTCGCTCATGATTCAGCTCAAGCCAGGCATGGATTATGCATGTCCATTCCTGAGCCTGGTCCATGCCTAATCGTTCAAGCCTAGACCAAGCCTGAGTTGAAACCTTTTTTTTTTACATGGGTTTCTTGATGTAGCACAAGCATTTGATAAAGTTTGGCACGAAAAGCTATTATATAAACTAAAAAAAATTTACCAAAAGAACTTTATTTACTACTGGAATTATATCTAAGTTCTAGAAACTTTAAGGTAAGAGTAAATAATGAAACAACAGAACTTCATCCAATAAAAGCCGATGTCCCCTAAGGAAGTGTTCTTGGTCCTATATTATACCTAATTTACACCCATGATCTCCCCAAAATGGAAGACGTCAGCATTGCCACGTACGCAGATGACACGGCAATATTAATATCATACGCTAATGAAATAACAGCCTCCAACATAATGCAGAAATACCTAGACACAGTTCTTAAATGATTCAACAAATGGAGGATAATGATAAATGAAACTAAATCAATTCAAGTAACTTAGACAAAAAAGAAAGGATACTGTCCATCGGTATACATAAATAATCACCCAATTCCACAAGGAGAGAAAGCTAAATATCTTGGAATGCACCTGGATCGAAGACTTACCTGGAGAGACCACATCTGGCCCAAACGAAAACAACTCAATCTACAAACGAGGAAATTTTACTGGTTACTAGGAAGAAAATCAAAACTGTCAATCAAAAACAAATTACTAGTGTACAAATCTATAATTAAACCAGTATCGACATACGGCATATAACTGTGGGGCACAACCACAAAGTCTAATATCGATATCATAGTAAGATTTCAAAATAAAACAATAGATATATCACTGATGCACCATGGTACGTAACAAATGAATACTTAAGGAAGGATGTCAACATTAAGATCGTAAGAGAAGAAATTGAATTAACTTGTAAAGAATATACCAGTAGGATAATGGAACATTCAAATCGTCTAGCAAATGAACTAATTCATACAACACCAATAGTATCAAGATTTCAAAAGTACAAAACGCCTATTATTCATAATTAAAGGAGCACGGCAATAGTATATTAGTACAGAACAATGGTGAAGTACCCTCATGAAATTATATCAAATATTTTTGTAACCAATTTTGTAATTGTATAATAAAATTTACTCATTGTTAGCAAATAGATTGTCAATAAATAAATTGTAAAAAAAAAGTTTCTGACTAACTCAGTTGATTTTTGGTAATCGAGATACCAGGATGCCGAAAGTTGAGCGAACTACTCAAACTACACCGTTCATCGCTACCCGAGATGTTGGAATGCAGGGGTCTTCTTGTGTGACCACTGTAGTGCACGTAGAATCAGTTATAGTGAGAGTCTGTCCGTGTGTTGTTGATATAACAAAAATGGCTTCTGATGTCCCGTTCCAGCCCGATTCTCTCGGATTTTATGAATTTGGAACTTATACTCAGATCAATTACATTTCACGGAGTACGCAAACACCACAGGGCAAGAATTGGGCGTCCAAATGTCGCAAACACAAGAAACATTCCGCAATAATGGATTCTCAACGATCTATGAGATTCCACCCTTACGCCCAGGTGAACATGGGCATGGCCTCGAACCGAGACGATCTCATCGATAACAGTGAACTTATGTTATGGATGAAGAATGTCTATTTTGGCAATGTTCATTAAAGTTTGATTTCAATAAATCTCAATTATCAATTTGCCTCAATTTACTATGTCTTTCTTTAATCCTTGTATGCTAATTTTTTTTATTCTTATATTACTTTATAATAGTTTAATTTTACCTACGAGCTTGGTTCTATCTATTATTTTATTTTCACACTTTATTTTTTACAATTTTTTACAATTATTTCGCTCCTTATCAGTAAAGTATGGTTTGAGGTTTTTCGCGTGAAATTGTCCTTTTTCTCATCCCTCCTCGTCAGCTAAAATATATGTATCTTCTGAAATGATTTTTTTATTACTAGTGGACTAGCATAAACTTCGAAGAATTTGTGTACTTTATTATCTTGGGCGCTTGATACATTTTCCATTTTCAACATTACTTTTTCATTTACGTTGTATAATTTATGTATTTTTTGCTATTTTTTCTATTTGCACGTTTGGTTAATAAGTTATGTATTTTTGTTTTTGCTAGAAACAATTTTCTTTCATATGGTATTTGATCGACATTCTCTATCTTAATATATTTTTCCCATACTTTAGTCGGTTTTTTGTTAAAGTTAAATTCTATTGGTGTATCCAGTCGTGTCATGGTATGTTTCGTTTATGATTTGACTCATTATATCTGTGTATCTCGCCCTACTTTTATGCGCGTCCTTCGCGTAATATCGTAAAAATCTACTGATTTCTCTATGAATTCTGTCTACTATATTTGACTGAGGATGACGGATTGACGAGAAAATTAATTTAATCTCTGAATTGGCCAATGTTTCTTTCCATCTTTTTGACATAAATTGCGTGCCATCATCAGGTATAATTACTAATGGTTTACCAAATTTTGCTATATAATCTTTGAAAATTCTGTTGATTACTGTGTAACGTCGGTTGACGAAACAACTCTCAGACGCACTTTTTTGGTCTATCCTTACGGAAAATAACCGGGACGTGCGTGACCACTATCGCGGGAAATTCTTTTTTCGGCGACGGAGGATCGAAGCTTTACTATACCACACGCTTGGCAATATAGCAATGCTTCGCGTTATTTTACCACACACTTGGCAATAAAATAACGTAAAGGGGGGCCTATCTAATATGCACTCGACCACACGCTTGGCAATCGAGTGTAACTATCTAAAAGACAGACCCTCCGCGAAACTAAAATAGGAAAGAATAAGGAGAGAAAAGGATGTAAAAAGAAGTTAGAGTAAAAAAATTTATGTTGATTTTCTTTACTTACTTTTGCCTTATTTCCCACATACACACTGGAAAGAATAACTAGAACTTTCGAACTGAACGAACTTTGAAAAACAGCAAACTAATTTGGAATGGTTACACGAATTGAATTTAGAAAATAACTACCTAATTTTCTTGAAAAGCTTCCTTTTATGCTTTTCGCAAGAGACTCCCACTCGAAAATCTTTGTCATTTTTGGGCAGGATGAACTTAAATTTTCTTAACTTAATTGGTTGGAAAATTTGGGGAGTGTCTCAAGCGTAAGCGAAATTCGAACACTAATTGGCCGAGGGCGGAGTGTGCAGGAGTGGCCTCATTTAAGTGCTTTGGGCCTTCTTTACATAGATGGCCCTCTATGTACTATTTTGACCTTTAATTATTTAAACTAATTCTATTTAAATTCAATTGTGTGTGTGGTACTCTAATTTTTACAAAAATATTACTTATTCTATAATAAAACTAAAGTACAGAACAAGAGTTAAGGATTATATTTATCTGAAAACAAACAAGATATTAATAGTCTTAACTATTAATTAATTATCAAAAAGCCTTAAGAAATACTGAAAAATCAGAGTTAATTATAATAAATATAGTCATTGATTTTCGTTCAAGCCGTTCTTAAATTTTCTAACGCAAAGTTGAGCGCATTCAACGATTAAACATACAAAATTCGCAATAAAAAAAAATCTTAATAAATACGGAAATATAATGAATTATTTCCATATTTATATTTAGGTATAAAATTAAAACTATCCGAGCAATAAACAAAAATTATTAATTAAAATAGTCCTTGTTGATTCCTTGAATGTTACTTACAATAGATAAATTTCGCATTTTTTAAAGAGATCTGCAAGCAAATGCGCTTCCCTTAATTTAAAAGAAATTTGTAATATTGAAATTATTTAAAATAAAATAACAGTACTATCGGTAGGATGCACATCTACTTTCTAAAGATGCGCAATCTGGCTACTCCGGATGGCCCGATCGTAAAATCGCTCTGATTGTTTTCAACATCCGAAGATTGCCAGATGCGCGAGCCAAAAACTGCCTTTCACAGAAAAAATGTTCTTTGTTCAGCTGTACGCAGTTTTTCATCTTAATTTACGAGCTAAGTGTGTGGCCGGTATTTTTTTGTTTTTTTTTTTCTTTTGAGCCGCCGTTACAACTGCAATCGTGTTTGCTTTTTTGATTTTATATAACATATTTTGAAAAGATATCAATTGTTGATAAAATATATTTTACTCCACCCGTCGATGTCGGTAATGGACCGTAAAAATCTATAGATAAAATGTCATTCGGATTATTACATAATATTGGTTGCATAAATTATCGTAACGTCTTAAGTATTTTGTCCGTTGACAAACTATGCATGATCTTAACAATTGTTTGATTCGTTTGTGCAATGAAATTCGGCAGGAAAAATGTTTCTCGAATCATTTTGTAAGTTTTAAATGGACCGATATGCCTGTATGCCGTATGTATATCCGTAATGAAATTTTCGAATACGGAATTACAATCTTGTTTCTCGAATTAACTACTTTATATAAAATATCATTCTTTAATTTGTAGCATTTAACGATTGTTTCTTCATTGTTTTCCATTCTATCTTTAATCTTATTACAAGAAATATCCATATTTTGATGATTTATTATTCCCTTTAAAAGTTTTACTGTATCTTTGCTTAATTCTATCTTCGCTACCGCATTTATTGTGATATAGATTTCATTGTTTTCATCCGCTTTCGGATGTATCTGCCTACTGAGATAATCCGCGCTCGAGTTTTGTTTACCTTTTATATACTCAAGAGAAATATTATAATCTTGAATTGACAAACTCCAACGAGTCATTCTAGCGTTATTAACCCTACTTGAAAAGGGGACAATGTGAGCGGAAACCAAATCAAGTTTATTTTCTGATTAAATTTCAAGAATCTTTTATTCAAAAGAAAACGATACAAAGTATAGCGCAAACGGATAACAAAGAAACTTAATTCTACTCGCGAACCAACGCACGGCAAAGGAAAACGGTCGCGGAGGAGAACACTCCGCCGGGTGTCAACAAAGAAGGCAGAAAACAGAATGAAAATAAAAAAAAAATGCGAGCTCGCTGCGTCGCTTACAAAACAGAAAATTCATCCCCACTTAGCAGTGAGTTCCGCGGGGACTTGAGGGCCTTGGCGCGCGCATTGGGCACGCTGCGTCGGACACACCCTCGCACCCCTCGTGTCCGCTCTCTCTCTCTCTCTCTCTTTCTCTCTCTCTTGCTCTCACGTTTTGTAGCCTTCCGGGCCAAGGTTAGTCTTACAGCTTTCCTTCCCGTTCGCGACCTTACAAAACCCAGGAGCATGCTCCTCGTGAGGTCTAACAGCCTCCAGAAGCGAACTCCTGGAGCTGAGGGCTTGACGGCCACGAAGCGCCTTGCGCTTGTGCGCGTCTTAAGGGAGTTGAGTACCTACAAGAATTAACGAACAGAAAAATCTGAAACTTTGCAGAGCGTTAGAATGTAACAAATTATGTACGTAAACTAATTTTCGGGAGCCTAGGTGGGTTTTTATAAAAGATATTCGTACTTTCATTTTCGGTCGTTACAAGTAAATTGAACACGTGGCCTTATGCGGAGTCACAGAGTTTTACGCATAAGATCGTTGATATCTTTTTAATTGACGAACAGATTTTAATGATATTTGAAAAGTAGATAGATAAGATATCCTAGAATACTTATCAACTTTAATAACATAGAATGGTGAGCTCTATCAGTAATAATTATTACGATAACTACTGTAAATAGCTGTTTTTAGCTTGTTTGGTTACACATGTGGCAACGTCGCATACGCAGTTAACAGTTCGTAGTGACTAAGTATTAAAATTTGTTTGAAAGATTGGATTTTTAATATATAAAATTTAATATATAATTATTCGTCTAATACATTATTGTAGTAAGAATATACAAAAAAGCTTTATTTCTATATATAGCGACATACATGTAAATATTGTTCCATGCAATATTGATACATGTGCGACTAGTACTTACACACGCACGCGCACACAAGTTAACAAAACGCGACGTTGCCAGATCGACTACCGCTGTAGTCAACCTGAGTGTTTAGCTCTTATTTTACTAGGCGGGTAGGTACTCAACTCCCTTAACTTCGAGCTAAGAGAGGAGGGGGAGACCAGGCAGCTCTAATCGCTTACATCACCAACTAGGTTCGAAGACGCTTACAATTACTGTACCGCACATTTAGGCCATGTGATTTTTAACTAAAGGAAACACGTGTTGGGATTTCCCCAGAATGCGGCGGCGGCCGTAAGCCGAGGCCCGTGTCTCGTATTTCTATTTTGAGCGTCGCGACCGTCCTAATTAGGGAAACTGCCCATAAAGGGGCCGCTCTGCACTCTGCGCGCGGAAAACGGTGGACGTTTAGAACACTACTGCAATTTAAAAATGTAACGGCCTGATGATCGGTATGAACAACAATTTTCTCTGCCCCCCGTAAGTATGATTGCAGTTTGTGCAATGACCATATTACTGCGATTAATTCTTTTTCTGTCATAAAATAGTTTACTTCGCTGCCCTTTAATGTACGACTAACGAAATAAACAACTTGCTCTTCATTCTCATCATTTAATTAAGACAATACTGCCGCGATCGCGTAATCGCTCGCATCTGTAGTTAAAATAAATGGTTTGTTTTGATCGATGTATGTCAACACGATATCTTTGTCAAATGCTGTGATAATCTTTTGAAATGCTATTCTATGTTCCTGCGACCATTTAAATTTAACTCCTTTTCTTAAAAGATTTAATAATGGAATTGTTAATTCTGCGTAATTTTTTACGAATCGCGTATAGAAATTTATAAAGCCTAAAAATGATTGTAATTCTTTAACTTTCGTTGGTTCTTTAAATTTTTTTACAGATGTTATTTTATCCGGATCCGAGATTATACCGTTCGGAGTTAAAATATATCCTAAAAATTCAATTGTTTTGTGACAAAATTTTGATTTTTCGAAATTAAATGTGATATTATATTTTTCTGCTTTTTTAAATAATAACTCTAAATGGCATAAATGTTCTTCAAATGAATCCGATCTAATATGCACATCATTCTCAAATGTCAATAAGAATTCTTATAAATCGGAGGTAGTTTCGTTAAATGATCTAATTAATGCTACTGAACTTGTTTTGATACCAAACGCAGAAACATCAAATTCGAATACACGATTTAAAATCATGAAAGCTGCATATTTTTTGCTTTCTTCTGATAACCCGATTTGCCAATAACTACTCGTTAAATCTAAGCTTGACATAAACGGTTTTTTTGTGCATCTTAATAATACTTCATCAATTGAAGGTGGACACTCATAATCATCCTCAAGTTTATCATTCAATTTACGCGCGTCTAAACGCAAACGAACATCACCGTTTTTTTCGGTACGACGATCATCGGACTTATATAATTGCTTCTCGACGGTCGAATAATATTTAATTTTAACATTTAATTTATTTTAACTTCAACTTTATCCCTATAATGTATAGAAACTGCATATGGTTTTGTAAAGAATGGTTTATCGTCTTTTAGACGTAATTCATGAATATATGTATTGATTAAACCTGGTTTTTTCGTAAAAACATTTTTATATTTTAATATCAGATTTTTCAATTTTTCAACTTAATCAAGGTTTAGCTTATTATGTGATTCAAGTTTAAATGTAATTTCATTATTTGAGATTCTTGCATTCGTTATCCATATAATTTGTACAATCGAATAAAGATTTTGATTGCGATATATTTTGGTCATTTTCGCCTATACCACTATCTAAATTTAATAATTTATGGTTATTTTCGCCATTATCATATTCTATTATGTTCAAAGAAGCATAATTTTTCATCTCTATACAATCATTATATGATAATTTTTCTAATTGTACATCTATTGATATTGATAAAATTTTTAGCTTGGTATTAATTAATTATTAATTAATATTAATATTAATATTATTATTAATTAATTATTTAACTTTTCTTGTGTATCTATTCCGATAATACATTGTTTTATTAATTTCGGAACTACTATAAATATTAAATTAGCGTTTATTTCACCTAATTGTGTCGGTATCATAACCTGTAACTTTAATCTTACTGATTTATTGCCCGTAGATGATTTAATATATTTTCCGCATAATGGCAAAGTTTCGAAATTTTGAAAACATTCTAAATTTTCATAATAGAATTTTTCAGATATAGCAGTGACTTCGCTGCCTGTGTCATTCAATGCACTTCGCTTTGTTATTTAGGCGTATATTGATCTCCGGACATTTTATTTGTTGACAATGACTAATTTCCGCATTGATGTCTTGGTTAGGATCTGCCCACGATTCTATCAACGCAACCGCTAATGCTTCTATTTTGTTTGGAAATGAGCACTCAGTTGTATCCCGCATACACTTGTTTTGCACGCTCTCTGACAAGGGAAGGTACCCAAACCGAACTCACCGATTTTGATACATATTGTAGAACATAAAAAAAATAAGAGACACGTATTTTTTTTATCAGCTAAATTTCACTTTTAAGGGATAAAAACCTCCCCTAAAATTAACTCCCAAAAAGCGCTTTTTTTAATATCTCGGCTTAAAATTAATATTTTTCAGTGAAACAAATTGGAGGTTAGTTCTTACAAAAGGAGCAAGTCTTTCACGGTGATTAGAAGAGTAAGGGTAGCATCCCCTAATTTTGAGGGGTTGAAAACATATATTTTTTGGCATAATTTTATAATAAAAAAGTTTAAACCGACTAAAAAAAATTGGAAAAAATGTTTAAACATCCATAATAACAACATTTAGTTGATGTCTTTCAGTGTTTTAATAAATATTACCCCTAAGGGGGGTAAACCACCCCTAACACATAATAACTGTAAATATGTAATTCAATACATAATATTTCGTAGAAAGTTTGTATATATAGAGGTTTTCGAGGATGCTGATTACAAATCTGTTATCAGAATTAAAAATTTAAAATGGCGGAACCAATATGGCGGACGTAAAAATAGAAAAAAAAATTTTATATAATAAAAAACTTTTAAACGACTAAATAAATTGGAAAAAATTTGTAAACAGTTATAATAAACAAATTAGGTTTTTGGTTTTTTCATAGATACTACCCCTAAGGGGGGAAAACCACCCCTAACACAAAATAACTATAAGTATACTTCAATCCATAATATTTTGTAGAAGGTTTGTATATAGGGGTTTTCGAGATCGCTCTTTACAAATCTGATATCAGATTTTAAAAATTCCAAATGGCGAAACTAATGGGTGGACGAAAATGTCGAAAAAGAATTTTAACTTTCATAAAAACTTGTTTATAAATGTATGATAAAAAAGAGTAACAGCCAGTACTGACAAGGAAAGGCATCCAAACCGAACTCACCGATTTTGATAATTTTGATACATATTGTAGAACATAAAAAAAATAAGATACACGTATTTTTTTTATCGGCTAATTTTCACTTTTAAGGGATAAAAACCTCCCCTAAAGTTAACTCCCAAAAGGCATTTTTTTTTAATATCTCGGCTTTATTATTTAAGAATTTTAACTTTCATAAAAACTTGTTTATAAATGTGTGAACTTTGTAGCCTGTACATGTGAACTAAAGAGCCTTAAACCCTAAAACCCTAAACAACAAATAGGCTCGATGCCTGTGCTTTTTAACTAAACCACCTCAAATCACTAAATTTGTAAACAAGAAATTTCTGTGTGTGAAGCAGTTTTATAATTTCCGTAGAGATTGTTATCAGAATGTTATTTAAATTCCTTTATTGTAAATTTAACTTATAATGTATTTTTGTTTATAATATTAGAGTATAATAATAATAATCTACAATCTTTTATCTTTTTCCATAGTGTATTTTTTGTATTGAGCATAAAATACATTATTTTACGAAGTTTTTACAATAATGGTAGTCCTCATAAAAGTGTTTAAAGAACAATGCTTTTTTGTACCAACCACATCGTACATTTGCAATGTTTGTGCACCCTTCTATTTCACAATGTGTTGCACAAGACTTTCCAAAACTGAAATCTATAGGATTATCAAATTTATCTGGTTGTTCATTGACGTAACCGCTTTTATACCAGGAATATTTAAACAAATCTATATATCTCGGTGAAGACAGTTGGCTGTGAACCAATGATTGAAGTTTAATTATATTATTTCTCACATGTAAATTCATATCATGATCCATTAACATTACATTATCAGAAAATGTTTGGACAAAGTTTTTCCAAATACGGAATCCATAGACATCAAGTGGTTGTATTTTTCCTGTTGTTCCAGTTGGAATTTTTTTTATATTAATAATTTTATTTTGTGGCATCGTTTCTTCTATAACTTTATCACAATGACCACTCCAAGAATCAAGTAATAATATTAAGTAATGGCCTACATGGGGATAAAATATTTTTTCCAACCAGATTTTGAAGTGATTTGCAAGTAAACGACTTACTAATTAACTAATCAACGATATTACAATGTAAAAATTGTTATTAGTTCCCTTACTTGTTAATTTTCCAGATTTGGATGCTTCCACGTACACGTTTTCTGGTCTAAGTATTTTTTGTTCTACAATAGGGCCAAAAATTTACTTACAATTAGCTATAACCATAACTTTGTTATTCACAAAAAGGGTTTTTTTTAAAACGTTATATCTTTTAAACCAAATCCGACTAGGCCCAAACATTTTCTAAAAATACGTTATTCGACCTCCAAACACTTTAAAACTTACTTCTATGAACTTTTATTCATTTTGAAATTGAATAATGTAAATCTATATAAAACCACTAAAGAAAATTTTCTACAACTGTATGATACCACTGACAAACCCACAAAACTCACTCATTGACGAAAAAATAACACAGGCAGCTGAGGTAAACACTCGATGAAAACAATCTAAAAAAAGAATATACTGATTCGCACATATTGTCAACAACTTTTATTAGTGAAAGACATTTATCTGTGGAATGATCATTGAATGTATGATAACATTCATTAAACTAATGAATGTATATACAATTCCTTTTCAATAACAACGTGTTCTTTAATTGCAAATGAAGTTCGAGTGTTAATATTCTTTTATGTATTTTTACCAATAACAAAAATTATCATAGTAATATAATAGTAATAATAATAATAATAATAAGCATAATTGCAATAGCAATAATAACAGTAATACTGATAATGCCGGGCTGGTCCAGTGAGTGGTAACACCTCACTGGGCAAATGCTAGCTTCCAACGTCCACGACGTGCCCGGTGGAAACGTTGTCCGTCGCGTCAATGCTCTGAGCAGCAACGCTATAACGGACACGACCAAGAGGAAGATATGGCTCACAAATGACGCAAAAGATAATGGTATTCTGCCGATGTGTCCAACCATTAATCACTTATACACATACACACACACACTACGCAAACACTCACACACACACGCCTTCTGGCAAACCGGAGAAGTGAATGCTCGGTGACCCTATAAACGGGTCTTACCGAAAAGCGAATGGTCGGGGACTCCTATAAACGAAGCCGCCCGAAAGCGAGAGAAGGGGATATCTCTAAACGGACTCTCCCCGTGAATGAAGCCCGGTTTCGCCTATGGGCACTCACATACACGCACATACCACAGGGGGGAACACTGAACACACAGGGTATACATACAGGGGGGGGGGGCCTCAGGGGCCGTGCGTTGTCCCAGCGCGGTTCGTGGAGTCGCGACCACGAGGGACCTTCAGCACAACGGGACAAAACCAACAACATGAATATGCACAATGAAAACATTGATGTACCTCAAGTGGTAACTCCTTCTCAGGAGGAATCCACCCCGGGTTCCGATCGGGTGAAAGCCCCGGTGGCCACGGGCAGCGGCACGGATTTTGAGGGCCGCACTTTGTGCACGGGAATGGGGAGAAAGACGGGAAAAAACGACACGAACCTACTGAACATACCGAGACGACAGAGGACGGACAGTGGGTCAAGCGGCGGCAGCGGGGTGAGCTACGTCTCTGCCGCTGAGGGCCAAGAACCGACGACAGGACGAACACCGACAAGAACTAATGATACACGAGACGTGACGGTACCGCTGCGGCGCATACAAGTGCCACCTGCGCGGAAAAACGAGGGCTCCTTAAAGCAGACCTCCAACACTGACGCCGATATGAAAGACGTGGACAATGACAACGGACATATGACAGAAAACCTCCAGCTGTTTCGCACGCAGCTCAGGCGCATTGATGCCGCGCTCGGAAAGATGGAGGCACGGACTAAGATACAGAGAAATATTAGTACGGACATAACGACTGGTATGGCTGTAATAAGGGAGGCGGTGGAGATTGCATGGAGTGAATGCGACCGCCTAAATCCCCTCCTGGAGTCCGTAAACGATAGGAGGACAGAAAGACAGAAAAGAAAGAGGGAGGACACGGGGGCCAGCCCTGAGCAAGCCGTGGCCTATCAAAGGGTTGCGGACGAGTCGGGCTGGACCACGGTTAACTCCGAGAACAGAAAAAAGAGGAAGTCTAAACAGAAGACTAATGACCAAACGACGGAGACGACTTCTCTCAAACAGAAGACGCAAAAGACTACCCCTGTGGTGGCGCTGGGCGCGCGGAGGGAGAGGCCACTAGCTTCGACATCCGCAGCGGCGACGCCTACCCACGGGAACAAACGGTTCGAACTAGAGAAGAACCGGCCCAGGGCGGCTGGTCCTCGCCGGAAGGGGGGGACCAACGTTATACTGGTACGGCCAAACGACGGACAAACGTACGCGGATACCTTGCGCCGACTAAAGACGGAGATTAATCCCGAGGGCTCTAAAGTGAGTATCTCGGGATATCGAAAGACTAAGGACGGAGGACTCCTCATGCGTTTTCGCTGTAACGCAGACGCAAGACGGAAGTTCCAGGAGAAACTCCAGGTTACTCTTGGAAATGAGGGTAATGTACGAGACATAACACAGGGACAGACGCTAGAGATACTAGACCTCGACTGTGTTACAGACACGAATGATGTACAGAACGCATTGAAACGAGAAACAGGACAAGATGCGGACTATAAGATCCACATTTTCGGACCGAATAAACACGACGTTTGTATGGCAGTGTTCGAAACAGACAGAGACACGGCCCACAAACTGCTCAAGAAGGGCAGAATCAAGATCGGCTGGGTCAACTGTCGGCTGAGAGAAAGATTGACGGTCCCGAGGTGCTACCGGTGCCTCGGATATGGACATAGACGAACGGACTGCACAGGACCTGACAGAGGACAGTGCTGTTGGAGGTGCGGGGGGACCGGCCATGTCGGGAGAGCCTGCCCCACCAAACAGCCGACGTGCTTCCTATGTTCCGAGGCGCGTGCAACGGAGAGGGCGCACGTCCCGGAAACGGGAGCGTGCGCGGCCTACCGGGCAGCGCTGGAGGAGTGCCGGAAGAAGACACGACAATGACAGGAATCTTACAAGGAAATCTGCGTAGGTGTGAGGCAGCCCAGCTGCTTGTATCACAGACAGCGAAGGAACGAAACGTAGACATACTGATACTGAGCGAGCAACTGTGGGACTTACGAGAGCAGAACGGCTGGTTCTCGAATACCCTCGGTACGTCGGCCATATGGGTCAAAGGCAAACCGGCTAGGAGAATACAAGCGTCTGGCAGGGGGGAAGATTACGCGTGGGTGAGGGTTGATTCCGTCACCTACGTCAGCGTATATTTGACCCCAAACTGCACGATGGCAGTGTACGAGGAAAAAGTCGGTAAGCTGGAAAACGCCCTCACAGGTCTCCCGGGTGACTTTGTCGTCGCGGGAGACATGAACGCGAGAGCGGTCGAGTGGGGTATGACAACGACGGACAAACGAGGAAGGCTGCTTCTGGAGATGGCCGCAAGGCTTGATCTGGTAGTGGTCAACCAAGGGACGACAATGACCTATAGACGACCGGGCTTCGGATACTCAATACCCGATGTGGTCAGACAGGATCTCGTCGCGGATAAGAGGATGGCGGCTGACCGAGGACTATACAGCCAGCGATCATCAGCACATCGTCTTTGAGGTGACAGATCAATCGACGAACGTACGAAACGGACAAACTAGAGACAGGACTTCAACGTATTAGAACCTACGACGACAAGATAGAGAGCTGTTTGACAAACTGCTAAGGGAGGCACCGTTACCCGCCGAGTCTGTCCCGGCAGAGCTTGGTCTGCGGGAGCGTGCCGAATGGATAACGGACAAGACAATGGAACTGATAACGGAACTGTGCGACGCCACGATGACTCGACGCAAGGGCCGAACGTACAAACGAGCAATGTACTGGTGGACGGACGAGATTGGCCTCCTCCGTGGGGAATGCATTGCCTGCCGCCGGAGGATGAACCGTGCACGGAAAAAGAGCAGACCAGACGCGGACGAACTATCGACAGCGTACAAGATGGCACGTAAGAGACTGACTACTAAACTAAAGGACAGTAAAAACCGATGCGCTAGACAGTTGTGTGAAGAAGTGGAGCGGGACCCTTGGGGACTTGGCTACAAGATTGTGACCAAGAAACTGGGGGCCCTTGGCCCTTCTGAACCAAAAGACAAAGACACCATGAAAGCAATAGTAGATGGACTTTTCCCAAACCAACCAGAGACGGAAGAAATGACGAACGAACAAGAGACGACAGTGCCAGAGTTTGTCGGGGCAGAGCTCACTAAGGCTGTGTCCACGATCAAGCCTGGTAAGGCACCCGGACCAGACGGTATCCCGGGAGAGATCCTCCAGCAGACCGTGGGCGTACGTCCAGGACTCCTCCTGGATAAGTATAACGCGGTCTTACGTACGGGCATCTTTCCCAGACGATGGAAGACTGCTAGACTGGTTCTCCTGCATAAAGGAAAAGGAGAGCCGAATAGTCCGTCTTCCTATAGGCCCCTGAGTCTTCTAGACACAGCGGGTAAACTTTACGAAGCGTTATTGAAACTAAGACTGACGAACGCGGTAACTGCAAACGGAGGACTTGCAGGAAACCAGCACGGATTCAGACGGGGCTGCTCAACTATAGGGGCGATTCGACAAGTGACCGACGCCTTTCGGCGGACGGGGCGCGTGTGCTACGGAGCGAGGCCAATAGTACTTCTCGTGACTCTTGATGTCAGGAATGCCTTCAACTCCGCTCGGTGGGGGGATATTCTGGAGGCCCTACAAACTTTCAGGGTTCCCGAATACCTGATGCGGGTGATGAGGGAGTACCTACACAACAGATGGATTCGATACGAGACGACCGACAGAACAGTGACCAGACGAATCACAGCAGGAGTCGCCCAAGGTTCAATCCTTGGACCCGACTTCTGGAACATACTGTACGACGCACTACTAAGACTACCGATGCCACCGGGGGTGGAGCTGGTTGCCTACGCCGATGATGTGGCTGTGGTGATAATAGCCCGTACCCCGGAGCTGGCGCAAATGCTTCTGAACCGCGCGATGTTACGAATCAATAGATGGATGACTGAACGCGGACTTAGCCTTGCCCTGGCCAAGACAGAACTCATCCTTTTGACGGGAAGCAGGATTAATACCCTGATTCCCATGATAGTCGGAGAGGTATCGCTGCGGACCAGTAGGGCGGTCGAGTATCTGGGGGTGACCCTAGATACGAAGATGACCTTCTGGCCGCACATACAACAGACAGCGAGGAAGGCGGCAGAGAGGACTTCCGCTCTCAGTCGTCTTATGGCAAATACATTTGGACCGAGACAATGGAAGAGACGACTACTAAACATGCTCGCCAGAGAGCGGAAACGCGTGTACGAACGAAACAGTGACATGACCACTACGGAAGCCGCCCAGGACGAAAGAACTAGGACGATGACGGACTGGAACAAACAATGGAGGATGAGTACGAACGGAGCATGGACTAGACGACTCATCGACGACCTGAGACCGTGGACGGAGAGTCAATTTGGGGAAGTGAATTTTTACCTAACCCAGTTTCTTACCGGCCACGGGTACTTCAGGAAATATCTGTTTGACAGAGACAAAGTTAACAGCGCCGACTGTAAATACTGTGGACACAAATGTGATGACGCAGAGCATACATTTTTCAAATGCTCACACTGGAACGACGAAAGGCAAAGACTGGAGACGACACTTGGAAACATCACGCCCAACAACATTGTAGCAAAGATGCTACAAGACAAAGACTACTGGACGGTAACGGCAACGTACGTTGAGACTATCCTACGAGGGAAAAAGGCGGACGGTTGCCTGGAAGTCGAGTGTTAGACGAGAAGAATGCGAGAGTAAATGGTATGAACAAATGGATGAATGTGAATAAACGGACGTAACGAAACGATACAGGACCCGCGGACAACGAGAGGACTTGACGCGGTTCTCCAGCGGGAAGTAATGCTTACGCGGTTCCCCGCTGGAGAATGGTGTAGGTGGACTTTACTACTCTTCCCCGGACGGTTTACCCTCCGGTTGAAGAGAAGCGGGATTTGGGCGGTCAGCTGGTCTTCGACGACCCGGAGGCTCCTTGCGCTCGATTGATAGATCGCTTGAAACAGCCCGGTCTGAGAGGATCAGCGAGTCACGTCACACGGCGGGTGGGAGAGTGTAGGTGGGTAGCTTCGGTGAACTGCCGTCACACTCCAACCGTTATGGTCCATGAGGATTTATCCTGTTTTTTTACCACCATAAAAAAAAAAAAAAAAAAAAAAAAATACTGATAATAGCAATGATAATGAAAAATAATAATTATAATGAGTATAATATTTATTATTGAATTTAGATTTTTTGATAAGTTCATTAAATCGTATCAAATAGTATTATTATGGAATTCCAGACTGTAAATATTTTACTATAGATAGAATAATCATTACTTTGAGAATTCATTTAAAAAACTTTTGGTTTATGAAATAATTGTAACAATGAAAAACTCCTAAGTTTGACAACATTAAAATTTATTACAAAAAGCAAAAGAGGTTGATAAACTAATTTTATTAACCTATGTTTTTTCACTTGCAAAAAAGTGTGGACTTTTTAAATTTATAAAATTATATAATTATGAAATTTATGAAATACTTTATAATTTATGAAATTACTTTTGAAATTATGCTAATTTATAAAAGCAGAAAAATAAATAATCTTTGATTGAAAGATAAAACGAGACGTTATTTGTTACATACAAAATGATTGATAAAATATCGGTAATATGTCTTGTGATGGTAAACGTCATATTAGCGCCATCAGCCCAACCATGCGGCTACCGGCGAGGGCAGCATCTGCCGGTTGGGGCTAAATGTATTGAGGGAATTCGGCACGAGACGTAACGGAACGCGCGCGTACGAATATGAACCAGTAGAGGATTAGCTACCAGCACGCTTAACCAGGAGTGCAAGATTAGAACTCGCACACTTAGCTGCTACTAAAAAGGACGAGAGTTTTCGTGAGTTTTCCGGAGCGCGGAGATATCCAGAGACGAGCTGTGCCTGAGCCTGACGGAGCTGAGTGCGTGCTAGCGTGCGTGAGTGAGCAGTTTCGCCATCGAGGGCGGAACTGAAAACGCGAGATACCTCACCGCAAAGACTGACTTTTCCGCAACTAGGGTGCGAGCGCTTTTATTTCTGTGTCATCGTACGACTGCTAACAAGGTAAGCTGGTCAGCTTAATTTCGCGACCGCGACGGAATTGCTAAATAACTAATCTCTCGACTCGATAGAAAACGTGCATGTATTATCTCGGCAAACAAAGAGCGGCGAGCGATCCGACTCCGCATGTTATTGTCGCGCGAGCGTATTGTAAACATAAACACGCGGGCCGAATACAGTTATATAGTTTAGAGGCAATAAATGTTCTCGCATGTGATATTGATTAGAATTTCATCGTATTTATTTCAATAGTAGATAGTTGGTTGACTGATACCCGTTCCCTCTTGCTCTCCGGTTTTCGTGTTTGAACGTACAGGTAGTCACGCTCACTCTTCGATACGATCGTGCGCATTAAAATAAATAAACGGTACCCCGTTACAGTCTATACTCGTGTCTACGGTAAAGTATAGGCCGTCGGCACGTCTGGAGGTTTGGGGTTTGAAGTCGTTTGATTAAAAAGCACAAACATTTAGCCTATTGGTTGTTTAGGGGTTAAGGGTTTAAGGCTCTTTAGTTCACATGTACAGGCTACAAAGATCACACATTTTTAAACAAGTTTTTATGAAAATTAAAATTCTTTTCCGACATTTTCGTCCACTACATTGGTTCCGCCATTTTAAATTTTCAAAATCTGATTTAAAAGATATAACGTTTAAAAAAAATCCTTTTTGTGAATAACAAAGTTATGGTTATAGCTAATTGTAAGTAAATTTTTGGTCCTATTGTAGAACAAAACATATTTAGACCAGAAAACGTGTACGTGGAAGCATCCAAATCTAGAAAATTAACAAGTAAGGGAACTAATAACAATTTTTACATTATAATATCGTTGATTAGTTAATTAGTAAGTCGTTTACTTGCAAATCATTTCAAAATCTGGTTGGAAAAAATATTTTATCCCCATGTAGGCCATTACTTAATATTATTACTTGATTCTTGGAGTGGTCATTGTGACAAAGTTATAGAAGAAACGATGCCACAAAATAAAATTATTAACATAAAAAAAATTCCAACTGGAACAACAGGAAAAATACAACCACTTGATGTCTATGGATTCCGTATTTGGAAAAACTTTGTCCAAACATTTTCTGATAATGTAATGTTAATGGATCATGATATGAATTTACACGTGAGAAATAATATAATTAAACTTCAATCATTGGTTCACAGCCAACTGTCTTCAACGAGATATATAGATTTGTTTAAATATTCCTGGTATAAAAGCGGTTACGTCAATGAACAACCAGATAAATTTGATAATCCTATAGATTTCAGTTTTGGAAAGTCTTGTGCAACACATTGTGAAATAGAAGGGTGCACAAACATTGCAAATGTACGATGTGGTTGGTACAAAAAAGCATTGTGCTTTAAACACTTTTATGAGGACTACCATTATTGTAAAATCTTCGTAAAATAATGTATTTTATGCTCAATACAAAAAATACACTATGGAAAAAGATAAAAGATTGTAGATTATTATTATTATACTCTAATATTATAAACAAAAATACATTATAAGTTAAATTTACAATAAAGGAATTTAAATAACATTCTGATAACAATTTCTACGGAAATTATAAAACTGCTTCACACACAGAATTTTCTTGTTTACAAATTTAGTAATTTGAGGTGGTTTAGTTAAAAAGCACAGGCATCGAGCCTATTTGTTGTTTAGGGTTTTAGGGTTTAAGGCTCTTTAGTTCACCTGTACAGGCTACAAAGTTCACACATTTATAAACAAGTTTTTATGAAAGTTAAAATTCTTAAATAATAAAGCCGAGATATTAAAAAAAAATGCCTTTTGGGAGTTAACTTTAGGGGAGGTTTTTATCCCTTAAAAGTGAAAATTAGCCGATAAAAAAATACGTGTATCTTATTTTTTTTATGTTCTACAATATGTATCAAAATTATCAAAATCGGTGAGTTCGGTTTGGATGCCTTTCCTTGTCAGTACTGGCTTAGTTACTCTTTTTATATTCCTTCGCCCGCCGCTCTCTTTCACACACACGCAAAGAGCATGCAACCTCCGTGCACGTGTCTGGTAAGCGTACATATGTCGATAAGACGAGAGGGCCATAAAACTGTGACTACATCCTGTTCTCTACTTTTCCTAACGAATTTTTTTTTGAAGATGCTCAAAAATTTACCATTGGAATCAAATAAAAATCAAAAATTGTCTAAATTCAAATATTTAAACTATACATTATATAGAAAATAATTATGGTTCTTTAAAACCTCTCATCGAATTCTCGTTCCAGGCCTTAGTTTAGTCAGAAAACAAAGAAAATAAACGGAATTTTTTATTTTAACAGGAATTTCTGCGATTTAACGGATTATATCCTAGAAAATTAGATTAAAAGTTATTCTATAAATATCGTATCAAAATGCGGAAATTTTCGAATACATTTTCCGTTTAAATTCAATTTAATTAAAGCAATATGATTAATAAATAGTTAAATTTCATGTTTGAGATAAGAACAACTAACAGTGAACACTTGTAACAAAGCTTGCGAGCTTGCAAGCTTTTTTCCTCTTTTGTATAAATAATTACTTGTTAATTGTATTTTACAGCGAATTTAAAATGTATTTTTGTTGTTAGTATAAAATAGCATATAGGTATCGTTATGATTAAGATTAAAACTGTAAAATCAACATTTATAAATAATAAGCGTCATTAATGCGTGCAAAGGATTAAGGGCCATCTCTTGAGTCAAGGCCAGCAGTCCGATGCCCGTGCCCACAATTTTCCCCACGCCCCCGCTCCAATTAGGGTCCGGATACTAAACGAGGGAAAATCGAAAGAGCTTGGTAAACCAATTAGCAGGCGACTTCCCGCTCCACTCTTCCTAGAAATGAAGGGACGAGAGAAGGACTCGCCTCGCAACCATCCCCAGGATATAAAAAGGGCCGTATGAGACAAAAATTTATTCGTGTCGCCACCAAGAAGGACCCAAGAGAACTAAGAAGCCGCCAAGAAGCAAGTGACAAGCTGAGAAGCCAAAGAGCCAGCTACAATTAGAGTGCCAGATTGTACCTAAAAAAAACAAAATAAAGTAGTAAGCCAAAGAAATCTATTTAATCTGTCTTCCTGTCTCTTTCCTACCTCTCTCAATCAGATCGTGAACCTAAAAAAATCCTTTTCCTTGGTATCTAAAGACTATTATTAATAGGCTCTAGATACAACCCTTACAAAGAAACCAGGTTCTACTATAGATAGGACCCTGAGTACGACTGGTCTTTGGATTAATACGATTGATTGGAATCCAAAAGGCAGAAGTATAAGGAATAGTTGCACTTTCCCTTTCCGAAAAGTTTTTGATAGTGGTCCATGCTAGTTTAGACGAGAAATCGCAGTTTTGGTGACAACAGAATCCTGAAACTGCGCCAAACCTCAGGCGCACCTAAGCTGTGTCGTTACCACGTCACACTAAGCACTAAAAGTCAAGTATTGACGAAAAAGAAAAATAAAACAACTGTTTTGACGATAAAACCTGAAATCATATTACAAGAAAAGGTTTAAATGCGATAGAAAAAGAAGACTCTTTTTGAAAGAGTAAATTTAAAATTAATAATATCTAAAGGAATCTACAATTATTTAAATGAATCATCTACTATTTGAAATAAATTAACAATTTAGAAAAGATATATTTATGAAAATTCGATAATAACAATTTTTAGTATGCAAATCAACGATGAGAACAAACAACGTGAATAAAAGAATAACGATCAGCGAGAGAGAGAGAGCGAGAGAGAGAGAATAAGGTGAGCAGCGACTGAAAAAGAAAGGTGAGCAATAAGAGAAAGAAGAGAGAAAGCAGCAATAGCGAGAAGAGCGCATGCAACGAAAGCGAGAAGAAAGGAAGCAGCAACTTAGAAAAGCAGATGAGCAATGTGATAAAAAAGAGAGAGCAGCGACATAATCTACGGGAAAATTATGGTACGAACGTAAAACATCTATATAAAAGAGAAAATAGCGAGGAGCGAACTAGAGCAAAAAATGAAAAAGAGATACCAAAATGATACAAGAGAGATAATAGCGATGAACATAATTAGGAAGACAGAAAGCGACGTAAGAAAGAGAAAAGAGAGCGGCAGAAGAGAGATAGATATGAAGGTAACATTGAAGTAATTTTGAAATTTTTTTTCAATTAAGCTATATTAAAATAATTTTATAGAATAATGATCCGTTAAGGAATTTCCGTCAAACTGGTCCTGGTAAAATTTAGCTCTACAGAATATGCAATTTGTGGATCAGTGACGTTGAGGCTACAACTTACACGGAAAGATATTTCAGTGCGCTGAAGGAAAAGACTCGAAAGTTATTAAAAGTATTTGATAATTAACCATACGTATTTGTTCTCTCAAAGACAAACACAAATATAAACCCTTTTTGAGACAGTCTTAAAAAAAGAAAGACTTTTCAATTGTAAATATGAATAATTATTCAAACTTAAAAGAAATACAGAATAGCTATTCAGACCTACGTCCGATTGCTTTAGAGACTAAAACAAGAATAGTAAAAAATGGAACATTCGCAAAGGATTGTCAAGGAAACTTGTTAATAAAAAACTTTGTTCCTAGCAACAATATCTTTCAATTTTTTAGAATGTATGTGACGTTCTACTAGCATGGCCTAATTCGTTTCTATTGCGCCCTTTACGCTGATAAAACGTTGTTCTCATAAACTATCTTGCGACATCGAGAAAGCTTTTCTCTTTATGCACACAGTTACAAACAATCGTAAGGTTTGCTGCTAAAAACGCCGATCAAAAATACAATAAAGCGAATTACAATAATTAAATATTAAGAAAAAGGTCTTATTAATAATGTATTATATTTATTTAGAATGTAATTTATTCTGTAGATCTTCAGAAATAATTTGTTACGTAATATTTTCTACCCACCGTACAAAATATCGGTATTTTATACTTTAATTTATGCAATTCGAATTAGTTTTCGAGGTGGGCGCATCAAAATGTCGGAAGCAATTTTAACTTGAACTACTCTAATTTCGCCGTCTTTTGCAGAAAAAATGTTAACGATTAAACCTTTTTCAACATGTTTCTTGGTGTTTGATTATTCAAAATTAAAACATATCACCTGTTTGCGTCATATGCGCTCCTTGCTTAGATTATTAGTTCGTGCGTTATTACTGCAATCGTCAGTGGAGACGTTGCATCCTTCCACCAACAGCTGAACACGTGTGGGAAAAGCCCGAAGGGTTCCAACATGTATCACCAGGCGCATAATAGACGCGGCGCACGCAGGGGTCATAAAGGCCTAAACTAGCTGACGGTGGCGTCGGCTAGATGAAAAGCCGGGAGAGAGAGAAATTAGAAAAGGGTTTAAGTTTACGTGCAGGCAGGGTGGAGGTGAAGAGGTGCATTATCTTCCAGGCTCCTGATTGGTTCTTGCATAAAGCCCCTAATGAGAATAAGGAATTTCCGCGTTCTTAATGCGGCGGAAATAGTAAGTAACAGGCAGTTGTCTTGGGAAGATTAATGAGTGTACTTCGCTCTCGCTTTACGCACATTTTTCTCTCAAGCCGATAGACTTTAAGACTTGAGTGTCAAGTTGGCGTGTGACTGTGTGATTTGTGTGCATAGGAGCCCGCTTCTATATCAAGCTTCTGCGAAGCTGCATCTGACCCAGTGACGTACTTCGAGGCCTAAGGACAAGACTACCTGCAGCTTCGGGAGAGGACGTGACGCGTTCTCTGGGGTGTCTCCAACCACGCGGCTTTGCCCACCCTTTTCTCGGCTACGAGGTAGCAAGTGCTGACCCGTTTCCACGACGTCGGAGCTACCGAGAGCTTTTTATTATCCTGGGGACACCTTCCTGATCGATTGTGTGCATGCGAAAGTCACCGGGGTAAGTCTTAATAAGTTGAATGGACATTCAACCGCGTCTTCATGTAAGTTGATAGTCGTATTTTATCTGTATTGTGACATTTCTCTATTCTTTGTTTTTGCCTTTGTTTTCTTGATTTTATTCTTATCAATTTGATTCATTGTATCTATGATTGTCAAAGGGCTTTTCCTCCACCTACGACTGGGGTTTTTTATGCCGGATAACCGTTATAATTTTTCTTTAATAAAGTGATTAATTAAAAAATTATTTTGTTATCAGTGCAAGATCAATCCAAGCCTATATTTCATAATCAAATAAGTAATTAGATTATTCGGACTTCGTAACAAAGATAGTAATTTTAACTTTGTCTATCTCTTCTTACTTTCACCTCTGTCAAGTAAACATCACCTTTAAGAGATTGGTCAGTTGTAAACCATGTTTTACGTGACAACAAAGTTGGTAAATATTCATGAAGCCATCGCTTCTAAAACAAATCTGCTAACTGCTGAGCTATTTTCCACTGAGATCTCAAGCAAGATGCATAATCATAATGCATGAAACGAACTTCGCTCGAGCTTGTTCCATTGTAAAGTTTCCTCTTTAGGAGCATGATCTTTTAAAACAAAAAATAAAGATTCTTTAACTGACTTAATAATTCCTTCCCAGACTCACCCGAAATTTTTTTTTAATGCGAAAAAAGTTTTTATGGCTTGGTCGAAAGA
The DNA here is from genome assembly GCF_024137745.1 of Phymastichus coffea. Classification (NCBI taxonomy): domain Eukaryota; kingdom Metazoa; phylum Arthropoda; class Insecta; order Hymenoptera; family Eulophidae; genus Phymastichus; species Phymastichus coffea. The sequence continues at coordinate 93,821 of NW_026706878.1, read as the reverse complement.
TTTCAATGCTAATTTCAATTCCTCATTAGCACCCCGAAAATTAGTTCCGTTATCGATAAACATTTTCATTGGAAAACCTCGTCTAGCTGCAAATCTCTGAATCGTCATTATAGCAAAATCGATATTTAAGCTCGGAACTAGCTCTATATGAATTGCTCTTATTGATATGCAGGTGAATAATACTCCCCACCGTTTCTCGTGTCTTTTACCAATTCTTATTGTAATTGGCCCAAAATAATTAATTCTACAATAGGAAAATAGTCTTAATTTGTAACCTAAACGAGCAGGAGGAAGGCCATCCATTTTTGGATTGAAGGAAATGCCGCGAAGACATTTACAAATAATATATAAACTTATAATTGAACGTAGACTCCTTCTAATGCCCAAAATCCAGAATTTGTGGTTTAATTCGTTGATTATAGTTTCGTGATTCTCATGAAAAAATTTTGCATGATAATATTTGACTAAAAGTTGTACTACGAGGTGTTTTTAATCTAATTAAATTGAAATTTTTTAGGCTACCAGGTACCGAGTTTATTTGGCCTCCAACTCGTCATAAACTGTTTTTATCTACGCATGGATTTAAAGAGATAATTCGACTATCCTTGCAGATCGAAGCTATGACATTTAACGCGTTGAGTTCTTTGGTAAAATTGAAGAAGTAGTATTTGCGACAAAAATAAATTTAAAATAGTGCGTATTTCCGCCGAACTTCCGATCTTGTTGATAGTTTTTGCGATTTCTGGAGTATTTGGCCATGAAATTTCGTTATCACGGAGGAAGGACGGACCTACGAACCAACGGCTTTCATTTACTAATGCACTGAAAGAAATAATGTAATAAAATGTTCTATAATGAGTAGTAAAATTTACTATGTATTATAGTAAAGCTTGGACATACTCTGGCTATAATAAAAATTGCTAGTACATAGTAAAATTTATCATACTTCAAACTTACTAAGGCTACAATAAAAATTACTATGTAACATAGCAAATTTTACTAGAAACAGAAGCCATGAGAATGTGGTGAAATTTATTATGTTCTATAACAATCTTTACTCCTTCACAAAATCAAATTAAAAATAACGTTTCTGATTGAGACCATTATAAAATGAGTTATTTTGATTTTTGAAATCAGCAACTACAACATGGGATGAATACTTATTGAGAGCATATTATATATTACTTAGTATAGTACATTTATAATTTCGCAACCTATAATAATTCGCCTGTCGCACATATTTTTACATGCTTGACTTGGATTGATATTTTCCTTATATAGTAATTGGAGGTTAACTCCGCCACTCGCGAGAATTGACACAACATCTACAAGTCTATTCGTTAATCCTCTTAGTATGAATATATGTCTAAGCTAATTCAGAAAATTAACATTGGATTTCGAAAACCCATAATTACTTTTTTTTCAAATTTGTAATAATAATTATACATTTCTAAAAGATCTCCGATCCGAAGAATTTTAAAAGATTATTTATTTACCAATGAAGCAAAATGATATTATAAATAATTAAAACAGAAAACAAATATTACAAAAAAAAAACTCTATTTATAGTTAAGTTTTTGGTACATAATAAAAGCAATCTGTTAATAATACCATTCTCGTGATAACACCATCAGTTATCTCGTTATCTTATTTTCGTTTATTTTACCCCAGCAAAAATTATTTAACGTATAAATTTTCAAAGTATCTAGAAATTCATCGTAATATACATCATCTAATTCTTTTATAATAAAACAATATTTGTTATCGATGAAAAGGTATTCTTCAACAATTTTTACAACAGGTTTACTAAGCGTGAACTTCACGTTAATGGAATTTTTTTAAAATAATCTTATCTTAATAATGAACAGCTTTTGTGTTGATCATCGTAAATTCTTTAATGAAACATTGAAATTCTCGACAGTTTTTCAAATCCTCTACTTGCATTATCTGATTTTTCGTTGAAGAAAATATAGGTTTGGCCCTTTCTCTTGCAATAAATCTGTCATTTAAACTGAATTAGTGTTTAATAGCTATTGTTCTATCAATATTCACACGACCACATGTATTTCTTGAAACGTGTTTATCCTCTTGGTTTTTACTTTCATATCGGAGACAGCAAAGCTTCCGCAAAGGGCCAAACAATAACATAAATCGGGGACAACGTACAAGGAAATAATGCTTTGGTTTTATATGTTCATGATGCAATTTTGTTATAATTTCCAAATATTCATAGATATTAGATTGTAAAGCTAAATATGTTTGGGCGTGCAATTTAGTACTTGAAGTTGTATTACAATTAATTGTGACACGTTGATTTAGTGTCAGGTTCGTGGACCTGAGTCTATCGCGAAAATGTTCACGTTGGTGTAGGAAGAGGAAATTGTAGACTCTTTCGTGTATTGAGCACACGCCTTGCGCATTCAACTCGAAAATGAGTTCGACAATTTTTTTCGGAAGGAATCTTTTAGGTTTCTAGAAGATCGCTCGTTGAAGTAATGAACGCATTACTCATCATCGCGGAGCTCTCTTACCTAAGGCCTCTAGTTCTCGATCCTTAGTCTCGTTGGAGATTCGGCGCAATGCGGGTATCTCCGCGGATATGTCCAAGTCTGCGCTGTTAGGAGAATCGAACAAGAATGCCGTGCTAAGCTCGCAATTTACATGAGCTGCGCGGCGCTGTTCGACTAGGAATTTTCCAGTGGAGAGGGTTTCTACCTTTGTTATCCCCTCTCTCCTGTCCCGAGTCGATCCATCCGATCGTTACATAATCTTAACAGTAAATACATTTCCCAATGTTTACAATTACTTGGTATCAAAGAACCAATAATTAAATTCAAATTAATAACAAATTGATATATTTCTATAGCCGATATGACAAGATAACTCTTTTTGATTGACTTCTTATCTAACTGCGGTGGTTTATTCACATTACGCCCTGGGCCGTAAAACCCACGAATTTTTGCGATTAAGGTTTCCAACGTAAACAACTGCATTATATAAATTTAGTAATAAAAAATTAACGCCATATCGTACCGACAAACCCCCTCTAAAATATCATGCATGATATCGACGCATATATTTTTAGACATATAAAAATTGTCGATTTCATGCAAGATACATCTCTCTGTAATACCGGTGAGTTTGTAATCACCACGCGCTAGAAGAGTGTCATAGTTATTTATTGTTCGCAAAATACATTGAGTATCAAGAAAACATTTTTCGATATCGGCTTTGTGAATTAAGCAATGTTGACAGAAAAAATTTGTATTAAAACTTTCAACTAAATCAAGTATACTATGAATACCTAATTTGTCACCAGTAAACAAAACCATTTCAAAATAAATATGTTCAATGCCATGACATAATTCAATATCGATCCCTTCATGAAATCCCTTAATTCAATCCCTTGACGAAAGAGAAAATTCAACTCTTCAACTACACGAGTGAATATTATTTTATTTAAAAAAAATTGGCTGTCAAGTGTGTTGAATAAGATAAGAAGAAAAATGTTTTCAATTTTAGCTTGAAATTGTGGTGGCAAATTAGGTATGTTTATATACAGCGCCAGTTTTTGATAAATCTTTATGTGATCTCAAAGGATTATTATTTTCGTAATCATCGAAAAACATTATTAAAGGCATTACAATTCTATTTCCAAATGTATTACATCTTTCTTTCCAACATGAACTCTGTATTATATTAGTTATGATTTTATCATTGAGTATTAAATTTTTCATATACAATATTGTTTCATTATAAACATTTGACATTTCGAAAAAAATTTTAAAGGCGAATCTTAATGGGATGAACTATGCATTTACAGGAACATGTATTAAAGTTTGTTGTAAGCTAATTATTCGATACTCCTTTCGTTCATCAATGTTGTAGCTGATAGGCTGGATATATGTTTTTGTCTTTTTAAATATAATAATGAATACCTCTTGCATTCAGTTTGAACAATCTCCAGACAATTTGAAAACTCATGAATTATATGATTTAATTGCTCAGAATTATCTCTTCTACTAGAATGAGCGTCTTTCTTAATATTAGTTAATAGTTTATTAAAAAATTGGGAATCTCCAATAATATTGTTAATATACTTTCTCGGAATATTTAAATTTGAAAGTAATTCAAAACCAAATCTTTATAAAGTTTAGTATTTGAAGAATTTTTAGGCTCGTCAACACAAAAATCCTCATCCGAATTGTACGCATATGAATCATCCGATTCACTTTCATACAAAAATGGCATTTTTTAATATTTTTCGACGTTATCTCTATCAATAAAAAGTTTTTTATGATTTTGTTCGTAATCATCCAGTGTATTTTGGAGTTTTCCATTCCAATCATAACATTAGCTATACGTTTTTCATTAGAATCGCTCGCAACATATTTTTCAAAATATCCAACATTTGTCTTACAATAACTACCCACTGTTTCTACATTTCCTTCGTTGTTAGTCATATTTTCATTAAGTGAAACTTTATATATTTTCACTAAGTAAACTTTCTACTTAAGTGTTTTCTAAATGAGTCTAAAACAGAATACGCATGAGTATATCAGTTACACGTTGATATAACACATTGAAACGGTCCATTTTCATGATATTCGCCTAAATGAGATAGTAGCGCTTTGTGACACGTAAAATTAATATCACATTTGAAATATTTTGGAAACTCCATATTATATATCTAACATATTAATAATGTGACTTATTAAAATGGAGATATCGATCGAGACGGCGTCTCTGGCAAGCTCAATTTGTAAATATGTTCTTTTTAAAAAGTACCATATAGTTTCAGTACTTTTTGGATATTCGGAATCTAACCAAAAATTCCTTAAAAGTTAACTCAATGGCCTCCAAGATTGTTTGAACAGCAAATAATTTTTCTTCACTCCGGCACGAAAGTACGTCTTCCGTGGTCGCAATTCAGCTTCGAAACAATGGCTTTTGCAGACCGAAAACACACCCTGCCACTTAATGACGCATGCGCTGAAAACAATAGCCTTGGTTTTGCTGCTTATTATTTGGATTTAATTTTAAACAAAAAAAAAAGTGCATATTGTTTGTAAAGTTTTGTGACATTACATTATGTGAATTCATGTCTGTGTGTATAAATTACATATCAAGTAAGTACGTATTTCTATCAAACTTCAACGCTGATCGGCTGTTTTCTAACCATCAAACATGGTTATAGGTAGTGTTATTGTTGTTTAATCCCGGACTATTTTGATATCATCAAATTAAAAATGAATGAGTCTTCATCAGAAGGATCTGCCGATGAAGAGGAAGTTTTTAGAAATTTCGATGAAGATGCAAGACTTATAATACAAAAAGATACGTTGCCTAAGAAATCAGCAGATCGTTATTTATTAGTCTACAATACGTATAAAACTTGGAAAGAAGAAAATAAAAGATCTCTAGCAGTTTGTGAAGAAAGTAATCTGATTGTATATTTTAAATCATTACAAACGAAGCTTAAACCACCAACATTGTGAAGTGTCTGGAGCATGCTTCGCAAGACTTTGAGCACAAGAGATAACATTAATATTACTAATTTTCTGTCTTTAAAAAGTTTTATAAAAACGAATGCTAAAGGATACAAGCCAACGAAAGCATTTGTTTTACGTTGGAATCACATTAAACAGTTTATAGATCTCGCACCAGATGATATGTATTTAGATATGAAAGTAAGTAATTTTTTATGTTGGCTAATGAAATAGTATATGTATGTTTAATACATTGTATTTTTTTTCAGGTCATACTTATACTTGGGATCTGTGGTTGCTTACGTTGCGACGAAATCATGCGTCTCAAAATCCAAGATGTTGAAGACCTAAATAACAAGAAATATCTAGTGACAATTCATGATAATAAAAATGACTACTCTGGTTAATTTCTTATTGGGTCATTATTTTACGATAAAGTAAAGAAATATATTTCTTTAAGGCCAACTGACATAGAGATTGATAGGTTCTTTATCAAGTATCAAGCTAGCAAATGCTTTCGAAAAGCAATTGGAATTCATGAAATAGGTGAAGTGCCTAGTAAAATTGCAACTTATTTAGGATTGCCAAATTCTATGAGATACACCGGACACTGTTTTAGACGGAGTTCAGCCACTCTCTTGTCAGACTCTGGAGCGTCTATGGTTATGATTAAGCAGCTTAGGCGATGGTGATCGGACTTAATAGCGCAAGGCTATGTAGAAAACTCGTTACATAATAGAGAGTTGATTTTTAATGGTATTGTCCAAAACTCCCATCCTAGGAATAATGTTTCAAATTCGTCTATTAGTAAACCAGCAATTCAAAATCAAAATGCTTTTCCAATTCCATCAACGTCTTCAGTACCACTACATAACAGTGTTGAATCTAATAATTATTCTAAAATACCAAATGCTGCGCAGCAATCATTGTTTGAAACAAGGAAAGCTTGCGATGGAAAAGAAAATCAACCAAATTTTGAATTAGACTGGGTTGACTTCTCAGAAGATTTCAATTATGAAAATTCTAATTCAATTACAGGTAAATAAACTAAAAACTTATATTATTACATAATGCAAACATGTATAGCTTATTTCATACTAAAATTCATTTCAAAAGAAGTAACGCAAAGTCACTCTACAAACATTGATTTTCACACAGCTGGAAAGAATCAAAAGATAGTTTGGAATGAATTTCAACCAAATAGTGATAATAATATTAATAAGTTTTTTAATAAACCAGGTATTAAAACGAAATTTAATACAAATTCGGCAGTTAACCAAGCAACGACACCTAAGAAAATGAAAATTAACGAAGAAAATCATACAAACGATTATATAAATTCATCGTTAGAAAAACACAATACAACATTTGAAAACTGTGTTTTTAATAATTGTACTTTTAACCTTCTCAAATGTAACTGTACTGAAAAAAATGAAAGTTAGCTTAAAAAAAGAGAGATATATAGTTATATTCAGTTAATTAATTTTTTTATTCTAGTTAAATTTTATATCAAAAAGTATTATTATATTAATTCAAAGACTGTTTTGCAAAACTAACGACGTATGAAATAAAACTAATAAAGCTATATAAATGTAAAAATTAAATGATGTTTCTTTGTATTTATATATTATATTATATTTATACTTGAATACATATAAATATATGTATCTATATACAGGGTGACCCATTTTAATCGCTACACCTGGATTTTTCGAATTCCAAGACAGATAGGAAAAAATGGTTTAGACAAAAGTTGTAGGGGACGAAGGGGGCCAAACAATGGTCCTAACAAATTTGACCTTGAACTTGACCTTCAAGGTTATTTCAAGGTCAAGTGGTTTTTTTGAATAGGAACGCCTATTTTTGACCCCGGATTCGGAAAGAGCGGAAAATTTCACGTTCAAAACCATATTGAGACATTTTATTCACGGTCATTTCAAGGTCAAATCAATGTCAAACTCCGAAAAATCCATTTTAAGTCGTTTTTCCACGAGTCACAGGCTTAAGTGGTTCAAATTGATCGTTGATTTAAAACGGAAACCCATACACCCAAAACTTTCACATCCTAGTAAACAAAAATCGAACTTGCACATCCGAACCCCATTCTCTTCATAGCCTCACATGCTAAACAGTTACACCAGACATCCCCCAGTCCCACACATCTCTATCCCATGTATGATGTTTGTTTAACGGAAACTTCATGATCATTGAAGCTTCTGTTGTAAATGTGTCAACCTTACGTTTAGCGCTACCCAGAAACAACGACGTGGACGTAGTAAGGACTGTTTCCTTTAGGGTGCTTGAGTGAGTCCCCGTACCTCTCACTGTTCAGGGTACTTAATTAAAGTGAGTCCCTTCGCCTCTCACTGTTCGGGGTGCTTGATTTAAGTGAGTCCCTTCGCCTCTCACTGTTCGGGGTGCTTGATTTAAGTGAGTCCCCGTGCCTCTCACTGTTCAGGGTGCTTGATTTAAGTGAGTCCCTTCGCCTCTCACTTATGTGTTTATCTAGCCTCGAAGCAAATGTTCGAAATTACGACCATTTGCTTTCAGGCACATAGTCAAACGCCTTTGGAAGTGTCGAACGGTGTTTAGCAAAGTTTGCCTTGGAATGGCATCGCAAGCTCGACGAATTCTGTCCATCATGTCTAATCTTGTGATGGGCCTTTCCGCAAAAACGGCATTTTTGAAGTACCCCCATAAGTAAAAATCTAGTGATGTGAGCTCGGGTGAGCAAGCAGGCCATTCAACCGGACCACCTCGACCAATCCATCTGTTACCGTACTGATTATTCAAAAAAGTCCTGACAATTCGAGCGAAATGTGGTGCTGCGCCGTCCTGCTGGAGCCACATTCTCCGTCGCGTTTCTAAGTCAACATCTTCCATCAATACAGGTAGTTCATCTCTTATTAGCGTTAAATACGTGTATTGATTAACATTTTCTTCAAAAAAGTAAGGACCAATCAAATATCCATTAATAATCTCACACCATACCATAATACTCCAACGTCTTTGATGGTTTACAGTTCTGACCCAATGAGGATTAACATCAGACCAGTAATGACAATTATGTCTATTCAATTCCCCATCACTTTGAAATTTTGCCTCATCAGAAAAAAGAACAAAATTAAAAAAGTCTGGATCATTTTCTATCATTTGTAAAACCCATTGGCAAAACACAATACGCTGTTGGAAATGAGCAAACTGTAGCTCTTGGACCAGAGTAATATGATATGTATGATATCGAAGCACCTTCATAATTCTTAAAAATGTACTTTTTGGAATACCGATTTCCCTTTCGACTCAACGAGCGCTTATCTGTGGGTCAAGATGAATTATTGCCAGAATAGTCACAACCCGATTATCATTTTCATCATATTGATGGCGCCCACGTTGACGAACCATGTGTCCACCACGAGCTCTTTGAGTTAAACGTCTGATAGCCATAGCTTCGGGGTGTCGTCTGTCTTGATAGCGTTCAGCATAAATTCTTGCCGTAGCACGATAATTATTTCGGCTTTCTCCTAAAGCCAACGTCATGTGAACGATCTCGTTGGGCGCGTAGTCAGCCATTTCAGAGGCAGCTATTAATTATTATTAAATTTGAATAGTGAAATGGTATAAAAAATAATAATAATTATAATATTCACCCGCATACGGTTACGACCAAAAAAGAAAAATGTTCCTAGATGACGGTAACTTTATCTGACTAAGTGTATTTGCCACAAGTGTTCCGATTGTCACACTTTTGTAATTGTAAGTTTTATAATAAAGTAATAATCATTAAATTATTTCTAATTTGAATTGCACATAATACTAAAACTTGCTTTTATTTTAAATATTGTGAATTATTTCCGTTCAAACTTAAAAAATACTAATATTGATAATGTAATCATTAAAAGCACATTTACAAATAAATTCTGTTCAGTCAAAGATTCTTGTAATAATATCTGAACTGCTGACCGATTTTAATATTTTCCGCACATTTTTAATATTAAACTTTATTTTTGATAGTTTGATTCTAGAAAAAATAGCTTTGATGCTTTTTGTACAAAAAGGAAATGTTGCATATTTATTGTTTCGAAAGTTATGACTATTCTTTTTAAACAATCGCATTATTTACAGCTCATATCTTCAATTTTCTCATAACTTTCGAAAAAATAAATAAAGATACAACATTTCTGTTTTTTACAAAAAGCATCAAATTAGTTTTTTATAAAATTTACAATTAATAAAGTGTGACAAACGTTTTTCTTTTTTAGTCGCAACCACATACAGGCGAATATTATAATTATTAATATTTTTGATACCATTTTACTATTTAAATTTAATAGTAATTAATGGCTGGCTCTTAAATGGTTGACTATTAGCCTAAAAATATTATTGACGCGACGTTACTTTTAGGAGAAAGCTGAAGTAATTATCGTGGTGCGACAATCGGAAATCAGTATTTCAACGTAGGGGCGAAGGGACTCACTTAAATCAAGCACGCCGTACAGTATGAGGCGAAGGGACTTACTTTAATTAAGTGATGTAACTAAATCTACGATCAGTTTGAACCACTTAAGCCTGTGACTCGTGGAAAAAAGACTTAAAATGGATTTTTCGGAGTTTGACCTTGATTTGACCTTGAAATGGCAGTGAAAAAAATGTCTCAATATGGTTTTGAACGTGAAATTTTCCGCTCTTTCCGAATCCGGGGTCAAAAATAGGTGTTCCTATTCAAAAAAACCACTTGACCTTGAAATAACCTTGAATGTCAAGTTCAAGGTCAAATTTGTTAGGACCATTGTTTGGCCCCCTTCGTCCCCTACAACTTTTGTCTAAACCATTTTTTCCTATCTGTCTTGGAATTCGAAAAATCCAGGTGTAGCGATTAAAATGGGTCACCCTGTATATTTTTTTAAAACTCGGCTGCGCCTCGTTTTTGCAAAAGTCGGGCGACCCCACGTTTTCTCTACAGAAAAAAAGGTAGATGCAGAAGCTGAAATAGAGTGCTAATGTAAAAAGTGTCCGCGAGCAGCGATGATGCAGTTAGTAAAAGTGAAAACCAGCCGGCAGCGAAAATAAACATGACGGCGAGCAAGCGGGAGCAGCCGACAACGTTATTTTAACAATTATTATTAATTATTGGACGTACTTTCGAGCCAGAGTAAAGAAAAATAGTATACGATACACTGCTGGAAATATCGGATGTCCGAGCCGATGAAAAATATGGCCTCGGCTTCGCCTCGGCCTTATCTCTCATCGACTCGAAAACCCAACTTTCCAGTCTAGTATCGTAATATACTATTTCATTTACAGCCAAGTAATAACTTTAGATATTGACGACAGTTCCGACAGCAACTATTACAGGCTAAAAAGTCTCATGGTTGTATAAATATCTTTGTTTTAACGTTGGGAATTTTGGTTCTATTTCATTGGCTGACTGTAAAAAATAATAATAAAAATAATTTTTTTAAGTAACATTAAAAAAAGTAAAGACTTGATATTATAAAATCAATAGCATTTTGAAAAAATTTTAAAATTACCTCCAATCTTAAAATGAATGATTCCCTTAGCTCTTAAAGCGACAACCTCTCCAACACCTGATAATGTTATTATTATTTCGTTACGTTTTCGTTAACCACGTCTTTTTGGTTTAACTATATAACAGAGTAAGTAAAACACCGGAAAATCTAATTTATCTGTCAAATATAAAAATATATATTGATATATTTAAGCGTACACGATAATTACAAACCACACGCACAGACGCATGCACACACTATGCCACACATACGCAGCGGCTATAAAAAAAATTAATAAGAAAAAGTTCAGATTATATAAATAGATGTCATTATGAAAATCAAGTCATGCTAATGCTTTTTAATAAAAAGAAATTCATAATAATCATAATCAGTTTTACTGACCCGTTTGGAAAGTTTCAGACGTTAATAATTCTATCAAAACTCGTTCATCAATGTTCTTCGTCATGACTTCGTGATTAATAGTCTGAATAATGAAGTTTCTTATTTTCAGCCATTGTTCGTGATTAATAAATTCTTTATTCAGATAGAGTAGTTTGAGATTAATATCAAAATGAAAAGATTATTGTTAAAAGAATAATAACACAATATTTTGAATTTTAATTTAACGTTAAAGATTTTATATGCGATGTATTACCAATTCTTTTGCTAGTTCTATTTGCAAACATGGAAATTTATCCATGTAAAGGTGAACAGTACGTTCAAGATCTTCTAACAGAGGTTTTCGAACATGAAAAGATAATTCCCACCTTCTACGAACTTCATCTTCTGGTTCCAAATGATATGACAGCCAAGTAAAGTCACTATCATCTGAAAACAACCAAATATATTTATAAAATTACATATTACCATTGACTTCATATTATAAATTTATAATAAATCAATTTTTACTATTTTCCAACTCTTCTTCATTTAAGACAGGTCTACGTTGATAAGTTTATTTATCAGCAAGCAATTTTTCTTCACGTAAACATTTTTTCATGTAGTTGTAATGGTGCCGAAGTTTCCAATTTGCCTGGACACTTCTTCCATGGTCAGATAGGAATGCCTGGAAGTACGTAGCTTTATTTTCAGTCTTGAAAATAAATACGATTTCCTTGGTTAGTTTTTCAAATCTTTGTTGAGTTACGATACTGAAACTTAATCATCTGAACTGTGATTAACTGTGAAGTTATAATGTGTCCCATACTCGCATAAATTTCTCTAGACAGTCATGCTTACTGACATCTTTGAGCAATCTTGCTTTTTCTCTAGAGAGTACCAGTCTTGTCAATTTCGATCGTACTTTTCTGAGTGGTATTTTACTTTTTAGGCGTTCTAAACGCTGCTTCAGTAGTGCTTTTCCGTTCGTTTCTTTTTCAGTAGTGCGTTTCCTTCGTTTTTTTTTTCAAATAATGCTAAAGATCCTACAATAAAATAAAAATTAAATAACAATATATCAGCTATCAATATGTAAAAGTAAATGTAACAGTCCTATCTATGAGCTCTTCTCTTATTTTCACTGCATTACTGCAACCCACTAAACTCATGAATCTACTTACATAAATTAGTATATTAAACGGCACCATCTCATATATTATATGATTGTATTAGTACTAGAGTCAAATTTCATGACCATATAAGGAGTGTGACGTCATTCTACTTATTGATATAGATATAATAGTTTATGTTGTTCAATTAAAACGCGTTAATTTAAAATAATCTCAATGTAACAAAGTATTTTTTATATAGATGTTAAGGCATAGATTAAGATTATAATATTTTTAATTACTTTTAATTACTTTTAATTACTAAATCATATTAAATTTTAATGTGAAAATTTAATTTATTTATTATGTTGCAAATGTTAATTATTATAATAAAGCAGATACTCTGAACTCAAGATAACTATCTAAGAAAATGATAAGAATTCGTTTCATTGATAACAGCTTAGTTATTACTGTTATCAATAAATAAACAATTAATAATTTATTTAAACAAGTAATTGTATATGAATCGAAAGCGTTAGTTTTGTACATAATAACGACATCTTTATAATTTATCAAGCAATAAACTAGTGCTATATATAAAATTTTATCATGTTTTTACTGTAAATATTGCACTATTATATTAACTAACTTTATTAGTTAATAACTTTTGACTCTACTTTTTGCGATAAGTGTAAATTATACTTATCCATATTAACTTCTGTAAATTATACATGATTTAGAATTTCCTTAGCGCTGCCTATTCTATTGTAAACAAGAGAAAATGATTTTGCACACTTGCGTAAACAGCTCGAAGAGGGTTGTCCTGCGAAAATAGGAGGGAAAATCTGTGTATAAATACACTGATTTTTGCACAGGCTAGCATTCTCTCCTAGCCTTGCAAAGTGAGCGCTTGAGATTGAATAAACTTGGCTTATACCTAAGTTCTTTCTCTCAAGTGATTAACTAAGCAATTCTTTCCTTTTCTATTGTAATATACGCTCGACTCATAAAACATTTCGCGCTATGAGAAACTTGGGCTGAATTACATCCTTTTTCCAAGAAAGACTGGACTCTGCTTACGGGACACTTCGCACCATAAGAAACTAGGGTAAAGTCTATCTTTCCTTAAGCCCAATTCAAATAATCATAGATATTTCATTTATAATTTTATTTCTAACTCAATATTCATAAACATATTCGAAGTGTTTATTTTCGTTAAAACGAATTCTTACTCATTAACGCAACAGACCACGAGAGTACGAACAAAATAATAAATAATAGGTGATATAAACATCACATAAATTTCAGTAATTATACATACAGTGTCAATATCCCCAGGTACTTCTAGGTGCAGTGCATTCAAATTTTCATTGGGCAACACCTGATTATTGAGAGGGATATTTTCATCATTATTAATTTCATGCTGATCATTTTGATTATCATCTTCAGCCCCTAGAGCTGGTAACTGTAAACAAACACTCACAATAGGTTTCAAAATTTATTGTATAATTTTTACTGCACTTTATCTCGCCTTTATTAGAATTATCCAGTGTAGCCAGATAATAATGATACAAAATTATCCTATTGTTGACTACAAAACGAAAATCACACAAGCGAAGCCTTTTGAATAAATGAGAAAAGTGAGGTTATGATTTGCCATGCTTGGTATGAGTCATATTAATGATTTTCATGAATGACGCTACAATTTGTTACAGTCACCAATGATTGAAATAAATTCTACAATGCATAATTGATATAACTTATGTACTTACGATGTACTAACGATGTTTTTCTGTCGAGATTTTTACTTTAGATCACCGTTCGGTGAGATTCACTTGATTCACGACAAGGCACCAGTAATTTTTACTATGTTCCATAGTAAAATTTACTTAACCTATAATAATTTTCACTATACAAATAATAATTTTTACTACAGAAATAATAATTTTCATTAAGAGATCTAATAAATATTTATATGTATAAAAATTTACTATGTGTACATAGTAATTATTATTGAGTCCCACAATAATTTAAACAAGATATATAATAATTTATATAAGATATTGTAAAAATAAATATTAAAAATGTAGTAATTTTTACTAGAACTCTAGTATGTCCTGACATTATTATGTTACATAGTAGTTTTTCTTATAAATTTAGTAAATCTATTATTGTAAATTTTTAGAACATCGTTTCTCTCAATGTACTTTCGGAATCCATCTAGTAGCGTCGTCAAGATTATCTTGACTAGGGACCCATCTCCACTCTTCAATTTATGTTTCCTCTCGGATCTTTCACAAACGGTTCATAACGAAAATCTTGAAACTTGGCGGGTCTGTGTTTATCCAGCCCAACACGGTTCGAGAATCAGACCAAAATATGCGAGAATTTACAGGAAAATTATGTTCTCTCGTGACTGTATTTGCTAATCTCAATCAAGCTTTCGATCAAAGCGGCCTGCAATTCTAATCGAGGAATTGTTTCCGAGGATTTTATTGGAACTACTTTACTTTTAGCTATGATTATTACCGTATGGAAATTCCTGCCATTTTCGTAGCGACTACTATTTTCTATTTACAATTAATAGATTTCGGCAGGCTCGCTTTGCCTGTGAATGGCCATTCAATTTAAAAACTACTCGCTTACCATACAACGCTAATTGCACCTTGTGCGAGAAGGAAGGCCGTCTTCTAGAGCAGCATAGTGCCAACGTCTTGGTCACGGGCACGGCCCGCACTATACTACTCCTAAGAGTAGGACCAAGTTGCTGCTGTTTGCTGCCCAGGATCGGAGACGTCTCAGAGGATATCACGCATATCCTCAACTAGGCCAACGGGTGTCGATAGCCCTTGTTGCGATCGTGGGTTCGCCAAATCACAGAATAAAAGGCACGACACTGTGCTCGCACGCAACTGTCCACAAAACGTGATGTAAAGCCAGGAACTCGCACTCACATTCAGCATACACGTTACCAGTGAAGGCTATTATTATAAGCTATCACAACGAAGTAAAGAACTGAAGTCAGCAAGTTAACTGAGAGAGCAACTTGGTAACTGATAGAGAGAGCAACGAGGTGCTGAGAGAGAGCAACGAGGTGCTGAGAGAGAGCAACGAGGTGCAAGAATCGAGTTCTCGAGAACTACTGACTGTTTCCTCTTTCCTGAAAAAGGATCAGAGAGTTTTCTCCAGCATTGGGCCTGTTCGTGGGGCTAATTAGAGTTGCAAGGGTTATAGTGCCGAATTTCCCTCCAAACGTTTACCTGCGCGACAATTGCTGGACGACCATACCCTTTTTTTTGCATCGTGCTCGTACCGCTGGAACTGCCGCATATGTTCATATTCTGGGTTTTCCCCATCCGCAAAAAAAACCCATTAAGCGACGAAGGACCACATCTCCAAATGAACTTTCACTTTTACAGCAACCAAAAACAATGTTATAAATTATTGCTCTCTACTCTCGTGCTACGCACATGGAGCGCAGATGCCGCAGCTCTTTTATCGGTTTTATTATGGGTTTTAGGATAATTGCGGATTCCTAACGAATCTAAATTTAAAGATTCTTTCATTAATTTGTCAAGATTATCAAGGTTATTTTCGATATTTAATTCTTATACATTGTCGATAGTTAAAGTCAAATTTTCTAACGTTTTTCTCGGAAATTTTCCATGAATAGACCAGCCAAGCAAACATTTCGAAACGACAAAATTTTCACTTATTTGACGTGAAACCTTATTTAGAATTAAATCGCAAAAATCTTAACTGATTAACATATCAGTTGTTGTTTGATAAGGTTTCACTAATATTTTAGTTTTATTTAGACAAAAGTTAGAGATTTCTTTGGACAGAGTAAGCGAAGAAAGAGAAAAATTTTCAACCACCAAAACATCTGATAACGTAAATAAACTTTTCAGCAGGGCAAATGGCTAGAGCAATTTTCTCTTTACCCAACGTTATTGATTCTAAACCAAATCCTCTCGAAGAAATATTTACGCTAACGCCTGTTATATCAATCTCATTCAAAACAGTTTTATTTCTCAAAATTACGGTAAGGCCTTCGTCAAGTAAAGCAGAAATTAATTTAGATTTATGCTGACCTTTGATTTCAATAGGAATAACTTTCAAGAAAACATCAAATAGTCATAAGAAGTTTGAGATTGCAACATTATAAATTGCAGAGTTAGATAATTTGATTGTGTTCGTGTTATTATTGTCTTTGTTTTGTAGGTTATCTGTTGATGCACTAGAATTTGAATAGTGCGGTTTAAAGTGTAAAGAGTAATGCTAATTGCCATCGCATTGATTACAATTTTTGGGAATAGAACATTCTTTGTTAACGTATTTAGTGGATAAATAGTTGTAACAGAGATAGAGTTTTCTCACAATTTTCCAACGATTTCTCAGAATATTTTTCAGAAAATCTATACAATTTTCAACAGGATGTTCTAGTTTACGATAATGACAAGTATTTTTTCATTACTTGATGAAATATTAGAACAACTAGTTAAATTATTTGATTTTTCGATCTTAGAATTAAAGTTTGAAAGATGAGAAGTAGCAAGAACCAATTTTGGAGTTGTAGGTATATTTGACTGAGAGATTGTTGAGAAATTGTGAGAATGATTTTATTTATTGCTATTGCTGTGAATATCTATTAATCCTGCGTTTACTGTGATCTCAGCTTCAGTCATTAAAAAATCTGAGATAATTTCCAATGAATATTTTTATCTATTATCAACACTAGTTTTGTATCGAGCGTAATCGCGAAGCATTGCTTTTGGAATTTTTCTTTCTAAATATTCGATAAATTCAGGGCTGTGGGTAACCTTTACTTTCGAAAGATAAGAGTGCTGTAACGGTGTTACTTAATTTTGCTGAGAACTGAATTAAATTTATTTTCCATGAATCTATCGGAGGTAGTTTCTTAACCTCATCTACAAGTTTTTCTTCAATATTTTTTTATTGCCGAACTGTAGTCGTAAGGTGCGCATGACTTCCGTACCTGTGCTAGCAGAAGCAAAGAGAGAATTGGCTGCATTATGCGCTTCATCTTTCAAGCAATCATACAATCTTGTTGTATTTTCAGCTTTGTTAAACTGACAATCTGAGTAAAGATATTAAAGGCTTGTTCGAAATATAACCAATTTAAGGGCTCGCCCAAAAATTCTGGTAATCTACTACCTGATAATCGATTAACTTGAATGAGATTGGACTCTAAACTATTTTCTCCGGCTGCGAATAATTTTTCTAAAATTTCAGCTAATCGAGAAATGGAATTTAAATGTTTCTCATTATTACTACTGCTATTTCCGAAATTTAATTGTGCATTTTGATTGCCCTGTATCTCGGTACTACTAAATACTCAATTGCGCGCGTAACCAACTTCGACTTGTACTTTTTCCTCAACGTAGACATCATTGGTGTAGACAGCTGGAGGGTTCTCGTACAGAATTGTCTGCGCGGGCAGTTCGTCGGACGGCGATACTTCAGTCAGATCACCTCTATGAGCTAAAATGATGTGCTGTCTTCCTCGATAAAGCGACTGTGGTGGTGTCAAATCATGATGGTTACCGCGTACTGATGCCGAACGGTTTCGCTGTTTTGAAGAAGAAAGTGGTGCCAATTCGTATTGGCCACCACGTCTAAAGGCGATTTCTTGTCGACTGCGAAGAGCAATCGGTGCTCATGGCTTCTGCGTGAGGAAGTAAAACCTGCGAGAACTTGATTATCGGTGGCTGAAATAAAGGCCAGTAGTTAGGTGCATTTTCACTATGCCCCCAACGCTGGCCATCATGCCTTGCCGAGAGCAGGAGAAATTTAACAAAGCAGGCCAAGCAGCTAACTACTTGCCCGCGTCAGACTATTTCAACAGCCAAATTATTTGATTTACGCTATAAAATACTTTCTCATTCACCTTATTATCCAGATTTGGTCCCTTCCGATTATTTTTTGTTTCCTAACATGAAAATTTGGCTTAGAAATAAAGATTTTCATCTAACGAAGAAGTAATTGCTGAAACAAATGAGCTGTAATGTTTTATCTTTATCCTACGTTATGTAAATATATAGTTCGAACTCTAAGATATATTCATAATCGCGTTTCTGAGAGCAAGCAAGAAGTTGACACGTAAAGGTACTTTGTGATTGATATTGTTGCGATTATCGAATAGCGAACATAGTGTTATCCACGTAGTTTACTGCTTCGACGGGCCATTTAACATACAACTAAGTACTGTTGCATCTATCGAGGAAAGGCCCGACAACACCGCAACGAATATTTAGTCCAATCTCTAGGCAATATTAATTTTGTTGAAAGAGGAGATAGTCTAAGGCTGCTTTTTTCTCATAAGAGAGAGAGAGTCTTATAAGTTTAGCTGTTAGATTATCATATAGAAAAGGAAATAGCAGGGCTACGACGCTATTTTTGATATTCACACAAATTTTAAACAGCTTTTGTCGCGAAATGGCTCGCTCAAAATTAAAAGTTGGTGACTTAAAAAATCAAGTCTAAGATGACGAATTTTTTAATATAAATCGTTTTTCAAGGAAAAATCGCCTCTTAAAGCTATAAGCAATTAAAGTTAGATAAGTCAATAACACGAAATTTACAATAAATTTATAGAAAATGTTTACATCAAAAAATTACTCGTGATTGCGGAACATTATTTAAAATAAAAATCACCAATTTAACAAATAGTTTTTGAATAATAATTAAATAATGAATTCACAAATTATTCTTTTTGCTATTATATAAATCAACAAACGGGTAACAATCGTTATCAGTAATTTTACATGTATGTACAGTTGAATCGCTATCTTGCAACGCAATTTTAATTGTTTAAATACATTTTTTATTTATTGATAACTCAGTTAAAAATCAGTTATCAAAGTGTCAAATTCTTGCTTCTCTTTCTTAAGGTGCTAGGATCGCTGTTATATATTCAAATTCTCATTATATTTATTTCTTGCAAAACTACTAGCGATATTTACGTGCAAATTAGATTAAATTAAAAAATACGTATTGAATGATTATAATGACTCGAGATTCGAGATTAGCGCATGAAAATTGACTGAAAAAATGTTTTTATTCGTTAATAAAATGTTTTTATTGATTTTACATCGTAAAAAATAAATTTTCCACGCTCGTGACGTCACGCTCCTTATAAGGTCTTGATTTTTGATGAACTGCCCTAACACATTTACGTGTACATGCGCCGTAGTTTTGATAACGCTTTTCCTCAGTTTTTCTATGCATAAAAGAGGTTGAGCATCGCTATAATACATGTATACGAGTAGAGTTAAAAGGGGACTATTTTGAAAATTTGAATTATTTAAATAAATAGTATTTTCATTTAAAGTTACGGACATATTGAACGATCCTCGTATAATGGACAATGTATCAAGCTTATTTCTTCTTCATCTATTTCTAAATATCTGGTACTATCAGCTACGATTGACAATTTAATTCTTTTTATTTTTTAATATATTGTTTACGATTTCAAACTTTTTATAGGATATTTTCATATCCATAGATGTTTCCTCTTTCGAATTTCGACTGATTTGGAGCAGTACTTTTCGTAAACTCTATTTAAATTTTCATTTTTATCTATTTATCCGTAACAATTATAAGGTTACATTTCTATTTATAAGTTTAATTTCAAAAAATTTTTGTAATAAATTACTAGACTACATGAACCAAAATTAGTTTACAGTATTTTATTTATAAAATAATTTATAAATTTACGTTTCCCTTCATCATCAATGATGTTTATTCAAAGCTAAACTTTATAAAAGAGATATTCAATAAATTTATGTCCTAAGAATAAATATAACTTGAGACTATTAAAATTGTTTTATCATATTATTTTAAGGTTAGGCCATTGAGTGAACGTTGTGATGTTCGTATCACTTATAATTTATTTAATAGTTCGTACTCACGTGGTCTTGTTGCGTTAATGAGTAAGAATGCGTTTCTTTCAATTT
This sequence comes from Phymastichus coffea, assembly GCF_024137745.1. Taxonomy (NCBI): domain Eukaryota; kingdom Metazoa; phylum Arthropoda; class Insecta; order Hymenoptera; family Eulophidae; genus Phymastichus; species Phymastichus coffea. The sequence goes on along the minus strand of NW_026706878.1, from coordinate 73,359 downwards.
TACTCTAATTATTAATATGAAATAAATCAACAAATAATGTATATAAGTATGTAAGTAAAATTTCAAGAAAAAGACAGACTTTACCCCAGTTTCTTATAGTGCGAATTGTCCCATAAGCAGAGCTAAAGTCTTTCTTATAAAGGATATAATTCAGCCCAAGTGTCTTATAGCGCGAAGTATTCTATAAGTCGAGCATGAATTACAATAGGAAGAAAGAGGATTTGCTCAGTTAATTACAATGAGAGAAAGAAGTTAGGTATTAGGCAAGTATATTCAATCTCATGCGCTCACTTTGCAAGGCTAGGAATGAATGCTAGCCTGCGCAAAAATCAATCTATTTTCACACAGATTTTCCCGCCTATTTTCGCAGGAGAGTTCTCTTCGAATCTTCGAGAATTATTCGCAATTTTGAGAAATGAATTTTCTAAATTTACAAGTGAATAAACATTAATACTAAAATTTTAAAACATATAAACTTTACAAAATTAGTTATTGATCGTTTCTGTATCATTTACAAATATCACAAATTGTATCATCAAAAGTTATTAACTAATAAAGTTAATTATTGTAATATCACAATATTTACAATAAAACAATAATAAAATTTTACATATATTAATGGTTTACCAATTGTAGAAGTAATTTCTAAAAAGTAATACTCAAATTAGTTAATAACATTGGAATTATACTAAACTTTTATATTTGTAACGGTTTTTTCTATAATCTTATAATGCAATTTGTAACGGAGAATTAGCGACCGTTCCCGTCTGAGTAGCTCGCGGCCGTCCGCATAAATTATTTATTCGGGGATTCGGGAAGCAAAAGACGTTCCCACGACTGAATAACGCGTCGAGCATAAACACGTTAACCGATTAAGTGGCAAACGTCCATGGCTGCAAAGCTTCGATTTGACATTATGCCATTCGTACAATTCTCAATAGATTTGGATGAAATTTGGTTTCCTAATGTTTTAGTGTATGCTCTTTCGAAAAATTACCAAGTTTTTTTGAAAATTTTGACAGAAAAAAAAATACGGCCGATTTTTTCGAAAAAATTCCAAATTTTTTTCAATTTTTCTCCAAATTTCGCTCCCCTGAAAAGAAATGGACCCTAAAATAGGCTCCCTAAATAATTTTTTTCGTGACATGGGACAATTATCTTTCAAGCGCATTCAACTTTATTAAAAAATGTTGATTAGAAAAAAAAATACGGCGGTTTTTGTATCGTAGTGTAATTTAGAAATTCATGATTTTTTTACTCGAAAAATATCAACTTTTGAAAAAAATATTATAGAACAAAAAGTGCTTAAAAGTGGTTAAGAAACATGTGAGAATTTTTGAAATTTGAAAATTTTTTTAAAAATAAAAAATTGAAAATTTTTGAAAAATTTTATAATAATTAAGTTTCTCTCTAAACATGTTTTTTTGACAATTCTTAGTGATTTTATGGCTGGTATGTATTTGAATTCAACCGAAAATGTAACGGAAATACAATCCAAGTTTTGCGAATTTACGCAGCTAAATAAAATTTTTTAAATTAAAAAATCTCCACTTTAATAGTTTTTTTGTTTGTATTTTTGTATTTTGTAATTTTTGTTTTTTTGTATTTTTTTGTATTCAATTTTTATGTTTTTAGAAATATTTCTTTTTGACAATCATTTGTTATCAATTATTTACTTGTGTAAATTAGCAAAGCATTGACTACAATAATACTTTTTACACTCTTTGCACATGTAAAACGTACGAGTAGTACATCCTTGTCCATTGCAAGCTCTTCTTCTGATAGGCTCAAATTGTGGTTTTTCAAATCACCTAATTTAGCGTTTTTGACATAACTATCTACAATACTCAAAGCGAATTTCTTTGCGCTTACTTTTTTTTTGCCTGAACAAGCATTATAGAGTATTACTGCATTTGCAATAGAAGACTGGATAATTCTCATCAATATTGGCCAAGTCCATCTCTTACTTCTAATAATAGGTAATAAAGCACTACAGTACTGATCGTGTAGATCAACACCTCCCATAAATAAGTTGTAAAGTGAAAACACAAGTGGCATAGAAATGTCAGTTCTCATTTTTTTTTCTTTGGAGTAGCGTTTCACTTCTTTTGTTGGTGTAACACCAGCTGTAGTTGAAATAATCGAAACTTGTTTCGAATCTATCACGGTTACGAAGTTCATTCCGCTATTTTTTTCATATTGAACTTTAAAAGTTCCACGAGGAGCTTTTTTATCAATTTCATTTTTTACTGGTATACGATCTTTCCTAATTACACCAGTAGCTCGTAAGCCAAGCTTTTTTAAATGAACAAGTAAGTCTGGATTTGTGTAGTAATTATCAAACCAAAGATGGTATTCTTCAATTTTCTTTCTAGAAATTAATGAAAGTAAAGCTTCGCTCATAGATAAAACAGCTTGGCTTCCTAGAGCAATACTTGACAATTCATCATTATGAGTGCCTTTGCCACAGTATATGTCACAGTCAAAGAGGTATCCATCAGCACCACAAATTCCAAGCTCTTTCATTCCCCATCGAGTTGGTTTATTTTTTATAAATTGTTTGATCAACAGTCTACCAAAAAATTTAATTATCATTTCGTCCTGTCTGAAAAAAACCAAACTGTTTTATAGTTTTCCTAAAAATTTCTAATATAGCTCTAACTCTCCAAGCACGATCTTTTTTATTTTTATCTGTAGGTTTGGAGCATTTGATTTTTGATTTGATTTTCAAAAACTTTTTCAACGACATCAATGATCTAACTACTGGGGACTCGAGTAACTCATTTTTGGACCAATAATCTTTTTCAGATATTCTTTTGTTGAACGCAGAAAGAATAATAATGGCAACAAATTTATTTAGTTCTTCTATTGTTATATCTAAACCGTTAAATTTTGAAGCTTCAATGATATATTCTTTTATATTTTTACAAAAGAACATTTCAAATAATTCAACAGGGGTACTATTAGCAATCATTTTACGATCTTTATCTTTTAACAAATATTTATTAGATGGAATTTCATCATACTTTTTCTCTCCATCTGTCCAATCGTATACATGATCTTCTTGCAAACGTTTCTGAGTGTTAGAGTAACTTTTTTTAACTTCATGGTACGATAACAATTTTTCAACAATTTCTTGAACATCGTTTTCATCATCAGCGTCGTCATTTTCATCAGCATTATCTTCATTTTCGTCATCATTATCTTCATCACTAACATCTTCAGAATTGTTAGATTCGTTTTCAGATTCTGAATCTGAACTCTCAGGATATGGTAGCATAACAACATCTACCGTGTCATCATTTTCAGACACTTCACAAGATTCACTTGAAAATGCAATTTATTTTTTATTTTTATTACACCTTCTTTGAGGTAAAATGCGTTTTTTTCCAGACATAATACCAGCAATTATTTGAGAAAACCAAAATTAAAAAGAAAAAACTTAATTACAAGTAATTGCCTTTTAAGGTTTACAAAATATTTGAATGAAATGGTTGGATATCACACCACCTCAAACTAAAAATGTTAAGTTGATAAACTACACGGCATACGACAATAACAAAATCCTAAATTTTTTGAAAATATACTTTCACACAAAAAGAAATTTTGTTTGAAATAAATCCCTTCTAAAAGGCTTTCAAAATATCGCTGAAGTAAAATTGCAGGGGTAACTCGAATTACATTTTTCAAAATAGCAAATGCTACAAAAAAATATCGACAATAGATATAAGATTATGATATTTTTGTAATTGATTTTTATAAATTAAAACTGAAGTTTATTATTATTATTTTATAAAACTTGCTTAGTAATGTGTTACGGCCAAGGCCTTTATTCATAACATATGTAAAATTAGTAATTTGAAGTAAACAAATATTTCTAAAAATGAACTATTATAGAACTCTTCTGCTCAAAATAATGAAAAATACTTATTAAAAAATGTTATAACACATACATTTACTTAAAATTGGCAAAAATAAGCACTTCCAAAAAAAAGTATAAATATTTTTGGATTTTCGGGAAATTCAAATTTTCAATTTTCCAAAAATTTTCCAAATTATTTAGTAAAAATTCACACGTGTTCCTCGACTAATTCTAAGCACTTTTTGTTCTACAACAATTTTTCCAAAAGTTGATATTTTTTGAGTAAAAAAATCATGAATTTCTAAATTACACTACGATACAAAAACCGCCATATTTTTTTTCTAATCAACATTTTTTAATAAAGTTGAATGCGCTGGAAAGATAATTGTCCCATGTTGCGAAAAATATTATTTAGGGAGCCTATTTTAGGGTCCATTTCTTTTCAGCAGAGCGAATATTGGAGAAAAATTGAAAAAAATTTGGAATTTTTTCGAAAAAATCGGCCATATTTTTTTTTCTGTCAAGATATTGAAAAAGCTTGGTGGTTTTTAGAAAGAGCATACACAAAAACATAAGGAAACCAAATTTCATCCAAATCTATTGAGAATTGTACGAATGGCATAATGTTAAATCGAAGTATTGCAGCCGTACACGGAAAGCCTGAGCCATAACCTACTATATGTTGGTGACAAAGCGCCACCTATGAAACTAGCGAAAATACCACATACATATTATGCGACAAGCACTTGCTAAACTGCTGGCTTGTCACCTGAATTCTTGGCGACAGGGGGGACATGTGATTTCTGAGTGCTTGTCACTGTGATTGGTTGAGACGCTCATTATTTATCACTTTATATCAACTGTAAATTTATTCTTACAGTTGAGTCTTGAAAGCGTTATTTTAGAAATATAAATAAACAGTTAATTTTATATTTAGATATATAAATAGTTTTTAAATCACAAATTAAAATTAATTATTCATTTGGCGAATGACTTATTTTATTAGTAAGAAATTGTAAAATAAGAGAAAATAATATGTATATATATATTGTAACGGGGTGAAACCGTTTAATTATTATATTCGCGTGATTATATTAAAAGGACACGCGTAATTGTCAATGCTCACTACATATCCGGGAGAGCACGAGAAAGTATGCGTCAGTCAACCAATAATTGTTAATAACCTATACTAAAATGAGTGGAAGCTATGAGGTAAAAGCGGATCCAAAAACACTTGTTAGTAATATGAATGGTATCCTTTATTATTCCTCAAAATTCACAAAAGGTCGGTCCGCGCGTTTGTTTACTTGAACGCTCGCTCGTCGACAACACGTTTTGCCGGTACGCTCTCTGCTCTTTGTTATTAGAGCCGTTGCATGCACGCATCGAATGTTAGCATCAAATTATAATTCATGTGATCGCGATCGCGAGATTAAGCTGGCCAGCTTACCTTCTACTTGCAGGCGATCGGAGAAAACCACGACAAGTCGCACAGCACGGAACAGTTTTTGTATTGTTTGTTTTGCTCGCGAGTCGCGAATGCGCGCACGGAGTGGTTTCGCCCTCGATGGCGAAACCTCACACACACACACACACTGCTTGGCCTTCAGCTAGTGGCTGGATGGCTCCTTGGAGGCAGCTGTCACGGCTATCTGGCATTCTCGGCAATCGCTGATCTGGCGTATGGTTGATAAGGGCACGTGAATCGATCGATGCGGTAGCGTAAGCGGACGGACACTATGGTGGTCTAGGCTTCACTCGTTCAAATTCGGTCGCGCGCGTTCCGTCTGCTCGCGTGCCGAATTCCTTCGTTACCTATTTTGTCCCCCCGGCAGGTGCTGCCCTCACAGACAGCAATTAAGTTAAATAGTCAGCGCTAATTTGACGTTTACCGTCACAGCCCCCTTCCAGTCTGGACCTATAGGGTCCTCGACGATAATTCTATTAGCGCTGCCTTTTCCGAGGAGAAGAAGAGGAAGGGTAATAAAGGGTTACAGTCCAAGTGATGTTAAATTCGTATTTTATTGAGCGACAGGGCGACATATCGGTGGCCCTGCCCACGGCAGGGCATCATCACCTAGCTGGTCTTGGTGGCATTTCTTGGCCCTGTTCGTCCAACGGGGGTCGGCCGCGCGCCTCCCACCCCAGCCTCTCTTGGACCAGGTCGGCGTGCTGTCGCACGCGTGGACAGCGGTCCGTGCGGGTCACCCCGGGGTAGTGGCACACGTTGCACCCCTCCCACTGAGTGCGGGAAAGGGTGCCCCGTGGGAGGCCTCGCTCTCTGGGGGTCAGAGGCAACCCGTTTCTACGGTTCGGGGCGGACCACAACGGTCTTTCAACCGTGGAGTCCGCGCCCGCGGGGCCTAAAACCACATTAATGTGGATAGGTCCCGTTGCTTGACCGCCCTGGCTCCCGTCCACATTTACCACCAGGTTTACCCCGCACTTTTGCGGGCCCTGGTGCGACGCACTCCCCGACGTGGTTTCCGGAGCCGTTGTCCTGGCTCCGGCGATCGGAGACTGGGGGAGGCTCGTGGTATCGCCACTCGCCGGGCCCTCGATGGCCTGGCGGAGGCGCCGCTGGACCTCCCTTAGTGCCGACGCGAACTGGCGACGGCGGGACACCACTTTCTCCCAATGATCTAGATCATCTGGGTGGTGCCCCGCGGCTGTGTACGCGTCGTACTCGGCGTACACAGCCCGTTGGAGGGCGTTGAGGGTCGTCCAGCCTCGCTCGACCTCCCTCAACCCCTCGACTATCTCCTCCCAGGTCCTTTTGCCAGACGGTGGTGTCTGGCTCGGGAACCTGGGGGGCCAGGTCGCGTCAGGGGCACCCTCTTCCGTTTGGGTGCCCACGGATGTCGTCGGGGCCTTCATGGGGATTGGCCCTGCTGGTGGTCTCGACGGTGTCGCGGCGTCGTCACGCGCGATGCCGGGTGCCATCGACGGCGTTGCGGCGGTCTCCTCCACCGGGAGCTCTTCTATGAGCACGGAGGACGAGCTCTCGTGAGCTCGAACCCGTGCTCGCTCCTCTTCCTCCTTCTTCATGGCGAGCAGGTGGAGTGCGGCGTGCACCACCCCCTCGACGGCGGGACCTAAGTCCAAGCCGATGAGGGCGGCTGCCGCTTGCTCGAACTGTTCGAGCGTAATCTGCATCCTGTAAATGTCCAGTGAGTTAGTATCCTGAAATAATTTTGGATATCGAAGGTGGGCGCCTGTTCGGCTGCCCAGGGCCTTCGTCGCCGGAGTTGAAGGTGGGGTCCTTGGCGTCGGTCTCCCAGGTCCTTCGTTCGCCGTGTATCATGCATTCAGGGTCGTCGCTTTCGGTGGTCTGCCCCTCTTCCTCTTCCCGATGATAGGAGGAGGGGCTCGTGTTGTTTGTCGATGTTGTGTAGTGTGTGTAGTTTGCGCGGACTTACGAGGTCTTCCTCGTGGGCGCTTCGTCGGGTTAGTAGGAGGGATATCTAGTGGGACTCGGCTGGGGGGATTACGGAGAGTACGGCGAGGTGATTTCGGAGTTGTCGCGTTGTCATTTCGGAGTGTATTATCTGAAGTGTCGACGCTCCCGTTTACGTGTATCGATTTATCGCTCGCGTTGGGCGGGACGCTTATCGCCTTGGTTCCCTCGGCGGTAGAGGTCTCGTCGTCATCTCGCGTTCGGGTCCCATTTTCCGGTATGTCGTCGTCTCGTCCATAATAGGGTTTGAGGTCCTTAGCGTGTATTAGCTCCGTGACCTCCTCCTGTTGGTTGGCGAGACGATATGAGTTGGCACCAAGTACCTTCGTGACGATAAAGGGGCCGATGAACTTGGGTGCTAGTTTCGCAGAAATGCCCTGCGCCGCGCAGGACAATATGCGATTCTTTTTCCACACCCAATCACCTTCTTTAAACCTATGGTCCCTGTGCTTGGCATTGTAGTACTTGGACTGACTCAGGGACTCATCCGAGGCGCTCTCGTGAGCTTGCTGAATGGCGGAACGGCTATTCTGCATATGCTCGTTCCATTGCCCGATTCGAAGCAAACCCTCCTCTTGCTCGGCGAGCTCGTCCATCCGTTTCCGGAGAGTATTCGGGGCTCCCGGTCGTCTGCCGTAATTGAGCATGGCCGGACTAACCCCGGTGGAACTATGGACGGCCGTATTCAACGCGAACATGAGTTCGGGTAGCGCTCGGTCCCATTCCCTATGATTCCCCTGCAGATATGACGTTATCATCGTCTTCAAGGTGCGGTTAACCCTTTCCGTAGGGTTAGCCTGTGGGGTATAGGTTGGGGTGAAGGTCCGTTTTATCTGATTTACCTGATCTCTCAGGTACCCGTCCACCAACTGATTGCGGAACTCGGTGCCGTTGTCGGATAAGAAGATCTTTGGCGTGCCGAAACGTAGGATTATTCGTTCCCGAAGTTCCTTCACGATCGTCTTGCCGTTAGCACTACGTATGGGTATACATTCGACCCATCGTGTGAATACGTCGATGAATACCAGGACGTATTCGTGCCCTCGTGGGCTCTTCGGAAAGGGTCCGGCGATGTCGCCCGCGACCACTTGACAAGGCATAGACCATGTCCGGTCCTGCATGAGCCCGCGCGGTGGTCGCTGCTCGACCTTGCACTGTTGGCAGACCTGGCACTTTTGGACGTATCCCTTCACATCCGTGTACATTCCCGGCCAGTAATAGGACTGGGCGACACGGGCGAAGGTCTTCTCGCGTCCTAAGTGTCCTGCCGTCTCCAGGTCATGGTTTTCGCCGCTTTGCGTTCTTCCGGGGGCACGACGAGTTTCCATTCGTCGCCATATCCGTCTCCTCCTTGATGATCGTAATTCGGCTTTCGGTGATACATCACCCGGCCGACAACCTTCCAATTCGGGTATTGTTCTGGTTGGCTCTCGACGCGTCGGAATTGATCCGTGTACCAGGCGCTGTCCCTTGGCTTCGGCTGGTTCATTGAGCCAACCTCTGCCCTCGTGGGCTCGAAAGCGCGTGATAAGGCGTCGGGCAATACATTGTCTGCCCCCTTTCGATATTCGATCTCGAAAGTGTGGCCTTGAAGTTGTAAGGCCCATCGGGCGAGACGTCCAATTGGATTCTTCAGGTTGTATAGCCATTTCAGGCTATTGTGATCAGTTACCACCCTGAACGGGTAGGCTTCTATGTATGGGCGAAATTTTTGGATGGCCCACACGACCGCCAAGCATTCGCGCTCCGTAGCTGAGTAGTTTTGCTCAGCCGGATTAAGGACTCTGCTAGCGTACTCTATGATTCGGTCGCCGTCTCCTGCTTTTTGTATCAGGACGGCCCCGATTCCGGTAGCGCTAGCATCTGTCTCCAGCACGTATTGCCCATCGGGTTCCGGTAATCCCAGGCATGGTGCGGACATCATGAGTGCCTTAATTTTGGCGAAGGCTTGTTCCTGTTCCTCTCCCCACACATATTCGCTCTTTTTTCCTGTTAACCTCGTTAACGGTTGAGCGTGTGTGGCGAAGTCGGTCAAGAATCTGCGGTACCATGAAGCAACCCCCAGGAAGGTGCGCAGCTGTCGCACGTTTCCTGGTCGTGGGTACTCCACGATAGAGCGCACCTTTTCAGGGTCTGGCCTGATTCCCTCGCGGTTGATCAGCAGGCCCAGGTACTTGGCTTCAGACTTGCAGAAGACGCTTTTCTCTCGATTAATCGAGAGGCCAGCTTTGCACAACCTGTCCAATACGGTTTTTAGGTGTCGTAGGTGATCCTCGAAACTGGACGATACCACTATGATATCGTCCAAATAGGCGAAGGCGAATTCGCCTAATTCGGGACCGATCACACTATCGATCAACCGCTGGAAGGTGGCACCGGCGTACGAGAGACCAAACGGCATTCGTACGAACTGGTAATGTCCCAGTCTGGGTACGGTAAAGGCCGTAATCGGCCGAGATTCGATCTTGAGTGGGATCTGGTGATACGCGCTACTGAGGTCGAGCGTGGATATATAGCGCGCGTTTCGCAAACGCCTTAATATATCTTGCATAAACGGCAAGGGATACGCATTCGGCTCGGTGACTTTGTTGACCTTTCTGAAGTCAATACAAAATCTGTACGAACCGTCCTTCTTGCGTATCATAACCACTGGGCTCGACCAGCCACTGTCTGCTGGTTCGATTACCCCTTGGGTTAACATTTCCCTTACCAGTTTATGCATTTCCTGCTCGACCTTGTGCGATACCGGGTAGTAACGCTGTTTAATTGGCTTCGTATCACCGACCCGAATCTCGTGCCTGCCGCACATCCCAAGCCCGTCGGGGCTCGGGATAGGGCCTCGTTGATGGTCTTCTGCAGCATGGTCTGTTGTGTAGCCGTAACCTCGGCTAGTCCGATTGTGACTAATCTCGGACCAGCCTCCAAGCTAGCTACTTCTAGCTCCATTTTGGCCTGCGATACCTTGAACAGCGATGTGTTATCGTCTGGATCAAGTACCGCTCTGAACAACCTGATGAAGTTCACTCCTAAAATACATTCTTCGACGAGGGTAGGGAGGATGGCTACTCTCGTCGGCATCGTCAACCCTCCCACGGTGAAAGGTAGCATGGCGTGGCCGACGATCGTTAACTTACGACCGTCTGGTAATCCTGCTGTTCCCGCGTGGGTGGTGTCCAATCTGACGCCCAGCACAGACGCTATTTGTAGAGCATTACTACCCATGGCTGTGGTGGAAGCTCCCGGATCATAGAGGGCCCGTATTTGGAAGTCCCCTATGTTCACCGGTAGCCATCAACGCGTCTCCTGTTCCGGGGAATATCGGGAAACAGCTTCGACGGCTCCACAGCTTTGCTCTTTATTCGTTATAGCGCTAACCATTGTGCTCTTGCGTGGTCGAGTGACGTTACTTGTCGTCCGAGCCCCTTTGGTTCGGACAATCGGAGTTTCCTTGAGGTTCTTCTTTGACGATTTATCTGCCTTTGCCCGTGCCCCCAAGGGCGTGTGCGATCCATACGTCACCGCCTCGGCTGGTCTAGGGTCTCTGGCTTTACTAGCGTCGTAACCCCTCTTCTCCAAGTGCACTCTACCGCCACGCTTACCTTTGGCGTCAGCAAGGGAGTTCTCGTTCTCGACGCCCAACACGCTCGCTTCTAATGGCGTGGGCTGTGTTGACGGAGGCTGCGAGATCTCTTTGACGGGGTTTGGGTTACTGGGTGAAGGAGTGCGATCAACCCCACCTATCCACTCCTTTGCTCGTTTCCCTTATTACACTGGGGACAGAACTTCCTATAGTAACCCAGTAGGCCGCACTCGGCACATTTGATCGGCCCTGAGAACTCTCTTCCTCGTTTTCGGGGAGTCTCCGGCCTTTTAGTTCGGTCCTCGGAAGTCGAGCTTTTGTCGGCGCGGTTATTCTTCATTTCCGCCGATATTTCCTTAAGGGACAACAGCATTTGGTTGAATACGTCAATGGGTAGAGCCTTCTTCTCGCCATCGACGGATTCCAGACTCGGATTAGGTGCCGCCCCCGGGGGCGTCGGTGTGTAGACGACCTGGTGCGTCACCTTTTCGAGTACCTTTTCCATGCGTTCCAATCTATCGCTGACTTCCGGTTTGTCGCCGGACATTGATGCCACTTTCCCTTTACGACCCTTGCTCGCGTCGGTGCGGGGGTGATATGCCATCTCAGGATACAAAGTCGACTGAGGGTCTGGTATCGTCCGCTCCGTCCTTTGCTGGTGCAAATTATTCTGGGCCGTCGTGGCCAGGTCGTTCAGGGTCCGTACGGAGTCCACTTCTGATCTCCGTATTTGGCTCTGGATTTCGGGGAGGAGGTTGGCATGTAGTAGGTCCAGCTGGCTCTCGTGTGACATTTTTGGGTTCAGTCGACTCATTAGGCCCATCATGTACGCGATGTATACATTCGCGGGTTCGTCTGGGCCCTGGTATCGGCCTTGAACTTCTTTGGTCAGACGCTGCTGCTGTTGCCTGCTGGTCCCAAACCATGCTCTGGCGTCCGCCTCGAAATCCGCGTAGGAGAACCATTCGTTGCGCATTGCTTCGAACCAGACGAGGGCAGGACCGGTGAGTAGTTCGGATACGGCCATGAGCATCTCGTCTTCCGTAATTCCAGCGCTGCTCCTTGAGTTGTCCAACCTTGATAAGAAGGTGTCAATACTCGCGTTGCCTTCTCCGGAGAACCTGAGTTTCCATTCCCGGACGATGCGGCCGACGTCCCTTGTTGTCGACCACTGGTTTTGACGTCTGTTGGGATGGCCACGTACTCGGCCGGTGGTTGTTCACTTCAGTATCAACTCTACCGAGTTGATGCTGTCCACCCTCTCCGAAAGGGGGCGTTCGGTGGGGGGTGCTGCCGGCGGCCCCCGAGGGCCTCAGTCCGGGTCCGGCTGGGGTGCTCTGGGGTAGCCTGGCGTCGTAATGGCATGTGAATGTGTCCTGGAATGCGACGCTCCTACGCGTGTTTTCGGGTTGCGGTTCCTCATTGGAACTGTTCGACTCGTCTTGCCGCATAATTTTGTGTACGGCATTCTCCAGTTCCTTAATCCTGGTTGACAGGTTGTCCATTTGTTCCTGTACCTTGATGTTGGTCTGGACGATTTGTTGCATTATTTGGGTTAGGTCAGACGCGTTCGAGTTCCTTGATTCTTGTACCTCCCATTTCCTCTCATGTTCCCTGGACCGGAAGATAAGGTCTTGTATCATCACCGCGAATGCTGGCGGGAGTTTAAACTGGTAGCCTTCGTCAGTCGTTATAGTAATTTCCTTCTTACTATTTGATTTTTCTCCGCTGTCCAGGGCATTCGCGAAGTTTATCGCGGTTTTTTGAACTCGCGATATTACGTCCGCACTCTACAGTGATTGGGCTAGCGGATGTTCTCCTTCTTGCTCGGATGCTGTGTGTTCCTGGCATATGGATACTATTAGCTCCCAGCGTAGGGCGGCTCTTTTGGCTGAACTGCTGTTCTGGTTGTCGGTTTCCGCGAAATCTGCTGCGGAATAGTCGCCGAGTAACCAGCTTTGTAGTCGTGCAGCTCTCGAGAGCTTGGTTCCGCTTGTTTTGAGCTCCAGATGCTCGAGGTATTCTTCGACTTCTTCCTCCTGGAGCGTCAATACCCAATTTTCTATTTCATTCTGAGTGTGGTCCATGATTCGTTGTTAGGTTACTTGCGGTTAAATTCTATGTAAAATTACAGATGTGATGCGCGCGTGCGAGTGTTGTATTAAAATTCGTATGCCGAATGAAAAAAAATAATTAAAATTTTATTGGCCAACACTGGGCTTGATCGACCGCGTTTTACGAATTATTTGCCGAAAGATTCTTCGCTCGTTAGTACGCAATATAATTATCCTACCTATCAGACGCACTAACTGTTTGTTAGTACGGCTGTGTGAGTTAGTATTCAAAATATTGTAACGAGCGTTGCGCGTAATCACCAATAACCGCTTTTAATAATATTAAAAAAAACACTTTTACGTTACGACAATACAATGTCAAATAAAATTATAGTATTCAATTAAATTAATTTTGTTTGAAAATTGCCGGTGTTAGTTTTCCCCGGGCCGACGGGTATAATATTATTTACGGCAACTTTCAAAATTCGTTGGTGTTTACGTTACAGAATCTTTCGGTCGCACTCGCACGCGTTCACAGTTAATATTTACAATTTTTCGTCGCGGCGGGCCTTCGCAAGCTAGCTAATAGGTTTTGTTTACTAGTGTGGCCTTCGGTGTCGAGTGCGCATAACAACACTTGACTGCCACCTGAGTCGCTGGTTGACCGAGCGCAAGGTTAATATTAAAAACCGGTGTTTTGAACAATCAGAAACACCGTAGGTTCTTTAACGTTGGGCGCCATGTCACGGGGTGAAACCGTTTAATTATTATATTCGCGCGATTATATTAAAAGGACACGGGTAATTGTCAATGCTCACTACATATCCGGGAGAGCACGAGAAAGTTTGCGTCAGTCAACCAATAATTGTTAATAACCTATACTAAAATGAGTGGAAGCTATGAGGTAAAAGCGGATCCAAAAACACTTGTTAGTAATATGAATGGTATCCTTTATTATTCCTCAAAATTCACAAAAGGTCGGCCCGCGCGTTTGTTTACTTGAACGCTCGCTCGTCGACAACACGTTTTGCCGGTACGCTCTCTGCTCTTTGTTATTAGAGCCGTTGCATGCACGCATCGAATGTTAGCATCAAATTATAATTCATGTGATCGCGATCGCGAGATTAAGCTGGCCAGCTTACCTTCTACTTGCAGGCGATCGGAGAAAACCACGACAAGTCGCACAGCACGGAACAGTTTTTGTATTGTTTGTTTTGCTCGCGAGTCGCGAATGCGCGCACGGAGTGGTTTCGCCCTCGATGGCGAAACCTCACACACACACACACTGCTTGGCCTTCAGCTAGTGGCTGGATGGCTCCTTGGAGGCAGCTGTCACGGCTATCTGGCATTCTCGGCAATCGCTGATTTGGCGTATGGTTGATAAGGGCACGTGAATCGATCGATGCGGTAGCGTAAGCGGACGGACACTATGGTGGTCTAGGCTTCACTCGTTCAAATTCGGTCGCGCGCGTTCCGTCTGCTCGCGTGCCGAATTCCTTCGTTACCTATTTTGTCCCCCCGGCAGGTGCTGCCCTCACAGACAGCAATTAAGCTAAATAGTCAGCGCTAATTTGACGTTTACCGTCACAATATAGATATATATATATATAGAAGGAGAGAGAGATTTGCATTAAATAAAGTAATACTTTATTCGTATGGTTTTTAATTACAATTTATGCCTGGTAGCAACATACAAATTTTTTTTTATTTGCCTAATAACACACGGCAATCTCGATATTAATGATTCGAGTTTAATCATTCCTCTAAGCTCGCTATGTTTCTTTACATTATACGCATAATAATGACAATCAAAAGCAATAACATACAATGGTATGTAACAAAAATAAACAACATTTTCGATTACATAAATATTATCGATAATACCAAATTTTGGATTATCTTCGTTAATATCTACCAGAATAACTAATGTCATTAGAAGTTACTTGTGATACAGTGCACATATGACTACTTTTCGGAAAATATAAATTATAAGATTCATCTTTCAGTACAGCCCCAAAAGTTAAGTATAACTCATCATATTTTTCGTTTTTTAAAGACATTAAAGCTAACTGATGGCGTTTGCCAACTGTTATTAATATATTTCTTCGAGAAGTGGTTGCTTGGATTATTTCTTTAATTTCAACGTGCTTAGATTCGAATCTCATTGTGGATCATTTCATGACGGGCCCATTTTGTAACATTAAACGAATATAATGAATTAACGCATGAAATTTAAATTTCAATTCGCCAAATAATAGTATATACAATCGATTATGACTTTTTATTAGTTTTAGCAAAGTAAATCGGATCTAGTGTGTTCAGGCGCAGTCGCTATATCAATTATTTCTCTAAGAATAATATATAATTTCCAAACATTATCTTTTTTATCAACATGTTGGCCAACCATCAATCCAAAATATCTGATGAAAAATATCATTTCTGCAGCTGACATTTTTAATTTTCCATTGCCTCTCATATATTCAACACTTATGTCACAAGGTACATTACTATTTTCATAGCCAAAATCGATGTTTTTCAAAACATGATTAACATAATCAGTTGTAAAGTAACCATTATCAATTAAAGCAGATAAAATTTCAGTCATATCGTAGTTTCCGACGCCTTCAGGCAAGTCATGCATTGGATCAGTTGACTGATTTTCAATGACATGAAAATCCGGTAACTGGTCGAAACAACACTCTTCTTTCACACCAGTCTCTTGGCAAACAATTTTTTTTATCTTTTCATTATCAGTTTGAAGTCTTTTAATATCGTTTTCATACTTTTCTTTACTACGTAATAAAGCTGTGCACTCTTCTATCATTAATTTGATTTCGGCAGGACTAGCATAGCACATACGACAACAGCGAGTATTTGTAAACGAGCTAACAAACCCTAACATTGAATTGAGACCTTTATGATCACCTGTGAAAATACACGCAATGGGATATACTTTATATACTTCATTTTCAACAGTAATTGTTAAACCAGTATTTCTTAATTCTAATAGATCTTCTTTCAACTTATAAAAAATTTCGCTATTACTCGCGCGATATTTTGATCGGTCCTTTGTATAAAAAATATCGCTAAGTACAATACTTTCAAGTTTCGAGACAAAACTAGGAGGAAATGCAAGTGATGTGACGTAAACGTAACCAACTGCGTTTACACCAGCATGTGCTCCCATGCCATTGCCAGTCTCGAGATCGTCAAACGAAGCGCTTATAGGTATAGCTATACCGTCTTCTTTAAAGTTAGATAATATTTTTTGCCATAATCGGCCTTGGACAAAATTAATCAACAATTTTGTTTGAGATCTCACGTCTTTCATATAATTAAGCATAGTTTTAAATAACCCTGGGATCTCTAATATTTTAGTTAACGAGTGACGGAGTGGCAAATGAACAACTTGAATCGGATCGTTTTTAACGGTAACTAAACTACCTCTTATCTTAAAAGTTTTTTGGCATTTGATAGCATGAACAGTTGGTTCAACGTAAAGTCCTTTTTTTTAAATAACGCTAGACGTTTTTATTCGTTGAAACATCCTTGAACGGATCCAAATATTTAGTAAAAGTGCGCTTGATGTCATTTGAAATATCATCATCAATAATTTTGAGAACTCCTGATTTCAGTGCGTCTAATAACACAGGATTGTACGTTTTTGTTATAAAATTTCTTATAAGATTAACGATGAATTCAATATCTTTGTCAGCGAATTTATACTTTTACAGCACAGCGGCGATATATTCAATTTGCTTATTCAAGTCAGTCTCCACTGTTATTATTTATAAAAAAAATTATAAAGATTTTTTCAGTGAATTGTGATGTTTCTACCTATATTAAAAAATTTACTACCGCTATTTGACAAAATTCAACTATAAACTGAGAACTACAAATGCAATTTTATATTCAACTGAAATTGACTTTACGCCTTCAAAAATTTACGCTATCTGTTTTTGTATTCTACTGTAAAAAGTTGTGATGCTCTTTGTACTGCTTGTTGATTTGTGTCCGTGAATTTTGTAAAAGTACTTATGAAAAAAGCTCCATAAGTGACAACTAGCTTTCGGATATTCTAAATTTAATGCATAAAACAATTTAAAGCATAAGTCTACTGCTTGAGTTGGCCCGTCACAACTGTAACTATGTCGACCAATTACAACATAAAAAGATTTTATATCATCTAGAGCCCCGCAAAAAATAATGTAAGGCTGTGGCTTGTCAGTGCGCTCAGAATAATACTCATATTTCTTGTTAATAAAATCTTCCAATTGTGCATAATTTTTTGGAACCTGTCAATAATTACCACGTATAATCATAAATATTCACAAGTCCAACTTGTACCGAATTATAAAATCGATTATATATACCTCAACGTGTTCTACGAATGAGTGAACGCTATCCAATGCAGATATTTTCCAATCGCCTTCTTTTTTTACATATTTATGAGGTATTGCAGATGGCAATAAGAGAAAAGCTAATGCACTGATGTAATCTACAATGAAAAATAAACTGATTAGTTTTATCAAATGAACATAGATATTTTGATGTATGTACTAAATTCATTGCTCTTACTTTGATTGGAAAGTGCTTCGTTATTTTTCATTAATACTTCTTCCGTATTCAAGTAGTCAGTGTCAATTCGCTTTAATTCTTCATCTTCTCTTAATAGTGAGTGCTCCAATTCATTATCTTCTCCTGGCTGTGAGTGTTCAAATTGTTTGTCTTGTTGAGATTGCGAATAACTAGTACTATTCTCAACGAAAGGCAATACTAATTTATTATTTTGATCAAAATTTTTTTTTGTGATAAACAGTTTAGTCTTCGGTTTTTTTAGTGACAGTTTTAATTTTTTAGCTTCAAGTTCATCACTAGGCTCACTCAATAACTTTTTCAAAACGTTTATAGTTTTTAAAGCAAAAGATGGCCATTCGTTTATCAAACTATTTGAACGATCCTTATGAAATTTTTGTTCGAAATCTGATAAAATCTGTAAATTATAAATAGCAATTAGTTTTAGTCCTTTAATATTTGTTATTGTGTTTTTTATTATATATTTATGAAATAAATTATTACCAGTTCAGGACCGAGATCGCTCAACAGTATTTGATAATGAGAAAGAATTTGTGCTACACTTTGATTGGCATAATCTTGGAATCGCAGGTGATATGAATTAGACCATGTTTGCAATATTTCCTCTTTATTCAAATATTATTTTAAGTTTAATAAACTCGTATCTACCCTTATTGCTGATGACTGAGCTGAAAATTATTTGTAGATATCAGTATAATCCATATTCTAATAGATATAAGGTGTATATAAGTATATAAAATAATATTCATACCTGGTGTTACTTTTTCAGTTTCAGCTGCTGACAGCTTTATAGTAGCAATTCCCAGTGTGTTAAATTTATTTTTATAATAATCACGAGCTTTGTGAAGAGTTCCAGAAGTATTTTTTTTTTACTTTACCAGAGATTTCAAATTTTTCATAAGGGTGATAGTACAATTCAATATTATGCTTTTCATCTGGGAAAATTTCCAAGATTTGCTGTTATATCAGTGTATCCACTACTAGAGAGACTGTAACACATGTAAAAATAATGTAAGAATTCACATGATTACTATACAAAATAATTGTAAAAATGCAATTGTATTTTTTTTCGACTTTTTGTGCAAACAGTAGTAATTTAAATTTTTCACAAATGATTATTTATGTTTTAACAGCAAAAAAAAAATTATTTATGTTTTGAAAATTGTTTTCCATACTATAACTAACTGGCCTATGTGTAAATTGTTCAGAATTTTTTTCTTACGTATAAGGTGTAGTATCATTAGCATCTAATAATTTCATCATTTCATCTTGAATTATAATGCATGATAAATCTTCCATTAATTCATCAATTTCTTTGTACTTGGCATAATAATATAAAATCATTCGTCCATTTAAAGTGGACATAAGTAATTTATACAGTGGTTTCTGTTTTATCACTAAAAACAAGATGCCATTACAATCACAATATACATTCATTGTCTTTAAACTTGTAATTATTTTTGAATAATTAAAATAAAATAATGAAATAGATTGATAATTACAATCAGAATAAGATCCACAATACATATCAAACTTGTCTTTGATTTTCATCTGGGATGTTCTTTCTTATCACATTCTTTTGATGAATCACAATAGTTACTATCGTTTTGAAATGAATTATTCGAATCAAAGGGATTATCTAATTTGATATTATCAAAATCACTTTCAAGGTTAGATATAAATTTGGCATCTGCAGCAATAGACTGATTGTTATAACTACTATCTGCCACAGTTCTTTGTTTTTCGTCAATCAATTGAGATTTTGAATTAATATCTAAACTGACTTCATTTACTACTGGAGCAACAAATGCAAGATAAAATTTTTTTTTGAATGCTTGATTCAATTTTGATTTACTATCTATTATTTTATCAATATTTTCTTCTGTCAAATTTAAGAATTTTTCATTGATTGTAACCATAATCTGAAATAATATTATGGGAATGTCTTTTACTACTTTCACACAAAAAGTCAAGATAAAAAAAAATAAATTCTACTACGTTTACTTACAAGCAAATGATCTGGCTAATTGAGGATATCCCCACAGTTTTAGAAGATCTTCGACGTATTTATCACCCATCTTTATATATCGCCAATCCTTATTTATATCAGCACTTCACACTTATTTATGACACATTTATCAACAACAATCCATATAACCCAAATGCTAAATAGAACTCTGAACGCTGCCAAAATCTGACTCTCGCTCACAAGAGATGCAAAAATATTTTACCACATGCAGAGAAATATACGCGATAAATCTATTGAATTGACGGGCAGTACCTAACCTCTTAGCGCCATGACTGAAAAAAACACATGGCTTGTCACCTTATCCGGATGTGACTGACTGTCACGTAAAAAGTAGGTGACGGTATGTTCTCGTGAGAGTGATGCATATGCGATCATAGGTGGCGCGCTGATTTCGTCCCTACTATTTATAATGGCACAGGCTTTCCGTGTAGACGTTTGTCACTTAATAGGTTAAACGCACAGATTCGAAGTCGGAATGAGGAGTGATACAGCGGATTAACACACTAATCCTTTAATCGTCACCAGTCGATTACAATACGGCGATCTTATGCCTATACACTACGAGCGGCACAGTAACAAACCCGAACGCAAAGGTGAATTGGTAGCTGGTCAGTCTACCGATTCCCTGACTAAAACTAAATATTTCAACAAATGCCCGACAAAACACTTTCCGCCGTTAATCTATCAACGGGGTAGCCAGCAAACCTGCCGTACTACCACACATAAGCTGGCGCCCAAACATGTAAGAGAGAGAGAAACAAAAGAAAAATACGGCACCTTCACCTCGACTGCTGAGCGCTCTGCAGTGTGACGTCACTGGTGTGCTCCTCGCTGACCGTCTCGCTGGTGTTTGTTGTCGTTGCAGTTTTCCTCTTTCTCGTCCTCTCGTTCGCTTCATAATCTTGTTGCCTTATTCTGTTGCTCGCTTGTCGATTGCTGTTGCTGTTGTTTCCGCCGCCTCTCGGTTAATTGGTGCTGCAGCAACGTCGAAACTGTTCGTGCGTGTACCCGCGCACCTCGCCGGTTACCCACACGCATCGATGCTAGGTATCCTTCGGGACACGGCTGGGCGCGACCCAGCCTCACACTCAAATATTCGTCCGCGGACCGGGCGTGTCTCCGAAAACGAACAAACGTCGACAAGGTCGCAGGCCAACTCTGGAAAAACCGTGACCTTCAGTTCAATCCGCGCGCGCGACTTTTTCTGCTTATAGCCTAGCAGAGACTCTCGAATTTTCCGCGATTATCCGCGATTCGAGCGCTCTCTCTCTCTCTCTCTTTTTCTCTTCTTCTACGCCATGTCTATCACTCCAGCCGTCAGCTCAGTCCGTGTACAGCACCTCGTAAACAGAAACCAAGCATGAGTGTGCGTACCACACGCACACACTCTTAGTTTGGTGCGGCGCACGGACATTTGCGAGAGCCAAACGGACGAAATCGGCCTAGCCAAGATTCTCCGTTACAAATAATTAGATTAATTAATTAAGATTTATAAATTATAAATCTGTCATTGTTATGTACAAAATTAACGCTTTCGATCTATATACAACTTAATGTTTAAATAAATTATTAATTATTTATTTATTGATAACAGTTATAATTAAACTGTTATCAATGAAACTAATTAATACTCATGTTTTTAAGATATTCATTATGAATTTAGAGTATTCGCATTTTTCTAATAATTAATATTTACAATGTAATGAACAAATTAACTTTGCATATTAAAATTCAATATTATTTAATAATTAAACGCAATTAAAATTATTATAATCTAAATGTATGTTCGAAAATCTATATAAAAAATGCTTTGTTTCATCAAAATTACTCTTAATTAACATATTTTATTCATAAAAAACTATTATATCTACTCGTATATCTATAAGTCTGTGACGTCACGCTCCTTATATGGTCATGAAATTTGACTCTGGTACTAAGACAATCAAATAATATATGAGGTGGCGCCGTTTAATATGCTAATTGATGTAAACAGATTGATGAGTTTAGCAGGTTGCAGTGATTCAGTGAAATAATAAAATAGCTCATAGATAGGACCGTTACAACGTGGACGCTATTTATTTTGAATGTCTAAGAAGGTCTTACTTATTTTTTATTCATTCAATTAATGAATATAAAATTAATGTGAATTGACTCGAGATATCTATTATCACGAATTTACCGAATATGTCATCTACTGAGCTAATGTGTTGTACACATACGAGTATAGTCCGAAATACGTAATATAATAAATACGTAGTATTGTCACGCTCCTGGTTACGAGTTCGCCCCGCGGTCTTACATTTAATTGATCGGTTAATTTAAGATTAATTTTGTTGAATTCAGCGCAAAATTACTGAATACTAAGTCGAATAGACAGCTCTTGTTTCGTTACTTGCGTCACTGATTATATTGTGCAGCGAATTAATTATAGTTAATTTTCTGCCTTTGTTTGCCGGCAGTAACTGAGTATTGTTAGTAGCTCATGTAACGTGTGCGTATTTTATTATAATTGCTTTTCGTTTATATTTCTTTTTCTTTTTGGAAATTTTTCCTTTACAACTGCATCACACAACATTCGAATTAGTATCTTTATATTTATTTTTGTTTCTTGCCGTTAAATTGTTGTGACTTTTATTTTATAATAAATTAGCTATTATTATTATTTCTCAATCATAAGGCACAATTATTCTTCGTATTCTGTCGATGCATTCCCTTTGTTTCTCCCCCTCCTTTTTTTAATCGCTACTTTACAAACATGAACCTGCTGCCTACCCTGGAACAACAAGTAAGTGACATAAGTGCTAAGTGTCGACAATTTCGGAGAGACATTGCTCCGCGCCACTCTAAAAATTAATAATTAATCGTTATCAATGCCTGGCGCCCTATAGTAGCTTTATTTGCCGCTTTTTGCGTTGCTGTGGACTAAAACACAAGTCAAGTCATATAATATTATTATCTTGAATTGACAAAATATTTTAACTACAAAAAAATCAAACTAAATTCCCAAATGATTTCTTTCTGGGCAACTAAAAAGCAACACTTTAATTTTATCGATAGCATGAATTCAGTAATTCCTATGTAAATCGAATTATATCACTTAATATTACACAGCCACACAAAAAAAAAAAGTGGCAAAACCCACAGACCAGACCATGCAGACTTTATGTTTTTGGGGTCGCTGAGTCCGAATCCGGGGTCAGTTTTGCCCCACCACGTCACAGTCAAGGGCAAATGAAGGTCAAATTTGCAAAAATGGAGAAAATCAATTTTCTCCAGTCTATATATACGTTTTTGGGGTCGCTGAATTCAAATCTGGGGTGACTTTTGTCCCACCCCCGCGAGGTCAAGGGCAAACGAAGGTCAAATTTGCAAAAATGGAGAAAATCAATTTTCTCCAGTCTATATATACGTTTTTGGGGTCGCTGAATTCAAATCTGGGGTTACTTTTGCCACACCACCTTGGTAGTGTAGTATTCATCAAAAACAAACAGAAAGTCATGCCATCTAATTTTTTCTGCTATACATTACGCGTTTCTCATCGAATGAACGGTGCAAAGGTTTTCTGTTACGTTTTTTTGCCGTTTTACAATCTCTTTTCAACATCCAACAGTAGTCAGCCAACATGCATGTATCCCATCTTCCTTGATAACGCTTTTCCATCACTTTCACATCTTGATGGAAACGTTCACCTTGTTCTTCACTATAATCACCACAGTTTTCAGGGAAACTATCCAAATGATTGTGTAGAAAATGTAATTTGTAATTCACGAGACAACCCATCACCCTAAAGCTCTCCACCATTTGAGATACAATTTCTTTGTAATTGGGGCTTCTACGATTACCCAAAAAGTTTGCGGTAACGTCCTTGAAGCTAAGCCATGCAGTTTGTTCGATGCTGGTCATGGAACTAATAAACTTATCATCAGCCATCATTTTTCTAATCTCTAGACCATCAAAGATACCTTCTTTTAATTTCGCATCCGATTTACTTGGAAATTTGCTTTCCAAGTACTTGAAGCTCTGAGCATCTTTATCTAAAGCCTTGACGAATTGTTTCATGATACCAAGTTTTATGTGCAATGGTGGAATGAGAACTTTTTTAGGGTCAACCAATGGGGTAGCTTTAACGTTGTGTTCTCCAACAGTTAGAGATTTTCTCTCAGGCCATTTATGATCAGTATAGTGCTTTGCTCGATCTCGACT
This sequence comes from Phymastichus coffea, assembly GCF_024137745.1. Taxonomy (NCBI): domain Eukaryota; kingdom Metazoa; phylum Arthropoda; class Insecta; order Hymenoptera; family Eulophidae; genus Phymastichus; species Phymastichus coffea. The sequence goes on along the minus strand of NW_026706878.1, from coordinate 49,578 downwards.
ATCCCATAAGCACAAGAAACATGGCGTTTCGTAAAACCAGACTGCTGTCCTAACAATATTCCTGAAACTTTCAAATCACCACAAATACGCCATTGATCCTTGTCATATTTAATTTTTTGCAGTATAATTTTGAGATTACCGTATGTTTCCTTCATTGTGATGGAGTGCGCTATAGGAACTGAGGCATAATAGTTGCTATTGTGCAGTAATACAGCTTTCAAACTTCTGTTTGATGAATCTATGAACAATCTCCATTCTTCGTCTTTATACACATTAGGTTTAATTTCATTCATTAAACCTTTTACGTCTTTACAATATACTATTTTATCACCATCACGATTCATATCTTCAAAGTATGGTTCGAAACTTTTGCTTCTTTTTCTGTAAAAAGATACTCTAGTAGAACTTGCCAACTGATTCATGCCTTTCAAAGCTGAAGCTAAATGTTCTGCTCCATCTTTAGGTAAGTTAAGCTCTCTAACTAGGTCGTTCAGTTTATCTTGAGACCATAACTTTAAGCTTTTGTCTTTCTGGCCCGCTGGAAGGAAAATATCAAGTTCTACTGGCAAGTTCTACTAGAGTATCTTTTTACAGAAAAAGAAGCAAAAGTTTCGAACCATACTTTGAAGATATGAATCGTGATGGTGATAAAATAGTATATTGTAAAGACGTAAAAGGTTTAATGAATGAAATTAAACCTAATGTGTATAAAGACGAAGAATGGAGATTGTTCATAGATTCATCAAACAGAAGTTTGAAAGCTGTATTACTGCACAATAGCAACTATTATGCCTCAGTTCCTATAGCGCACTCCATCACAATGAAGGAAACATACGGTAATCTCAAAATTATACTGCAAAAAATTAAATATGACAAGGATCAATGGCGTATTTGTGGTGATTTGAAAGTTTCAGGAATATTGTTAGGACAGCAGTCTGGTTTTATGAAACGCCATGTTTCTTGTGCTTATGGGATAGTCGAGATCGAGCAAAGCACTATACTGATCATAAATGGCCTGAGAGAAAATCTCTAACTGTTGGAGAACACAACGTTAAAGCTACCCCATTGGTTGACCCTAAAAAAGTTCTCATTCCACCATTGCACATAAAACTTGGTATCATGAAACAATTCGTCAAGGCTTTAGATAAAGATGCTCAGAGCTTCAAGTACTTGGAAAGCAAATTTCCAAGTAAATCGGATGCGAAATTAAAAGAAGGTATCTTTGATGGTCTAGAGATTAGAAAAATGATGGCTGATGATAAGTTTATTAGTTCCATGACCAGCATCGAACAAACTGCATGGCTTAGCTTCAAGGACGTTACCGCAAACTTTTTGGGTAATCGTAGAAGCCCCAATTACAAAGAAATTGTATCTCAAATGGTGGAGAGCTTTAGGGTGATGGGTTGTCTCGTGAATTACAAATTACATTTTCTACACAATCATTTGGATAGTTTCCCTGAAAACTGTGGTGATTATAGTGAAGAACAAGGTGAACGTTTCCATCAAGATGTGAAAGTGATGGAAAAGCGTTATCAAGGAAGATGGGATACATGCATGTTGGCTGACTACTGTTGGATGTTGAAAAGAGATTGTAAAACGGCAAAAAAACGTAAAAGAAAACCTTTGCACCGTTCATTCGATGAGAAACGCGTAATGTATAGCAGAAAAAATTAGATGGCATGACTTTCTGTTTGTTTTTGATGAATACTACACTACCAAGGTGGTGTGGCAAAAGTAACCCCAGATTTGAATTCAGCGACCCCAAAAACGTATATATACGAGGTGTGTTCAAAAAGTAACGAGAATTTTTAAATTTCGCGGGTTTGGAGAGTGCGCTTGTATAAAATTTTTTTTTTATTATGTTGGTACACATGTCCCTGAAGTACGATAAAATTTTCAGCAATATTCATTGCTTACTTTTTAAGTGGCAGCCGCTAACGTTAGACGTGTTTTTCGAGCTCGGCGATTTTCGTTTGTGAAAAAAAATGGATCAAAGAATTTGTATTAAATTTTGCGTAAAAAATGAAATAAAGTGTAGTAAAGTTTGTCAAATGTTAACAAAGGCATATAGTGAGTCTGCTATGAGTAAAGCAAGGATTTATGAGTGGTATAAGCGTTTCCAAGATGGCCACGAAAACGTTGAAGATGACGAACGACCCGGACGCCTAAGCACATCAACAACCGATGAAAACGTGAAAAAAGTGAAAGAAATGGTTATGAACGATCGCCGAATCACAATCAGAGAAGTCGCTGATGATGTTGGCATATCAGTTGGCTCATGCCATCAAATTTTTTCGAATGTTTTGGGTATGAAACGTGTGGCAGCAAAATTCGTTCCAAAATTGTTGAATTTCGAACAAAAACAGCGGCGAATGGAAGTTGCTCAAGAGTCGCTAAATGAAGTCAATAACGATGCAGAACTACTAAAACGTGTTATAACAGGTGACGAAACATGGGTTTACGGATATGATGTCGAAACTAAGCTCAATCGTCCCAGTGGAGGCATTCTGGATCGCCAAGACCGAAAAAGGCTCGACAAGTACGGTCGAATGTGAAGGTTATGCTCACTGTGTTCTTCGATTTTAATGGCATAGTGCATTATGAATTCTTGCCACAAGGTCAAACAATCAATAAGCAGTACTACCTACAAGTTCAACGTTGTTTGCGTGAAGCAATCCGAAAAAAACGCCCGGATTTGTGGCAAAACAATTCATGGCTTTTGCACCACGATAATGCGCCTGCTCACACTTCATTGCTTGTTAGTGAATTTTTGGCCAAAAACGAAACTGTAACGATGTCTCAGCCTCCATATTCGCCAGATATGGCTCCATGTGACTTTTTTCTATTTCCAAAAATAAAGAGAACATTAAAAGGCCGTCGTTTTACAAGCATAGATGACATTAAAAGCGAATCGCTGAAAGAGCTAAAAGCTATTACAAAGATCGAGTTTCGAAAGTGTTTCGAGGATTGGAAAAAGCGTTGGCATAAGTGTATTGTATCCGAAGGGGACTACTTTGAGGGCGACAATATTAATGTAGATGAATAAATAAATATTTTTTTCATAAAACGAAAATTCTCGTTATTTTTTTAACACACCTCGTAGACTGGAGAAAATTGATTTTCTCCATTTTTGCAAATTTGACCTTCATTTGCCCTTGACCCCGCGGGGGTGGGACAAAAGTCACCCCAGATTTGAATTCAGCGACCCCAAAAACGTATATATAGACTGGAGAAAATTGATTTTCTCCATTTTTGCAAATTTGACCTTCATTTGCCCTTGACTGTGACGTGGTGGGGCAAAACTGACCCCGGATTCGGACTCAGCGACCCGAAAAACATAAAGTCTGCATGGTCTGGTCTGTGGGTTTTGCCACTTTTTTTTTTGTGTGGCTGTGTTATTATTACTACTTAATATTATTAATATTAAGACTGCTATAAGTTACAATAATTTAAAAACACAGCAGCGTTCTTAGCATTGGGAACTATTGAAAATAACAAGAAATAGAGCAAAGCTATGAAAGAAGCATTGGTATAGATGATGCCTGCACGCCTCAAATATTTATTCGTTCGTATATTGTATTGTAATTGCGAGAAATTATCGGATACATTTAAATAAGCTATATCTGAAGATTTTGCACGCAGCAATGAATTAAATACAAGTTATCAAATGGCTTATTTTCAAGTAAATAATATCTTGATTAGAGAAGACAAAATTTTAGCTAATTTTCTGATTTTGTACTTTAAAGTGAGATAAACCAATTCAAATAGTTATTTCTTTCATAATTATTTAACCAATTACATGTTATCTATGAATCTATCATGTTCTCGTAAAATTAAATAACTCCATTATATTCAGCGATTAAAAAGGCACAAAGTTGACTGCTTTGGCTCTCTGCTTTGTCTCTTGTGATACTTCCAGAATAGTTGCTAATCCCCGGATTTTCAATTCGAAACTTACCATTACCACACCTTCAGTACGTGTGGTCTCTAAGGTAATACTCGGAGCACCATTGCCGTAGACTCTTGAAATTTCCAGCTTTGTTAGGGTGAGGTGAAGGTATGAGAAATTATCGAAGAGCGATATGGATTTCAATGTCAGCTTTTATTCAAGTGGTGAAATCTAATTACATTTTTAACAAAGTCGACTTTTTAACAGGGCTTTGATCAGAAAATCCTAATAAATAATATTTGAATATGGGCGCTTTGAACATAAGAACTTTACAAACTATTGTAGCCTACAATGTTGTATTCGCACGCAAACATAAGAGTATGATAACCTACCCTTTCGAGTGTCGGACGCGCTCTGCCGAGGCGCGTCACCAAAGCGGACGGGTTTAGTCCCTCCTCCGTCCTTTCTCTATCCCCTCTTCAAGGGCCTAAAGGCCGGGACGTGGCGTTACATACTGACAGGCTCGCTATACCTTCGGTTTTTACGAAATATCTGTCTGGTGACTACGGATCTGCTATTCTTAAATCGTGGGATACTCCTTTTCGGAACATGTGTTGCGCTCGAGGAAATCTCTTTCTCGGCGTACGATGCTGGAGGAGAGTTTTTCCCCATCGACTAAAGCGCGCGCCCGCGACTATTAAAGATGTCAAAAGGCCGTCACAACATCTTTCGGACAGATGTAGTCCTTTTTCGCTCGCTGCTTACTCTTATCTGTGCGCTTGATCGTGTTCGTACCGTGTTCGAGAAGGCTAGTGACAGTCATGGGCCATGTGAACTGCATAAATATGAACCCCATTTACCTGCTAATAGTAACCGATTTCCCTTGTCGTGTTCGACCCTTTTTAACACTTATGACCAACGTGTCCAAGTTAGCTGCGCGCATCATGTTTTATCGGCTTTTCTATTCTACGTCGTGTTGTCCGGAACATCCTCACCCAATACAAAACTAAGTTGTTTTATACTCTTCATTTCCAAAAATTTTTATAAGTTTATTTGCTGGTCAAACTAAAAAACTTTTTTCTGTACGAATTTTTGCAGACCGAACAATGCTATCCGATTTATTTTGATGAACTTCAGTAATCCTTCCCTTTTTCCACGAGTTACGCGGAGCTTGGTAGTCTAATATTAAGACGATATCGCCGATTCACAGCGGCGGCGCTGACTTTGCCACTTCTTCCGCGGCAGCAGAGTTAGCAGGTACTCCCTGAGCCATCGTCTCCAAAAACCTTTTGCGAAATCCTATACGATTTCAAATGTGCGACGCGGATTTGAAATTTCCGTCTCGTAGCGTTCGATTTTTAAATATCCCGAAGAGCAGCCTATCAAAAAGTGGTTCGGCGTGAGCGCTTCGTCGTGGTTAGGGTTAGTCGATACATGCGTTAATGGCCTGGAATTTATCATATGCTCTACCTCCACTAATAATGTGTGAAGGACTTCCTCGGTATAGGATTGTCCATTTAGCGTGTGCTTAAGTCCGATTTTCACCGATCGTACTAGACCTTCCCATGCTTCCCCCGTGTGTGGAGCGTCGGGTGGGTTGAAAATCCATAAAAATTTCTTTCTTTCTGTGAATTGTTCTTGTTTTTTAACGTCGATTTCGATTATCGCGTCCTGCAACTCTTTACTTGCCTTAACGAAATTTGTACCGATATCGCTAAATATACACTGCGGAAAACCTCTCCTACCAGCCAATCGTTGAACAATCATAATGGTCGAGCTAGCACTTAATGAACTTGCCAATTTTAAATGTACTGCACGCGTTGTCAAGCACGTAAATAACGCGCCCCATCTTTTCTCTCGCCGTCGCCCGAACTTAACAAATATCGGTCCAAAATAATCCAAGCCACACTGAGAAAATGGTCTTTGTTCGCTAGTTAGACGGCAATTTGGCAGGTCGGCTATCGACGGGTTCGCAGGTTGCGCTCGACGAAGTCGGTAAATCACGCATCGTTTCGTCAACCACCGTAGGTTTGTTCTTAAACCAACGATGTAAAATTGTTGCCGTAGCTCGCTGACTATCGTTTCGTTATTTGCATGGAAGTAGCGTTTGTGATACGACTCGATTAAAAGCTTCGTTAGATAATGGCTTGCGTCTAGAATTATCGGTCGGTTTTCGAATTGCGCGAACTCGACTTTCTTTCTCGCGTTTGCATTATCCCATACCCTCGTAACGCGTCCTCTCGCACGCAATAGCCCTTCATCGTCGATGTAGGGTCGCAAACCGAGGAATTCGCTCGTTCTTGAAACGTCTTTGCCCGTTCTCAATACTTCGAGTTCGCTTGAAAAATGCACGGCTTGAATTAGTCGGTACCAGAATTTTTCGGCTTCGAGGGTTCGTCGTGCTGCAGTCTCGTTAATGTCGGCTATATCATCTATTGCGGTTGTCGATTTGCTTTCTTCCTTTTGCGTTTTTCGGTGCCACATGTGAAAAAATTTTCTCACGCTGTCGCCTGTTTTTACTATTCTGACCCATCCTAAGAGACGAATTCTGACGGAAACTTCTCGCGCGTTCGAATTGCTCATCTTTAGAGTGCCTATGAACTCTTTTCTCGTTTCTAACCTTTCAGCTTCTTTCCTTTCTGATTCGTCTAGCACTTTTGACTTGGGCCATTGGCTCAGTTCTTCACGCAGAAATTCAGAGCCAACAAGCCACCGGTCGGTCGATCGCATGGGTTGCGTTGACTTTCGCGTACCGTCGTCTGCGGGATTGAGTGCGGTGGGTACCCAGCGCCATTCGGACACGCGCGTGTTGACACTTATCTCCCCTAAATAGTTGGCTACAAAGATTTGTTTCGTTCGCGGTCCCATTTTGATCCGATATAAGATCGTTGAGTCGGACCAGAAAGTTCTATCGTGTATTTCTAGCTCAAGCTCTTGTCCGATAATCGCACCAAGGCGAGCATCGAGAAGAGCGGCTTAGAGCTCCAAACGCGGAATGGTTGTTGGATTAACGGGTGTAACTCGAGTTTTCACCATTACTAGAGCTACGTGCGTACTTCCATCGTGACTGATAATTCGGAGATACGCAGCGGCTACATAGGCTTCCTTGCTCGCGTCGCAAAGCACATGTAATTATGCGTTCGCATACTCAACGCCGATCAGGATAAACGAGCGCGGTATCGTACACGCTGGCATTTCTTTTAAGACTTTTAACCAAACGATCCATTTTTCAAACTCTTGATCACGGATTTTCGCGTCTCAACTTACTCCACTTACCAAACATCTTGAATTATTAATTTGTCGTTTAATGTGAAAGGCGACAAAATTCCTAACGGATCATAAATCGACATGACGATGCTCAGCACTTCAACAATATATGAATATTTGACCGTGTGTAAAAACCTTGAATATGAAATAAAACCGCAACATCATTTACTTGTTCACTATGCACGAAATTATTTGGCCCTTTAAGTAAAATAAGTTGTTTACGGTTTGAATGTAAGAATCAAGAGGGAAAAAATGTGTCTCGAAATACAACAAATCGCATAAATATAAATAAAACTATTGCGATTTGAAATCAGTTACACTTAAGTTATAGATTTCTCACTATGAAAGTTAGTCAATCTATATTTTCATCAAAAAAGCAACAACAACAAAATTGTTACCGACTTGGACAATTATAATGAATTCTCTCATTTAATAAATGAACGTAATTAGTGAGTGTTCAATCAGTAAAATATTTTGATAAACTAATTAATAAAAATATTATCTTACTACAATTCTTTTCATCTGAAATTATTTTTAATATAATACATGAAATAATTTTTAATAATTATGAATATAGTTTTATTGTCAAAAAATTAAATAATAACTTTTATGATGAGAAGTTACAATCTTATAAATTGGATAATTTAAATGATTTTATTTGGAATAGAATAAATGGTGAAGTTATTCAGTTCAGTAAAATTGTTAACATGGTGCAGTTACCCGATGGTCAATATTATATATCAAAAACATGGTTGTAATCGAATAACATGAATAATAAAATATCATAATTAAAATAATAATGAATATTGTTCGTTTGTTTTTCACAGTCCTTTTTGCATTCTTACAGTACTAACTATTACTATTAATTTAATTATTATACTAATTTATGTTAATGAAGAAAAAACTATTAGTCGATTCTAAAAACTTCCAATAACATTGACTAAAAGAATAGTTAGTCTTTTCAGATATACGTATTGAAGCAGTGATAGCTCAATCAGTAGGGTGTCTGGCTGGTAAAGCAAAAGTCGTGGATTCAAGACCTAGTCACTGCCGAAATTTTTCGAATAAAAAATCTTTCTCACCCTCAGCGAATTTACTTGAACTACTATGTACTAATTATAAGCCTTAGCTAGGTTAATTACTTAATTAGGCTTTAATATGTAAATATAAAGAAATGTTTGTATGTATCGCAACTCAAGCGGAAAAGCGTGTGTATGTATATTCGCTTGTGTGTGATGAGAGTGAAAATATCAGCTGAACAAGAGAAACTGAAGTTGCAAGTGAAGAAGCCGTGGAATCACGGAAGATATATCATATATCTATAAACTAATTAAACATTTTTGCCTTTTTCTGTCATAGTAAAAATTGTTTTCTGGGTAATAAAATTTGCTATTTTATATAGTAAAATTTATCCTATCAACTATTTGTAATAGAACATAAAAATTACTATTTTATATAGTAAAATTTATCGTAGCAACTGTTTATGAAACAACGTAAAAATTACTATTTTGTATAGTAAAATTTATCCTAGCATCTCCTTTTCACACAACATAGAAATCACTATTTGAAATAGTAAAAATACCTAGACATCGCAGATGTCCACGTTTTCCTTAATTAAATAGTAATTTTTGCTACATATGTAGTAAATTATATTACAACACTTCTCTCAGTGTAAGCGAAGGGAAAGAAACATAAAAAGGCGAAGGTCGAAGAGAAGAAGAGAAGCGAAGAGCAAGGATGATTTTCATCTTTTTTGCAAATGCATTTTCCAATTTCATAATCGATCCTCAGAGTTTCTTTAATTTGCCTTTTGCTTCCCTTTCCATCATCCGGGCAACAGAGGAGACTCTCTCACTTTCTCGATGCTATACAGTCTTATCCAATTCCTTTGCGAACCTGAGCATTCGCTTTATAACCATACTCAATATTCCAGCTCGATTGTTGATAAAATTGTGCGGCCAGTGAACAAACGATTAGCGCTTGTCACATGGTACAAAGCAACTCTTGTAGCTCAGTGAAGCAGTCAAAATTTTTCAGACAAGACATTATATACCCTTTATAAAAAATCATGACCAGATGTTGTGAAGCCAAGATCAACGTTATCAGTTTGGCTCATGCAGTGCGCATGTTTCTATTTGAATCTAATCTAATTTAAAAATTTTTACATATAATTTAAAAATGTTCCATCAAAATTCAACTAATTATTGTTTTCGTTTAAATATAAATATATAAAATTATTTTAATATTTTTAACACATATTATTTGTATGTACATAAATTATATTTTATTTTAAAAACTCATGTTTTCGTTAATAAGTTTTGAGCAAAATGCTATTTCCTTTACTATAATTATTGTTAGAAAGTAGAAAAATAAGAAGGTATACGAGGTTTGTCCGGAAAGTATAGGACCTTCTTTTATATCTCCGCGCCATAATATTCAAGCGAACTCTGCGGAATGTATAGTTCACGTGCAACGTCTTTGTTTACAAAACTATTTTTAAGTTCAGTGGATTTTGTGATTGTTAAAAATGACTGAAATATAATATCAATGAATTTGCATCAAATTTTACTTTCAACTCGGAAAAATATATTCATAAAATATTCAAATGATACAGAAGGCCTTGGGGAATGAGTGTTTGAGCAAAACACTAATAAAAGAATGGTATAATCTTTTCAAAAAGTTTGTTTGCTTTCAAAAAGTGATGTTGACGCATCTTTTTCGTATAAATTTATATTGTGAAGACGTGTTTTCTTTCACTTTCAAAGAGAGATAGTTTTCAGTTGAATTAGCCTTTGCAATCACAATAAATAAAGTAGAAAGTCAAATTTTTAAAAAATTGGTATAGATCTACGAATAAGTGTTTTTAATCACGTACAGCCTTATGTAGCCATGTCTCAGATTCAATCTTAGGATCTCATAATTCATTTTGACGATAAGAGAAAATATAAGTATCAAAAATTGTGTTTAATTTCTATTCATGATTATTAAATATTTAATTTATTCTATTAATTATTTTACCAATGTAATATTTCTTTCATTGATGAAATATTTTATAATATTAATTAATCAGTCAATAATTATTAATCCTGCTTAATTTTATTAACTTGATTATGGACAATAAAAATGTAGGTTGGTGGGCGCGATGCTCGCTGTTCAAATTCTGGAATGTATAAAAATACGTGCATTCATTTGAATGTGATTCATCGTAGTAAGAGTAACATCAATAGACAGTACGGACAGCTCTCTCTCTCTCTCTCTCTCTCTCTCTCTCTCTCTCTCTCTCTCTCTCTCTCTCTCTCTCTCTCTCTCTCCCTCACTCTCTCTCTCTCTCTCAGGGGCCTCGTTTCGTTCTTGACTATTATCCCGAAAGGGTTGCTGCTTGGCGTGAAACAGCACCTGAGGGTGTAACTACTCGCCTCCGCTCTCACACTGCCCCATCCCATGCCTCGTGAGTGCAAGCAGTCTTATGCTCTTTCAAGTGTTTTCACAGCTGCAGCTCCTTTTATGACTGTTTAACAATTTTTCATGCCTCTATTCTAGCTAGATATCTTATCATGATCTTCGATGACTCTTCGATACAAAACTTCTCCTTGTTCTATTTGCTTACGTCGACTTTCTTTTGATTACAGCTTTTTGTCCATATAATAATCGCCAATGAAGATTTTTCAACTACATAATGCTTTCCAAGTTTTCTTGGAAAAAGTATTTCTAATTATCTAATTTACTGATTATTTTACTGAAACAAGTGTTATTTAGCGCGTTTCACGCATTTTTTCTCTTATTTTTCTGTCATTTATTAGATTATTTGAAACTTTTACATGACAACTTTGATATTTTAATAGTTTACACGCATGAATAAATTATATTATTTAAAATACACTAGATTCATCCATATTTATTGATAAATAAAAATAAACTTGGCACCTATTTTTTCACTCCAGACTACTCAAATCTCGAATAAAAATATTTTATATAAAATTTATTAGAATATTGCATAGGAATATAAATATCTTGAAAAATTAGTACCAACAATACAAGAACTTATCATCCGAAATAAATACGAAATAATATGCCTCCAAAAAATCAACTTAAAATGAAATCAAATCAAACAATTAACGTTAAAAACTACAATTTTTATAACAAAATCAAAGAAGGCTGTCTGCTACAAGTGGAGATGTAAGTACATTAATCAAAAATAATATCTACAGCCAAGAACTAAAACTAAACTCAACAGTAGAAGTTATAGCAACTCACATTATCTTACCCAATAAAAGTATAGTAATATGCAACGTATATCTCAGTAAGAGACATGAACTACAACCAAATGATCTCTTAAATATAATCGACCAGCTGCCACAACCATTCCTAATATTAAGTAATTTTTAATGCCACAGCTCTCTATCTTACAAAAATAATAAAAGAGGTAAAATTGTAGATCTCATTATGAACAATAACCTCATATTGTTAAACGACTCCAGGCCGACACATTTTAACTTAGCGACAGCAACAATAAGCGCCATCGATCTAAATCTATGTAGCTACGACCTTGCTCCTTTGTTAGAATAGCACATCCTCAAATATCTCCACGACAGTGACCACTACCCAATAATAATTGCATTCAACCGTACAGAATCACAAAACGACATACGCATACCCAGTTGGATATTCTATAAAGCAGACTGGGAAAAATATCAAGCATGTATAGAAAATAAAATAGAAAAATCAAATTAATTCACACAACAAAAATAACACAATAACTGATTCATACATAGATAATACTATAACGAAAATAAAAAGCTCAATCTCTGGAGCTGTAAATGAAAGTATACCTAAAACAAAATGCAAAAACATTATAACACCCCAATACATGGTGGAATGGTAAAATTGCAACAACAAAAAATAAACATTGAAGACAACAAAATAAAATATAAAAAATTCAAAGCTATTGCTAAAAGTACAATAAAAATAAGCAAAAAAAATCTCAGTTTCAATACTTTAACTTAATTATATATCAATTATCCATAAAAGAAATGTGGAAAAAAATTAAACCTATTGACAATAAATTGCCAAACAACATTCCAGCCTTAATAGAAAACAGACAAACTATAACTGACTAATCAACCCTATCTAATATCGTATCTAAATCTTTTACAACTAATTCAAACGGCAACAACTTCACTGAAGCTTTTGTAAAACATAAACTCAACCAGTAAACGCTAAAATTATCCTGCAAGAACTAAACGAGGTACAAGAAGCTAGCAAAAGTATTAGCCCAGGACTGAATATGCTGCTTAAAATTTTATTAAAAACGTTTCCAACCCCAGGATGCAAGAGCCTACTAAATATATATAAGATAATCTAGCAACAAAGATTATTTCTGATAATCTGGAGAAAACTTACAGTTATCCCTATACTACAACGAAACAAAGTTAAAGAAAATAAAAACAGTAATAGATCAATCGCATTTACGTGCGACATGTGTAAAATTTTCGAAAAAATCATATATAAAAAACTTAAATAGGTACTAGAGGCAAACAATATACTAAGTATATTACAAAGTGGATTTCGCCACAACTACAGTACAACCGACTGTTTAGCGACTCTAAAATCTCATATCCGTGACGCTTTTTCAGATAACCAGCAAATGCTTAGTTCATGCTTAGATTTGAAAAAAGCATACGACGTATTGTGAAAACAAATAATACTTCGAATAATCCAAGAACATAAAATCATTAGCAACTGTTATTACTAAATTAAAAATTTTCTGAGCTACAGGTCAATCAGAGTCAGAACAAACGAAACCTAGGATACGGCATAAGGATTAGTTATAAGTGTAACTCTCTTCCTCTTAACTATCAACGACATAAACACCTCCGCTCTCGTCTCAGCAATTATCTTCATTGATGATGTAACAATATTTGATAAAAAAAAGCTCTATCAACTAACGAAAAACTAATGCAAAATACTCTAAATCAACTTTCTTAATACGTAAAAATCACAGGCTTTAAATTTTCATCAGACAAAACACAACTTATTCTCTTCGACAAAAGGAATAAAAAATTACATGAACTCAAACTACATATCAATGATAAAACCATAAAAATAGTAGAAAACATAAATATCCTCAATATCTTTTTCGACAGAAAACTTACCTGGAACCCCACATCTCAAATCTCAAAGATCAATGCCTTCTCCGACAAAATATTTTAAAAGTTCTTGTACACTCTTGTTCGTAGTATATTACTCAGCAAATCCTACAATACTTAAAAAACTCGAAGTCATATTCAATTCAAATATGATAATTGCACTTGATGTAATCAGAACTCCAACAATCAGCTTAATAAGCGAATATAATATAATCCCCCTCCAACTAAGAAGAAAACAACTCACAGCCAACTATAGTGCCAAAATTTGTCACTATTCAAATCAAGTCTTTCCTCTCCTTAAAACCAACTCCACCGTAAATCAAACAATTAAACCAAATAATAAGCTACCCTTTTACCAACGTGTTATAAATTATCTCCATACTCTTAATATATCATGAACAAAATTCTACCCACTATACCACAACAAATCACCGGACTGGATCACTACAGCCATATTCATATTCATATTTACTCCAAAATAAAGAAGATTGCAATAATGATACCATAAATAACTCAGACGTTGATAATGTTTATACCACTACTTACACAAATAAACAAACTATTGGAGCTACAGCAAGATTACCTAACAATGAAAGTTATTTACTCAAATTCGCTAAATGGTATGGAAAAGAATCACCTCTAATACCTTAGTCCTACATAAATTAAATATACAAAAAATCTTTGGAAAACAATAATTCACATTCAATCTCCTTTACATATGAAAAACTTTAAAAATAAAATGCTAAATAGCTCGCTAATAAACCAAATTTTACAACATCTAAATAAAGAAAATAATCAAATAATAATCAGCTTATCAATCTCTCTTGAAAATATAGCTAAAATAATCAACAAACAGGCGGATGCCGCCAGCAGTCTGAATTTCTACACAACCCAGAGAAAATAAGTATCGAAGCAGTAATACGTCAGATTAAAAATAAAATGCACAAGGAGTAGAACTCACTAGGGAAACAATACTAATTAAAGCCAATTAAAAAAAATAAAATCTACTATCTACGTGCAAAGTCCAGCTCGGAAACTAAACAAAAAAAACGAGATAATTACGATATATCAAGACTTAGAATAAGACACACCTCAACCACCCATGAACACATCTTAAATAAAAGTGAAAAATCAAAATTAACCTGTGCAAAATACATATCGACATCGAACACATCCTTCTGTTATACCTAACATATAACTGTGTGCGACAAAAACAAACGGAAACCCAATCTAAGTAAAATATCAAGTAACAACGAAGAATGTCTAAAAACTATTGATTACGTTAATGAAATTGAATTTAAAGTGTAACACATCACAACAATCTGTGTACGTACACATTACACATATCTATACACAACCTTAATGTCAGCACATTAAAATTATAAAACTATACAAACTATTTATTAAATGTAAATATATGTCTATAATATGTACATTATGATGTAATAATACACTATGGAGGATGTGACTTTAAATAAATTTTAAAAAAATATTAAATAACATACTTTTATGAAGCGATGAATGATATGTGGGTTAGCGTATCCGACAAATATGGAGAATGACATAGGATAGGAAAAAACTACCGACGAGGAAGAAAGTAAAGGAAAGCATTCAAATGAGGTCGTTAATTAATATTAAAGAAATATGTCAAAAAGCAGTAGTAGAGGGATAACGAGCAAAAATAGCTACGTCGGAAATGCGTTGCGCCTGTATTCTACCTTTTTACACGCTTAACTGAAAGGCATCTCGCCCAACACTAAATCCACGTTACGTAATTAAATCGCTGCGCTAAGAGTCTATCCTATTTTCATCTGTCGGTAACGAGCTGTAAAACTGACAAATGAAACTTTCACGTTTTTTTGAGCCTTGATATTTCAAAATACTAGATTATAAGGCTAAACAAATTAATTATCCATCCATACTGTGCTCGGCCTAGATCCAAAAGTAGAATTTTAATTAAATTATTTTTATTACGTGGTATATTTTTCGATGAACTTCTATTTAAAATTCGTGACAATGGTACTTTTATAGGACGAGTACGCATCAAATATTCAAAACGAAAAAGCAAAAAAAAAAAGATTTTTGCGAGTAGCTTGCGTCCTTTTCAACTGTTATCCGTTGTGAGTGCTTTTATTTATCTCTGCATACGTCTCATCTCTCTGTAACACAGTGAGCAAACTTTAACTAAACATGAAATCTGAGAGCTCGGCTGGCCTAAGCGACAAAGCTACGATTCAAAGCACAATCAAACCGCAGGCCCATTAAAAATTAAAAAGCTTGTAGTCTCTTACTGTCATATTCGGTCCTCCCTCTACCTCTCTCGTCTAGTATGTGTGCGCTTTGCAAAAAAAAGATACTTTGGGCAAGTAACACGGCGACCGAGAGTGCGACGATACCTTTTCATACATTCCACGCCACCAACAACAAAGGTCTTTCATACAACATCGCCAATTTTACGTTAAACAACCACGACGTTAAAATATTAAGCTAATATAAAAAAAGATGATGAAGTTCTCATCAACGATGCGAATTACACAAACAATGGGGCAAGTAAACTACAGGCTATTTGGTTGTCGAATTGCTACATAGTCTACTTGCAATAGGAATAAGTCTGGTAATTCAAAATGATTGTTGTAGTTAGCCTTAAGGTATGAAGTTATCACACGTAACGCATCTCTTGTGCGCCCTCGCTCAATTCGCTGCCCCCAGGGATGCAAGCTGGCAGGGCAAATGCGGAAGCCCCGCTACTCTCCCCAAGATTAACATTTCAGCCCATTTATTTATTTTTTTTTATACAAACTTTTTCTGGAGTGGCTGCTGTTGCTACTACTCACTGTTTTTTTTACTCGTAAAATACAAAAAGCTGGGATGCCTCTTATCAATTTCGATGGATGAAGACCGTTTAGCGTTATCTGGCGTTGTAATAAATTAGTGTTATTTAGTGCGCTGCGTGCGCTCTTTTTAAAATATTTTTCTGTTATTTAATAGATTATATGGACCTTTTACACGATAACTTGGAGATTTTAATGGTATGACTCATGGTAACACTCATGAATAAATCATGCTGTTTAAAATATACTAGATCCATCGATACTTACTGATGAGTGAAAATAGAATTGGCACCCATTTTTTTAGAACAACCGATTAAATTTTACTTATTTCAAAATGTACTGAAAAAATTATCTAAAAGATTAATTGAATCTACAATAGAAGAAACGTATTAAGCTATTATACTATTACATAAAACTAAACCTTACATTACCAATAGTAATGGATAATAATCTCCAGCTTTATATTAGTATACGAATAATACATTTAACATCAATATTTTTTTGTTGCCGCGTTAAAAACACCCGTAAATATTCTTCAAATTTAACGAGTTTTAGTTTATAATAATTAGTTTCCATTGCCCGCATACCTCTTAATTTACAATGTATAGATAAATAAAAATAATTTTAAGACGACAATACCAATTCCAGTATCACAGATAGTTATAAAATTATCGATTTGTACTGACAATTTGAAAACATGATATCTTATATTCTTAGAGAAATTTATTATATTTTAATTAAATAATAGGCATTGCAACTTCCGTTTCTAATGAAAATAAACTGGAAAAATTTACACGAATTCCTATTATAACCCTTTATGGTGAAAAATCTTATTTTTATACAGAATCGATAAAAAGAGAAAATTATATTTAATCTATATTATCTTACATGACTCTACTTTTAACTCATTTGTCTTTGATAGAGTGCTGCACACTTACTAATATAAACTTTTATAAAATTTAATACAATTTAGAAGGAACGGTTTTTTAACATTTTTTATTTGTTAAAGTCTGAACAATAATGATAATCATTAAAAAAATATTTGAAACATAGGGACTTTTTACACTAGCCACAACGTATAATTGCACCATTTTAGCAGCCTTCGATTTCGCACATTTTGAACTACAAGAATCCCCGAAACTAAAATCAACCGGATTATCAAATTTTTCTAGTTTTTCTTTGAGATATCCACTTTTACACCAAGAATATTTAAAAATATTTAAATATCTTGGTGACGAAAACTGGTTATGAACCAATGACTGAAGCCTAATAATATTATTTCTCGAATGTAAATTCATATCGTAATCCATTAAAATAACGTTATCTGAAAAACGTCGAACAAAGTTTCTCCACACTCGAAATCCGTATACATCTAATGGTTGGATTTTTCCTGTAGTTCCAGTTGGAATTTTCATAACATTAACGATCTTATTTTCTATTCTAGTTTCTTTAATATACTGGTAGGACCAACATTTGGAATGAAAAATGTTCTTTAACAAAATTTTAAAAAGATCTACAATAATAGAATTTGTTCAACATTTTTCTACTAGCATTCTATTATTTTTAAATTATATTTAATTATTACTTAACTGAAGTTAATTTTCAAGATTTAGATGCTTCTACGTATACATTTTGAGGTTTGAACAATTTGGATTCTACAATTGGTCCAAACTGGCCAGATTGTTCCTTTAAAACTAAAAAGAGAGGTGACAAAAGTTTTCCTTCACCTGATATTAGGGGTTGTATAGTATAGCTGTGTTGATGATACCGATTATACTAGACATTGAATCCACTTTCATCTGTATTATATGTATTATGAATTCCATTTTCTTGAATAGCTTTCTTTACATTAGTAACAAATGTAAGAGCTTGCTTCTCTAGTTCTGCACTACTTTAGAAAGTTTTTTGGGTAACGAATTTGTTAATTTTTCTTGATACAATTCTGTGAGCAATTTTAAATCTTGATAACCAGTGTTTTGAAGCTATGAACCTAAAATCTTCAAACTCTGGATCCTTTTCTGCGTGTAATGCCCAACAACGCAAATCTTGATCATGCACAATAAAACCAGCGTTAACAGTAGATTTGAAATTTTGTAATACATAATCACAAATTCGGGCAATTTTTTCTCTGTATGTACCACCGTGGTTGACTATGTGAGCCCAGCGCCGAAGCTGACTGATGAAGATACCGTTTTGAATTTACTTTTCACACTCTCAAGACTCAAATTTTTTCTTTTCCCACTTCGCCAATAATTCACTGCTCTTTCTTTATAATCAACAGATAAATCTTCTCTATCTTCTTTACACTAATTTGTTGGAAATTCTACAGGAGGAGAAAAATGAAGCATTATATCATCCTTGATAATTTGTGCATCAGGATCCTTGTATTCCTCCTGGAAATCTAACGTTTCTTCTGAAATTATTTCTACATCGTGAAATTCGTCCATCGAATCTATTAAAATATTTTTTATGTTTTCCGCTAACTGATTTTCTTGATAAGTAGTTGGGTTATTAATCGGTAATTCCAATGTTTGAAAATATGCCAGCAATAAATTGATTACGTTTAAAGGATTGACTTTCATCGTGAATTCTGCAATTGCATTAATTACTTTTGTGAATAGACTGTGTTAATGAAATGAAAAATAAACATTCGAAATTCTTACATTTTCGATAAAACAGAAATTAAGAATAAATTATTTTATGAATAATTTTATGAAATTATTTAACTCTTCGAATCACGTCCGTTTAGTAAAGACATGGAATTCAAACTGATGTCTTATGTTTACAAAAACTTATACGATATATATAGGACAGATAACACATTTCATTTGATAGTATTTTTATCTTGTTTTCTTAATTGTAAGTATTCTCAACTCTCACTTTCAACGTATGAATGAAATTAAAGAATTTAATAACATCATTTCATTCGGTTCAGTTTTGATATTTATTTTTTATATGTTAAATTAAATTTGATGATTGAAAGACCTTACTCTTTTGTACACAAACGCTTTATCACACTATAATATTCTACATTACTAATAAACAAACGAATGTTATTTCCTTCATTATTATTATTATTATTCCTTCATTATTATTTCATTATTATTATAATTATTCAAAATTTAATATTGGACCACTCGCGAAAAAGTTAAAATAATATTATAATAATAATTAAATTATTCACTTCTGTCTAATATTTTTAGTATGGCAATGGCTATAGAGTACTGAAAATTAGAATTTATTTAAAACTTTCGCATTATCTACTCATTAGATACTAATTTTTATTAATAAGATTAGTTTTACCCTCTCCAATTATTTGTTATTAATATTTCAGAAATTAAAGGATTCTATTTTTCTATTTTCTTTCAAAACATAAACATTCAGCTCAAAACTAAGCTATTTTTCCACTATGAAAATTCATGTCAATTTTTCAATTTCTCACCTATCAAAAATAAGGGTTGCAACCCCCAAAAATTAATGTCACCAAAATTTGTTATACTTTCGATAAGGAATATTATTCACTTGGTTTTACTAAAAAATATTGATTAAGAAAAAAGCTATTTAAAAAAACCTGTTTTTGGGAGTGAACTTTGAGGGTGGATTCTTTTCCTAATTTTTCTATTTATCCCTTTCTCTTTCATTATTTCCCATATTTTCCTCCTCTTTATCTTGTCAAAAGCGGCCTTTATGTCGGCAAAAAATACAAACAGTTTTCCTCCTTTTTCCCTTATTTCCTTCCTTATTATTGTTTTTATTACATATATTGCGTCCATTGTTCCTCTTTTCTTCCTGAATCCCATCTGCGTATCGCTTAGCATTTCTTTAACTTCTAGTTCTCTTTCCAGCTTTTTCCTCAGTATTTCCGAATATATTTTATATCCCGTGTCCATCAGCGTTATTCCTCTATAATTTTCTACTTCTTCTTTCCTCTCTTTCTTATGTATAGGAACTATTATTCCCTTCCTCCATTCTTCCGGATATCCTTCTCCGTTCCATATTCCGTTTAAGCATTTTGTCATATCTTTTAACAAACCTTCCGTGCCTTCCATCCACGCTTCATTCGTTATACCATCTTCTCCTGTCGCCTTTTTCATTTTCATTTTTCTTATTACCTCTTTTACTTCTCTTACTTTGATCTCATCACCTTCCTCTCCTTCGCTGTCTTCGGTTTCTTTCCCTTTGCTTTCTTTTCTTTCTCTCCCAGTTATCCCTTAAAGTGCTTTAACCACTCTTCTTTTCCTATATTTTCATTTATTCCAATTCTTTTCTTCCTATTGCTATTCACTTTATCTCAGAATTTTCTTCTCGTTTTATCTTTTGTTATTTCTTTTGTCACTCTTTTCCCCTCAGCTTCTTTCGCTTTTCTTATTTCCTCTCTGTATTCTCTCTTTGCTTCTAGGTATTTGCCTCTGTCTCCTTCCTCTTTTCTTACCTTATTTAACTCTGCCATCACCCTAGCCCTTTTTATCCTACATTCTTCTCTCCACCAGCTTTTTTTCGATCCTTTTTTATTCCTTATCTTCTTTTTTACGACTGCGTTCCTCACTCTATTTTTTATCTCTTTTCATTTTTCTGTTCCCTCTATTGCGTCTATCCATCTCTGATACACTCTTATACCTTCTTCGCTCCAATCGTCTATCATTCTTTATTCCTAATCTTTTCTTTCTTCTGCTATTTTGTCTCCCAATTCCACTTCTACAGGTAAGTGGTCCGACTTTACCCTCTCTTTTATTTAAACCCTTTTTATTGCCTCATCATCTTCCTCGTTACCTACTACATAGTCTATCGTTGATATTCCTCTTGCTCCTATATATATTATTTCTCCCTCTTCATTTCCTTCTTTTCTCTCATTCGTTATCACTAAGCCCATTTCCCCTAGCCATTTTATCATTTCTTCTCCCTCTGCGTTTATCACTTTATCTTTGGCCTTTATTTCTTCTAGGTTTTCTTCTGTCTCCCATTCTCTCTCTTCATTTTCTGTTCTTGCGTTGAAGTCTCCACTTTAATTATTGTTTTTCCTCTGTCCTCCTCTATCTCTTCGCTCAGGTATTCATAATTTTCCTTTTTCTCATGTTGCATATATCGTACACCGTTGCTATCATGTATTTCCTCCCTCCGATCTTTATTGCTCCTGCTATTACCTCACTTGTCCTTTCTTTCTTCCATTCGACTTTACTCATCCCTTTCCTCTCTCTTACCGCCATTATTCCTCCTCCTATTTCTCTTCCTCTTCTTCCTTCTCTTCTTGAGTCTCTCCACTCTATGTTATACCCTTTCAGTTGCTTCTCCACCCCAGCTTTTGCCCCTTGCCTCTTCACCCAGGTTTCAGTTAGCCCTATTATATCAAATTCTCTAACATATTTCCAGTCATCTTCCACCATGCTCCTAATTCCCGCCACGTTCCAGAATAGTATCTTTACTGCTTCTCTTCCCACTCTCTCCCTTCCCTCCTCTCTCTCTTTCTTTTTTCCCTATTGTTTTCGAAACTCCTCCGTCCTTTTTCCTACCATTTCTCCCTCTATCTCGCTCCACCACCATTCTTCTTCTTCTGTCTTCAACCCGTTATGCAACATGTTTACCTCTTTACCTTTACCTTTTATTTCTCTCGCTTTCCTTCTTACTTTCTCTCTTATCTTCCTCTGCTTCCACGTCCAGTCCTGATCTATAAAGATCTTTTTCTGCCCCAGCTTCTTTTTCCTCTTCATGATTCCTTCTTTTTATTCCCATGAAGCGCATCTAATTTGTCACATTTTTTTTCCTCTTTCTCTCCGATCATCCCTCCCCGCTGTCCCTCCTATTCTTCTCAGATTCACTATCTCCCCTTTCATTTCTACACTCGGCAACAAAATTATCGCAACAAAGATTTTTCATCGAAAAAGTGCCATTTTTCAAATGCTTGTAACTCGGTCAATTTTTATCGTATTGAGATCATTTTTTTTTGTTTTGTAGAAAATTATGTGTACTTTGAGAAACAAATGATATTCACCGTCTGCAAGATAATGTCACATTGCTATGTCTTAATCAGGCATACCAACTTTTTTTTCTTAAAAAATTCAATAGTTTGCACGTATGCCTGGATTACCAAAATTTTTTTTTCGAAAAACTACAGATTTCCTTTCAAAGTACACTTTTCAACGAGTATTTTAAATCAAAATTCGACACTCCACGATTTTTTTCGACCGAGTTATGCCATTTTAAAGATATTCCAATGTTTTAGTCAACCTTACCGACAAATCATTTAAAAAAAATAAAATAACAGTTTAAGGTGGCATACTGGCCAAGAGTTAAGGCAAAAAATCATTCAACATTAATTTTACTATACAGCGTCCACAACAATTAACCATTACCGTCGCAATCGAAATGCCTCGGCTTACTGAAATCGAATCTGCTCAAATTGTTGCCCTGCTAGAAGCGGGATTGAATCAAAGCGAAATATCCAGAAGAATGAGGATTCATCGTTCAACGGTGTCAGGCGTTCTTAGTCGGTATGAAGAAACAGGTTCTTATCGCCGGAGACCTGGTCAAGGTCGATATAGGATTACTACAAATCGAGAGGATCGCAACATTGTTAATGAAGCTCTGCGCAATCCAAGGCAGGTTGCGCGACAAATTGGAAATAATGCTTTACCAGGCAGACAAATTAGCGCTCAGACGATAAAGAGACGCCTTCATGACAGAGGTTTGAGATAACGAATTCGTGCTAGAGTGCCTAATTTAGCTGCAGTCCACCGACGAGCTCGTCGGAATTACGCCCGAAATTATCGATATTGGACACCAAGAGAGTGGAGACATGTATTTTTTACAGATGAATCTCGGTTTTGTCTGTACGGAAATGATGCTAGGATTCGAATATCAATGAACCATCGACCAGATTTAGTGATTATCCCAACCCCTGGACTAACAGCGGGACGTTACATAAACGAAGTTTTACGTCCTCACGTAATTCCAATGCGTCGGCAAATGGGTCGTAATTTTATCTTGATGCAGGATAATGCACGCCCTCATACTGCAAGGATAACTCGTACTTACTTAGCTGAAAACAACGTAGAGGTATTGCCTCATCCTGCTTGTAGCCCAGATCTCAATCCTATAGAACATGTGTGGGATACGACGGGTAGGCGATTACGTAACTTACAGAGACCTCCTGCTAACCTCCAAGAGCTTGGGAGAATTCTGAATGAAATTTGGCACGAGATACCTCAGGATTCAATTAGAGCATGCATTAATATGCAAGAACGTTTAAGAGAGGTAATTCGTCAGCGAGGTGGCAATACACGATACTAAAGGCTTTAAACGCATAGGGTTTGGAGTCAAAAAATACTGCGGAAGTGACGAGCCGCGGGATCCCTAATGTTAAAAACGGTTTACACAATCGGCCCTTTTCAGGGCCACAATGATGCGTAAGTCCGACCAACAACCTCTTCGCGGTACGCATCGGGTAATGCTGATGTTGGCGGTATTTGGCTAAAACATTGGAATATCTTTAAAATGGCATAACTCGGTCGAAAAAAATCGTGGAGTGTCGAATTTTGATTTAAAATACTCGTTGAAAAGTGCACTTTGAAAGGAAATCTGTAGTTTTTCGAAAAAAAAATTTTGGTAATCCAGGCATACGTGCAAACTATTGAATTTTTTAAGAAAAAAAAGTTGGTATGCCTGATTAAGACATAGCAATGTGACATTATCTTGCAGTCGGTGGATATCATTTGTTTCTCAAAGTACACATAATTTTCTACAAAACAAAAAAAAAATGATTTCAATACGATAAAAATTGACCGAGTTACAAGCATTTGAAAAATGGCAATTTTTCGATGAAAAATCTTTGTTGCGATAATTTTGTTGCCGAGTGTAGTTCCTCTCTTAACCAGTCCTCTGCCTCGCCCTTCTTTTCCCATCTTAGCCCACCCTCTAAGTCTGTCACTATTATATTGTTTAACTATTTTAATTAAACTATTTTTAACTACTTTCTCTATCCATTTTTTTCTCTCATATATTCTATTTCTTCCTTATTACCTACTTCTGTTCCTCTTTGCTTCTCGTTTCCTCCTTCTATACTTTCTTTTAATTTCTTGCACGCTTCTTCCAACTAGTTCATCCTCTCTCCCCATTTTTCCTTGCAGTTTCTTTTCTCTAATTTCTTCTTTCGTCTCTCTCCTTCTTTCTTCTCTCTCTCTCTCTCTCTCTCTCTCTCTCTCTTGTTCTCTCCTAACTTTTCCTATTTCTTTCTCCTATTTTTCTTCTCTTCTTTTCCCCTCTGTCTCCATTCTTTCCATTTTTTCCATCATTTCTTTAAACATTTCTGTCCATTCTTTCCTTTCTTCCTCCCATACCTCTCTTCAATCCCTTATATCTGCCCGTATAAGTTTTCCATTATATCCTCTGCACCACTACTTTTTCCCACTTCTCTTTACGTATTGACCAATCCTTCTCCCCCCTCCCTTTCCATCTCGCTCCCCTCACTTTCACTCTTGCATCTTTTTGCCTCTCTCATTTCTCCTCTAATATTCTCCCTCAGCCCCTCTCCGCTCTCTCTCCCCCTCACCATCATTACTCTTTTCTTCTTTTCCTCCTCTGTACCTTTCTTATCCATCCTTCCACCTTTATCTCTTAATTTTTCTGTTGTCACAAATCTTTCCATCACTATCCCGTACGCCTTAATTCGTCTCTCTTCTTCTACTCGTGATCTCACTTTTATTCCCTGTCTTACCTTTTCTGTCTCCGCCTTTACTTCTTACCGCCCCTCCTCTCTACTTGCCTTTCCCGCTTCTTAATTTTCTCTCTTAACCTCAACTTTTCTTTTTTTTCTTTATTCCTCTCTCTCTGCTCTTTCTTGCTCTTCTCCAGGCCTCTCCTTCTCTCTCTACTCCACTTTTCTTCCTCCTCCACGCTCTTTTTACCTCTATCTCTCTCCTCAAACACTTTTCCTCTCAAGTTTTCTCACCAAAACTCGCACTCACAGTCAAGACATGTCTACTCTCTTCTACGAGTCGAAACCAACCCACTCTACTGTTTAATTAATTATAGATTTACTTTTATTTATTAATTACATCAGAATATTGATCTTGCAACTATATAATGATCATAATTTCCCAAAAGTAGTCATTGATATATAGTTATATAATTTTTCGACAAATTCCATCGTGACGTTTATTTGTCATCATTGAAAGTAAATATCCTTAATGCCTTCAGTAATTAAGAGCTTTCTAATGAATCACGGTATAACTTAGATTCTGTTTTTCGTGAGCATAGTTTTTTATTTGAAAAATTAAATTCAAAATCAAAACGAATAACACTTTTGAAAAGTAAAGGATAATGTGAGCCACAAGTTATTGATGTTGGAAAAACTTTAAAGTTAACATTAGTCAATAATGAAGAATTATTAAAATTTAAACCAATTCATGCTCTATGGAGCTCTTTATGCCAGACTTTAAAGTGTCTTTTTAGAAATTCCTGGTATTTTGAGTGAAATATTAAATTACGTTGATGATCTTTCTCAGCAAGGTACAAAACTTATTAAAAATATCATACAAGGTAAATTCTGGCTGCAAAGATACGTTCTGAAATTTTTAGGTGAATTAGTTGTACCGTTTTATATTTATTATGATGAGATAGAATGTGGTAATGCTTTAGAAAGTAGTGCCGGTGTAAATAAATTTGCAGTCACTTACGCCCAAATGACTTATCTTCCAATACACCTAGCATTACTTATTAAAACAATTTTTTTCTGTATGTTACTTCATTCTGAAAATGTAAAGAACGAAGATTTACCATTAGCTTAGATTTTTGACAAGCTGATTGAAGAAGTGAATTTTCTTTATAGAGAAGAATTAGAGATTTTTTATGGTCAAATAATTCGCAAAATAAAGTTTCAACTTGTGTTAGTTTTGGGTGACAACCTTGATTTGAACGAAATATTTGTCTTTGTAAAATCATCTAAAAGCGATTACTATTGTCGGATTTGCAAATTTTCTGTCGAGCTAGCATCTAGATTGACTTTTAACGATAAAAACATTCTTAGAACCGCAACAACCTATTTAAATGACGTTCATCTGAAAAACGGAAAACTGACTGGTGTGAAAGAGCTGTGCATTTTCCATAACATTGACAATTTCCATCTTACTCGAAACTGTATTTTGGATATGATGCATGATTACTTGGAGGGAGTTTGCTTATATGTTTTACATGTGATATTTTGCAATTTAATTTAAAAAAAAAGTATTTTATTCTCGAAACATTAAACATTATTATTGAAATTTTTTATTATGGGTCATCCAATTCTGTCAATAAACCGCCTATCACAAAAATAAAACAGTTGCAAGATAATGATACCTTGAAAATGTCAGCGGCAAAAGTTTCAATTTTGATAAGTACCTACCTTTAATGATTGAAAATTTCATTAGTGAAGACGATGAGTATTGGAAATTAATCAAAGATTTATGGCAAATGCTTAACATATTTACATATAGATATGTCACTAGAATAAAAGCAAAAAACTTAGCATATTTAGTAAAAAAACATCATGAGTTATATATAAAATTGTGTCACTCTCTAAAGCCGAAGTTTCATTTATTACTTCATTATACGAGACAGCTATTAGAATTAGAGCCTTGTTTCAACTTTTCCACAATGCGCTTTAAATCGCGTCATCGTTCTATTAAGTCTGTTGCTCAATCGACCAGTTGTAAAAAAAATTTGCTGAATAGGAACGAAAGAAGCTTTTAAAACATGCTACGAGGGAGGGGGGAGGGTAATATGTCTTTAGAAAAAGAAGGAAAAAAAAGTTTTGCGTATGTAATTTTTTTTTATTTTTCAACATAATCTCCGTGAAGGTCGATACATTTTATTAAACGGCCTTCCAGATTTTTTAAGCCATCAGAAAAATATGATTTCTGAAAACCCTCAAAATAGGCATTTGTTTCGGCGATGACTTCTTCATTCGACGTGAATCGTTGTCCGACAAGCCATTTTTTGAGGTTAGGAAATAAGAAAAAGTTACTGGGAGCCAAATCAGGCGAATATGGTGGATGGTCAATTAACTCGAACTTTAAATTGTTAATTTTTGCCATCGCAACTATTTTTTCGCCATCGCCACACGTGAACTCGAGCATTGTCTTGAAGAAAGAGGCAATCTTTTGTTCGAGTGAGGTCGTTTTTCTCTGATTTTTTCTTTCAGCTAACCTAATCATAACGCATAATATTGTCCAGTGATCGTCTGGCCCTTTTCCAAGTAGTCGATGTAGATGATTCCATACGCATCCCAGAAAACCGTGGCCATAATCTTGCCAACTGACTTTACTGTCTTTGCCTTCTTTGGGGCTGGTTCTCCTGCGGTAATCCATTGTTTGGACTGTTCTTTGGTTTTAGGAGTGTAGTGGTGTATACATGTTTCGTCTACAGTTACGAGTCGACGCCAAAAGTCTTCCGAATTATGACATGTGCGTGCCAAAAGAGCCTCAGAGGTGACCACGTGGGTTCGTTTGTTTTCAACAGTGAGCAAACGTGGCATCCATCTTGCTGATATTTTTTTCATTCCCAATTTTTCATGAAAAATTGAAATTATTGTACTCTTTGATACCCCTGTGGCCTCAACTAATTCTCGCAATTTTAATCTTCTATCATTCAACACCATTTCGTGGATTTTGTTGACCATTTCAGGCGTACTCACTTCTACGGGGCGTCCTGAACGAGGTACATCTTTTGTTGTTGTACGGCCGCGTTTAAATTCATTTACCCAGTTATAAACAGTCTTAAACAGAGGGGCAGACTTGCCATGTACGGCGTTCAACTCAACTGTGATTTCTTTTGGTGTAAGGCCTTTCAAATGAAAATGTATTATCACCGCTCGAAACTCTGTTTTTCCTATTTTTCAAATAAACCAATAACTTTTTGTTCAACCAACACTCACAAAAAAACGACTTTATGAATCGAGCTGAAACTTTGTACGATATCTAGTTAGTAGTATTGCTTGCCAAAAACATCATAATTTAAGCGTGACGAGTGCCATCTCTTGGATTTTGTAAAGACTTATTGACATTTATTGTACAATGTCATTACGCTGAATTAACAAAACTTACTCAATCGAATTTAGAGCAGTTTCATAATGGGAAAATTCATAAAGTGGAAAAAATTGAAATTACTAGGGTATTGTATGAAATTGGCATATTTTCGATTACGAATGCTTCATCGACACTTGAATCATTCGGCGAAATTACAGATATAATGATTGTTAAAAATAGAATATATTTCACGATAAAAGTGTACAGAGAAACGTATTTCGATTCTCATTACCATTCATATATTGTAGAGCAAAATTCTAGTAATGATATTTCTATTAAGCATGAAGCGTTACCCGATTATGAGCCTTGTTTGTCGGTTATAAAAAATATCGCACGTTATCAATCTAAAAGGTCATTCATGAAACGTCTAGTTTGCTCACATTCGGGATTATAAAACTATAATAATATTGGCGTTATTGAAACGTTTTGAAATGATGAAACGATTGAAACTTTTTTTGGCATCACATAGAAAAATGTGAAATATTCTACATTATTCAATATTATTTTAAAAATTGTTAATTGAAGAACTAAACCCTAATTAGAATTTTAATTTAAACATTATATCTAAGTGTTGTATTAAATAATAGGTATTACTGATGTACTGGTCTAAAATAAAAACGAATTTGATATACATATGAGCACAGGTTACTTCAACTTTACCATGCACCCAAACAATAATTCTTCGACAATTCGAGTACTTGTTCTTCGATATATTTGAGGAATTGTCTAGTTTGGAGTTTTTATACCTTGCATTGCAGATTGCTGCCACTCAATAACGAGGTGTTGTCCCTTAAGGTTAAGTGTGGACTGGCTATGCGGCTGAGAGGGCGCTGTACCTCGAAAGTCTTTTCAGTGCATATATGTAATCACAAGTGTTGTAAAAGCTTCACTCTTGATCTTACAAAATAAGAACCAATCTGAACATACCTCATCGGACAAACTAATTCAATTTCTTCAAACCAATTTCAGTGAAAAAGATGGATATAAAAAAGCCTTTCAAGAAACAACAAAGACACAAGACGTAATCTATGCTATCGGAAAAATTTATCCACTTATTTAAGTTTCCACCACCAAAGAAAAACTAACCAAGCTAACAAATTAATTAATTAAATAAGAAGAGTTAGAAGAGAATATGAGTTACGAAGGAAATAGCTCTGAAATGACTGCAACCAATATTGAAACAGTTAAGAAATCGGAGACAGTAGATGAAAATTCAGAAAAAAATGAATAACAAGTCAAACATAAATCAACACACAAACTTGAGTTTATCGAGGAGCTGGGAAGAAGGGAAGAGGAACTTAACACGAAAACCGAGAAAGGAAGATAGGAGAGAATAGAAAGGATCTTTTTGGAAATAGGAAAAAAATAGGCATACAAAAACGGTTAGAACATAAAGTAGGAAGAGTAGAAGATGCAAGAGAATGACAAGGCAAAGTATAACGAATTGAGCAGATTAGTATGAAAGAATCTAATCAAATTCCTGATAACCAAAGAGGACAAGGACAGGAAGAAGTACAATGAGGAAAAAAGAAGGCTAAAGAAACTGAAGAACATCAAGAAGAAAGGATTAACAGATGGAAAGTGGACAAGACTAGAAAACAGCAAGAGAGGGGTTAACTTTTGGGAAGCTATGAAAAGTTTTAGGAAAAAAATAAGTAAAAAGGATTCAGGAATCATGGAGAAAGAATGGCTAAAGCAGTTTAAACCTGAGGAGTAAGAGAGTGAGAAACTGATGACGATGCAAGGAGGGATGGAAAAAGATAATGAAGAACAGGAAACAGAAAGCGATTTAAAGGATGAGGGAGAAGGGATAAAAAAATGGAGTAAACAGAGCATTATGAATAGAGAAATAATAAGAGGGAACGTTAAGAAGGTAAGAAAAAGACTAAAAAAAGGAATAGCGGCTGGATAAGATGGAATTCCAGGAGAGTTTTATAAGGGCTTAACTGAAGGCTGGATAAAGGAACTGACTGAGATGTTAAACAAGATTTAGAAAAAGGGAGAGCTACCTGAAGTTTCGAAAAAAGCTCATATATTCCTAATATATAAATCGGGCGAGGAAAACCAGGCAGAGAATTACAGAGAAATGTCTCTGCTTAACGTGAGATACAAGTTGTAGGCGAGAATACCCAACGACAAGTTCAGAACATGGACAAAAGAGGAAGATCTACTGTGGGAAAGTCAGACAGGGCTTAGAATCGGAAAAGGAACAAGAGATCATATAATCACGCTAACCAGCATTATAGGGAACAAAGTTAAGAGAGAAGGAGGAAGCGTATTCCTAACCTTCATCGATTTTAAGAGAGCCTTTGACACGGTGGACAGAGAAATCTTAGCAAGAAAACTAGAAGAGTCACTGGAAGAATGCTGAGAATAATCAGAAAAATATACAGAGAGACAACATGTAAAGTGATAATGGATAAGGAAATATCAGGAGAATTCAGAAGAGAGAGAGAGGTAAAGCAAGGCTGTCCTTTAAGTCCGACACTCTTTAACATTTACTTAAACGATATATACAAGATGTAGTTGCAAAAAAAGAAAGAGGCTCAGTCATAGGAGGTCAGAAAGTTTACGATTTACAGTTTTCCGACGATATAGTACTGTTAGCGGATACACAGAAAGGTCTACAGGAGATGCTAGATAGTATGCAAAGATATAACAAGAGGAATGGCATAGAACTAAACGTAAAGAAGACAAAGATGATGGTGGTAA
This sequence comes from Phymastichus coffea, assembly GCF_024137745.1. Classification (NCBI taxonomy): domain Eukaryota; kingdom Metazoa; phylum Arthropoda; class Insecta; order Hymenoptera; family Eulophidae; genus Phymastichus; species Phymastichus coffea. The sequence goes on along the minus strand of NW_026706878.1, from coordinate 18,677 downwards.
GGAGAAAAAGAAGGCTAAAGAGGAAAGCTGAATGAAATTATGGAGAAGAAAGGCTAGAGGTAGTGAATGAATATAAGTATTTAGTCTTCTGGTTTGCATCGAGGGGGGGGGGGGCGGCTATGGAATGCACATAAGAAAAATGAAACAAAAGGCACAGAGGGTAGTAAATAGTACTTGGGACCTAACGAAGAGAGCAAGACAATGTTCTAGACGGAAGACTTAATATTAACCCATTACCGCCCAAACGGACGTTTTTTTATACATTTTTCAACAATTTTATTTAATATGAAATCAGTTGCAAAAAAAATTGGGAATAGTCGTAGTCGACGTAAAATTGTCCGCTCTTTCGATTGGTGCAGCCAGAATTTTGAAGAAATGATTATTAAAAAAGTTATGATTGTTTATTTTAACAAAAAACATGAAATTTCGAACGGTAAAAGTTTTTAATTATTTATTTTCACATCGAAAATGTTTGTGGATTTATCTAATTTGTGAATTTTTTGCGTCCATGGATCCCTACCTTTAAAATGTGGGGGTAGAAAATTTTTTTTTCCAAGATGGCGGACCCAAAATGGCGGCCAGAAGCCAAATTTCTTTTGTTCGTTTAGATATACCGGGTGTCCACAACCACCCGTCCACCCCTTTTATTTCTTTAGCAACACGTTTTTAGGAAATATGATATATACGAAAGTTTTAGCAAATCAATCAAGGATTTTAGCGGTGTCCTTTAGTTTGACCTTGAAGTTGATTTTCAAGGTCATTTCAAGGTCAAATTTCGTTTTTTAAATAGGAACCCCTATTTTTTATACTGGATTCTGAAAGAACACGAAATTTTGAGTAAAAAGTGTTTCCAGTATTTTTTTTATTAGACGCATATTTAGCGAGAAAAAAATTCAGAAAGAATCTTGCCATTGGTTTATTTTTATTTTTATTTTATTTTTATAATTTATTTTATAAAAAATTTTTATTTTTATAACAAATCAAATAAATAAACTGTAATCTGAATAAACATAATAAACTAGCTTTTTTATGAAAACATAAATAATGTCCATTCTTGTTTCCCTAAATAAACTTTTTTTTTATTGGGTTATTTATTTTAGTGTTCGAAATGCGCTCCACCTTGCAAAATGCATGCCTGCACTCTAGCTTCAAAATTATCAACAGCTCTTCTAATTTCTGCTACTTCAAGCGAGCGGATTGCTTCTGTGATTCTGCGAATAATCACTGCGAATAATTCTGTGATTCGCGTAGTTGGACGCTCACGGTAAACTAAATCTTTTACTCTTCCCCATAAATAATAATCTAATACTGAAAGGTCCGGGGATCGAGGTGGATAATTGACAGGACCGTACTTTCCAATCCACTTATTCGGAAATAAACGATTCAAAGCTCTTCGAATGATAAGCGCAGTGTGCGAAGGACATGCATCTTGCTGGAACCACATGTCACGACGTATCTCAAGATTAACATTTTCTAATAAAGGGGCTAATTCTCTTTCTACAAGATGGAGATATCTAAAGCTATTAAGGTTTCCTTCGAAAAAAATTGGGCCTATGATTTGGTTATCGATAATGCCGCACCATACATTAACTTTCCAAACCCGTTGGTGGTCTTCCATTCTCAGCCAGTGCGGATTTTGCGCTGCCCAATAACGAAAATTCTGCGTATTAACTTCACCATCACTTTTGAAAGTACATTCATCCGAAAAGAGTACGATTCGATGAAAATTTTCTCTTTGGCCACTCGCCCAGTTGCAGAATGCAAGACGTTGTTCAATATCAACATTATTCAGATCTTGATGTAATTCCATTTTGTAGGGATGAAATTTATTGCTCCGAAGAATAACACTGATAGTGGATTTGCTTATACCAGAATCACGTTCCCGGCGCCTTACAGAATCATTTGGCTCAATGATTGCTGATGCCACGATATCCACAGACCGTTCATCTCTAATTCGTCGGCGAATTTTCCTTCCCTTATTGTGATGAGGTTGGACAAGTCCTTCATTCTTGATTCTTCTAGATAGACGCGAAAATACTTTACGAGAATGAGGAAATCTGTTGGGGTAACGCTCTTGCCACAACCTTTCAGCAGCAAGGAATGACCCAGCTTCAAATAAAACTTGCAACATGTCGTGCGCTTCTTCTTTGGAATACACCATAGGTACCTATTTGAAAAGAAAATAAATCTAATTTGTCATTTAGTAAGAGAAACGCAATAAAATGGTTCAAATTCTTTCCGAGTTAAAACTTACCTCTGAAAATGATGAATTTATAATTTATTTCTTTAATGATAGATAATTTCCAACGTCGGGTTTAATTACGAAATCACCTCTGACAAAGTAAACTTAATTTTGCATAGTATTCGTACCGAACATTGCATTTTGACTACTCGAATTTAAAAAGAAAATTTTCATTTTCTTTTATTTATAATTACTACTAGGTGGTACATTTTTACAATAAAGATTTTTAAACAAAAGTTTCATACCTAGATATTTTTTTATGTGGAATCGATGTAAAATCAAAATCCACGATAAAAAAGTACTACACCATTTAAAAAAAACTGACTTCCTGTCCCAGTAGGCTACTTTCGGCCGGAAGTGAATGTTAAAAGCATCACCAATCAATAGGCACAATGCACTTACTAGCACAAGACTTCGAATTTTACTATTCGCTGAATAGGTATTCTACCTAGATTTTAGAAGAATTAGACGGATGGTATGGACACCGGTATCACTGAATTTTTTTCTCGCTAAATATGCGTCTAATAAAAAAAATACTAAAAACACTTTTTACTCAAAATTTCGTGTTCTTTCAGAATCCAGTATAAAAAATAGGGGTTCCTATTTAAAAAACGAAATTTGACCTTGAAATGACCTTGAAAATCAACTTCAAGGTCAAACTAAAGGACACCGCTAAAATCCTTGATTGATTTGCTAAAACTTTCGTATATATCATATTTCCTAAAAACGTGTTGCTAAAGAAATAAAAGGGGTGGACGGGTGGTTGTGGACACCCGGTATGTGCATAAACTTAGTTGTAATGCTCTAAAATTTATGAAAGTTGCATTATGGAGGTTTTTTGAGTTGCTGATATTGAATCTGTTATCATCTTGAAAATTTAAGATGGCGGATCTAATATGGCGGCCAAAAATCCTCAAAATTCATCGATTTTCATAAAAATTAGTCTGCAGAGGTTTTTTTTTATTTTTTCATTACTAATTTGTTATTAGACTTCAAAATTTGAAGATTGACAATCTAATATGGCGGCAAAAAATTATTAAGATTTTTTAGGTCGCTTATTAGATATACTTGTTATTTGATCAATAATGTTTCGATAATTTTTGTAAATCCGTATTTTAGCCGTGAAATCACGTTTCCCAGCTCTCACCACGTGGAGGTAAAGGAATAATAGAGAACCTCTTTTTTTTCTTTTTTTTCTTTTTTTTCTTTTTTTTCTTTTTTTTTTTTTTTTATTTCTTTTTTTTGTTGTTTTTTTTTCCTTTTTTTCTTTATATCTTTTTTTTTTGTTTCCTTTTGTTTTTTCTTTATTTTCTTTTTTTTTCTTTTTTTTATTTGTTTTTATTGAATTCACTATTTATAACTAGAATAAATAAATATATAATAGATACGCGTATATATTTTTTCTTTTTATTTACTTATGTAAAGTTTGGAAGCAAGCAGAACAGGAATAAACATTGCAGCTTTCACACATTCTTTGAGTTCTCGTCGCACATTTTTAAAAATTTTCAGTTTTTCTTTGACTTTACTGTGACAGATTTATGTGATTTATTTACATTTGACTTTGCAAGGTAGTATCTGGCAAGTTCCAAAGCAATATCTTTTGTACCTATTTGTTTTTCATGTACTAGATTTCGAAGAACAGTTGCGTTAGCTATGGATGATTGAATAAATCGTAAAAACATAGGCCACGTTCATTTTTTGGCTCTGATAAATGACATCAAATTACTGCAATGTAAATCATGCAAGCCAACCCCACCCATAAATAAATTATATAGCTTGAACGCATAAGGAAATAGCACACCTACTCTTTTCATCTCATCAAAAGAAAATCTTTCTACTTGACATAAAGGAGTAACTTCTGCAGCCGTTGAAAGCACTGATACGGGTTTTGAATCCATGACCGTAATAAAATTTAGCCCACTATTTTTATCGTGATGGACAGAAGAAGTTCCTTTCTTAGATTTTTTATCTGTGGTATTTTTTACGTTTACTCTATTAGTCCTTACCGTACCTGTTGCTTTTATGCCTACGTTTTCAAGTGAACTAATAAATCAGGATTAGAAAAAAAATTATCAAAATATAGATAATATTGCAATAATTTTTTAGGTACAATCATTGTAAGTAGTTTTTGGATCATTAGCATTACCACGCGACTTCCCAAAGCGCATTTACAAATTTTTTCTGAACATTTCAAGAACCTTTCGAACTCTCCATGCTTTATCATTATCATTTTTATCAGGTTTATTCAATTTTAATTTTGATTTGATTTTTAGAAATTTATTACGGCTCATTGCTGAAGCTGCAGGTTCACATGTAAGAAGTGGATCCGTAGACCAATAATCCCTTTCTGATTTCCTTTTATTGAAAGTTGATAACATTATTATTCCTAAAAATACATCAAATTCATTTTCTGTGAGAGGATAACCATTTATATTTGTACTTTCAATAATATATTTTTTTATCTCTTGAGAGAAAAAAGTTCAAACAATTGCACCAAAGAAGAATTATGTATCATCTTCTTTTGATGATCAGAAAGCAGAATATTATTTTCAAGACCTTGATTATACTTGAATTCCCCATCAACCCATTCATATTCATAATCTGGTTCCAGCTTTGATTGATTTTCTGAGTAATTATCTAATACTTTACGATATGAAACTTTAGATATGTCATTAATGGGACAATGAGATTTAGGTCGAAAGTCTAATTCATTATCAGATTCAGAATTTTATTCACAATAAGAATCTTCAGAATCATTTACATCTGGAACATAGATTGCATTATACCCCCTATTTTCATACTCCTCGAATTCAAGATCATGAAGAGCTCGTTTTTGGCGTTTCGACTTACGACGATTAGACATTTTTTAAAAAAACGTATGTTTGACAAAAGAATATTGTAATCTCTAATTATTAATTATTTTATTATTGCAAAAAATATTGAAAGATTGTGTTTAAAATTTTATCACTTATATAAATAAAAGCTTTTAGTGAAGAACTACAAAAATCATCAAAAACTAAATTTTGATATCAGAATCAAATTTTCTTTCTCATTTATCATTATGGTCTAACATATGAAAATAATCGGTAATATATATTCTAAATAAAATTTCAAATTTCAGAACTTTATTATTAATGTGTATTATTTTTAATCATAGAATAATACTCTAAGATAGTCTAGAAGATTATAAATAATATTATAAAATAAGATTACACAAAAATTGATAACATCAAACAGAGATATTTAACATAGTTTATAAAAATTAAACATATTTTGAAACTTTTTTTCATACAGAACGGTCTACATTCAATTTATCAACAACAAATAAATTATTTATGCTCAGCAAATAAAAAATCACTGCTTACCTGTTTTTTTTTTACATAAAAATTGAATAATTTCGAAAATTTTCAGCCGCCATATTAGATCCGCCATCTTGAATTTTCAAGATCTGATAACAGATTCAATATCAGCAACTCAAAAAATCTCCATAATGCAACTTTCATAAATTTTACAGCATTACAACTAAGTTTATGCACATATATCTAAACGAACAAAAAAATTTTGGCTTCTGGCCGCCATTTTGGGTCCGCCATCATGGAAAAAAAAATTTTCTACCCCTACATTTTAGAAGTAGGGATCCATGGACGTAAAAAATTCACAAATTAGATAAATCTACAAACATTTTCGATGTGAAAATAAATAATTAAAAACTTTTATTGTTCGAAATTTCATGTTTTTTGTTAAATAAACAATCATAACTTTTTTAATAATCATTTCTTCAAAATTCTGGCTGCGCTAATCGAAAGAGCGGACAATTTTACGTCGACTACGACTATTCCCAATTTTTTTTGCAACCGATTTCATATTAAATAAAATCGTTGAAAAATGTATAAAAAAAAACGTCCGTTTGGGCGGTAATGGGTTAAATTCAATGGGAAAAGCGGGTTGCTTATATGGGTCGGAGATATGGGGATGGTCGAGACAAAAGAAACTGAAAAGAATGCAAGTGAAAATAGTCAAGATGATACTGGAAGTTAACAGGAATATCCCGGATTATATATGAAAGATAAAGGCAGGAGTAAAAGGCTTCTACCTAAAAACGTTAAAAAGAGCGATGAATTTTACAGGTGAGATATCGGAGATGGAGGATAATAAACTACCAAAAATATGTCTAAGAGAAATAATAAGAGAAATGTTGAACAACAACCCAACAACATGGGGAAAGGAGTGGTTAGAATTGCCTACAAAAGCAAGAAACAGGGAACTTGAAGGAGCTCATGCGGAAAGGAATTGAAAAAGAGAAACTACAGGAGTTAGCGAGAAAAATATTGAAAACAAGAATGGAACAAGATATTCAAACAAGATGGAGCAAGATAGGCAAGTCAAGTTATTGGAAACATCCATAAGAGATGGAAAACTAGTATAGGGAGGGAGAAATATTGGAAGGAAAGAGAAGCGGAAGGTTACCTAAAAGAAAAATGGGCAAGAATAAAGTGTGGCAGCAAACGAAAGGAGGATAACAAAGGCTTCATCGAGCAAGAATGCACCGTCTGTGGCAAAGAGTAAGAAAACCTACAGCACATTTGGATCTATGAGACTGCGAGGAAAAATATTAAAAAGGAGTGAATAAAGGAAGTTGATAATTGGAGGAAAAACAGTAGAGGAAAAGAGCTGATCAGAAAATTAGGAAGGATGTTGGAAAGGAAGTTGGAGAAAGGAACATGTCAATATGCCCGAGGGCCTTTCAGAAGCTAATGGAGAATAATAAGAAAATTGGAGCAAATGGAAAGCGAGTGGAGGTGGCGGGGGGATGGTAGGAGGTTAGCAGAGGCAGACGACCTAGGAATCAGAGAATAAAGCAAGAGGAAGAAATAAAGTAGGTGAAAAGGAATCAAAGTAATGGAAAGGGACGAAATATGATGAAGAAAGAAGAACGACCAATACTACGAAAACGGACAACCAGATGAACGTCGGACAATTTGATACCGAGAAAGAAACCATATACGTTAATAGACCATTTAATTTAAAGGGGAAGTATTATATGATGGCGGGTGAAGTAAATAATTGATTGTATACTTGACAGGAAATATATATATAATAAAAAAACTTACCTATTAAAAAAGCAATCGCTCTTTGTCATCTGCTAGTTTTCTAGTTTTGAAAGATATTCATAGGTAATGAGTGTCTAATTGCTACTATTCAAGCGCACGTTTTAATTAGGTACTACTTTTCACTTTAGTTACTGTTTTCTACATATATTCGTAACGTAATCAAATCTTACATTCGGTGTATGAGACGCAGACTGATTTTGGAGTCAGCTTTGACGGTAAAAAGGTGCGTCTTATACACTGGACAATACAGTAACTTTTCATTTCTGGCATCCATTTTATTTTGAAGATTTTATTTTTGTAACAATAAATTATAAATTTTTCTAACAAAATAATGAGTAGATATATGATCTAAACAAACTAAATCGAGTAGACCTTCTTCAGAATAAAAAAAAATATAATTACTGGCTAAAGGTAAAAATATTGATTTTAGGTACGTCGAACGTAGTGTGGAATGTTTCTCACATTTTTCGAACAGAATACTTTTAAATATGGAATAAATCTCTATAACTGCTACCATACCATAAATCATAAATATATTTTTCAACTCATCAAGAGTCCTGATCATTATATCATCATAAGAATGATTTGAATTTTCCACGGCGGAAATGGAATCGTCACTTCTTCAAATTCTCAAATAGTATAGACAATGCTACTACCGGGTGAATCGTTACAACCATTAATTCTATAATCATCCGAATTTGATGGATGTGCTTGCGAATTTTTTATTTCGGCGTTTAACGTTATTTATTTATTTATTTATTTTTTGAGGGGTGAGAAAACTATTATAGCACGGATTTCTATGATGACCAACTCCTACTGATGCTAAATTAAGCAACCAGCTTTAACGTGTCCAGTTTCCGATGAAAGTTATAAATATCGTCCGGTGAAATATCTAAATGATCTTAAACGTTATTTACAGGCGAGTAATTATAATACCACTCAGCTATTATGTTTGCTTTCTCAATCTATGACGGGAGTAAATTCTCCGTGGTACGACTTCGTACAGCGCGAAATAAAAAATTTTGTAAATTTTGAGACACTATTTAAAGAGAAATTTGGGAACACGCAAATTCGACGAAATATTACTTATGAAATAGAGTTTGGTTAATATTTTGGAGGAAAATTAACTCGTTATAATTATGCGATACGCAAAAATTTAGCGTTTCATATAAATGGATATTTAAATGAGGAAGAATTAATAGATAAACTCTCTCGACATTTTGATAGAGACATACGTCTATTAGTTCAAGCTAGACATATAAAAAAGATTTCGGAATTTATTAAAATCTTATCTCCTCTAGATAATGATGATTATATTAGTTCACGCCATACTCAAAAAGATAGCGGCGTAGAACAACAAATAAATAGTATAACTATTGAAAATAATACATTTATAGATTTATAATACAATACATTTATAGATGAAAGTACTTTTCAAAGCTTAACTATTCAGTATGATACTGTCTCGGAATTCGGTAATGATCTGCCATCGCTCATAGATTTAACTCGAAATGAAATAGACGCTGGGATTGCTTAAGACGATTCTGCGGAGCTAACTCGAGGGGAAATTAATGAGAAAATAGATGAAAGCTCAAGCCTAACCGATGCTCAAAAAAATGAGATAGCTTCGCTCGTGTACAAATTTAAAGATGTATTTCGTAAAAAACTAGGTTTATTAAAAGTATATACTCATAAATTGATTTTAAAAGATAAAGAGCCTTATTTTTCAAAACTGTATCCTATACTGTTAAATCGTCGAGAAAATGTTCGAATTGTAATCAAAGAAATGCTAAAATACGAGGTGTGTTCAAAAAGTAAGGTAACTGTATTTTTAAGAAAAAATATTTATTTATTTATCAATATTTATGCTGCCCCTTCAAAGTAATCCCCCTCAGATACAATACACTTATGCCAATGGTTTTTCCAATCCTCAAAGCACTTCTCATAAGCACTTTTTGGTATAGCCTTGAGCTCTTCTAGCGATGCAGTCTTTATCTCTTCAATCGTTGCAAATCTCCGTCCTTTCATAGGTCTCTTTAGTTTTGAGGACAAGAAAAAGTCACATGGGGCCAAATCCGGTGAATATGGTGGCTGAGGCATGATTGTTTTTAGCCAAAAAATCTCTCACAAGCAAAGATGAGTGAGCAGGGGCATTATCGTGATGCAAAAGCCATGAATTGTTTTTCCACAATTCTGGGCGTTTTCTTCGTATTGCTTCTTGCAAACGGCGCATAACTTCAAGATAATACTGTTTATTGACCGTACGTCCATATGGTAAGAACTTCTGGTGCACCACGCCATGGTAATCGAAGAAAACAGTGAGCAAAACTTTGACATTTGATCGAACTTGGCGTGCTTTTTTCGGTCTTGGCTCATCTGGGCTCTTCCATTGGGATGATTGGACTTTGGTTTCGATATCATAACCATATACCCATGATTCGTCACCAGTTGTGACCTTTTTGAGTAAATCTGGGTCGTCGTTGACGTCATTCAACAGTTCTTGAGCAATGCTCATGCGACGGTTCTTTTGGTCAAAATTTAGCAATTTCGGAACAAACTTCGCTGATACACGTCTCATGGCACGAGCCAAGCGATATACCAACATCCTCAGCAACTTCTCTGATAGTGATTCGACGATTTTCCAGAACAATTTTCTTCACTGCTTGAACGTTTTCATCAGTTGTTGACGTGCTTGGGCGTCCAGAGCGAGGCTCGTCATTGGCATCTTCCCGGCCATCTTAGAAGAGTTTGTACCACTTGTAAACATTTTTTTTACTCAGAACAGTTTCACCGTATGCCACCGCCAACATTTCAAGTGTTTGGGAGCACTTTATTTTATTTTTTACACAAAATTTGATGCAAATCCTTTGATCCATATTTTTCGATAGCAAGAAATCGCAGAGCACGCAAAACACTTATAACCTTTACGCCTCTCACAACCAAACAAAAAATGCTATACACTTGAAACTTGGTACAGATGTTCGGGAAGAGTGCACCAACATAACAAAACAAAAAAAATCGATAATCGAAAGTACGTTGCCTGTGAAATTTGAAAAGTCACCTTACTTTTTGAACACACCTCGTATGGCGTTATTCGTCGATCAGTTAGTAATTATATTCATCCGATTGTTATATCACGGTAAACCCAACCCATGTGTTTAAATTTAAACGTTTAATATGACGTCACCCATAAGAAATACATTGTCCTCAATTTTAAACACTTCTAAACGTTTAAATTCAGCGACAATGTATTTCTTATGGGTGACGTCACAATTACACACTTAAAACGTTTAAATTTAAACACATAGGATTTTAAGGTTTTGCCGTGATAAGTATAAAAAAAGACGAGTCAGTACGATTTTGTCTAGATACCCGAAAATTAAATAAAAAATTATTAAAAGATTATGAAGCCTCACTACATATGAATGATATTTTTCAACATTGTTTCGGAATAAAATTTATATCTAGTTTTGATTTGACAAGTAGTTTTTGGCAAATTCCTCTCCAAGAAGAAAGTAAGAAATATACGGCATTTATTATGAAGGTAATACCTACAAATTTGATTTAGTACCTTTTGGTACATACTCGTATACTAGTGCAGCAGCATTAATAAGAGCTTTAAATTTATCGATCGGCGATTTAAAACAAATTAATAATCCCGTTTGTTGATGATATATTATGTATTTTTAAAACATTTAATGAAAGTATACACCATTTACATATGCTATTTACATGTTGTCGTGGGGATAATTATACATTGAAATTTGCTAAATCTAAATTAGTTCAAGAAGAAATTGAATTTTTAGGACATACGAGTATTATTACTCCTACGGTATAAAAGCTCAAAAAAGTAAATTAGAAATAATTCAAAACTATAAAGTTCCAGAAAACTTAAAAAGCTTGCAAAGTTTTCTCGGATTTGTTAATTTTTATACAAACTTTACGAAAAATTATCCTGAAATATGTAGACCTTTGATAAATTTATTGCAATAAAGCAAAGGCTATCAGTGGTTACATGAGCATGAATTAGCTTTTTAAAATGTAAAAAAGATTTTTATTGACACTATTACTTTAAAATTTCCTGATCCTAGTAAACCTTGTATATTAACGAATGATAGTAGTTATCATACGATAGCCGCTGTTTTATCTCAATTAAATAGCGAAGGCGAAGAAAAAGTTGTAACACTTATATCTAGAACTTTGAATTGAATTATTTCACTACCAAAAAAGAACTTTTAGCAATAGTATATAAAATTTGAAATTATTTGTGTATAAAATTGGAAATATATCTGAAAGGTGCGGAAGAAATAATTATACGTACGGATCATGAAGTATTGAAATTTTGGACTATTTGTAAATTTATAAATGCGAGATTAGTGAGGTGGTGCTTGTTTTTACAAGACTACAACATCACGTACGAGTATTTACCAGGCAACAAAAATAAAGCCGCTGATTTCCTATCAAGATACATTACGGACTGCAGCAATGACTACACCGATGAAATCCAAGTCGCTACGTTGATGAAAGATTCTTGTGATTTAATTAAGCATTTCAAAAATCTTGATTTACGAGTATTACAACAAAATAATGACTACATTCAAAAATTAAGAAAAAAGGAGATTTTTGATCATAGATATATAATCAAGAACAATTTAGTATATAAAAAGGATAAAATTAACAACAAAATATTGGTACCTGGAGTAATTATTCCAGGATTAATCCAAGAATTACACGAGATCTATGATCATGTCGAATCACGCAAAATCACTAAGATGTTACAAGAAAATTTTTATATTCATAAACTTCGTAAAAAAGTCACTGAAACTATAAATCGATGTGATTTATGCCAGCGCAGGAAATATTATACTAAAAAGATATTATCTATAATGCAGCCAATACTCATAGAAAAACCAAACGAATTATTGTCAATAAATTTCTATAGTCCTTTACCTACTTCACGTGGCGGAGTTAAATATATTTTAACAACCATAGATTGTTTCAGTAAATTTGTTGTTATGTATCCTATAAAGAGACCAACAACATATACTACCATAAAAAAGATTTTCGAACATTATATTCCGGTAAACCACTGGTAATTATGTGATCACGGAACTCAGTTCACTGCAAAAGCTTGGAAAGAAAAACTTTCTTCAGCTAATATAAAACTGATATATTTTAGTATCCGTCACCCACAGAGCAATATCGTGGAGCGGATATACAGAGAATTGGGAAAAGTTTTAAGCACTTACGCCAATGAAAATCACAAAGGCTGGGCTCTATTAATCCCCAAAATACAAAAAATTATAAACTGTGTGTATCACGAGACAATTGAAGTGACTCCAATGGAAGCACACCTACATCTCAAACCGGATTTAAGAGATTTTGGCATCGATGGATACCAGATATCAAAACCAACGTGCAAATACACCATAATCAAATAGAGGGAATAAGAAAGAAAATGCATTAAAAACTTATAAAACGTGCTGGAAATATCAATAAGAATATTAATCATTATCAATATAAAATAAATGATTATGTATTATTACGGAGTCTAAATATAAGTAACAAAGAAAAAGAACTAATTAAAAAATTCTTAAATTTATATGAAGGCCCATATACAGGGTGTCAATTAAGTCCCGGGACGCCTGAATATTTTCTGAAGTACTTCAGTTCTGAAAAAGGTCAAGGTCATTCCTTTAGTAACTTTCAACGCGGAATCCGATGATGACCTTGGATTTGACCTTAAGATTGACCTTCAAGGTTATTTCAAGGTCAACTTTGTTTTTTTAAATGGGAACCCCTATTTTTGACAACGGCAATCGAAAGAGCGGAAAATTTTACGTCCAAAACGGTATTTTAAAATTTTTTTTCATGGCCTTGAGAAGGTCGATTTAAGGTCAAATGCTTGAAAAACTGCCTAAAAGCGTTTTTTTAATTTTTAAGATATCGAAAAATGACCTCTACAAAATTTGTTCAGAACAGAGTGGGCCACCCAATGTACCAAAAACCTTTGACCTTTAACCTCATTTTGAAGGTCATTTCAAGGTTGAAGTGTTTTTTGTAATGGAAACCCCTCTTTTTGACCCCGGATACGCACATAGCGCGAAATCCGACGTTTGGATAAGGTATTGTGTTGAGTTTAGCGCTATGTGCGAATCCGGGGTCAAAAAGAGGGGTTTCCATTACAAAAAACACTTCAACCTTGAAATGACCTTCAAAATGAGGTTAAAGGTCCAAGGTTTTTGGTGCATTGGGTGGCCCACTCTGTTCTGAACAAATTTTGTAGAGGTCATTTTTCGATATCTTAAAAATTAAAAAAACGCTTTTAGGCAGTTTTTCGAACATTTGACCTTAAATCGACCTTCTCAAGGCCATGAAAAAAAATTTAAAAATACCGTTTTGGACGTAAAATTTCCCGCTCTTTCCGAATCCGGGGTCAAAAATGGGGGTTCCTATTTGAAAAAACAAAGTTGACCTTGAAATAACCTTGAAGGTCAATCTCAAGGTCAAATCCAAGGTCACCATCGGATTCCGCGTTGAAAGTTACTAAAGGAATGACCTTGACCTTTTTCAGAACTGAAGTACTTCAGAAAATATTCAGGCGTCCCGGGACTTAATTGACACCCTGTATAATCAAAGCTATAAAAGGCCTAGATACCTATTGAGATATAAGAACGGTAAAGATCGAGGCACATTTCATATATCTCTATTGAAACCGTACCGATTTCAGCCACTAGGGGACTCACCCTCTGTTCAAGCAAATTTGCATATCAATTCATTATATGTGCGAATACTGGAGTGAGTAAGCAAGCAATTTTGAGATGGGAAAAGACAAAGCGACTCAAATCGACTCCTCGGATCTGAGGGACTTTGTTCCTTTTCCAAAAACTCAAAATTTCTTACCATCTCAAAATATGGTCCCTGGCTCTGTGTGCCTTTGCACACAGACATCATCCAAGCTTTCTTAGATGGTAAGGGTTAAATTTAAAGGTAAATCTACAATTTCCTTCCTTTCATCGAGTATACCTCGCCCAGCTTCTCCTGTGCTATCCTTATCTCTTCCTACCACCTTGAAGAAGCGGAAGTGCAGGATGCGCAAGAAGATCTGAAAGCTGGCTGCGAGGATTGCTAAAACGGAGGAAGGAATTGTGGAGCTGCAACAACAACTCGCAGAAACCCTACCTCAACCAGAGCGTCCATCCACAACTGGAAATATTTGGATGGAAGAGTGAAAAAGAAAACGGAAATTACAGGAACTATTTAGGACCGACTCCGAATAATTGTTATAAATAAATAATAATAATAAAGAAAAAAAACAACAACGAACAAATAATACAAAACAAAGAAAATAAGAATTAAAGCTAATAGAGAACTTGATTCATGAGACTTTTTTCACGTGGATCATTCAGTCTCAAGAGGGGGCTATGTAACGGTCCTATGAGCCCTTCTCTTATTTTCACTGGATTACTGCAACCCGCTAAACTCATGAATCTACATATATCAATTAGTATATTAAATGGCGCCACCTCTAATATTATATGATTGTATTAGTGCTAGAGTCAATTTCATGACCATATAAAGAGCGTGACATCACTCTACTTATACTCGTAGATATAGGCATGATAATTTTTGTTGTTCAATTAAAGTACGTTATTAAGAGTAATTTCAATGAAACAAAGTACTTTTTATAAAGATTTTAGGGCATAGATTAAGATTATGATATTTTTAATTAATTTTAACTACTAAATCGTATTAAATTTTAATGTGCAAACTTAATTTGTTTATAACGTTGTAAATGTTAATTATTATAATAAGCAGATAATCTAAACTCAAGATGACTATCTAAGAAACATGAGTAAGAATTCGTTTCATTGATAACAGCTTAGTTATTACTGTTATCAATAAATAAACAATTAATAATTTATTTAAACAAATAATTGTATATGAATCGAAAGCATTCATTTTGTACATAATAACAACATTGTTGTAATTTATTAATCTTAATTAACCGATTTAATATTTACATTATAAGATTTTGCAAAAATACGAAAATTGATTATTATTCAAATGTTATTAACTAATTTAAGTAGTTCATTTTCGGAATTACTTCTACAAGCGATAAATTATTGCTATATGTAACATTTTCTTATTATTTTATTGCAAAAATTGCGCTATTTGTGATGTTTGTATCACTTATAAATAATAATTCGTGCTCCCGTATCAAGTTGCGTTAATGAGTAAGAAATCGTTTCTAATAAATCTACTCTACTTGTCAATAAAATAAATTGATAAATCAAATATATGCGAATATAAATAAGATTTCTAGGAAAGTCAGACTATGCCCTAGTTTCTTATGGTGCGAATTGACACAGACGTGTGTGTGTGTGTGTGTGCGCGCGCGCGTGTGTGTGTGTACATTCATATATATACAGGGTGTTCCACTTTAACTTGGACCGTAGAATAACTAAAAACATTGCCAAGTATACGAAAAATGTTTCAAGTAAAAGTTGTATGGTTCAGAGGGGGGTCAACTGACGAGGACATCAAACTTGACCTTCAATGTGATTTTCAAGGTTATTTGAAGGTCAACTTTATTTTTTCAAATATCGTCAAAATACAAAACTTTGAAAATCGATATCTCAACGAAAAAAAAAATTTTTAATTTGAAAGGAGGGTTTTGAAGAGTTAGAGTTCTTCTTTGAGATGCCGACGGCTGTTCAAAAAAAAAAACTTTTTGTAGAGATCTGACATAACCTCAAAGTTAGCCAAAAACAGTGTTTTTTGCACTTTTAGGTTAGAATATCACGGGAACCTGACTTCGGGAGTACTTAGTCACGGCTCTAGGTCTTTTTGGCTGTTGCCCTGTGTAATTAATAGTACACCAATGGAGTATCACGAGTAAGAATCGAGAATTATGGATTCATCAATTTTCGTGAAATAACATAAAAGATCCTGTAATCCCATTGAGTACCAATAGAAACAATGATAAGCCATAAACCCATCGCGATCCCAAGGTTATTTGAAGTACCATAAGGAACCATAAAGAACCATGAATCCGTCGAGATCCGCGAAACACCGTAAAACACGGTGAAACACCATAAAAAAACCTTAAAATACCAGATATAGATCTGTACACTATTATTATTGCAAGGCACACTCTCAAATTATAAGAGCTGTATTGGAATAACCCAATAACCCATTCCTATTAATACAGCTCTTATAATTTGAGAGTATGCCTTACAATAATATCTATGTTACCGACTGATCTGTCAGGTGCATATGTATATGACTGTAGTGAGAAATAATATTTATTCTTTAACGGATGGTTATAATAATATTTTGATTGGATAGAAAAACTGCGCGAGATTTTTGCTAACAATTGAACGGGCTTATTTCTCTAAAAACTTTATTAAAACTCTATGCAGATACAGTTATCGATGATCTGTGAGTGATCAACTTTGATAATTTTTTTATCAATGAAAATGAAATTGCGCGGGGTTATAAATAACTTTTGCTATCTGTTCATACGCAGCTACTCGCCTACTTTTATATAAAACTTAATTTACATAATATGGTGTTCAATGATGGTACACAATAAATATCAAATATAAACTTTAATTATGCAAAGTGTATACATTAGGTTGGGACCGAACTCGTCGATGGCTCTCAGCTAACTAAACTAGCTATGGTCACGTTTCTGCGACCTGGCTTTTTTATTTCTTTTTTGAAACCCGAAAATTGAGAGAGAAAACTCAAAATAAGCGTCAACCCGACTCACTTATCGAACTACATACTCGTACCAAGAAACGAAAGAAAATAAATTTCACCCAAATGAGCATAGCCTGCAGGACACATGAAAAACACATGCGACTAAGGCCATGCAAGTTTGCATAAAATTCGAAACGCGACCGGGGGAAACAGCTATTTTCATGGGGACTGCACCTTTCGAACACGCGTTGACGCTTGTTTCGAATCACGTTCCAAGTAATACTTAAATATCATACAGATACAAATTATAAACATATAACTATATTATAAACTGATAATACAATGACGTAAACAAAATGACATTAAATTTTTAACATTGTACACTATCTTTGTTAACCACGCGCAGTTTTTTCTATAATTTTTTTCGGTCAATTTTCGTTAACTTCCTGCTGAATTCCTTTATAGCCCAGAAAAGCAACATTACTCAGAACTTCAAATTCAAATAACTTTCTTAAACCAAAAACTATCGAAGTAAATCTTTTTTCAGACAATAGAAGAGAACCTAGACTTTTTAAACTATATACCACATTAGGAAATCGATACGTAGAAGCATGAAAAAATAGGTATATTCTGTTCGACAAATCTGACTTCTCCATTTTACTGTATAGTCTTGCGGCCGGCCAGCAGTCGTCGTAGCCACTTCGTGTCTACTCGCGTACGGCTCTCGACCACGACCCCTGATGATTTCGAAATTAATAATCCTTTAGGATTTCGAAATGGAATAAATAAAATATTAGGTTAACATATTGTTCTATTTTAGGTATTCCACGGAAATTTGCTAGCATGATAGAAAATATTTTTTTATTTCAAATTCATAAATATAAGAACTATAAAAAATTAGGAAGCCAAAAATTTTTTTCTAACGTTGTTTAGAAGCTCACTGAGCTAGTAAAAAGTGGCATAACAATTTTAATAAATCAGAAAAAAAATTTTAATATATTATATTTTAGCATTTATTGTCAGAGATAATTTAGGTTTAAATACTATTTTAGGCTTTAGTATGAGTTTTTACAGTAACTATTGTTGCCAATGTTTTATTGATAAAAAAGTTTAAAATCAAGCAAAAAAATTTCAAAATACAGCAAATTATAACGAACATACGAAGAATAAATGCCTAGGTGTTTTAGAAACATGTTTGTTAATAATTTTCCTAATTATCACATTATAATTAATATGGCAATTGATCCGATGCATGATTTGTATGAAGAAAGTTGTCGGTACGATGTTGCCAAGATTTTAAATTCATTTGTTAAAGCCGATTATTTTATTTTAGCTCGTATAAACAGCAGAATAAAATATTTCAATGTCAATGATCCAGATGTTAATAAAGCAGACATTAAAGAAAATTATTTAAATTATGGATATTATTTTATCGGCTTCAAAAATGAAATTTCTAATCTTGAATCTCAATTTATTAATCGGTGATCTAATCCCTGATAAAAAAAATTAATCAATGGCACTTGTATTTGAAATTGCGTTAAATAGTTCGTATAATTTCATTAGAACAAGTTTTTTTATTTCAAAGTTTTTACTTGAAAGTTTTTACGTAGAGCATT